>NC_053041.3:329570053-330195053 GCF_002575655.3 Aegilops tauschii subsp. strangulata
CGCTACTTTGAAACCATGCATCGTCTTATTCAATGTGGAATTGTGTTTATCAACTTGAATCTTCGTTCTCTATTTCACTTCATCCCTCTCTCGATGTATGTGTTGAGTCTCAGCTCAAGAGATACCCAACGTCGCATTCTGTGAGTTGATCGTGAGTTGCTCGATCTTTAAGGAGATCGATTTCTATAGAGTTTCCCTTGTCGTCATCGTGTCGGATGAAGATCTCGAAAGCAAAGACGTCAACGTTAATTGAAGCAACGGATCAACATCTTCGCGAAGAGCAATTGCATCATGAAGATCGTGTTAGCTTTGTGTACCCTCTGTCTTCTTACCTCACGTCTTGAATCTCGGGACGAGATTCTTGTTTAGTGGGGGTGAGCTGTCACAGCCCCAGATCAGCCCTTGGTTGACTTTGCCTGTTCCTCATGTCATCATGTTTAATTTTCAAAGAAACTTGAAATGGGGATGTTGAAACCCTAGCACCAAATGCATTCAACTAGGTTCAAATAAACAATATTTTCAATGAACCCAAATGCCCTTTAGAAAAGTTCATGATTTTTGTTAAAGGTGAAAACCTCTGCCAAAAATGATGCACCTATTCTAGGCCATCCTGGATTTTTGAATTAAATCTTATTGTATTTGACTTTTGGGCATTTAAATGCTATAAATAATTTAAATGTTCAAATAATGTTGGAACTATTTTTGGGCCACTGAAATAATTCAGCAAGTGTCCATGAATATTTTCAGGATTTTAGGAAATGCCTTGGTATTTTTCCTAACCTCAAAATAGAGGCAAATAATTAGAAAACAAAAACAAATTAGAAAACGGAAGAGAGCGAGAGCTTACCTGGCCTTACCTGTGCAGCCACCAGAGGGGCCAGCCCACCACTGTAGCGGCCTAGCCCACCGAGGGCAGAGCCGTCTTCCTCCTCCTGCCAGTAGGCAGAGGGGAAGCGTGGAGCGCGCGCGTGCGAACGCGGCCACCTCCTGCTTGCCACCGAGGCGCCCCCGACGCGTCTGGAGACGCCCCGCAGCCCCTCGCTTCTCTCCCTCACTCGCTGCTCTCTCTCCCGACCTCTTCCCCCTCCTCTGCTCCCTCTTCCTCTCTGCCCAAGTGGAGCTCGTCGACGCCGCTTGCCGTTGCCGTGGCCACCGAGCCCCCCTCGCCTAGCTAGGATGCCCCGCAGCTCCGCCACCTCGCGCTACGCCTCTCCACCTAAATAAGCCACTCCGGACGCCCTGCAACGACTGCACCGTCATCGTCTTCAAGCTTCGGCCGCCGGCATCCCCACCGTCGATTCGACGCCGTCCGTGCCTCCCCGAGCTCGCCGAGAAGCTATTCGTGCCCGCGGTGAGCCCCGGGTCATTTCCCCCTAACCCTGTCCCCGTTTGGTTGCCGTAGCACCATTCCCCACGAGCACCGAAGCCGCCGTCCGCCATTGCCGCTGCACGCATAGCCTCCGTGCTCCCCTGGCCTCACCGCGCTGCTCTTAGTGCTCCCTGTGCCTAGCAGGTGCTGCCCAGACCCTCCATTTGCTCACTGATACACCGTAGCGACGCGCCCGTGCACCACCGAACACCGCCGCCGCCAAAGCTCGTCGCCGGCATGAATTCCGGTGACCCCGCGACCTCTCACTTGGTCCTTTGGATGCGCAAGATCAAGGGCTATCCCCTGGTGCCCTCAGCGTGCCAAGCCGACGCCTCTAGCGCAAGTCCGGCGTGCCCCGCCGTGTTCTGTGGTCGCCGCCGGCTGAACTCCGGCGACCGATGACGTGGATGTCATTAGGCGCTAACCCAACCAGCTAATCACCCTAACAGCCACTGACAGCGGGCCCTACCGCAGGGTTAAACCCAGTCAGCATTGGGTTTGACCGCGTTTAGCCCCTGTGTCACTGACATATGGGCCACACCTGTCAGGTTTGACTCTGGTTAGGCGCTGTTGACCAGCTGACGTCACAGTGACGCAGTGCTGACGCAATAAATCATTTTATGGATTTATTGTTATTTGGGATATTCCAGAAAATAGTATAAACTTCTAAAAATCATATAAAATCAACCGTAGCTCAGAATGAAATAATTTATATATGAAAAATGATCAGAAAAATACAATCTATCCATCTGTATAATTTTCATGCATGTCAAACTAAGTTATACCTGCTGTATAGGTGAAAACATGATAATGACATTATAAATGTTAAATATGGAGTTTGCATATGAACCCTTAGTTCATATGGACCTCATTTAAACTGTTGCTAGATGCATTAGTGTAAATCATAACATTCTTGACATGTCATGACCATGCACCATATTGTCGCATTGCATTGATTGTGTCCTTCTCTGTTTGCCGGTAACCGTCCCCTCTCAGTAGCCGACGCTCCGATGACGTGATCGATGACACCGATGAAGAACTATAATATCTTCAGAAGTGCCAGGCAAGCAAAACCCCCTTGTCCATTCCGATACAAACCCACTCTCTCTCGCTCCTGCTCTCTTTTACTGCATTAGGACAACAACGATTCATCTGTTACTTGCTGCGGTAGTTGAACCCCTTATCCTCTGCATGACCTGTCATTGCCACAGTAAATAGATGAAACCCACTAGCATGAGTAGGAGTTGTTTGAGCCCTGGTGTGCCTACTCATTCATGCTTGTTTGTCATGCCTGCTATTGCTTAGAGTTGTGTCAGGTCTGATTCATCGGGGATGAGTTGGAATGGTGATGAACATGTCCTACTGTGTGTGAGCTAAGTGTGTGAACACGTTTTTGGTAAAGGTAGCGGTGAGAGGCCATGTAGGAGTACATGGTGGGTTGTCTCATTGCAGCCGTCCTCAGGAACTGAGTTCTGTGTTTGTGATCCATGATACAGTTACTACCACGCATTGGGCCCGAAACCAATGGACCCTCTCGGCTTCTTAATCACCCTTGTCCTCTGTCCAGGAGTTGCAAGTAGTTTCTGGTGTTTGTAGTATGTTGGAGGCCGTGGGCAGCGCTGACCGGAGGGGTGGGCTGTGATACGGTAGGCACGTGGCCAATCATGCCAGGCGCCCGTTTGGTGTCTCGGAACCCCGCACACATCGTTCGGGGCCGTATGTGGAAACCTCGGCCGGACTCCCTGCGGATGGAACCTGAATAGGCGATAAACCTGGACTAGAGACTTGAGTGTTTAGGTAGGCTGTGGCCGACACCCTCGCTAGGCTTCCGCTTGAAGGTTGCCGAGTACATGTCGTGTAAACGGCGGTAAGTGGTGAGAGCGTGTGTGTCGAAGTACACCCATGCAGGGTTAACATCATCTATTTGAATAGCCGTGTCCGCGGAAATGGACTTCTGGGTTGCCTATAATAGTTCATAGACAAGTGAAAGTGGATACTCTAAAATGCGCAAGATAAGCGTGAGTGCTATGGATGGCGTTGTCGTAGGGAGACGGGAGCGGATCCATAGTGGAGTATTGATATGGTGATTATGTGGACTCGTGTGCGCCACCTCAAAGAGTTACTTGCAGTCATAGTTTAGGATAGCCACCGAGTCAAAGCTGGCTTGCTGCAGTCAAACTCCACCACCCCCCTTTGTTGATACCGATGCATATGTAGCTAGTTCTGATGTAAGTCTTGCTGGGTACATTTGTACTCACGTTTGCCTATTTTATGTTTTGCGGAGAGACACCAGTCTCGCTAGTAGTTCCGTGTGGACTTCGACGTTTAGCTTGATACCTCAGCTACGATCTTGTGCCCTCGGCAGGATCTGGTAGATAGTCAGGCTTCTCAGCCTTTTTTTCATTTGTAGATGTCTGTACTCAGACATGTTAAGCTTCCGCATGTGTTTGACTTGTATGCTCTGAATGTTGGGTCATGAGACCCATGTTTGTAATATCTGGCTCTTCGGAGCCTAATGAATAAATACTCTGAGTCGTAGAGTCTTGTTGTGATGCCATGTTGTATTTGCACATATCGAGCGTATTGTGTGTATGATTGAAATGCTTGGTATGTGTGGGATCCGACAACCTAGTTGTTTATCCTTGGTAGCCTCTCTTATGGGGAAATGTAGTCTTGTGCTTCCATGAGCCATAGTAGTCCGCTACAGCCGGGTTCACCGGAGTCCTGCTAGCCCAGCACTACTGCTCCGGAACACTTGACTGGCCGGCATGTGATTCACTTCGTTCCTGTGTCTGTCCCTCCGGGGAAATGTCACGCGGTGACATCCGGAGTCCTGCCTAGCCTGCTACAGCCCGGGTTCCCGGAGTCCTGTTAGCCCAGTGCTACAGCCCGGATTCACACGCTGCTGACCGACATGCTCGATGTTGATTCATGTATGCCTGTCCCCGTAAGTTAGTGCCACTTTGGGTTCACGACTAGTCATGTCGGCCCGGGTTCTCTGTCATATGGATGCTAGCGACATTATCATATACGTGAGCCAAAAGGCGCAAACGGTCCCGGGCTATGGTAAGGCGACACCCGTGGGAATACCGTGCGTGAGGCCGCAAAGTGATATGAGGTGTTACAGGCTAGATCGGTGTGACTTAGAATCGGGCCCTGACAGACACCTTCGCCTCTATCAAGTGGTATCAGATTTCCAGGTTTCTCGGTGAGATTTTACAGTTTTCGTAGTTTAGATTGAGTCTGTTCTTCATACCTACAGTCCACGAAAAAGCCAAACAAAATTAGGGTTAGTTCATCATAACCAAACCAGTCTGAGCCTTTGCATAATCTTTTCTGTATTTGCTTTGTTGAATTTTCAATTGCATCGTCGTGCCGAGTTGTTGGTCTTAGTGTCTAGTTCCTTTAGAGATTCGAGTTCTGTTCATGGGTATTCACACCGCCGTCGCACCATCATCATCCGCTGCCATATACCACCACCACACCTGATTCACCATCCACTGCCATATACCACCACCACACCAGATTCATCATCCGCTGCCATATACCTCCACCGCACCAGATACATCACCGCTGCCATATACCACCATATATCCGCCACCAACCCGAGTCCATATATACGATGACACCAATCCGAGTCCACATATACCACCACCTGTCCATCACCAATCCGAGTTCTTTTCATATTAGATTTGTTTTCGAGATCCATCTATTTTCCATCGTGTTTCCTTAGCTGAGTAGGTTTTGGAAAAAAAGTCTGGAGACCCCCGGGCAGTTTTTAGGCCAAAATTTCGGCGACCGAAAATATTTTTTCCCTATCCTGTTTTTAGGTTCCAGGGAGCGTTTTGAGACACTCACCATCATAGTGATTTTTTGTCCCATTTTTTCATCGTCGCTGCCCTGATTTAAAAAAAATCGTCAAAAAATTTCATGCCTATCGTGTTATTTTGACTTGGGAAGAGTTTTGAGACACTCACAATTATAGTGATTTTTTGCGAAGAAAAGGAGCGCAAAAAAGCGACTTTTTCCGAGGGTGTGCTTTTCCTTTGTTTAAGTGTTGCGCCGTGATTTTGTTAGTGTTCTAGACACGCGTCTCTAGTACGGTCTAGCCTAGGACCAGCATAGTACCGTCGTTGAGCGTTTATTCAACTTTGCATTTCTGAATTGAGTATTGCTGACCTTTTTGCTACGATATTATAAGCTATCACAGCTACACATACATCTACGTCGTGTGTTTGACTCTCCCTGGTAATCGCTCTATCCAAGCTTTGAGACTTTTGACTACAAGGGTTGCCGATCACCACCTGCTGTTGGGTAAGAACTAGTAAGAATTTGAGATTTGCTTGACGGATTTGTGACACCCCACCAACGCCACTTTCTACTAGTCTGTAGGATCATATTCTTGTGTGTTTCTATTGCTACTAAGCATGGCAGGATCACAAACCGACGAGATTGACTGGGAGAACATGACGAAGAAAGAGCTTCATGATAAATTTCAGCAAATGTTAGGTCAACAGGTGGAAGACGTGATGGCCAGCTTTGGAAAGGCACTGGAGAGGATTGATGACATTGAGAAGACAACTGACACCAAGTTGGACGCCAAGTTTGATGAAGTACTCGCGCGTCTACCACAACCACCAGCGACCTCTGCTGCACCATTGCAACAACAACAACAACAACAACAACAACAACAACAACAACAACAACAACAACGCGAAACAGCCCTCCGCCGAGCGAGCCGTGTTCCTCTTGAGCATGGCCAAACTTCTGGTTTCGCTGCTACTGCTGTTGATGCTTCTGTGGATCCTACTGCTGCGGAGGAGGACGATTACGTGGGCGATTATGAGGATGAGGTTGATCAAAATCAGAACTACGTGCAACCACCAGCACCACCACCAGGTCATCCACATGCAAATAATCGCAATGGTAGGCATGCAGCACCACCTCAGGTACGATATCATGACCACAGTCCTAAACTGAAATTGAATATTCCACCATTTGATGGTAGATATGTTCCTGATATATATCTTACTTGGGAGCTAGAAACTGAACAACGTTTTACATGTTTACAATATCCCGAGGAGAGATGGGTTGCTGCTGCTGTTTGTGCTTTCACTAGTTTTGCATTTGTATGGTGGTCTGAACATTGTAGATTATATCCTATTCTAGCTACTTGGGCTTCTTCAAAAACTTCTATGTGTACTCGTCGGGTTCCACCATATGATCAACATGAATTACTTCAAAAATTGCAGCGCTTAAGACAAGGAAAAGATTTTGTAGAAGAATATTATCAGGAATTACAAACTGGCATGATTAGATGTGGCATTGTTGAGGATAATGAAGCTATGCTTGCATGTTTTATGGGTGGATTAAATAGAGAGATTCAAACCATTCTAGAGTATAAGGAGTATAATAATATCACTCGTTTATTCCATCTTGCTTGCAAAGTTGAACGTGAAGTGCAGGATCGACAGGCATTGGCGCGAACCAATTTTTCTGCACGTCGATCTTCATCATGGACACCACGTACATCCTCTACTTCCACATTTCCTGCTACAGCACCGCCTACTTCATCCACCAACTCTAACCGTGATACAAGAAAACAGGCACAACCACCACTAACTGCCAAGAGCACACCTTTTGGGCCTGCATAGAGCTCTTCTTCATCCATGGCATCAACAGGACAAACACATGATATTTGTAGCGACCAGACCTCAAACAGTGTAGTCTGTGTGCATCAGTGTCATCCCTGGATCGGTAATGCTGACACGCACAGTACTTGAAGGATTTATAACAGAGTAGCAATCACACACTTATTACATCGAATGTCTCAAAAGAGAACTTAATACAATAAATACGGCTTAAGGCCATCTAAAACGATAACAGTGGAAGGCTTGGAAGATAAAGTGAGTCCATCAACTCCAACGGCATCACTTAGTATAAGACCACGACCTATGGCACCTTACTCGTCGTCTGAAAAATCTGCAACATGATACGTTGCAGCCCGAAAACGGGTCAGCACATGGAATATGCTGGCAATGTAGCACATAGAGAGTAATGAACAGAATAATGCTATCACTACATGCATGTTTGGCTGGTGGAAAGCTCTATGGTTACAGTTTTGCGAAAAGCCAATTTTTCCCTACCACAAAGGAATAAATTTTATTTAACTATCATGGTGGTTGTTAAACATTGAGAAGGTACCTCCAACTCAATCCCAATTAAGAACGTGATTAACCCAATCAAATTAACTTAAGTAACATGATGATGAGATTCACATGATAATCCAAGAACTAGATACTCAAGATGTCCATAACCGGGGACACGCCTAACCATGATTAGATTGTACACTCTGCACAGGTTTGCGCACTTTTCCCCACAAAACTCGATCTCCTCCGTTTGATTTCTCGCACTGCATGGTGTTTGAGAAACGGATGACCGGGACACAGTCTTTCAGAAACAATAACTCTTTACTCCGGGTGGACAATTACACCTACTTTCCCCTACATCTGCTAGCCCACCTCTTCAAGAGGTCATGTAACCTACTCAACTATGCTAGAGCCCATAATAGCTTGTGGCTGCACACGGAAGTTTCTAGCATGAAAATCTCATGATCCCTTTGTGTCTGGGTGGCGGTCCATAGGATGATCACACGGGTACTCCAGGATATCCAAAAATACAGGCAACACTGGGTTCTCCAGGTGCCTCAATCCACCCAGATGTAAATTAAAGTAACCACCTTAAGTTGAACCATTAATTAACAATCTCACATCTGTCATGGAAAACTCTCAAACCCAATCCACGTCTACGAGCATAGCATAGCAATATAAGCAAACGTAGAAGTAACTCCCAATGGTTTGATATAAACAGGGCAATAGGTACTACCTCATCTACTTCCCAAAACCCACATTTTAATAAGATCCTAATCATGCAATAGTTTGAGGATTGATCTAATGCAATAAAACTGGGTGGTAAAGAGGTATGATCAAAGTGCTACTTGCCTTGCAGATGATCTGTGAAACCTAGAGACTCGTAGTAGCACGCTTCGCACTCCGGGTACTCTATCGCAAACAAACAATACATACATAAGCAATCAAGCAAGGGTGCACAGATAAAACTCAAAATAAGAGATCTAACCAGAAAGTTCCACTTAAGAACTCCGGTTTGCAAAAAGAATCAAATCGAACGAAGCAACGAAACTCAAACGGCGAAAGAAACAAGCTTCGTTTACTAATCTGGACCTAAGTCAAATTTTACAGTAGCAAAAACTTGTTTGAGTTGGTTAATCAGAAAGAGGGTTTCGAGACAAAACTCTAGGCGCTTGAATCGCCTGATTCCAATAAACGAGCGAAAAGTTATACTAAAACGAAAAACAGATCGGAAATAGCGATCGAAAATAATCGCGAAAAATCCGAGAAAAAACTGACGATCAGGCTAACCAACGAACGTTCACTGTCTGTGGTTAAACGACGAAAACCGTTCGTTAAAACGAACGTACGGACGAACGTCCGCAAAATAAATAAACCAGAAAAAAACTAAACCGATCTATAAAAAACTGCGGTTTCCAAAAAAACCCACGGTTTTCCAAGAAAACTGGCAGCGGTGCGGGTGGCTACCTCCGGCGGCGGCGAGGGCGGCTCTGGCATCGGGTGGGGTCGGGGGCGGCGGTTCGGCGACGGCGGCGGCTCCGGGCGGCGGGGCAGCGACGCGGCGGCACGGAACCGGCGGCGGCGGGGCGGTTCGGCGGCGACGCCGCTAGGGTTTCGCGGGGGCGGCTTGGGCTGGCGGGGCGGCCTCGTGGCTTATAAAGGCCGGCCGGGCCAGAGTCCTAGCCGGACATGGCCCGGTAGGTCGGTTCGTTTTTTTAAACAGACGTGCAGAAAAAGAAAGAAAAGAAATACTAAACGGACTCCAAAAATCCCGAAGTAAATTTTCCCCGTCCTCTAAAAATAAGTCGGACAAGATGAACATTTATTTGGGCCTCAAATGCAATTTGGAGAAACGCATATTTTTCCTAATTCAAATAAAATCAAATATTTGTTTTTAATATTTTTCCTCCAATATTTCATTATTTGTGGAGAAGTCATTTTATCCCCTCTCATATATTTGATATGAAATATTTTTAGAGAGAAAATAATTGAAACAAATGATCCTATTTTCAAAATTTGAGAAGATCCAAATATGAAAATAATGAAATCCCCAACTCTCTCCATGGGTCCTTGAGTTGCGTAGAATTTCTAGGATCGCAAAACAAAATGCAATAAAATATGTTATGCATGATGATATAATGTATAACATTCCAAATTGAAAATTTGGGATGTTACAAACCTACCCCCCTTAAGATGAATCTCGCCCTCGAGATTCGGGTTGGCTAGAAAATAGGTGAGAGTGGTCCTTGCGTAGATCTTGCTCTCGCTCCCAGGTGGCTTCATCCTCGGTTTGGTGACTCCACTGAACTTTGCAAAACTTGATAACCTTGCTGCGGGTGACTCGGCTGGCATATTCGAGAATCTTGACTGGTTTCTCCTCATAGGTCAAATCGCTATCCAGCTGAATCGCTTCCAGTGGCACTGTATCTCTCAGTGGTATCTCAGCCATCTCTGCGTGGCACTTCTTCTGCTGAGAAACATGGAACAAATTGTGAACTCCCGACAATCCTTCGGGCAATTCCAACTTGTAAGCAACTTCTCCCATACGCTCCAAAACTTTGTATGGTCCTACAAAACGTGGCGCTAACTTTCCTTTAACTCCAAAGCGCTTCACTCCTCGAAGTGGTGACACTTGAAGATAAACTCTGTCTCCGACTTCGTAAACTGTCTCCTTGCATTTAGAATCCGCATAACTCTTCTGCCTGGACTGGGCAACCTTGAGCCTATCGCGAATCAACTTCACCTTCTGTTCAGACTCTTTAATCAAATCTGGTCCAAACAACTGGCGGTCTCCAACTCCATCCCACAACAACGGTGTCCTGCACCTCCTTCCGTACAGAGCTTCGAAAGGGGCCATCTTCAAACTGGATTGATAACTGTTGTTGTAAGAGAATTCTGCATACGGCAAATTATCGTCCCAACTAGATCCATAATCTAGCGCACAAGCTCTCAGCATGTCCTCCAAAATCTGATTGACTCTCTCGGTCTGTCCGTCTGTCTGTGGATGAAAGGCTGTACTGAACTCTAGCCTGGTACCCAAAGTTTCGTGCAATTGATTCCAAAACTTTGAAGTAAACTGGGTTCCTCTATCTGATACAATGGTCCTCGGAACTCCATGCAGACATACGATCCTGGTCATGTATATCTTTGCCAACTTAGCACTTGTATAAGTGGTCTTTACTGGGATGAAATGAGCTACCTTCGTCAAACAATCGACTACAACCCATATCGAGTCATAGCCTGAACGAGTCCTGGGCAATCCTGTGATAAAATCCATGCCTAGCTTATCCCACTTCCATTCGGGTATCGGCAATGGTTGTAGCAATCATGCCGGCTTCTGATGCTCTGCCTTTACTCTCTGACATACATCACAAACTGCTACATACTCCGCAATATCCTTCTTCATTCCGGTCCACCAGAAACTGTCCTTTAAATCCAGGTACATCTTCGTATTTCCTGGGTGAATCGAATATGGTGAATCATGGGCCTCTTGCAAGATCAACTTCCTGATCTCCGGATCATTGGGCACATAAACGCGGTCCTCAAACCATAAGGTATCGTGCTCATCCTCACGAAATCCCTTGGCTTTTCCTTTACTCATCCTTTCCTTTATCTCGGCAATTTCCTTGTCTGTCTTCTGAGCCTCTCTGATCTTATCCATCAAAGTAGACTGAATCTCCAATGCTGCTACATAGCCTCTCGGAACTATTTCCAAACATAGTTCGCGAAGATCTTCGGCTAACTCCTTGGGTAACTCTCCGGTCATGAGTGTGTTGACATGGCTCTTGCGGCTCAACGCATCGGCTACTACGTTAGCCTTCCCTGGGTGATAATGCAATCTCATATCATAATCCTTAATGAGCTCCAACCATCTCCTTTGCCTGAGATTCAACTCCTTCTGTGTGAAAATGTACTTCAAACTCTTGTGATCCATGTACACCTCATAATGGTTTCCGATGAGAAAATGTCTCCACGTCTTCAACGCATGCACTACGGCTGCTAACTCCAAATCATGTGTAGCATAATTCAACTCATGGGGTTTAAGCTGTCGTGAGGCATATGAAACAACTCTTCCCTCCTGCATTAGCACTGCTCCAAGTCCTCGACAAGAAGCGTCGCAATATACTTCATAGTCCTTGCGTTGATCTGGCAAAATCAACACTGGCGATGTAACCAAACGTTTCTTCAACTCCTGGAAACTAGCCTCACATTCCTCAGTCCAATTGAATTTGGTGTCCTTCTTCAACAACTCCGTCATAGGCTTTGCAATCTTCGAGAAATTCTCGATGAATCTCCAGTAATATCCTGCGAGTCCAAGAAAACTCCGGATTTCTCCAACTATAGTGGGTGACTCCCAATTGGTCACAGTGTTAACATTGGTGGGATCTACTGCTATTCCTTCTTCGGATATAACATGTCCAAGGAATCCTACTTCCTTTAACCAAAAGTCGCACTTGCTGAACTTGGCATATAACTGATGTTCTCTAAGCTTTCCAAGTACCAAACGCAAATGCTCCTTATGCTCTTCTTCATTCTTCGAATAGACCAGAATATCATCAATGAACACTACGACGAACTTATCCAAAAACTCCATAAACACTTTGTTCATCATGTTCATGAAATAGGCGGGTGCGTTAGTCAGGCCAAATGACATAACGGTGTACTCATATAGCCCATACCTTGTGGTAAAAGCTGTCTTGGGTATATCCTGCTCTCGAATCTTCAACTGGTGGTATCCTGATCGCAAATCAATCTTGGAAAATACTTTAGCTCCTTGTAGTCGGTCAAACAGATCATTGATCATCGGCAGTGGGTACTTGTTCTTGATTGTTACTTCATTCAATCCACGATAATCAACAACCATCCTCAACGATCCATCTTTCTTCTCCACTAGAAGTACGGGTGATCCCCAAGGTGACGAACTTGGGCGAATATATCGTTTATCCAGTAACTCCTTAATCTGCTTCTTAATTTCTTCCAAATCCTTAGCGGGCATCCTGTACGGTCTCTTAGATATTGGCCCAGTGCCTAGCAAAAGCTAAATCAAAAACTCGATGTCTCTATCCGGTGGCATGCCAGGCAACTCCTCTGGAAATACGTTAGGGAAATCCTTCACCACTGGCACTTCCTCCTGTACAACTCCTGATAAGGAATTCACTAGAGTCCTCTTCGGCACATGCCGGGATACATACTTAATCCTTCTTCCTTCTAGGGTAGTAAGCAAAATCGTCTTACTGGCGCAATCGATGTTTCCTGCATACATCGATAGCCAATCCATTCCCAAAATCACATCCAAACCTTGCGACTCCAAAACTATTAGGTCTGAGGGGAAAACATGCCTACCTATGGCCAATGGCATCTGAAAACATCCTTGGCTTGCCATATACTCTGCTCCTGGCGAGGTTACTAACATAGGTGTTCTAAGAACTTTGGTGGGCAACTTAAACTTATCCACAAATCCCCTTGATATGTATGAATGTGATGCACCAGTATCAAAAAGAACGATTGCAGTAAATGACTTAACCAAAAACTTACCTATTACTGCATCAGGCTGTGCTTCAACCTCCTCCACATTAACGTGGTTCACTTTTCCTCTATTGAAAGGGTTCGGCTTCTTCCCCGAGCTTCCATTGCCATTTCCATTCTTAGCTTCCGGACAATCAGTGGCATAATGTCCAGTCTTCTTGCACTTGAAACAAGTAACGTGGCTTAGATCCCTCTTGGCTGGGGTTGATGGGTTGGTACGGTTCTGTCCGTTGCTTCCTCCGTTCCCATTGCCATTCTTGGGGCCACTATGATTGTGCGAGCTCCCTCCATTGTGATTGTGACCTCCATGGTTATGCTGAAGGTGTCCTCCCGAGTTCGGGGTAAAACGAGGCTTCTAGTGAGCTCCTGTACTGTACTTTCCTTGTCCATACTTCCTCTTACGTCTCTCAATCTGCTGCTGCTTCCCTTCAATCATGAGAGCTCTATCTACCAACTCCTGGTAGTTGTTAAAAGTTGCCACCATCAACTGCATGCTCAGCTCATCATTCAGTCCTTCTAGAAACTTCTCCTGCTTAGCTGCATCCGTAGCAACGTCATCTGGGGCATAACGTGCTAACTTACTGAAATCCTCCACGTATTGGCCAACGGTACGTCCTCCTTGGCGTAAGTTGCGAAACTCACGCTTCTTAATGGCCATAGCTCCTGCTGAAACATGGGCAGTACGGAAAGCTTTCTGAAACTGGTCCCATGTGACAGTGTCAATGGGGTGAGTGGCTGTGTAATTCTCCCACCATGATGCTGCGGGTCCATCAAGCTGATGTGCGGCAAAACGCACTCTCTCCGCATCTGTGCATCCTGTAGTGGTCAGCTCCCTTCCAACCTTGCGGAGCCAATCATCTGCCACAATCGGCTCGGTGCTACTGGAGAACACCGGCGGATTCAGCCTAAGAAAACGGGCTAAGTGATCAACAGGTGGTGGTGGTGGTGGTGGGTTGTTGTTGTTGTTGTTTCCTTGGTTCTGAACTAGCACTTGCATCAAGGCATTCTGCTGCTGAATCAATTGAGTGATCTTCGGTGGGAAAACAAATCCGGTGTCGTGTCTCGGAGGCATCTAATGGGTTTAGAAGAGATGAGAAAATAGGATAGAATGAGGTCTAGAGGGAAAACACTACCCATATGCACATGAGACAAACACAATCATATCATTCCAATCAATTGAAACAAGGCATACAATCGATCTAACTATCGTTACAAAGTGCTTGGACTATACTATATACATGGTGGAATACTACTGCTAATTTGGTGGTCTACTAGAAAAATTGCTCAGTCGAAGACTCCATGATATCTGCTCCGGCTTCATCCTCCCAGTCATCATCACTGGGGTCCGAGTCGGTGTCGTCGATGATGATGTAGTTCTCCAGGCAAGTAGAATCGTCATCATCTCCTCCTGGTGCTGGGTCTCCCATGAAAACTCCTAGCTTCTTTATCAGGTCGTCATTCTTCTCCAACAATGTTGCGATTTCCTCCTCA
Organism: Aegilops tauschii subsp. strangulata; assembly: GCF_002575655.3. Taxonomy (NCBI): domain Eukaryota; kingdom Viridiplantae; phylum Streptophyta; class Magnoliopsida; order Poales; family Poaceae; genus Aegilops; species Aegilops tauschii. The sequence goes on from NC_053041.3 coordinate 329,584,589, forward strand.
TATCCATCGCGTGTAGCCTTGAGTTCTTCCTCCAGTTCCATGATCCTTGTCTTTGCCTTCTTCAGTTCTATCATGTCTGCGCACATCTGTTCTCCTGGCGACGAATGTGCTGGTTTAACTCCTGAATGAAAGCTGCAATAGATATATCCTTCCTGGTACTGATCATCTCCCATTGCTCGTCTCGGCGCCCACAAATCTGATAGATAGTATCCTTGAGATCATTGTGGTACACTTCTCCAATGCGTCCCAAGGTGATGTGGGCTGCCATGCTCTTTCCTAGACTCCAGGTTGGTGCATCAAAGGAAAACTCTATGGGCTTAGTGACTGGCATGAACGTCCTTCCTGGAACTTGAACTTGAATCATCCAGCGCTCCTCTTCTGGTAGTGTGGCGTTGTAGGTTCCGGTGAAGCTTGGTATTCCGATGTTCAGGTACTTAGTAACTTCCTTCAAGTGTTGTCCAAAAGGTGTATCCTCATCCGGTTGGGCGAACTTGTTCCTTGCATCCGCCATCCTAAAAGAGTGGAAGAAAGGAGAGGAGTTAGAAATGAGAAGAGAGTAGTGATGTAGGGCTTTAGCTTAGTGGTCGCGTCCTACAGTCAGCGTGTGCTCTGATACCATCTTTGTAGCGACCAGACCTCAGACAGTGTAGTCTGTGTGCATCAGTGTCATCCCTGGATCGGTAATGCTGACACGCACAGTACTTGAAGGATTTATAACAGAGTAGCAATCACACACTTATTACATCGAATGTCTCAAAAGAGAACTTAATATAATAAATACGGCTTAAGGCCATCTAAAACGATAACAGTGGAAGGCTTGGAAGATAAAGTGAGTCCATCAACTCCAACGGCATCACTTAGTATAAGACCACGACCTATGGCACCTTACTCGTCGTCTGAAAAGTCTGCAACATGATACGTTGCAGCCCGAAAACGGGTAAGCACATGGAATATGCTGGCAATGTAACACATAGAGAGTAATGAACAGAATAATGCTATCACTACATGCATGTTTGGCTGGTGGAAAGCTCTATGGTTATAGTTTTGCGAAAAGCCATTTTTTCCCTACCACAAAGGAATAAATTTTATTCAACTATCATGGTGGTTGTTAAACATTGAGAAGGTACCTCCAACTCAATCCCAATTAAGAACGTGATTAACCCAATCAAATTAAATTAAGTAACATGATGATTGGATTCACATGATAATCCAAGAACTAGATACTCAAGATGTCCATAACCGGGGACACGCCTAACCATGATTAGATTGTACACTCTGCACAGGTTTGCGCACTTTTCCCCACAAGACTCGATCTCCTCCGTTTGATTTCTCGCACTGCATGGTGTTTGAGAAACGGATGACCGGGACACAGTCTTTCAGAAACAATAACTCTTTACTCCGGGTGGACAATTACACCTACTTTCCCCTACATCTGCTAGCCCACCTCTTCAAGAGGTCATGTAACCTACTCAACTATGCTAGAGCCCATAATAGCTTGTGGCTGCACACGGAAGTTTCTAGCATGAAAATCTCATGATCCCTTTGTGTCTGGGTGGCGGTCCATAGGATGATCACACGGGTACTCCAGGATATCCAAAAATACAGGCAACACTGGGTTCTCCAGGTGCCTCAATCCACCCAGATGTAAATTAAAGTAACCACCTTAAGTTGAACCATTAATTAACAATCTCACATCTGTCATGGAAAACTCTCAAACCCAATCCACGTCTACGAGCATAGCATAGCAATATAAGCAAACGTAGAAGTAACTCCCAATGGTTTGATATAAACAGGGCAATAGGTACTACCTCATCTACTTCCCAAAACCCACATTTTAATCAGATACTAATCATGCAATAGTTTGAGGATTGATCTAATGCAATAAAACTGGGTGGTAAAGAGGTATGATCAAAGTGTTACTTGCCTTGCTGATGACCGTGAAACCTAGAGACTCGTAGTAGCACGCTTCGCACTCCGGGTACTCTATCGCAAACAAACAATACATACATAAGCAATCAAGCAAGGGAGCACGGATAAAACTCAAAATAAGAGATCTAACCAGAAAGTTCCACTTAAGAACTCTGGTTTGCAAAAAGAATCAAATCGAACGAAGCAACGAAACTCAAACGGCGAAAGAAACAAGCTTCGTTTACTAATCTGGACCTAAGTCAAGTTTTACAGTACCAAAAACATGTTTGAGTTGGTTAATCAGAAAGAGGGTTTCGAGACGAAACGCTAGGCGCTTGAATCGCTGATTCTGATAAACGAGCGAAAAGTTATACCAAAACGAAAAACAGATCGGAAATCGCGATCGAAAATAATCATGAAAAATCCGAGAAAAAAAAATTGACGAACAGGCTAACGAACGAATGTTCGCTGTCTGTGGTTAAACGACGAAAACCGTTCGTTAAAACGAACGTACGGACGAACGTCCGCAAAATAAATAAACCGGAAAAAAACTAAACCGATCTATAAAAAAACCGCGGTTTCCAAAAAACCCATGGTTTTCCGAAGAAAACCGGCGGCGGCGCGGGTGGCTACCTCCGGCGGCGGCGAGGGCGGCTCCGGCGTCGGGAGGGGTCGGGGGCGGCGGGGGCGGCGGTTCGGCGACGGCGGCGGCTCCGGGCAGCAGGGCGGCGACGCGGCGGCGCGGAACCGGCGGCGGCGGCCCTAGGGTTTCGCGGGGGCGGCTTGGGCTGGCGGGGCGGCCTCGCGGCTTATAAAGGCCGGCCGGGCCAGAGTCCTAGCCGGGCTAAACAAAATCAGAGGCACAATTTTTCCATACAAAGGGAGTTGTGAAGGAACATTCTGTTCGTGTCATCATAGATGGATTGAGCTGCAACAACTTGGCTAGCATGGAGACGGTGCAGAAGCTGTCTCTCACTACAAGACCACATCCACATCATTACTACATCCAATGGTTCAACAACAGCGGCAAGCTTAAGGTAACACGTACTGTTCGTGTGCATATTAGTATCTCTACATATGCTGATTATGTTGATTGTGATGTGGTACCCATGCAAGCATGTTCCTTGTTACTTTGTAGACCATGGCAATTTGATAAAAATTATATACACCATGGTAAAAACAATCAGTATACTCTTGTTCATAAGGATAAACATATTACTTTGCTTCCTATGACTCCTAATTCCATTTTTGAAAGATGATATTAATAGAGCTAATAAAGCAAAATAGGATCAAAATAAGAGCGAAAATCAGATTGTGGCAAAAGAATTTGAGCAAAAAATGAAGCCTAATAATAGACCATCTAGTGTTGCTTCCGAAATTAAACTGAAAAGTGCATGTCTACTTGCCACCAAATCTGATATTGATGAGCTAGATTTCAGCAAATCTGTTTGCTATGCTTTTGTATGCAAAGAGGCACTATTTTCATTTGAGGACGTGCCTTCCTCTTTGCCTCCTGCTGTCACTAACATTTTGGAGGAGTTCGCTGACGTCTTTCCACAAGACGTGCCACCGGGATTACCACCTATTCGAGGGATTGAACATCAGATTGACTTAATTCCCGGTGCTTCGCTGCCAAACCGTGCGCCATACCGTACCAATCCAGAGGAGATGAAGGAGATTATGTGTCAAGTACACGAGCTTCTCGACAAAGGTTATAAACGTGAATCTCTTAGTCCTTTTGTTGTTCCTATTATACTAGTGCCAAAAAAGGACGGTATGTCGCGTATGTGTGTTGATTGTAGAGGCATTAATAATATTACTATTCATTATCGTCATCCTATTCCTAGGCTAGATGATATGCTTAATGAATTGAGTGGCTCTACAATATTCTCCAAAGTTGATTTGCGTAGTGGATACCATCAAATTCGTATGAAATTGGGAGATGAATGGAGAACAACTTTTAAAACTAAGTTTGGTTTATATGAGTGGTTAGTCATGCCTTTTGGGTTAACTAATGCACCTAGTACTTTCATGAGATTAATGAACGAATTTTTATGTGCTTTCATTGGACGATTTGTGGTAGTCTATTTTGATGATATACTGATTTACAGCAAATCTTTGGAAGAACATTTGGAACATTTACGTGTTGTTTTTATTGCTCTACGTGGTGCACGTTTGTTTGGTAACCTTGGGCAGTGCACCTTCTGCATCGACCGAGTATCTTTTCTTGGCTATGTTGTTACTCCACAGGGAATTGAAGTTGATAAAGCCAAGATTGAAGCTATTGAGAGTTGGCCGCAGCCCAAAACGGTCACACAAGTGAGGAGTTTCCTTGGCCTCGCTGGTTTCTATAGACATTTTGTAAGAGATTTCAGCACCATTGTTGCACCTCTCAACAAGCTTACAAAGAAGGATGTGCCTTTTGTTTGGGGTACCGCACAGGAAGAAGCCTTCACGGTGTTGAAAGATAAGTTGACACATGCTCCTTTACTCCAACTTCCTGATTTTAATAAGACTTTTGAGCTTGAATGTGATGCTAGTGGAATTGGATTAGGAGGTGCGTTATTACAAGATGGCAAACCTGTTGCATACTTTTCTGAAAAATTGGGTGGGCCTAGTATGAATTATTCTACTTATGATAAAGAGTTATATGCTCTTGTCCAAACTTTAGAGACATGGCAACATTATTTATGGCCCAAAGAATTTGTTATACATTCTGATCATGAATCTTTGAAACATATTAAAAGTCAAGCTAAACTGAATCATAGACATGCTAAATGGGTTGAATTCATTGAGACTTTTCCTTATGTCATTAAACACAAGAAGGATAAAGAAAATGTTATTGCTGATGCATTATCTCATCGCTATACTATGCTTTCACAACTTGACTTCAAAATATTTGGTTTGGAGACCATCAAAGATCAATATGATGCTGATTTTAGAGACGCAACGCAGAATTGTAAGAAGGAAGAACATGGAACAAGTTCGTCGTTAATGATGGATTTGTGTTCCGTGCTAACAAGCTATGCATTCCAGCTAACTCCGTTCGTCTTTTGTTGTTGCAGGAGGCGCATGGAGGAGGATTAATGGGACACTTTGGCGTGAAGAAGACAGAGGACGTACTTGCTACACATTTCTTTTGGCCAAAGATGAGACGGGATGTTGAGCATTTTGTTGCTCGCTACACTACATGTCAAAAAGCTAAGTCACGACTCAATCCTCATGGTTTATATATGCCTTTGCCTGTACCTAGTGTTCCTTGGGAGGATATATCTATGGACTTTGTTTTAGGTTTACCTCAAACAAAGAAGGGGAGGGATAGCATATTTGTTGTCCTGGATTGGTTCTCGAAAACGGCACACTTTATACCATGTCATAAAAGCGATGATGCTGTTAATGTTGCTGATTTGTTCTTTCGTGAAATTATTCGCTTGCATGGTGTGGCAAATACTATTGTTTCAGATCGTGATACTAAATTTCTCAGCCACTTTTGAAGATGTTTATGGGCTAAGTTGGGGACTAAGCTGCTTTTTAGTACTACTTGTCACCCCCAAACTGATGGACAAACTGAAGTAGTAAATAGAAGATTGTCTACTATGCTTAGGGCTGTTTTGAAGAATAATAAGAAAATGTGGGAAGAATGCTTGCCTCATATTGAATTTGCTTATAATCGCTCATTGCATTCTACTACTAAGATGTGCCCTTTTGAAATTGTGTATGGTTTCCTACCTTGTGCACTTATTTATTTGTTGCCTCTTCCATCTTTGGAGAAGGATAATTTTGATGCTAAACAACATGCTGAATTGATCTTAAGAATGCATGAGTTAACTAAGGAAAACATCGAGCGTGTGAATGTTAAATATAAACTTTCTGGAGATAAAGGTAGAAAACATGTTGTGTTTGCACCTAGAGATCTTGTTTGGTTACATTTGCATAAGGATAGATTTCCTAATTTGTGCAAATCAAAGCTAATGCCACGTGATGATGGTCCTTTTAAGGTGTTAGAGAAAATAAATGATAATGCATATAAACTTGAGCTGCCTGCAGATTTTGGGGTTTGTCCCACTTTTAACATTGCAGATTTGAAGCCTTATTTGGGTGAGGAAGATGAGCTTCCGTCGAGGACGACTTCATTTCAAGAAGTGAGGATGATGAGGACATCAATACCATTGTTACACCCACAGCCCCTGCTGCTATACATACTGGACCAATTACTAGAGCTCGTGCACGCCAATTAAATTACCAGGTACTTTCGTTTCTTGGTAATGATTCTAATGTTCATGAGAATATGTTGTTGCCTAAATTAGATACGTTTGTCTTGCTTACAAATGAAGGGCCTAGCTTGGACAAGAAGGATGGATATTGGAGCATGCGCCAGGGGAACAAGAATGGAGTTACAAGTGATGATTTCAGGACTTTGAAGCCACCATAATGAGTGCATGAAGCCTTGCACGAAATATACAAGATGCCACTTCATAAATTTCGCCCAGAGGCTATTCTAGGTGTTGCGTCACCTTATTATTGGGCCAGGACCATGTAATTTCGAAATACTAGAATATAGGATGTTTTTAGAGTCCGTATGTGTGGGGAAACAAGAGTTAGGGTTGGTTTCGGACCCCTCCTCCAAGGGCCATGAAATTATCCCCTCTTCCTCCATATATACAACCCTTAGGGCATCGTTTAGACTTTGGGGGTTTTGTTTAGATTAAAAGTTCACCATAGATGCAACTTCGTGTACTTCGTTTGTGTTCAACGTCTAGACAAAGGCGTCACAGAACCCCACCGTCATTAATAAAGCTTTCCTCTTATATTCGCAATATCCAGATTGCAATCTCAGTTTCTTGCTTGCTCTTCGTTTGCTCGCAGGAAACAGACCCTCGTGGTCAGGTTGGTCGTGCTCCGGCATGGTTAATAACCCCTCGGAAGTTGGTTTAGCGATTCCCAAGGCGCGACGTCTCGCACATTTGTAGTCAGATCGTCAAGGTCGACTCCACAGAAAATGATAGCCAGCGTCTCATCGAAACATCGGGACACCTTCGCCTCTATCACATTGTCATCGACCATGTGAAGACTGGAGACCAGTTTGCCGATATCTTCACTAAGCTCCTGGATGAAAAGAGGTTCTACAAGTTGCGTCATGAGCTAAACATCCTAGAAGCTTCGAATGTCCTCTGAAGTGGACACACATCCTAACGCTTATGTGACACCCCAAGACCAGCGCTCCAGATGCCTTCCATGGTTTTTGAGATTCGTCGTGTGATTTGTTTTGTTTGTTGCATTCATCAGTGCATCATTTGCATTGCATCATGTCATCATACAACCCTTTTTAAAAACTCGGCTAAATAAATTGCATGGATCTTCGATCCATTTAAATTGAGGGAAGGGTGACTTCTCTTTAGAACTTATCCTCGCAATATTAGGGAGCTATTATAAAATATTCCATTGATGTGGAATTACCTTTGACACACTTGCAAATAAATCCCAATGCCTTTGTTATCTCAATTCTTGGTCTCCGACTTGTCCTCATATTTTTTTATCGTTTTATCGAGGCTCTTCCTAAATGTTCAACATTTTTGGAACCTTCGGATTCCTACTCCTTGTTCAAACCAGTTGAATTAAATTCAAACGCATTTGAATTTATATCTTTCAATCATGCCACTTCTATTTTTCCTGGATCAAGCACATTTTTATGAGCCTGGGAAAATTATCCGCGTGCGCAAATTCTTCCCCTAACCCTCTCTTTCCTTTTCTTCTCTCTAATTCTTTTCTGCTAAAAAAATAAGAGAGAGAGAAGAGAGAGCCCAACCAGCCTTGCAGCCCAGCCGGCCTCGTGGGCCTAACCAACCAGCGCCGGCCCACCTAGGCCTAGCCACACCTAAACCCTAGCCCCGATTCCCTCCTCATCTCTCGGTCGATCCCTCTCTCCCTCGATCCCTTCCCGGTCCCCCCGACAGCGCCGCCACCTCTTTCCCTCTCCCCCTCGTCCTCTCACACCATCTCCCTACCGCGCCGCCGCTGCGAAGCCCTTGCTCCTTCTCTCTACAGGCTCCATCCCGCGGCGCCTTTTCACCTCGCCGCGCCCTTTCTTTGCCCGCATCTGGCCGATCGCCTCCTGCACGCCCGTGCTACCGCATCGCTGACCGGCGTGTCGCCGTGCTCCTGCCCCGTCGCGTCCTAGCACGAGGAGACGGCTGCGTCAACCTCTTGCTCGCATCCCTCCGCCGTTGCGCCACCTTGCTGTCCGACCTGCTGCTCCGCCGCCCCTACTCCGGCTAGCAGGCGCACCGCCGCCGTCCAGGACCACCATGGCGCCGCCTTGCTGCTCCCTCCAGCGCCCAAGCCTCCTCCTCTGCTCCCTTCATCCGTCCAGACGTCCGTGTTGCTGCCGCTGGACACCAAGATGGGCGCTCTTTAGCTATTGCACGCTTGCAGTGCCTCCTCCCGAGCAGGAGCAGCTTGAACCGATGCCTCCGTGAAGCCCGAGCGTGAATTTTTGTGGGCACCGGATACGCCAAGACCCGGACCGACAAGTACCACGACATTCGTCGATCGCCAAGTACCCCTACGCGTGGATACGCCAAGTTACTCTTCGACCCGTGTACCACTACCGTCGCCGAAGACCCATGTAATGGAACCGTCAAGTTAGACTACCTTCGTGTGTACCACTACTTCCCTCGACGATTTTGAACCGCCCCTAAATACACGCTTCGAAGGTATAACCCCGAGACGACCGCCGTGAACGAATGCATGTGTGATGTATGAGATGCCCGTGTTTGCACCGTCTCCGAGTTGTCATTGCGTGGTCCTCCTCGTTTGCCATGCGTCGACCCATGGGAACCCGGTAACCGGGATCACCCCACCATCTTTAGCATGTTCCGCACATCGGCACACTTGCTTCTTTTGCACCGATATCTCAATGAGTTGTCGGAACCGGAACGTTGCCGTGGCACCGTTTTCGTTATCGTCGCCGTGGCACCCTTTCTTTCCACCACAGTGACAAATGCTTCATGTCATGCTCATGTCAACATTTTCATAAAAATTGCATCCAACCTTTAATATGTCATTCGCATCATGGTAACAACATTTAAAATGTTTAAAATTGTGTTTGCATTAAATTGCTAAATGCAAATGAGGAATTACCGGAATTATTGTTTGGTATTTCCAGCCTCTTTTAAACTTGCCTAAATAGTTAGTTTATTTATTCTTCACCTCTTGCCATGTTTAAAAACATTTAATATTGTTGGGTACATAAATGAGAGAGAACTAACTAAATAAATGTGGTGTTTTGTCAATATGCAACTCGTTGCATATTGAGCTCCACTTAACTTGTAGTATTGTTTGTGCACTTTGCCATGCCATGAATCATTAAACCGGACATGCATCATACTTGATTGTGCATAATGCCATGTTTATGTGATGGTTGTTTACTGTGTTGTTTGCTTCTTTCCGGTGTTGCTTCTTCTTGATAGTTCCGGTAAGGTTGCGATTGTGAGGATTCGTTCGACTACGTTTGTTCGTCTAATTCATGGACTCGGTCTTCTTCCTAGCGGTCAGGCAAGATGACCGTCACCTTGGATCTCACTACTATCTTTGCTATGCTAGTTGTCTCGATGCTATCGCTATGTCGCGCTACCTACCACTTGTTTCTCAAGCCTCCCAAATTGCCATGAAAACCTCTAACCTTTTTCCCCTTCCTAGCAAACCGTTGTTTGGCTATGTTACCACTTTGCTCAGCCCCTCTTATAGCGTTGCTAGTTGCAGGTGCAGTTGCAGGTTGTTCCATGTTGGGACATGGATATCTTGGATATCATGGGATATCACAATATCTCTTATTTAATTAATGCACATATATACTTGGTAAAGGGTGGAAGGCTCGGCCTTATGCCAGGTGTTTTGTTTCACTCTTGCCGCCCTAGTTTCCGTCATACCGGTGTTATGTTCGTTGATTTTGCGTCCCTAAGTGAGGGGTATGGGACCCTCTTGACAGTTCGCTTTGAATAAAACTCTTCCAGCAAGGCCCAACATTGGTTTTAACATTTGCCATAATAATACTTGAATCTAATAATTAATTGGCACAGGGCGTCGCGAACCCGAGGATTTTCTACATACAGGGTGGGGCCAGTGCTGATGGTGTTGGTCCCAAATAGGCAGACTGCGGGGCTGCCTCGGGGAAACTCGAGGTATTTGGTATAAACCTGTAGGCTGACCCATCCGGACGTGTCCTGAGACTAGATACGCGCGGCTACTATCAGGGTGTCGACACGCTGGGAGGCTTTGCTGGATTAGTTTTACCATTGTCGAAATGTCTTGTGCACCAGGATTCCGAGTCTGATCCGAGGGTCCCGTGATGGAGGATTGTCTCTGCGGATCGTGAGCTTGTCATGGGCTATGTTGGGACACCCCTGCAGGGTTTAATCTTTCGAAGCCGTGCCCGTGGTTATGTGGCAAATGGGAATTTGTTAATATCCGGTTGTAGTGAACTTGAACTAAACTCAACTAAAATTCACCAACCGCATTGCGTAACCGTGACTATCTCTTTTCGGGGAAGTTCGAGAGGAGAACACGGTTGGGTTATGTTTGAGCGTAAGTAGGTCAGGATCACTTAGTGATCATTACTAGTTTGCGACTGTTTGCGTAGTTTCTCATCTTACTCTTGTACTCGTAAGTTAGCCGCCATAATTTCTTAGTCGCTGCTGCAACCTCACTACTTATCCTTTCCATACCCATTAAGCTTTGCTAGTCTTGATACCCATGGTAATGGGATTGCTGAGTCCTCGTGGCTCACAGATTACTACACCAACAGTTGCAGGTTTAGGTAATGCGATGATCATGACGCGAGAGTGATGTTTGCACATTTTGAGTTCTTCTTCTTCTTCTTCGTCGATCTTGGGATAGGGTTCCTGGTTGGCAGCCTGGGCTAGTAGGGTGGATGTCGTTTGAGCTTTTGTTTGTGTTTCATCCGTAGTCGGATGTTGTTCTCATGTATGATGTATTGATGTATTCTTGCGGCATTTGTATGCCTTGTATGTATCCCCATCTATTATGTAATGGATCGATGTAATGATATCCACCTTGCAAAAGTGTGTCAATGTGCGGTTCTATCCTTGGTGGGACCTTCGAGTCCCTTTAGGATAGTGATCGCATATTGGGCGTGACAAGTTGGTATCAGAGCCTCGACCGACCATAGGAGCCCCCTTGATTGTTTGTAGTTGGCCGTTGTTGAGTCTAGAAGAAAACTATTTTGAGTCTTAGGAATATATATATCGGAGAGTAGGATTCTTTTTACTCCTCAGCCCCCTTCGTCGCTCTAGTGAGGACTCCTGACGTACATGTTTTGACTTCACTCTCCTCTTTTTCACTCAATTTTTTTTAGGATCATGCGGGTATCTTGGGATCGTTCCGATATTCCTATGACGAGAACATTGTTCTTGGTGCCTCCTGACATTTAGGGGTTGTGGCAGTGTCCCGGGGAGTTGAGCTCCGAGGTGTTGTCGTCACAATTTTATCGTTGCAGTTCCGGTATACCTGAGCTTTTTCCGACATCGAAAACCTCTTATATGCAGTTAGTGGTGAGATAACCTCGACGCTGCCCAGTACTGGGGCGGGAGTTTGGGAGTATTGCCACAGCTCGTATATCAGATGCTTTTCGAAGGTCGAGGTACACGATTTCTGGAGTTTTCTTGGTTATGTGTTGACGGATGGATATAGCTGGATGTAGGGATTGTTAGTTGGGTGAGATATTATGCTTCCCCTGTATCCCCAACACCAAATTGCATAACCAGAAAGTTTCGGGAGTTAATAGGTGGGAATTCAAGTAGTTACCTAGGATATATTTCCGACAGATGCATGATTTGAGATTGGGGTCCAACGTCTAGTGGTTCATTTTTGACCGTCGATTTATAGTGGTCGCGAGGCGTCTTAAAGAATCCTTGGCTATGCCGATTAGGGGACGTCTTGTTTGTCATTCATGACGTCCGCTATACGTCGTGGCCGTGGGGCCCCATCACGAACACTTTGGGCGAAATCTCTATCATATGTTTGTTTCTGGCTTATTCCCCAAGCCAATCCTTTGTTTTGTTTGAGTTGCTTCGATGTCAAGTGTTGATTCCATACCTTTCCTAAGCAGTGTTCTCATATTTCTATGTGAATACTAATCCTTCTTGATCATCATGGTTGTCATGTTAATTATTTTCCAACCGGCGTGCTTCTCTTCAAGTGGATCCGATCATTCCAACATCCACAAGATCAATTCTAACTTTTCTCAACGGTGTCTGTTTCATCCGTCCCCAAGTTGCCTTTGTTTTCCCGCCCTCCCACCCTTTTTCTTCAAGGACTCAGGTTTCTTAATCAAGTATCCATCTTATGGATGTGAAGTTTCTTCATTCTTTCCTTCAATGCTCTTACTCAGTGATTTCTCATGGAGATGCTCACGAGCTTCAAGTTCAACATTCGTCGTTCTCATTTTTTCTTCCCCGGTGGATTCAACGCAAGCTTTCGGTGTTGATTATATCTCTTCCTTTTGTTTCACATGATTTCCATGTTGGAAGTTCTTATCTAAGCCTCTCATAATCGTTCACCTCTCTCTATTCATATCCGGAGTGCTAAAGATATCTCAGAAGATTCATGTTTCCATTCTTAATCCGTTCGAGTTATTTTGACGTTGTTATCTCATTCAAGCCATTTAATTCAACCGGTGCAATCTCTCTTCAAAATCATTTCAACGGTGTTTCTCTTGAGTGGGCCCTAACCCACAGGTCTTTTCCCAGGATCTTACCTGACCCTTCTAATTTATCCGGAGCGATTCCCAAATTCTTTTCAAAGTGTGACGAAAGAATGAATTGTCATCAGTCATATGTCTTTCTCCAAGATCTTCACATTCTTTTCATAGTTGGTTCAACCTTTTTATTCTTCATTCTGGAGTGCCTCAACAATTCATGGTTGTGGTTCTCGTCGTCATTCGCGGATTTTGAAGAACGAAGTATAGTTTCTCTTAAATCATGCTCCTTTCTCTTGGAGATCTGTAGTTCAAGCTTGATGCGATCCTCTGATAAGTGTATTCGATTGTGAGAATTCTTTTCACCCATCCGGAGCAATTCAGGAGTCTTTTCAGTTTGATTCTCCGAAGGCCTTCATTTCAGAAGATTTATTCGTTCTCAACATTCATCTCTCATTCCCCAATTCTTCCGGTGCTTCGCTCAAGTATCCTCTAGCCAGCTCATGATCTCTTCGTTCTCTTGTATCTAATTCCCTCAAGTATCTTTGTTCCTTTCTAATTCTTACTGGCGATTCGTTCTCTTTCATCATCCATTTCAAATTCTTACGGTGGTTCGTTCAAGATTCATCTTCCCTTTGTTTTCATATCAATTCATTCATTGTTTCCAAATCCTACCGGTGATTTGTTGAAGACCTTCCCAAGTTCGCGCTATATCTCTCCTTAACCCTTTTCAAAGAGAATAAGTGTTGTGCCAAAATCCATTATTAGTCATCAATTTAAGTTGATGAAGGATAAGCATAACATAATTCTTATTCTTGTTTCATCCAAGTGATTAATTCCTTCTTCCGGACTTCATTCATGTTATCAATTCTTGGTTTCAAGTGTTTCATCTTTTCCTTTTCCGGAGTTCCAAGTTTTCTCGGTTATATCGTCGCGAAGCTCCATCTAAATCATTGCAAGGCTTGATCTTGTTCTTCTCAACTTTCCTTTCGTTTGATCATTCTTTTATTACCGGAGTTCTCACGAAGGCTCAAAATGGTGGTTCATAAAGGATTCCTTTCATTCTTCATTCGTTCTTCAAGATTTCTCTTGAAGTTAAGATCCGCCAAGCTATACTCTAAAATAAACATGGTGATCAACACATGTTTTGTTTGAGGAGTTCAAGCATTCTTCATCTTGCCTTCCGAAGTGCAATTCTTTCTATCTTATCTTTTGAGGTGGTGTTATGTCATTCTTGACAATTTCCCTTCATGCTTCATGATTCACAAGTTTTCAGGAATGAGATATTTAAACCCATCATTTTCTTCCTTGGAGTTATCTTGGTATAGATTTCACTTAAAGCCTTCCCTAAGGAATGTTGCTAGTATGGTGTTTATCAATGATCCAAGTTTCCTCCTATTCTCTCGGTGAAGAAGTGTTCATCTCTTCATTCATCTCAATCAATCATCGTTTTCGTTAGTGGCCGGTGACACGCCGGTTGTCACCTCATAATTTTGAGATGTCTCCATAAGCCCACGAGGATCATATCCTTTCGTATTGATCTTCCAACAACTCCGTTCAATACTACTTTTTAAGGATGCTCTCTTAAATTCATTTCATGTAGAACATGTTGTTTCTTCTTCGTTCTTTTGATTCCATTCTTACATTTGTTCCGGAGGCATTGTGATGTTACTCTCTTCGACCCATCATCTCATTTTGTAAAGATCATGTTCTTTTCTTTGCTTATCCATTTAACCGGAGTGTTGTGTCCTTTATTCAAGTCCCTTTATCTTATCAAGTCTTGTATCTCTTGTCAACCGGAGTGATGTTCCAATTTGTTCTTCCTTGTTCCTTGTTTATCTCGTTTCCACCAGAGTGGTTTCAATTCCTTCTTGTCAATTGTGCTCATCATTCATAGCTTTGCAACCTCCAAGGTTCGCATGGTGTTCCTTGTTTCTCTTTTCTACCGGAGTGCTCTCAATTTCGTTCAACTCTGTTGTGTTGTTTCTTTCAAGTTTTCAACCTCTCAAGGTTCGTGGTTTCACTCATTTGTCAAAGAAGCAGTTTTGTTTTACCTCTTGCTCTTCTGCTTCTCTCCGGTGCCATCCCTAGATCTCGAGGCGAGATCTCTTGTAAGTGGAGGAGTGTTGTGACACCCCAAGACCGGCGCTCCAGATGCCTTCCATGGTTTCCGAGATTCGTTGTGTGATTTGTTTTGTTCATTGCATTCATCATTGCATCATTTGCATTGCATCATGTCATCATACAACCCTTTTTAAAAACACAGCTAAATAAATTGCATGGTTCTTCGATCCATTTAAATCGAGGAAAGGGTGACTTCTCTTTATAACCTATCCTCCCAATATTAGGGAGCTATTATAAAATACTCCATTGATGTGGAATACCTTTGACACACTTGCAAATAAATCCCAATGCCTTTGTAATCTCAATTCTTGGTCTCCGACTTGTCCTCATATTCTTTTATCGTTTTATCGAGCCTCTTCCTAAATGTTCAACATTTTTGGAAACTTCGGATTCCTACTCCTTGTTCAAACCAGTTGAATTAAATTCAAACACATTTGAATTTATATCTTTAAATCATGCCACTTCTATTTTTCCTGGATCAAGCACATTTTTATGAGCCTGGGAAAATTATCCACGTGCGCAAATTATTCCCCTAACCCTCTCTTTCCTTTTCTTCTCTCTAATTCTTTTCTGCTAAAAAAATAAGAGAGAGAGAAGAGAGAGCCCAGCCGGCCTCGCGGGCCTAACCAACCAGCGTCGGCCCACCTAGGCCCAGTTGCACCTAAACCCTAGCCCCGATTCCCTCCTCATCTCTCGGTCGACCCCTCTCTCCCTCGATCCCTTCCCGGTCCCCCCGACAGCGCCGCCACCTCTTTCCCTCTCCCCCTCGTCCTCCCACACCATCTCCCTACCGCGCCGCCGCCGCGAAGCCCTTGCTCCTTCTCTCTGTAGGCTCCATCCCGCGGCGCCCTTTCACCTCGCCGCGCCCTTTCTTTGCCCGCATCTGGTCGATCACCTCCTGCACGCCCGTGCTACCGCATTGCTGACCCGCGCGTCACCGTGCTCCTGCCCCGTCACATTCTAGCCCGAGGAGACGGCTGCGTCAACCTCTTGCTCGCCTCCCTCCGCCGTTGCGCCACCTATTTTTCCGAGCTGCTGCTCCACTCCGCCGCCCCTGCTCCGGCTAGCAGGCGCGCCGCCGCCGTCCAGGACCACCATGGTGCCGCCTTGCTGCTCCCTCCAGCGCCCAAGCCTCCTCCTTTGCTCCCTGCATCCGTCTGGCCGTCCGTGTTGCTGCCACTGGACACCAAGACCGGGGTCTCTTTAGCTGTTGCACGCTTGCAGTGCCTCCTCCCGAGCAGGAGCAGCTTGAACCGATTCCTCCGTGATGCCCGAGTGTGAATTTTTGTGTGCACCGGATACGACAAGACCCGGACCGACAAGTACCACGACATTCGTCGATCGCCAAGTACCCCTACGCGTGGATACGCTAAGTTCCTCTTTGACCCGTGTACCACTACCGTCGCCGAAGACCCGTGTAACGGAACCGTGAAGTTCGACTACCTTCGTGTGTACCACTACTTCCCTCGACGATTTTGAACTGCCCCGAAATACAGGCTTCAAAGGTATAACCCCGAGACGACCGTCGTGAACGAATGCATGTGTGATGTATGAGATGCCCGTGTTTGCACCGTCTTCGAGTTGTCATTGCATGGTCCTCCTCGTTTTCCATGCGTCGACCCTTGGGAACCCGGTAACCGGGATCACCCCACCATCTTTAGCATGTTCCGCACATCCGCACACTTGCTTCTTTTGCACCGATATCTCAATGAGTTGTTGGAACCGGAACGTTGTCGTGGCACCATTTTTGTTATCGTCGCCGTGGCACCCTTTCTTTCCACCACGGTGACAAATGCTTCATGTCAACATTTTCATAAAAATTGCATCCAACCTTCAATATGTCATTCGCATCATGGCAACAACATTTAAAATGTTTAAAATTGTGTTTGCATTAAATTGCTAAATGCAAATGAGGATTTACCGGAATTGTTGTTTGGTATGTACGGCCTCATTTAAACTTGCCTAAATAGTTAGTTTATTTATTCTTCACCTCTTGCCATGTTTAACAACATTTAATATTGTTGGGTACATAAATGAGAGAGAACTAACTAAATAAATGTGGTGTTTCGTCAATATGCAACTCGTTGCATATTGAGATCCACTTAACTTGTAGTATTGTTTGTGCACTTTGCCATGCCATGAATCATTAAACCGGACATGCATTATAGTTGATTGTGCATCATGCCATGTTTATGTGATGGTTGTTTACCGTGTTGTTTGCTTCTTTTCGGTGTTGCTTCTTCTTGATAGTTCCGGTAACGTTGCGATTGTGAGAATTCGTTCGACTACGTTGGTTCGTCTACTTCATGGACTCGGTCTTCTTCCTAGCGGGATTTCAGGCAAGATGACCGTCACCTTGGATCTCACTACTATCTTTGCTATGCTAGTTGTCTCGATGCTATCACTATGTCGCGCTACCTACCACTTGTTTCTCAAGCCTCCCAAATTGCCATGAAAACCTCTAACCTTTTTCCCCTTCCTAGCAAACCGTTGTTTGGCTATGTTACTGCTTTGCTCAGCCCCTCTTATAGCGTTGCTAGTTGCAGGTGCAGTTGCGGGTTGTTCCATGTTGGGACATGGATATCATGGGATATCACAATATCTCTTATTTAATTAATGCACATATATACTTGGTAAAGGGTGGAAGGCTCGGCCTTATGCCTGGTGTTTTGTTTCACTCTTTCCGCCCTAGTTTCCGTCATACCGGTGTTATGTTCCTTGATTTTGTGTCCCTAACACAGTAAGGGGTATGGGACACTCTTGATAGTTCGCTTTGAATAAAACTCTTCCAGCAAGGCCCAACATTGGTTTTAACATTTGCCATAATAATACTTGAACCTAATAATTGTTGGCAGATGGGAACTTGTTAATATCCGGTTGTAGTGAACTTGAAGTAAACTCAACTAAAATACACCAACCACGTTGCGTAACCGTGACTGTCTCTTTTCGGGGAAGTTCGAGAGGAGAACACGGTTGGGTTATGTTTGAGCATAAGTAGGTCAGGATCACTTAGTGATCATTACTAGTTTGAGACTGTTTGCGTAGTTTCTCATCTTACTCTTGTACTTGTAAGTTAGCCACCATAATTGCTTAGTCGCTGCTGCAACCTCACTACTTCTCCTTTCCATACCCATTAAGCTCTGCTAGTCTTGATACCCATGGTAATGGGATTGCTGAGTCCTCGTGGCTCACAGATTACTACACCAACAGTTGCAGGTTCAGGTAATGCGATGATCATGACGCGAGAGCGATGTTTGCATGTTTTGAGTTCTTCTTCTTCTTCATCGATCTTGGGATAGGTTCCTGGTCGACAGCCTGGGCTAGCAGGGTGGATGTCGTTTGAGCTTTTGTTTGTGTTTCATCCATAGTCGGATGTTGTTATCATGTATGATGTATTGATGTATTCTTGCGGCATTTGTATGCCTTGTATGTATCCCCATCTATTGTGTAATGGATCGATCTAATGATATCCACCTTGCAAAAGCGTGTCAATATGCGGTTCTATCCTTGGTGGGACCTTCGAGTCCCTTTAGGATAGTGTCGCATATTGGGCATGACAGCTTATGCATTTTTTATGACTTTGATGCACAACACAGGAAGTAACGTTCTTCTACAATCAATGAAGACTAACCCTCTAAGTGTGAAGAAATTAACGAAAAACTTGACTATCTGAACCATACGATAATCGTACGCGGTGTCTGAAGTCATCACAGTTCTTATACGGTGGGAAATGCCACCACCTGATGCAGAGCATCCCACGGTCATCCCCATGGACATATCGACATCTCCCACGACACCACTTGGACCAATGACAAGAGCCCGAGCAAAGGCTATCGAAGATAAGGTGAACTCGCTCCTCTTCGAACTACCACTTTCTACACATGCGACATGGCTACTACTGAAGCGGAAACACTATGTGTGATCAGGTACTTGGAGGAAGGCCACGGAGCAGCTACATCCAACGGACAAGACGGGGAGGACACCAAGTATGAGGGACAAGAAGAAGAGCTCCAAGAAAAGCTACAGCCACCGGACGACCGCTCCAGACCGGACGTCTGGTCCCTGAAGGCCACGCCGGCCAGAGGAAGTCAGGCTAGTGAACGCTACAGCGGCCGGACGTCCGTCCAGGACCGGACGACCGACAACTCCCGCGACCGGATGTCCAGGCTCCACCGGAAATTTGGCAGGTCCCCAACAGCAAGAAATCAGCGGAAGTCCGAAGCGACCGGATGACCTGCCGTCTCCGGAAATCCGTAGCCACTTCAACCGAGCCGAAATGACGGAAGTCCGGCGACTTCCGGACGTCCGGACGCCCGCGATCCACCGGACGTCTGGTACCTGTCTGCACACAGTTTCGGGCCCGAGGCCCATGTACCCCTTCACTTCGCCCCCATTTGCACTAAGACTATAAATAGACCTCCTCCTCCTAGTTAGGGTTAGCAAAGGAATAGCTCATTTTAGAGATATAGTTTTGCTCATCCACTTGGTTACTTCTCCATTGGAGCTCATGACCTCTTCGGAGAAGATCCCCCAAGTGGATTCAAGACCCCTCACGGGAAGACCCCCCCCCCTCAAGGCCTCCTCATGGAGAAGAACTAGTTACCCCTATGTATCATCCTTTGTTGGATTTGGATCGTGTATCTCTTTGTGTTTTGAGAATTTAGCATATGTGTGACCAAATCTTTTTGATTTGGGTGATTTCTCTTGTGTTTTCCCTCGTTCCCCTCTCGTATTCTTCATAGGATCCGCTCCAATCATGAAAGATCGGCCCGAGGGTGCCCACCCTACATCGCCATCTCTTTATGATATTCTTAAATTTTGAGTTTTTCGTCATTTGCAATTTTGTCAAAATTCTCAAATTCGTCATTCGAGGTTATTCTTCATTGCCTATCATTTATGATTTTATTCGAGTTTTTGAAGTCCTCAACAGCATCCACGTGTTGCTAATTATTCAATTTGATTTATTTATCTATGTGGATATGATCGGACCCGCTCCCCTCTATGACAAGCTCAACCCACTGTGTTCACAAATGCTTCATATGCGTTCTACTTGACACCGTTCAAAGTCTTCACTGTGTCCTTGACAACTGAAGATATTGCAAACACATTTTAAATCTCAAAAATCCTTTTTTTCGTGGTTGCCACAGTAACTCATCCCGCGCTTCACACGCATGGATAAGTGCAAAACTGCTTGTGTGACACGTGTCACTAAGATGTGAATTGTTAGGGGCTTATCCATCTAAAACTTTCGGACCCCTCAGTTTTCACTGCGGCTATAAATAGCCTTGACCCTATCAACGTTATTTCACTTCGCCTCCTAACTCCAGTCGCTCTCTAACCTCAAACCCTAGCGCCGTCGCTGGATTTCATCGCCGCTGAAGAAGAAGAGCTTCACTGCCTCGACTTCTTCGCCAATGTACTCATGCCGGACACGGATTTCTTCACCTCCGCCGCCGTCGTAGATGTCTTTCGTCACTGAGTTAGGGCACGAAAGATCTCAACTGATGATTTCCATCGCCTCGTCGTCCAGTTCATCAAGTTCATCACAGGGGTAATTAAAATGCTTATTTACTACCCCGCTTTGATCTTCACTCTACTCAAAAATCTTCAAGTGATGTTTTTACCACTCTTTCAATTATTCAGCACTTCCTTTTGGCCATTCTTGTGTATTTCATCAACGGTATGCTTAACAACTCAGTTGTGTAATTGCTTCAATCTTTACAACTCTAGAACCTAAGTCAAGAACACTTGATGAAATTCTTCAAGACGATAAGGGTCAATTTCCTCAACTGGTTTATTTTGAAAATCTCTAAGAACGCATTTGACTCTTCCCTATTTCCTCACAACTATACTTTATTCATAGGTACGATGTCTGCTGATGTCGCTTGAACTACGTCGGTATTTCCCCAAAGAGGAAGGGATGATGCAGCACATGTACAGTAGGTATTTCCCTCAGTTCTAAAACCAAGGTATCAATCCAGTAGGAGAACCAAGCAACACTATGTAAACGGTACCTGCACACAAAGAACAAATACTTGCAACCCGACGCATAAGAGGGGTTGTCAATCCCTCCACGGTAAAGAGATAGATAACTTTGTGGCAGATTGGATAAATAGATCTCGATAAAATGTGAAATAAAATAAGTAATAAAAAAGTGCAGCAAGGTATTTTTGGGTTTTTTGAATAATAGATCTGAAAATAAAAGTGGCAAATTAACAGATCGGAAAGCATATATGATAAAAAATAGACCCGGGGCCCGTAGATTTCACTAGTGGCTTCTCTCAAGAAATAGCACACGGCGGGTAAACAAATTACTGTTGGGCAATTGATAAAACCTCAAATAATTATGACGATATCCAGGAAATGATCATTATATATGCGTCACATGATCTCACCCAAAAAAACTTATCTGTTTGGCTTGCCGGAGATTGCAGTGTAGGCTCTTCTTCTTATCTCCTCTTGGGGACTAAGTCCACGGCAGGAGCCTGCAGTTTATGCAGATGAAAATGATGCCAGATGCAATCTTGTCTACATGAACATGCGATGCTCATGATATGCTTATGCATGCCTGCAACTTGTCGGGGGCCTCCTAGCGCTTCTTTTATTTCTCTGTTGCTCATGGTCTACGCCTGGCTTTTCATAAGGGTTTACATGCAACTAAGGCAAAGCCTGTACAAAAGGGTGGCTGCTGGGCAGGGCCCGGCAGCCGCCCATTACGGGTAGAACTTGCGGAGATGCTCAATGTTCCATGAGTTTTGCAATTGAATGCCATCTCCGGTCTTCTGACGAACTACGCCTAGTCTGGTGCCTCGTACTACCCAGTAAGGGCCTTCCCACTTCGGCGTCAACTTGTTTCTACCCTTGGCGGATTGAACGCGCCTAAGGACAAGGTCGCTTTCCTCAAAACACCGGGCACGAACCTTGCGGCTGTGATAGCGATGCAGGGCTTGCTGGTAGCATGCAGCATGCGTAGCAGCCCGGAGACGGTTCTCCTCGAGAAGCACAGCGTCGTGACGCCGGTGTTGTTCCTGCGCTACTTCATCGTAGGCAAGCACTCGAGGTGACCCCTAAATGATTTCTATGGGGATAACTGCTTCTGCCGCATAGACTAGGGAGAAGGGAGTCTGCCAGGTAGCTCGATTTGGTGACCTTCTGAGGGACCAAAGAACCGCCGGCAGCTCGTCGATCCATCGCCTGCCGCACTTCTGCAGCTTATCAAATGTTCTCGTCTGGAGTTCTTGCAACACTTAAGTGTTCTCCCTCTTAGCTTTTCCAGTGCTTCTAGGATGTGCAACAGAGGCAAATGAGATCTTTCTTTCGTGGGCATGAACATATTGCATGAAGGCGCGGCTCGTGAACTGGATGCCGTTATCGGTGATGATCCGGGTAGGGACCCCGAAGCGGCACACCAATCCTTTCAAGAACTTGATAGCTGACTGAGCAATCACCTTTCTCACGGTTTCTACTTCCGGCCACTTTGTAAACTTGTTGATTGCAACGAACAAGAATTCAAAGCCCCGGGCAGCTCGGGGGAAAGGGCCGAGGATATCGAGCCCCCAGACCAAAAACGGCCATGACAAAGGGATTTTCTGAAGAGCTTGGGCAGGCAGATGGATATTCTTGGAATGGAACTGGCATGCTTCACACTTGGTGACTAGCTCGACCGCATCTTGGAGGGTTGTGGACCAATAGAATCCTTGCCAGAATGCTTTCCCAACTAAAGCCCTATCCAATGTGGGAGCCGCACATTCCTTTGTGTATTTCTGCCAACAGTTCCTTTCCTTCTTCCCGGCAAATGCACTTCAATTTCACGCCGTTGGGCCTTCTTCTATATAGTGTGTCATCGACAAACTAATACATATTGGCCCTCCGAGCTAATCTTTCCACTTCTTCTTGCTCTTCGGGAAGTTCTCCGGTTTGGAGGAAATGAACTATGTGCCTTGACCAAGTTGGAACCCGGGGCTCGGCAACGAGGACTAGCGGCACCTCCTCCTTCACGGGAGCGCACCCTTCGACCACGAGGACCGGTGGTCTGGTGGGAGGGGGTAGCTCAACAGCTAAAGGGGAGTTGTTCCCGTCAAGCTCTCAACCGGGAGCCCCGGAAGGCTCTATCGGGAGAGGCTTGCCGGAGTCCAGTTTCCTCCTCTTCCGGGCCGTTGTTGCCGGGGATACGGAGGGCTGAGTAAGATAGAGAACAAAAGTTCCTGGTTCCACAGGAAGCTTATGTGCAGTATACTTCAACAGATGATCAGCAATGCTGTTTTCTGCATGGGGCACGTGCTCCATTAGCAATCCGTCGAAATGCTCCTCCAGCCTTCTCACTTCCTCGATGTATTCCTCCATCAATGGACTTTGGTAATCCTTGTTGACATGTCTCACCACAAGTTCTGAATCTCCTCGAATAATCAGCTTCTTGATTCCCAATTCTGTGGCAATCCTGAGCCCGGCAAGGAGCCCTTCGTACTCTGTTTTATTGTTGGTCGCCTCCTCCCGAGGAAAATGCATCTGGACGACGTACTTCAGGTGCTCTCCAGTGGGAGCAATGAGAAGCACGCTAGCCCCCGCACCTTGTAGGGAGAAGGCACCATCGAAACACATGATCCATTCTTGGGGCGCTTCCTTGCCAAGGATAACTATCTCCAGTACTTCTTCATCAGGGGTTGTGTCCATTCTGCAATAAACTCTCCCAACGCCCTGCTCTAAATCGTTGATGTGCTCTCAAACTTTAGGCCAAAGCTGGATAACTCCAATGCCCACTCGGCTATTCTGCCGGTAGCCTCAGGGTTTTGGAGTATCTTTTGCAAAGGAGAACGGGTGACGACCGTGATCTCGTGGGCTTGGAAGTAGTGGTGCAGTTTCCTTGAGGCCATGACTAGGCCAAAAATCAATTTTTGCATGCCAGAATACCTGGACCTAGCCCCCTGCAATAGGGAGCTGACAAAGTATACTGGGCGATGCACCACTTTCTTCCTTGCCGTGTCCTTGGGGTTGCCTCCGCTGCCGTGCTCTTCTTTGTCCTGATCCACATCTGGCCTTGTCGAGCTGTTCTCACTCTCCCGTGGAAGGGACACTAGCTGAGGCTACTGCCTCTGCCACTTCCCGCTGTGCCACTAATGCTGCACTAACCACTTGATTAGTTGCCGCCAGGTATAGCAGCAACGACTCTTGTGGTTTGGGAGCACCAAAGTGGGCGTAGAGGACAAGGAGGTCTTCAAATCTTGCAGTGTTACGTCTACTTCCAGAGTCCACTTCATGGGTCCTGCCTTCTTCAAGATCTTGAAGAACGGCAAGGCATGCTCGGCAGACTTGGAGATGAACCTGCTAAGCGCGGCAACGCACCCTGTCAAACGCCTCACATCCTTAACTGTCTTAGGTGCCTGAATCTGCTCGATAGGCTTGATCTTATCGGGGTTGGCCTCTATCCCGCGATGGGACACAAAGAAACCAAGTAGCTTGCCGGAGGGAATGCCAAACACGAACTTCTCTGGGTTCAGCTTCAAGTTGATCTTGCGCAGATTAGCAGATGTCTCTTCTAAATCCTGGATGAGGGTTGATCTGTCCTTGATCTTGACCACAATATCATCCATATAGGCTTCAATGTTCCTGTGCAACTGTGATTCAAAACCAATTTGGACTGCTCTTGCAAAAGTGGGCCCGGCACTCTTCAACGCGAAAGGCATGCGCACGAAGCAGTATGTGCCACATGGGGTGATGAATGAGGTCATCTCTTCGTCTTCCTTGGACATAAAAATTTGATGATATCCAGAGTATGAATCCAGAAAGGAGAGCAAATCACATCCTGAAGTGGAATCCACAATCCGATCGATGCGCGTCAAGGGAAATGGATCCTTCGGGCAGGCCTTGCTAAGATCTGTGAAATCTATGCAAAGCCTCCATTTTCCGTTAGCCTTGCGTACGACCACTGGGTTTGCTAACCATGTTGGATATAGTACTCCTCTAACCAAACCAGCTGCCTCAAGTTTCTTGATCTCCTCGACAATGAACTGCTGCCGCTCCAAGGCCTGCCTTCGAATCTTCTGCTTGACGGGACGGGCATGTAGGCAGATAGCAAGGTGGTGCTCGATTACATCCCTGGGAACACCGGGGATGTCAGATGGTTGCCAGGCAAACACATCAACATTCGCCCGCAGGAAGGCAATGAGCGTGCTTTCCTATTTGTCATCAAGGGTGGCAGTAGTACTGAAAGTACCATCAGTGCCAGCCAGCCCTGCCGGGACCTTTTTCACATGGGGTGCAGCGGCCTTGGACCTCCTGCTATTTGAACTCTCTGGCAAGTCATCAACAGGCGCAGCATACTCCGAAGAGGTACGCTTCCCGGATTCCTTGCTGGCATTCCTGCTAGCCTTCTTATTTCCTTTGTTTTCCTTGGCGAGAACTATGGCTTCGGCGGCCTCTGCCGCGACTGCGTCTCGGTACATCTTATCCACGCAAATAATTGCGTCCTTCTCATCTAGCGGAACGGAAATGATGCCCACCGGCCCTGGCATCTTCAAGGTGTTGTAGGCATAGTGGGATGCCGCCATGAATTCTGCCAGGGCTAGGCACCCAAGGATTCCATTGTACGGCAGGGGGAGGTCGACCACATCAAACACAACCTTCTCAGTCCGATAGTTCAACTCTCCTCCGGATGTCACTGGCAACGTGATCTTCCCCTTAGGGTGACTCCTACCAGGGTTGATTCCCTGAAACATGCCCGTGACCTTGAGCTCTTCCTCTGCTATCTGGAGTCTGTTGATGACCTTTGGGGAAATCAGATTCAACCCGGCCCCGTCGTCAACCAACATCTTTGTGACTTTGAGGTTGCGGATTGTTGGTGAGACCAACAATGGCGAACACCCTACTGTGGTGGTGTGGTCAGGGTGTTCCTCTTTGTCAAACATGATGGGCATGCGTGACCACTTAAGCGGCTTCCGAGAGTCTGCCATTGGCTCCACGACATTGATCTCACGCGCCCACTGTTTGAGCTGGCGGTGAGAGGAGTGCAGAGATGCACCCCCGCCAATGCACAGGGCGTCAGTGGCCCTCTGGAATTCCTGCTCGTTGGTTTCCTCTTCATCCCCTCCATCACTTTCATCATTGCAATCCTCCTTCTCCCGGCCCCTGGCGGGTTTTCCTTGATTCCGAGGAGCCTTGCCGGGGCAACTTGCTTCACCACCTCGGCCCTTCCCGCCAGCGCCATTCTGACTTTTCCCTTTATCACGATTCACATACTCAGCCCTCTGCTTCTTGATGAGTTGTTCCACTTGATGGCACTCCTGGAGATCATGGCCCTTGGTCCGATGAATCTTGCAGTACGGCCTATCACCTTTCCCAGCCTTCTCGGCAGCCGCAGCCTCCCGGCAATCAGTGCACACGGCAACTTCCTTGCCGGGGCTTCGGCCTTAGCCTTCTGGCCGGTACTAGGCGTGCCCTATCCCTCAACGGTCATTACTACCTTATCCTTGCACCTCTTATTGCGCTTCTTGTTCTTCTTCTTCTGATTGGTGGCCTCGTCGTCATCCTCTGAGTCAATGTCGACGCCATCTTCTTCAACAGGGAGTTTCCTCCCCTCCTCCACTTGAGCACACTTGTCAACCAAGGTGTAAAGCTCCTTCACGGTCTTGGGCAACCGAACGTTCATCTTGGCACGTATCCGATGGTTGCGCATGTTGGACTGCAATGCAGCTATCACAGCTGCCGGGTGGATATCTGGAATATTTATGTGGGCTCGGCTAAACCTCTGCATGTACTTCCGTAGAGTCTCTCCTTCCTTCTGCGGGAGAAGCTGCAAATCGCTGGGCCGTCCTGGTTCTTGGTGGCCGCCCTTGAAGGTACCAACGAACTCATGGCACAGGTCAGCCCAAGTCGAGATGGAGTTATCCGGCAGGTGCATCAGCCAAGACCTCACGTTTGGCTTGAGCACCAAAGGGAAGTAGTTCGCAAAAACCTTCTCATCTCTTCTCCCGGCAGCTTGAACAACGATGGTGTAGATGCTCAAGAACACTGCCGTGTTCAGTCTCCCATCATACTTCTCTAGTATCTCTGGCTTGAACGTGCGAGAGGATGGCCAACGGCTTGCCGCAGCTCACGGGTGAAGGCAGGGCACCCAGCCTCAAATGGCAGGTACCCGCCTTCGCCGTGCGCGGGCTCGTCGACGTCGGGGCCATCACATGCGTTGGACTGGCGGTGGTTGTCACAGTGCTGCTCGATGGTGACGCGTGCGCCTTCCCTCTGCCTGTCTCCCGGGACTCGCCGTCGGCCTTGATGTGCTCGAGGATCAAATGAAGCCATCGAGACGTAATTAGGCTCTTGGTAGTGTACCCCTCGTGCTGGTTGCCGCAGTGGGGATTACACCGTAGGGGTGGCCCCTTCCGCACGACCAGCAGCATTGGGCTGCCGTCCTCGTCTGGGGAGGCCGTGGTGGGCCAGTTCGCTGTGAGCCTCTAGCCTCGGCAAAGCCAATCACACTCTGAATGATGGCTCTCCACTCATCCATCTGATCAGCTGCCGGCGGAAACCTCAGCAGCAGCTGGGCCCGCGCCATGGCCTCTGAAGCGGTACTTGTCATAGGTGAGGATGATGTAGAACACAGCATTGTCCGGCTCCTGATGGTGCCGGCCGTGGCTGCGCCTGTCGGTGTCAAAACGGGCAGATCTTGGGTAGGGGGTCCCGAACTGTGCGTCTAAGGATCAAGGGTAACAGGAGGCAGGGGACACGATGTTTACCCAGGTTCGGGCCCTCTTGATGGAGGTAATACCTTACTTCCTGCTTGATTGACTTTGATGAGTATAGGGGTTACAAGAGTTGATCTACCTCGAGATCGTAATGGCTAAACCCTAGATGTCTAGCCTGTATGATTATGATTATCTCTACGGACAGTTTATATAGACACCGGAGGGGCTAGGGTTATACAGAGTCGGTTTACAGAGAAAGGAATCTTCATATCCGAACGCCAAGCTTGCCATTCACGCAAAGGAGAGTCCCATCCGGACACGGGGGAAGTCTTCTATCTTGTATCTTCGCGGCCCATTAGTCTGGCCCATGTTGCACAGCCCGGACGCCCGAGGACCCCCTAATCCAGAACTTCCTCAGTAGCCCCTGAACCAGGCTTCAATGACGATGTGTCTAGCGCGCAGATTGTCTTCGGCATTGCAAGGCGGGTTCCTCCTCCGAATACTCCAAAGTAGTCCTCCGAACAAGAGATCTATATCTGACTCTGTATAGGTTAACCTTCCAACCATAAAAGCATAAACTATACTACTATTAAACAAGAGAACAATTTCTTCCCTAAATACACCCCGTCTAATGTACACACAACAACTTAAGCAATTAGAGCCCCATGATCAGATCCACTCGTTTAGATCCACTCCCTCCGTTCCAAAATAGACGACCCAACTTTGTACTTACAAAGTTGGGTCGTCTATTTTGG
Source organism: Aegilops tauschii subsp. strangulata (assembly GCF_002575655.3). Classification (NCBI taxonomy): domain Eukaryota; kingdom Viridiplantae; phylum Streptophyta; class Magnoliopsida; order Poales; family Poaceae; genus Aegilops; species Aegilops tauschii. The sequence continues at coordinate 329,612,764 of NC_053041.3, forward strand.
AACGGAGGGAGTAACCGTTAACGTAACAACTGACCTCACTAAAAATACGCCTAGCAATTTATCCCGGTGGACGAAAACTCTGCCATCCGCCGAATCGACACAAAAACGGAGAGCCCACGTCTCCCGTAAAAAAAGGAGAGCCCACGTTTCATCCTGCCTGCCTCCATCGCCCCCCTCCCTCCCACCTCTCTCCCCCTCACCGCCGTCGGGTCCCTCTCCTCCCTCAAGCAGCGGCGGCGGCGCGAGACAAATCGGGCTCGGCCTTGGTCGGTAGCGGGGTTCCTCTCCGCTGTCAAGCAGTGGCAGCGGCGCGAGACGCCGCGGGCTCGGCCTTCGTCGGCGGCGGGGTTCCTCTCCTCCATCGAGAGGCGGCAGCGGCGCGTGACACGACGCAACGCGATCTGCCTGCATCGGCGGCGGCGGGGTCCCTCTCCTCCGTCGAGTGGAGGCGGCCGTGTGGGACACAGCGGGCTTGGCCGTGCCAAGCACGGGTTCACTTTATGTGGGAATTGTATGCTTTGAAAACAGATTCATGGATCGCCGTGGGCAACTTCTCTATGTGCATGAAGACGCCTCATGTTCTATCGTCAGACAGTCGCCATGTCAACTATGTCCTTGTTATTCGTGTATATCCAGAGGTCAGCGGAGTTTACTCTCTTGAGGCTTTCGTGGCCGAATGGACAGGACTGGGATCTTGATCTCTTCCAGGGAGGTGAGGCCACAATCGTAGAACAATGGAATTGTATTTACAGTAACTTAATGCATCATGTAGAAAGTTGATTGTCAGACTCTGGCACTAAAAGACAATTGTGGCATTACTTTGAAGTTGATCCATATTTCGTTTTAATGAATACTCAAGCTACTACCATCTGGTCTGGATGCGGTGAAGGAGGTGTAGTCTCATACTCTACTCAAGCTGGTTGAAGTCCTCAGTTGACTCACGAGGACGAGGTCGAGCACATCGTGGCCGCTGGAGTAGGAGAAGCAGCAGGAGTCGGGGCTGAGGCTGCCGGCGAGCGGGAGGAAGCGGGTGAGCGTGTGCGGCGGGAAGGCAGCGAGCAGCGAGAACGCGGCGGCCGGGTCGACCTGGCGGTACAGGGTCCATGAAGAGCCAGCCGACGTCGTCGAAGAAGGTGATGATAGGGAGATCTGGACACAGCGTCCCGGGTGCCGGCGCCACTCGGATCCGCTCCAGCACGTGCACCTCCACTTCCGCCATGGATTCGTTGGCTATGCTTGCTTGGGTGGGTCGACCTGATCTTCTATCTCTGTCCACCTACTACAATCTGACTATCACTGTGCTATACTTGCTGGCCTATGTCTATGGACCACACGCGGGGTAGGTTTGGCACTAATCTGCTGGAGTGATTTAGCTCTCATGCTGCAACGAACACGTTTCGTCCAGCCACCGCTCATATTTGAAGCATTCGCAAGACCATCAAGACCGTCAAAACGAAGGTTCGTGTATCCATGAATTCGTGTCAATTTTATGCAATTTTGTACATGAATGGGTATGTTTAAGAATGTCTTAAATCAAAGTCTGAAACATACGAAAAGTTGGCAAATGCTATGTTTTTAGGCTTAGATTTCTGCTAGGGTATTATGTATTTCAGGTGTATTTGTACTAGTCGAGACATGCTGCAAAATTACCACCATCATACAGAAAATCTAAAAAATTATATGTATTGATGCTTCCTTGAATCTACTGCTAATAGGATTCCAATGTGTTTTTACTCGAAAGCTGTAGCAGCCTATCCTTGATTTAAGTCTAGAAAGAAGTATTAACCCATTTTTATCCAATTTATGTGGGTTGGCTGCCCATAGAAGGTACTGCTAATGCATCACCACTATATTATGAGATCACCTTTCAATTGAGACTTACTATCTCTAATAAAAAATGGTTGGTCAGTGCTAAAAGAAGCACCAGCCTTGCTGTACAAATTCTAACCTACAGTTAGAAGGTACTTTCCTTTGGTACATGTTTCTCGCTGGTGTATATCCTTTTGTTCCGTCAAACTAGCAATAGTACAGCTATGTCAACGAAATTGCTGCTGCAATATTGTGTTTGAGATTGCAATACTATATTTACAATATTTAAGTGCGGATGTGAGAGTGGTTGTTATTTTCATCACGGAAATCTTGACTAAATTTGATCATCCATAATTAAAGAAGCATATGAGATCAATATAATAAATTGTGTTTCCATTAGAGATGTCTTAGTGGAGATGTATTCTGATTTTACTTCACAACTCTCAATTCTGTTCAGGCATATTTTGTTAACTTCGCATTGGTTTCATAATTTTCAGGAAACCAAAGCAAACTCTTTTACCACTCAAGTTGAAGGGAATCCAGTTGTCCTCAAGAGTTAAGAATTGATTTTCTGAAAGGAGCTCCTTGTCAGTATTGGTTTCTTTCATGCACTATTGTTGTTTAAACTATGCTCATAATAGCCGAATAAGAGTCGACTAAATGAATCGGGGAGTTGCTGAGACTTCACATGAAGATCAAACATGTCAATAGGTATCCATGTATTTTCTGGTTTTATTCATGGATGTTGTTCTCATAGTTTCTGAATTTTTGTTTTGACCGGCTCAAACACCTTGTTTAATATTGATGAAGATCCATTTTTGCAACTGTTCAATTCAGTTCTTAATATTTTTGTAAATAATCAGACAATGCGCTTCAAATAACTAAGGTGTTATCCTAGGAATATTTTGAAAAATGTTGTACTTATCATCTCAGATAATCCTTATTCATTAACAAACCGTATTTTCATCTATTTATTTTTGAGATGAGCACATATAACATTTGTTGGGAACTACTTACATATGTTTAATATAATGTGACACACGTTCATGCGTGCGTTGCACATGCATGCTTACTATACTTAAAATATATCCATCGACATCATTTTTTGGCGAAACGTCACGTTTGGCTCTGCTATCATCTCGAACCTTTTTGGTCCTCCCGCCTTGCATTTCAATACGCAACTCCCATTGACACGTCTTGTCAAGGCAGAGATCGTCTCCCCTTATTGCGGGATTCTCATCAATACGAGTTTTGGTAACCTAACAGTGCTGTTCGCACGACCCCTTGGGAACAGGCGAGTTTTAAGGCTCGGGGGAGGGGGACGCTTGATATTCGTAGTCCATATAAGTGGATAGAATCCAACTCCTCCGACCCATGCCTCATTCTCTCTTTGCCTCTCCATCCTCGAGCTCCAGCGCCCAAGTTCCAAGCTTTTCTCCCCTCTATAACTCCTCCGACCATGGCCGGCTCTCAAGACAAGTGGATGGCCTCCTCCGTCACGGAGGAGAACATCAAGGAGCTGCGGGAAGCGCGGTATCTAACCACGGAAATCAAGCACATGCTTCCCGATCCGGCGAGGTCATCCCTACTCCGAAGCCCGGTGAGAGGGTGGTGTTCATCCCCTACTTCCTCCATGGACTCGGATTCTCCCTTCACCCTTTCGTGAGGGTCTCATGTTCTACTAAGGGCTGGATTTTCACGATCTGGCGCCAAATTCGTTCATCCACATCTCGACATTTATCATCGTGTGTGAGACCTTCCTCAACGTCCCTCCACACTTCAGCTTATGGCTCAAGATTTTTAATGTGAAGCCGAAGGTGGTCGACATGCAACACGCGGACTGTGGCGGTGCCATGGTAAGCAAGCTCCCCAAAGTCAATTGGCCAAAGGGAGTCTTTGTGGACACCGTCAAGATATGGCAACACGAATGGTTCTATATCACAGAACCCCGCGGCTCCAAGTGGGCAGCCACTCCAGCCTTTAGATCCGGACCCCCACTGAGGCTCACGTCCTGGACCGACAAGGGTCCGGACTGGGGATCGGTCCCTGAGGTGCTGCTGCTGTAGAAATGCGTCCAGAGGATGATAGCGAAGGATATTACCCTCGCTGACGTAATCCAAGTGATGTTGATCCACGGAGCACTTCCCTGCCAGCGGCGGCCCCTCAAGATGTGGGAGTTCAATCCGGAAAGGCCGCGGACCCTACAATGGTTCTACGACACAAGCATAAAGGGATCTGGAAGCTACTTTTTAAGAAGCAGAAAACGTGGCCAAAGTCATTAGACGACACCGGCCTCGACTGCAACCATCCGGCCTCTGAGGTAAATTCTAAAACCTCCAAACATCAATAGGTTCATCGATCCGAAGGAGAAGTATTGAGTAGTCCATCCCCAAACAGGTCTGGATCAAGAAGGCGGAGTAGATCCGGTGTCCGGCTCCGCTCCCCGAAGACCCAGCCAATCCTCTACTAATGAGGATGCTGGTCCTGGCACCATACCAGGCGCCGGTAAAGAAGGACAAGAAGAAGAAGAAGAAAGAGGAGGGCACTTTGGACGCAGTGTCCGGAGAAGCTGATGCCCAGTCCTCCCACGAGGGCGATGACGACGACGAGGAGGAGGAGGAGGAAGAAGACCCTCCCCGCAAGGGCAAGAAGAGGGCGGCCTCCGAAGACCTGGAGGCCGAAGCCTCCAAGAGGGACAAATTACCCTCCCCAATGACTCGGAGTCAGACGCCGAGGCCATCCCAAAGCATCGTCGCCGGACCTAGCCCCGAGCCGACTCGTAAGTAGCCCGGGATTCTTCACACCCATCCAATCTCTATGAATTGTGATGATAACTCTATGTTCTATCTTTTTGTCCGGCCCGCAATCTCACCCAGCTATCCTCATCCTCGGGGGATCTGCCGCCGGAGATGATGGAGAGCGAGTCGCGTCCCCTAGCTTGCCTGCCGCGTAGGGCTGATGACCCCGAGGTGTCGTCCCATAGACCCTCCACGAGCCTTGAAGAGACACGGGGGGCTGACTTAACGGCGCCTGAGGGAAACACCTCGGCTGCTGAAGGACTGAGGGGTACAGCCCCCACACTACTAGAAAAAGGCCTGTTAGTGGCGCACCTATTTTGGCCATTAATGGCGCACTATAGGTGCGCCACTATCACCACGCCACTAGTAACAAGTACTAATGGCGCACCCCTAGTGCGCCATTAGTATACCAGATAATAGTGGTGCACCGGGCAGTGCGCCATTACTATGTCCAACGGTGCGCCATTACTATGCCTCTTAGGGGGGCATATTTACCTTCATGTATGCCCCCAAGTGCGCCATTACTATGCCCCATAATGCGCCACTGGTATTTAGCCCTGGTGCGCCACTAATGCTCAATATGGTGCGCCACTACTATGAATATTAGGAATTATTATTTTTTGCTTTTCTGGTATTTGCACAGGTTACAAAATATCTGGTATTTGCACAGGTCACAAAATACACATTACACAGCACAGAATATAAACATCACACGATAGAATTCATCATATTAGTCTCCAAATTCGAAATAGCGAACAAAGTTCAAACATTAGCCAAGTTCAGGTCTCGAGACATTAGCAAAGTTCATCATATATATTAGCCGAGTTTGTCGTCACATTACAAAGTCGATATCGATCATCTAAACTACCATCACATAGAAGAGAGCTACGGTCACGATGAGCATCATCGCGATGAAACTGGTCTTCATCCGGTTCCTCCTCCGCTCCCTCCTCTCTCCCGCTAGATAGCGCGCGTATCTAGCTTCCGCCTCCGCCCTAGTGGTGTACCCTTTGTAACTGTTACCGCTGAAACAGTGAACCTGTCTCCGACACTCCTCCCAGTCGTCGTAGACTCCGGGAACCTTACCCTTGTACATGACATACGACGGCATCTCTATGCACTAGACAAACAAAACGTTAGTAGCAATTCACAGACAATATATAAGCAATATATAAGTATGCAACAAAAGGATCGGAAGAGAAAAGCAACACATTAATAGCACGATTCATGGTCCTACTAATAAATAGCATCGATTACATATAAGTTGAACGACTGTCCAAACTAAAGAGACATACAAATTCATTAAAGTTTAATTACAACATGAGCTAATCGATATTTCAGAACTACATAGCATCATTACTTTCGACTCGACTCAGGGACCGGAGCGTGGATGAAGCCGCCGTCTTTCGTGATGGTCATGAAATCGCGATCGTTGTCAGCCTGCATTTGTAGCGTTGTTTCTATTTCACTGTTGGACGGTTGATATTTGAGGTAGAACTGCCCCGAGGTACGGAGGACATCTTGATGGATGATTTCGGCAAAATCCGACTGGATGCGAAAGAATTCTTGTCTGATGTCCGCGTCCTGGATTGCCGACAAGCGTGTGGCCCAATCTTTGAGATTAGTTGGTAGCAGAAGGTGATTATAGTCCCATACGATCGCCCGCATGTGATGGAGGGCGTAGTAGGCATCCTTCTGACCGCCAGGCGGCTGCTTGACGCAGGGGAACGTCGTTACATGGGTGAACACGTGCTTGCCATACCTACAAATTGGCCTCCTAAAGGTGCCTCCAGATTTGGCGTAGCCGGGGAGAGCATCATCAAGAACTTTCTTGATATTTGTGTAGTCTTTCTTCGACTGACGGTCCGAGTCGAAATACGTGGCCATGGAATATTTTGGGCTTAACAGGATGAGTGTGCAATGTGTGTCACTGCACAAAACACGGAATGTTAGAAAAAAAAGAACGATCGAAATCTAAGAAATCATATGTTACGGGGCGGTGAGGGGATGACTTACTCGGGAAAGTAAGGCACGAGGAAGTTATCCTTATCTGGGTTCGCCAGAATGACACCTTCGAGGTATGAACTTGCGACTTGCCGGTCCCTAGCGCTGCCCAGGATCTTGGCACGCATGTAGAAGGGGTCGACTATCACGATGTCCGGGGTCTTGTCTCTAATGATCCTCATCTCCATACTGAGCGAAAATAACTGAATGAAGGTGTAGTGCAGCGGATGAAGGTTAAACATAGCGAAGATGTAATCAAACCGCAGGACGATCATACGCCCGATGGCGCTATCGACAAAGCCTTTGCCCTCTGGCACCTTGGCCATGAAAACGGGGTATGCCACATCATTCTCGGAGAGACGCCGCTTCTCCAAAGAAAGAACACTGTCATGCAGACTCCGCATAGCACCGGTTGCAGCATTGAGCAGATTAGTCGGTAGCATCGGCCTACCCGCCACATGAACCCTCCTCGAGATATCCTTAGGTGAAGGTGGCCCGTCCTGAGCACGGATCGTACTCGGTGCCGGCTGGCTTGCACCTTGCTTGTTATTTTTTCTTTTCTGTCCCTTCTGCTTCTTCTGCTGTAATGGGATCGAGTTCTGCTCAGAGACCACCTTCTTGAGTGTGTTGGGGCTTATAATACTTCGCACCTCGGCTATCTGAGGCTCGGTGAAGGCGGCAGCTGGAGGCGTCTCCTGAGAACTGAACGCGAGACGACGCCTGTTGCAATTGGGTTTCTCCGCGGTACCAGCTAGATCGCGGTCGTCTTTTACAGGGTTGGGTTCTTGAGAAGGAGGCCCCAAGAATTCGTCATCATACCCATGTTCGTTGAAGTACTTATCGACGTTGGTAAATGTACCGTCGTCGTCGTCTGGATCCTGTGCCATATGCATGTCCGGATCAGCTGACGGCGGTAGCGTTGCGGCGGTCTTGCCATGGCTTGGCGCGGGCACGACTGGCGGTGTTGTCTGTGGGGTGGTGTCCCCCGCCCCCAAACGAATCTGGCTCTTCGGCCAAAGCATGGACCAGCTTATGCAGGCGCTGAGGGTCATCACATCATCTTCGTCGGCCCCAGGGGGTCGATACGGAGGTAACAAGTCGTCGCAGCCCTGTAGCACCCGAACCAGTTGAACCCTATACATGGTGGGTGGCATCGGATTACCGTGGAACACGCGGTTGCCCGGTTGAACGTTTCCGGCCTTGGTGACATCGATCAACTCGCCGTCCACGAAGTGCAGGAGAGTGCATGGAACGTCGGCGGCGCCCTGCGAAAACATGTAGGGCGTCAGGGATGCCCAGTCAAAGGCAAGGAGATGAAGTCATCGGCCGAGAGGCTTAGTTACCGCGATGGCGTCGAGCTCGGCTAATGTCGAGGCACCGCCAACGGCGGGCGTGCAAGTGACGGAGGGGCCGCTTGCTGCCGAGGTGCCGGCCGGCGTATTCTTCCCACACCCGGGTGCATTAAGCTCCAATGCCGGCACTGACGCCGGAGACACCAATGCCGCCTCCGCCGGAGACACCAATGGCGCCGCCGGCGCATTATGCGAGTTGCTGCCCGTGAAGCTGGGAATCGGGGGCGGCCCCTGTTGGCCGCCCGCAATCCACGCCTGCAGCCCCTCAATCAAGGTAGGCACAATGGTGGTGATCGTCGCTTCCAGTTGGTCTCGCATTTGCTCTTCGACTATCTCCGGAATCCGCGCCACTTGTGCCTTGAGTTCTTGAACCTCGCGCTCCTGGCTTTCTGAGCTGGTCTTTCTCTCCTTTCGCCGAGTGTTATAGTATTCCGACCATTTCGTGGACAAGCCTTTGCCGGCCACACGACCAGCTGATGACGGCTTACTGAACTTATCCTTGTGTTTCATTACGTTCAACGCCCTATTTCAAGTGGTGTCCCAAGGGGAGCTCTGAGACGACCCCGCGCTACTGCTTTCAGTGTCCTGCGGAAGGAACGTGAACCATTTAGAAATTTGGCTTCATTAATTAGAATGCAACCATATGGAGCTAATTACGCGGGGGTGTATTCCTTACCAGAACAAGCTCAAGCGCCTTGGTCTTCGGATCCGTGGTAAGCTCCTTTATTACCAGGTCAATCTTGTCCCGGGCCTTGACATAGTTCCTGGTCTGCTTGTCACGGTATTTATCGAAGAGGGGCGGTAGGCCTTACTCGGCACGCTCCGTGTCCTCCTTGTCCCATATAGGTTCCGCCACTCTGTAACCGCCGGGACCGAGTTTGTGGACCCCTAAGTTCAAGTCCCGCATATCTTTCCCCCACTGAATTGATTCCGCAGTTGCATTGCTCTCGCACTTGATCTTGAACTCCAGGTAGTCAGCTTCGCTGATCGAAGGATCTGTCTCCTTGATCTTCTCATAACTATCACCTCTTAGAATCCTTCTCTTCACCACGGCTCTCCAAGTAGCCAGGGCCGTGCTCATCTTCATGAGGGCGGCACTGTTCACTTTATTCCCTGAGAGGCGTGTGTTCGCGAAGTCACCGGGGAACTTGTATCGTTCGTGCAGCTTCATGAAGAGGAGGTTGCGCAAATTCCCTCGGTCACAATGCCTTAGGTTCTCGGTGTTGATCGAGACGGTGCTCCGGAGAATGCACCCGAGTTGTCCCGCGTACCCACTTACTAACTCTTTGGGCGTCGTTGGATGCCCACTGGAGGACACTTCAGTAAATTCCTCCTTGACGATGCCGAGCACGTTCGGGCGCCGGTCCTTCCGTTGCCTCTTCGGTTGGCTGCCATCTGTGCGTGCGCGGCCATCATCAGTGGTGGCATCCTCGGCGGCACCATCAGTGGTGTCATCCCCGACGCCACTAGGGGTTGTGTAGTCGGGATCGGTGTCTTCCGCGGCGTCCTCATAGCGGTGAGGTTCTTCCTCCATCTCCTGGGACAGCTCCCAGAATGCCTTGCCCGAACCGCCGGCCTCATCGTTGTGGGCCATGTTCGCTCTAAATAGGAAAAAAGTTTGGTGAAAAAGTTGGTTATTGTCAAGGAACAAGATCTCTAAGTTGACCAGATAACCTAATTCTCGAGGAATGTCGCCAAAAAGTTGGTTATTGTCAAGGAACAATTGAGAGATGTTTGTAATATTGCCTAGGTGTTTTTGGATGGAACCTGTTAGTGTGTTGTTGCTAAGGTCCAAGTCCACGTTCTCAAGGTAACCTAGTTCTTGAGGGATGTGTCAAGAAAGTTGGTTGCTGCAAAGATACAAGGCTATGAGTTTGGTCAAATTGCCTATGCTGTTTGGGATGGAACCTGTTAGTGTGTTGTAGCAAACAAACAACTTCTCTAAGTTCTCAAGATAACCTAGTTCTCGAGGGATGTGTCCAGAAAGTTGGTTGCTCTCAAGATCCAAGGTTGTGAGTTTGGTCAAATTTCCTAGGCAGTTTGGGATGGAACCTTTTAGTGTGTTGTAGCAAAGCCACAACTCCACTAAGTTCTCAAGATAACCTAGTTGTCGAGGGATGTGTCCAGAAAGTTGGTTGATGTCAAGATACATGCTGATTAATTTTTGTTTCAGTTGAGAATCGGGCACCTTCTAGTTCAAGAAAATTGGGCATGACCTTTGCTAATTTTCTTGACCTAGGAGTGCCCAATCTCAACCGAAACGGAAATTAATCAACATTTCAGGAGAAAGGGGTAACGAAGTGATGGGGCAAATGTGCCAGGCACCACAATGTGATCACAGAAACAAAGCAGCACCACGATGTGCCTCTGTATGTATGTGTGTGCTGTCTAGATTACACGCAACATAGCAATTTAAGAGAATTAGAATAAGGATACTAGGAAATGAAAAAGAATTATGCTCAAAGAACAATGGTAACAGCAAAATATTGAAACCTTTGGTAAGCATTATATTACAAAAAACCAAGATATGCAGTTGTAACACCCTGGATGTAACTTTTCATATTTGTAACTCCAACTCTTGCCATTTTCGGCTATGTGCTATGATATTCACTCCGTGTTCGGGTTTTGTCTTTCGTTTTGTATTTTTGTTCATGTCATGCTTTTCATATCATGTCATCATGTGCATTGCATTTGCATACGTGTTCGTCTCATGCATCCGAGCATTTTCCAGTTGTCTGTTTTGCAATCCGGCGCTCCCATCTCCTCTGGTGCACCCCTCTTGTTTTTTTTCATGAGCGGGTGTCAAACGTTTTCGGAATGGACCGAGGCTTGTCAAGTGGCCTTGGTATACCACCGGTAGACCACCGGTCAAGTTTCGTTCCATTTGGAGGTCGTTTGGTACTCCTACGGTTAACCGAGTAACCGCAAAGTCCGTTTGTGTGTTGCAGCAAAACCCCCTCTCAAACCAGCCCAAAACCCACCAAACTCTCTTCCATGCTCTAGGTCGTTCGATCACGATCGTGTGGGCGAAAACCGCACCTCATTTGGACTCTCCTAGCTCCCTCTATCTATATATATGCTTCTCTCCCGAAATTACAATCGCAGTCCAGCCCTAACCCTCTCACTCTGCGCCGACGGACACGTCCGCCGCCGGCCGGACAAATCGCGTCGCCGCCCGGGCCAATCAGCGCATGCCACGTGGCAGCCACGCCGCCACACGTACCCCGCGCCGCCGCGGCCCGCCGGCCCGTCCGCGGCCCTCCCGGCACGCTCCTCCTCCGCCCCGAGCCCGTGCCCACCCCGCCGTCCTCACCCTCCGCCACCGTCGTCGCCTCGCCGGCCGGCCCGCCGCCATCGCCGCCCGTCGCCATCGCCGGTGAGCTCCGCGCCGCCGCGCCTCTCCTCCTCCTTCCTAACCCTCTCCCTCTTGCCTCCCTCTCTCTCTCTCAGATCTCTCTCTCTCTGCAGCGAGCGCCGGCCGCCGTCGCCCCTCTGAACATTGCTACCTGATGCTGTTTCAGACATGTCCAGTTATTTCACCAAGTCTGTGAACCTGTTATCTTTTGCACTTTTGCCATGCTTGTTTGAGCTTGTTATGATGTGAACTAGCCATAGCTCAGTGTTCAACTTTTGTCAAGCATCTCCTGTAGATTACTGTCATATGCTTTGTTGCTATGTTGGTGTGCTGTATCATTGTTGTTTCTTGCCTTCTAAGTGCTATCATGCTGTTAATCGCAGATTCGGGTCATTCTTGTTTTGCTTGCCATTTACAAACCGTGCATCCGTTTCCGGTGATCTTTATATCGATTTCGACCGAAATCATCTCATCTTTCCAGTGGAATGCTTGGTTTTCCAAGTTACTGTCTTGTTCATTATTTTTCTTCCGGAGCACGCATATGCATCGCATATCATATCTCGCATATCTTACATGTTTTGCATCATGTTGCTTGTGCATTTCTCGTGATTGAGTGTGGTTCCGTTCCTTGTGTTCTTGTCTTGGGTAGAGCTGGGAGACGAGTTCGTGAACGAGGAACCTGTTGAGTACGCTTACGAGGATCAAGCTTTCGACAACTCTGAGAACCTTGTAGGCAAGATGACCACCCCTCGAAATCACTTCTATCTTTGCTTTGCTAGTTGTTCGTTCTATTGCCATGCTGCGCTACGTGCCACTTGCTATATCATGCCTCCCATATTGCCATGTCAGCCTCTAACCATCCTTTCCTAGCAAACCGTTGTTTGGCTATGTTACCGCTTTCGCTCAGCCCTTCTTATAGCGTTGCTAGTTGCAGGTGAAGTTGAAGTTTGTTCCATGTCAGAACATGGATATGTTGGGATATCACAATATATCTTATTTAATTAATGCATCTATATATTTGGTAAAGGGTGGAAGGCTCGGCCTTATGCCTGGTGTTTTGTCCCACTCTTGCCGCCCTAGTTTCTGTCATACCGGTATTATGTTCCTTGAGTTTGCGTTCCTTACGCGGTCGGGTGATTTATGCGACCCCCTTGATAGTTCGCCTTGAATAAAACTCCTCCAGCAAGGCCCAACCTTGGTTTTACCATTTACCACCTAAGCCTTTTTCCCCCGAGATTTCTAGAGCCCGAGGGTCATCTTTACTTTAAACCCCGGGCTAGTGTTCCTCTGAGTGCTGGTCCAAACTAGAGCCCTTTGCAGCGCCACCTTGGGGAAACTCGAGGTTTGGTTTTAGTTGTACGGACTGCTCATCCGGTGTGCCCTGAGAACGAGATATGTGCAGCTCCTATCGGGATTTGTCGGCACATTCGGGCGGCTTTGCTGGTCTTGTTTTACCATTGTCGAAATGTCTTGTAAACCGGGATTCCGAGACTGATCGGGTCTTTCCGGGAGAAGGTTTATCCGTCGTTGACCGTGAGAGCTTATGATGGGCTAAGTTGGGACACCCCTGCAGGGTATTATCTTTCGAAAGCCGTGCCCGCGGTTATGAGGCAGATGGGAATTTGTTAATGTCCGGTTGTAGAGAACTTGTCACTTGACCCAATTAAAATACATCAACTGCGTGTGTAGCCGTGATGGTCTCTTCTCGGCGGAGTCCGGGAAGTGAACACGGTCCGAGTTATGAATGACGTAAGTAGGAGTTCAGGATCACTTCTTGGTCATTTCTAGATGACGACCGTTCCGTTGCTTCTCTTCTCGCTCTCACTTGCGTATGTTAGCCACAATATATGCTTATTGCCTGCTGCAGCTCCACCTCATTACACCACCCTTTCCTATAAGCTTAAATAGTCTTGATCTCGCGGGTGTGAGATTACTGAGTCCTCGTGACTCATAGATTCTACCAAAACAGTTGCAGGTGCCGACGATGCCAGTGCAGATGATGGGATCGACCTCAAGTGGGAGTTCGATGAGGAACGGGGTCGTTACTATGTGTCTTTTCCTGATGATCAGTAGTGGAGCCCAGTTGGGACGATCGGGGATCTAGCATTTGGGGTTATCTTATTTTCATTTGGATCTTGACCGTAGTCGGTCTATGTGTGTATTTTGGATGATGTATGAATTATATTTATGTATTGTGTGAAGTGGCGATTGTAAGCCAACTCTTTATCCCATTCTTGTTCGTTACATGGGATTGTGTGAAGATGACCCTTCTTGCGACAAAACCACAATGCGGTTATGCCTCTAAGACGTGCCTCGACACGTGGGAGATATAGCCGCATCGTGGGCGTTACAAGTTGGTAATCAGAGCCATCCCCGACTTAGGAGCCCCCTGCTTGATCGAATCGCTGGCGTTGTTGAGTCTAGAACAAAAATGTTTTGAGTCTTAGGATTATATATATCGGAGAGTAGGATTCTTTTTACTCCTCAGTCCCTTCGTCGCTCTGGTGAGGTCTCCTGACGTAGAAGTTTTGACTCTTCTCTCCGCAAATTTCACAAAAAAAAATTTTAGGATCACGCGGGTATCTTGGAATCGTTCCGATGGTTTTGTGACGAGAACATTGTTCTTGGTGCCTCATGACATTTAGCGGTTGTGGAAGTGTCCCAGGGAGTTGAGCTCCGAGGTGTTGTCGTCACAATTTTATCGTTGCAGTTCTGGAATACCTGAGTTTCGCCGACATCGAAATCTCTTTTATGCAGTTGTTGGTGAGATCACCTCGACGCCACCCAGTACTGGGGCGGGAGTTCGGGAGTATTGCCATAACTCGTATAACAGATGTTTTTCGAAGGTTGAGGTAAACGATTTCCGAAGGTTTCTTGGTTATGTGTTGACGGATGGATACAGCTGGATCTAGGGATTGCTAGTTTGGGTGATATATTTTGTGTCCCCTGTATCCCCAACACCAGATTGCATAACCAGAAAGTTTCGGGAGTTTATAAGTGGGAATTCAAGTAGCTCTTAGGATATCTTTCCGACAGACGCATGATATGAGATTGGCCGTCAGCGGCGGACGGCAAAGGCCTGCCGTTAGCCACTTAACGGACTAACAGCGCAATTATTGCCGTCTGCTCTCTTTGCCGTCCGCTGCAGACGGCAAAGGCCCTTTGCCGTCAGCCAGGAAGCAGACGGCAAAGTAGCTCTTTACCGTAGCCTACTTTGCCGGAGCCTTTTGCCGTCCGCGGCTGACGGCAAAGGCCTTTGCCGTCCGCCGTTCATGCCTTTGCTGTCTGCCGTGGCAGACGGCAAAATAGCTGATTCCTGTAGTGTGGGGTTCGACGTCTAGTGGTCCGCCTGTACACGGTTGGTTTTACAGTGGTCTCGTAGTGTCTTAAAGAGTCCTTGGCTATGCCAACTCGGGGACGCTTCATATGTCATGTGCACAGCCTTGTACATGATGGTGCTGTACGATCGAGCCCGTGTGGGCCCCACCACGAAAACTTCGGACGAAACCTCTATCATATGTTTGTTCCGGCTTATTTTGCAAGCCAATACTTTGTTTTGTTTTCATTTGTGGTATTCGAGTTGCTTTGAAGGCATATGTTGATTCCATATGTTTTTCAAGTGGCTTCTCAACTTATGGAAGTGTGATGATTTACTATAGAATTCATTCGTTCATCTTTGTTCGAATGTTTATTGTGAAGACTATATGTTGCAATTTCTATCCGTTGATTCTACTTGTCTATTTGTCTATCAAGATGCTAACGGATGTCACCCTCTTCAGGATGGCTCCGCCAACGCGTCAGAATCCGGATCGCAATGAAGGGAGTCAAGCGAACCCTCCGCCACCACCTCCGCCTCTGGAGGCATGGCAAGCTATCATGGCAGCCACCAACGCCAATGCTCATATGATTCTGCAACTCTTGCAAGAACGCACCCAAGGGCAAGGCAATCAAGGAAATTAAGGTCAAGGCAACAATCAGCCTCACTTTGCTACACTCAACCAGTTTCTCACAAATCAGCCCAAGTCTTTCAGCTACTGTGCCGAGGCCACGGATGCCGATGATTGGCTCGTGGACATCAACAAGCATTTTGAATGTAGCAATGTCAGGCCTGAGGGCTATGTCAAGTTCGTTTCTTTTCAGCTCAAGGACCAAGCTGCTGATTGGTATCAACAATACAAAGATTCCAGAGGAGGTCGTGTGATCACTTAGACTGACTTCTGTCGGGACTTCAAAGCGCACCACATTCCACAAAGTGTTGTTGAGAGCAAGCGTGAGGAGTTCCGCAATCTCAAGCAAGGCAACATGTCTGTGTATCAATACAACCTCCAGTTTCAGAAACTTGCTCGCTTCGCTAAACAAGACGTTCCTGATGAAAAGAGCATGATCTATCACTTCAGAGGTGGCCTTAGAGAGGATCTGCAGTTAGCTCTCATTCTTGTTGAGCCTACTCAGTTTGATCAATTCTATAACATGGCACTGAAGCAAGAGGCTGCTCAGCTCAAGTGTGAGGCTTCTAAGAAGAGAGTCAGAGACGCAGTTCAGTCTTCTTCTTCCTCACTTGTGGCAGCTAAGCAACAGAAGTTCTGGTTACCTCCTCCTCCTCCGTTTCGTCGGCCTTACCAGCAGAAGAACAAAGGTGGCCATGGTTCTTCCAACTCTTCCAACTCTGGCTATCAGAACAAGTCTCAGAATCAAGCTCCAAAGTCCAATGCTCCTAATCATCGTCCACTCTCAGAGGTGACTTGCAACAAGTGTCAGCAGAAAGGTCACTATGCTAACAAATGCTTCAACCAAAGGCGCCTTCCGCCTCCTCCTCCTGTCAGATCTTCCAGCAATCAAGTGGTCAAGCATAATCCAAAGTCTGCTAAGGTGAACATGATGAATGCAGCTCAAGCAGAGGAATCTACTGATGTGATAATGGGTAATCTTCCTGTTAATGATATTCCTGCAAAAGTTCTTTTTGATACTGGTGCATCGCATTCTTTTATTTCTAGACCTTTTGTGGCCATGCATGATCTGGTTACTGAAGTATTGCCGAGCCCTCTGTCTATTGTTTCTCCGGCTCGACAACTGACTTCTCGGGAATTCGTTCGGGATTCCGTAATCAAGATGGGCGACTATAAATTTCTGTCTTCTCCAGTTGTTCTTGGTGACTCGGATATTGATCTAATTCTCGGGATGGACTGGCTTTCTAAGCACAAAGCTCAACTTGATTGTGCTGCCAGGGAAATTCAATTGACACACTCTTCTGAGGATGTGATTATTTATGCCGCTCGTGATGAAACCATTCGGTTATTTTCTCTTAATGAGAAGGGCGAATTGAATGCCATCTCTCAAATTCCAGTCGTTTGTGAGTATCAAGATGTCTTTCCAGAAGAGCTTCCGGGTATGCCTCCTCACCGGCCAGTTGAGTTCGTTATCGATCTTGAGCCAGGCACTGAACCTGTTTGCAAGCGTCCATACAAGCTTGGACCCAACAAGCTGAAGGAATTGAAGAAACAGCTCGATGAACAAGAGCGTCTGGGTTTGATCAGACCGAGTTCTTCTCCATGGGGTTGTGGTGTTCTTTTTGTAAAGAAGAAGGATGGCACGGACCGACTTTGTGTCGACTACCGTCCATTGAACAAGAAGACAATCAAGAACAAGTATCCACTTCCCAACATCAATGAGCTATTCGAGCAACTCAAAGGTGCTAAAGTATTCTCCAAGCTTGACCTTCGTATGGGTTATCATCAGATTCGCATTCGTGAAGTAGATATTCCCAAGACAGCATTCAGAACAAGCTTTGGTTCTTATGAATATACTATCGTATCTTTCGGCCTTGTCAATGCTCCTCCAACATTCTCTCGGATGATGAATTTCATCTTCAACCCTTATACCAATGAATTCGTCCTGGTGTATCTCGATGATATATTGGTCTTCTCCAAGAGTAAGAAGGATCATGCCAAACATTTGCGATTGGTGCTCGACAAGCTCAGAGAGTATCAATTCTATGCGAAGTTCTCTAAATGCAAGTTTTGGCTCGATGAAGTTCTTTACCTTGGTCACATCATCTCTGCCAAGGGCATCGCTGTTAACCCCGAGAAGGTGTCCGCAATTGTGAATTGGGAACCTCCTCAGAATGTCAAGCAGCTCCGCAGTTTTCTTGGTCTTGCAAGCTATTGCCGAAGATTCGTTGAGAATTTCTCTAAGATTGCAAAGCCTCTTTCCAACCTCCTTCAGAAGCATGTGAAGTATGTCTGGTCTCCTGAGTGTGACGTTGCTTTCAACACTCTCAAAGAGAAACTAGTCACAGCTCCTGTCTTGACTCCTCCTGACGAATCCAAGCCATTTGAAGTTTTCTGTGATGCTTCTCTCCAAGGTCTCGGTGTTGTGTTAATGCAAGAGAAGAAAGTTGTGGCCTATACCTCTCGTCAGTTGAAGCCCAATGAGAAGAACTACCCCACTCACGATCTTGAGTTGGCGGCAGTTGTCCATGCATTAATAACGTGGAGACATCTCTTGTTGGGAAGACAAGTGGACATATTCACCGATCACAAGAGTCTCAAGTATATCTTCACTCAGCCCAACCTCAACCTCAGGCAGACTCGATGGGTCGAAATGATTCAAGAGTACAATCCGAGTATCGAATATACTCCAGGCAAAGCCAATGTCATTGCAGATGCTTTAAGCAGGAAGGCTTATTGCAACAGCCTAATTCTCAAGCCATTCCAACCGGATCTTTGTGAAGCTTTCCGCAAGCTGAATCTCCAAGTTGTTCCTCAAGGCTTTCTTGCCAACCTCATAGTCTCTCCTACTTTGGAAGATCAAATTCGTGAGGCACAACTTCTTGATGCCATGGTGAAGAAGGTGAAATGTGGTATCGACAAGGGTCTTTCCAAATACAAGTGCTACCGCATTGATGACAGAGACACTAGGATTGTGGTTCCTAAAGGTGATCTAAGGAAAGTCATAATGAACGAGGCGCACAATTCTCTCCTTTCCATTCATCCTGGAAGTACGAAGATGTACCATGACCTCAAGCAGTCGTATTGGTGGACTCGAATGAAGCGAGAAATTGCTCAGTTCGTGAATGAATGTGATGTCTGTCGAAGAGTGAAAGCAGAACACCAACGACCAGCTGGTCTCCTCCAACCTCTTGCTATCCCAGAATGGAAGTTTGATCATATCGAAATGGACTTCGTGACTGGTTTTCCAAAGTCCAAGCGTGGAAATGATGCTATCTTCGTTGTCATTGACAAGCTTTCTAAAGTGGCTCATTTCCTTCCAATCAAAGAATCTATCACAGCAGCTCAGTTGGCAGAGCTATACACCTCCAGAATTGTCTCCTTGCACGGCATTCCACAATTGATTTCTTCAGATCGTGGAAGCATCTTCACCTCTAAGTTCTGGGACTCCTTCCAGAAGGCCATGGGCACCAACATTCGCTTCAGCACTGCTTTCCATCCTCAAACTAGTGGCCAAGTCGAGCGAGTCAATCAAATTCTTGAAGATATGCTCAGGGCTTGTGTCATTTCCTTTGGCATGAAATGGGAAGATTGTCTTCCATATGCCGAATTCTCATACAACAACAGCTTCCAAGCGAGTTCGGGCAAGGCCCCATTTGAGATTCTCTATGGCAGAAAGTGCCGTACTCCTCTCAATTGGTCAGAGACTGGTGAACGCCAACTTCTTGGCAATGACTTAATCAAAGAAGCTGAAGAAATGTGTAAAGTCATCCGCGATAATCTCAAAGCCGCGCAATCGCGCCAGAAGAGTTACTATGATAGTAAGCACTGCGATGTGGCTTTCGAGATCGGAGACCATGTCTACCTCCGCGTCTCTCCAATGAAAGGCACTCGTCGCTTCGGTATCAAAGGGAAGCTTGCCCCTAGTTACGTGGGTCCTTTCAAGATCATTGGCAAAAGAGGCGACCTCGCCTATCAACTTGAGTTTCCTTCCAACTTCGCGAACGTGCACGATGTGTTCCACGTGTCACAGCTTCGTAAGTGCTTCAAGACGCCTGAGCGCACTATCAAGTTCGAAGAGATTGACCTCCAAGAAGACCTATCTTATCATGAGCACCCCGTTGCTATTCTTGAAGAAACTGAGCGCAAGACTCGCAACAAGTCAATCAAATTCCTGAAAGTGAAGTGGTCGCACCATTCCGATCGGGAAGCCACCTGGGAACGCGAGGACCACCTCCGTTCCGAATATCCGGAGTTCTTTCAGTCCTAGATCTCGGGACGAGATCCTCTCGTAGTGGTGGAGTGTTGTAACACCCCGGATGTAACTTTCCATATTTGTAACTCCAACTCTTGCCATTTTCGGCTATGTGCTATGATATTCACTCCGTGTTCGGGCTTTGTCTTTCGTTTTGTATTTTTTTTCATGTCATGCTTTTCATATCATGTCATCATGTGCATTGCATTTGCATACGTGTTCGTCTCATGCATCCGAGCATTTTCCCCGTTGTCCATTTTGCAATCCGGCGCTCCCATCTCCTCCGGTGCATCCCTCTTGTTTTCTTTCGTGAGTGGGTGTCAAACGTTCTCGGAATGGACCGAGGCTTGTCAAGTGGCCTTGGTATACCACCGGTAGACCACTGGTCAAGTTTCGTTCCATTTGGAGGTCGTTTGGTACTCCAACGGTTAACCGAGTAACCGCAAAGTCCGTTTGTGTGTTGCAGCAAAACCCCCTCTCAAACCAGCCCAAAACCCACCAAACTCTCTTCCATGCTCTAGGTCATTCGATCACGATCGTGTGGGCGAAAACCGCACCTCATTTGGACTCTCCTAGCTCCCTCTATCTATATATATGCTTCTCTCCCAAAATTACAATCGCAGTCCAGCCCTAACCCTCTCACTCTGCGCCGACGGACACGTCCGCCGCCGGCCGGACAAATCGCGTCACCGCCCGGGCCAATCAGCGCATGCCACGTGGCAGCCACGCCGCCGCACGTACCCCGCGCCGCCACGGCCCGCCGGCCCGTCCGCGGCCCTCCCGGCCCGCTCCTCCTCCGCCCCGAGCCCGTGCCCACACCGCCGTGCCCCGCGCCGCCGTCCTCACCCTCCGCCACCGCCGTCGCCTCGCCGGCCGGCCCGCCTCCATCGCCGCCCGTCGCCATCGCCGGTGAGCTCCGCGCCGCCGCGCCTCTCCTCCTCCTTCCTCTCCCTCTCCCTCTTGCCTCCCTCTCTCTCTCAGATCTCTCTCTCTCTCTCTCTGCAGCGAGCGCCGGCCGCCGTCGCCCCTCCCAGCTCCGGTCACGGCGAGCCCCGAGCCCCTCCCAGAACTTGGAGATTTGTTATTTTTGTATCATTTAATCTGTGCATCTTATGGGCATGAGCTCTACATGTGTTTTGTTGTATGCCATGCCATCTTTCCAGTGGTGTATGCCATGTATTTTTGTGATCTCTGTGGTGACTAGCACAAGCATGCAAACTAGGCTCCATAATGTTTCTGATTTCAGAGAGTAATTTCTCCAAGTCTTTGTCTGCTGTTATTTTGTTGCCATGTAAACTTGATGCTACAGAGAGATCCATGCATATTTTGGAGATGTTCAGTAAGGATGATTTGTAGATATAGTTGTAATTGATTTATTTCTTCCCTTGTTTGCAATTATGAAGTGCCATAGCATGACTCAATCTTGCTCTACTTTTGCTATAAAATATTTCTGGCAGATTCTTAACATGATATTCATTTTTGCCAAGCTTGTTGTAGTTGATCCTTACATGCTATGTATTTGCTCTTGCCATGGATAGCTTCATAAACATGCCTTCTTGCTGTAGGTATGCTTGTTTTGTCATGCATTGCCTTGTGGTGAGTGCATCAAGCTCATCAAGATGCCTTCATATTATTGTTTCTGCCATGCTCTGTTTTCTGCCAAGTCTGAAACCTGTTAACGAAACTTGCTATGTTTACATGGTTGCCATCATATCTTCTGGTCCTTTTTGGCTTATGGTCAGTAAGGGACTTTTGTCATATGCATTTCGTAGAATACTGCCATGCCTTGTTTTACCATGTTAAGTTCATTTAGCATGTTGATTTCGTGCTCTGAACATTGCTACCTGATGCTGTTTCACACATGTCCAGTTATTTCACCAAGTCTGTGAACCTGTTATCTTTTGCACTTTTGCCTTGCTTGTTTGAGCTTGTTATGATGTGAACTAGCCATAGCTCAGTGTTCAACTTTTGTCAAGCATCTCCTGTAGATTACTTTCATATGCTTTGTTGCTATGTTGGTGTGCTGTAGCATTGTTGCTTGTTGCATTCTAAGTGCTATCATGCTGTTAATCGCAGATTCGGGTCATTCTTGTTTTGCTTGCCATTTGCAAATGTGCATCCGTTTCCGGTGATCTTTATATCGATTTCGACCGAAATCATCTCATCTTTCCAGTGGCATGCTTGGTTTGCCAAGTTACTGCCTTGTTCATCATTTTCCTTCCGGAGCACGCATATGCATCACATATCATATCTCGCATATCATACATGTTTTGCATCATGTTGCTTGTGCATTTCTCGTGATTGATTGTGGTTCCGTTGCTTGTGTTCTTGTCTTGGGTAGAGCCGAGAGACGAGTTCGTGAACGAGGAACCTGTTGAGTACGCTGACGAGGATCAAGCTTTCGACAACTCTGAGAACCTTGAAGGCAAGATGACCACCCCTCGAAATCACTTCTACCTTTGCTTTGCTAGTTGTTCGTTCTATTGCCATGCTGCGCTACGTACCACTTGCTATATCATGCCTCCCATATTGCCATGTTAGCCTCTAACCATCCTGTCCTAGCAAATCGTTGTTTGGCTATGTTACCGCTTTCGCTCAGCCCTTCTTATAGCGTTGCTAGTTGCAGGTGAAGTTGAAGTTTGTTCCATGTCGGAACATGGATATGTTGGGATATCACAATATATCTTATTTAATTAATGCATCTCTATATTTGGTAAAGGGTGGAAGGCTCGGCCTTATGCCTGGTGTTTTGTCCCACTCTTGCCGCCCTAGTTTCTGTCATACCTGTATTATGTTCCTTGAGTTTGCGTTCCTTACGCGGTCGGGTGATTTATGCGACCCCCTTGACAGTTCGCCTTGAATAAAACTCCTCCAGCAAGGCCCAACCTTGGTTTTACCATTTGCCACCTAAGCCTTTTCCCCCCGGGTTTTCTAGAGCCCGAGGGTCATCTTTACTTTAAACCCCGGGCCAGTGTTCCTCTGAGTGCTGGTCCAAACTAGAGCCCTTTGCAGCGCCACCTTGGGGAAACTCGAGGTTTGGTTTTAGTTGTACGGACTGCTCATCTGGTGTGCCCTGAGAACGAGATATGTGCAGCTCCTATCGGGATTTGTCGGCACATTCGGGCGGCTTTGCTGGTCTTGTTTTACCATTGTCGAAATGTCTTGTAAACCGGGATTCCGAGACTGATCGGGTCTTTCCGGGAGAAGGTTTATCCGTCGTTGACCGTGAGAGCTTATGATGGGCTAAGTTGGGACACCCTGCAGGGTATTATCTTTCGAAAGCCGTGCCCGCGGTTATGAGGCAGATGGGAATTTGTTAATGTCCGGTTGTAGAGAACTTGTCACTTGACCCAATTAAAATACATCAACTGCGTGTGTAGCCGTGATGGTCTCTTCTCGGCGGAGTCCGGGAAGTGAACACGGTCCGAGTTATGAATGACGTAAGTAGGAGTTCAGGATCACTTCTTGGTCATTTCTAGATGACGACCGTTCCGTTGCTTCTCTTCTCGCTCTCACTTGCGTATGTTAGCCACCATATATGCTTATTGCCTGCTGCAGCTCCACCTCATTACACCACCCTTTCCTATAAGCTTAAATAGTCTTGATCTCGCGGGTGTGAGATTACTGAGTCCTCGTGACTCACAGATTCTACCAAAACAGTTGCAGGTGCCGACGATGCCAGTGCAGATGATGGGATCGACCTCAAGTGGGAGTTCGATGAGGAACGGGGTCGTTACTATGTGCCTTTTCCTGATGATCAGTAGTGGAGCCCAGTTGGGGCGATCGGGGATCTAGCATTTGGGGTTATCTTATTTTCATTTGGATCTTGACCGTAGTCGGTCTATGTGTGTATTTTGGATGATGTATGAATTATATTATGTATTGTGTGAAGTGGCGATTGTAAGCCAACTCTTTATCCCATTCTTGTTCATTACATGGGATTGTGTGAAGATGACCCTTCTTGCGACAAAACCACAATGCGGTTATGCCTCTAAGTCGTGCCTCGACACGTGGGAGATATAGCCACATCGTGGGCGTTACAGCAGTTCTATACAATATCCATAACCAGAAAACAAGACATGCATAGGCTATATTTGAAACAAGATATTCTGCCAATCTTTGTTAACTGAAACTATCTACAATTCATGTGTTCAAAAATTCAGTTACATTCAGCTGTTGTGCAAAAAATCAGTTATAGGGTGTCGTTTTTCGAGTTCTAACAGGCCTTCTAACTAACTGATTGTTTGTTAATATAGTTATTACTACCATGACCACGAGTGATCGATGCACCATCTTTCTTGTCCCATCAACAGAAGAATGCCTCTTTGTCAAAGCTTGTAACCACTTAGAACTTGGAACAGAAATCATTATTCAGACACATATCTACAGTTGCACATTTGCATCAGATGGTCATCATACATATATATCAAGCTCTCACTACTTGTCAGAGTCAACAAAATAAGTTGCCAATACAGTAAAAGGCCGGCTTTCTTGCCCCATCAGAATAAATTGGAAACAAAACAGTTTTTGCACTCTTTGAACTCAGAACAAATTCGAATTTTCAAACACATATCTAAAGTTTTGGTTTTATTATTTCTCATTTCAGAGTCTACAATTGCACAACAAATTTCACATATCTGCAGCCATCCATTGGCAGATGAGATCTTGATCGGGGAGAAGAGAGAAGAGAACAGAGACACAGACCTGCTCCTGCGCACCAAGGCCGGTGCCCTCCTTCCACCCGGACTTCTTCAGCAGCTGCAGAAACCCAACAACAAGCGACCATCAGGCTCACGGAAGGCACCAAAGCATCATACCCTAATCCCCAGCGTGGGCAAGCAAGAAATGGCTAGAGAGGAATTGGGGAAACAAAAGCGAACCTCCTTGTAGTCGTCGAACTGCTGCTGGCACTTGCTCTTGTCCTGGTTAGCGAGGCGGGGGAGGTTGCGGCGCGCGCGGGCGAGGTTGAGGTTGGTGTCGGCCCTGCGGCGCTGCTCCGGCGAGAGCGGGGTGGGGTCGAAGGGGGAGGAAGGGGAGGATGGGGAGAGGGAGGCGGCGGGGGCGCGGATTGGGAGCGGACGCGTCCCATGGGCGAGGGCGGCAGCGCACGTAGGGGCGGCGACGCAGTGGGTCGGGGCGGCGGCGACGCAGTGGGTCGGGGGAAGCAGGTTGATCGAGGGCTGAGAGAGATGTGAGATTGGGGATCGGGGATTTTAGTGGGGGGAGGGTTAGCAATGGTGCACCTCCTAGGGGTGCGCCATAAATACCGCGATAGCAATGGCGCACCTTCTTCTGGTGCGCCCTTCCTAACTTTTTTTTGGATTTTTAGTTGCATGTAATAATTTTTTAGAAAATGACCATAAATTTTAAAATGTTACGATATAAGTAGTTATTACTAATTTTCAAATACTTGCGTTGCAAAACATTTGTGAATTGGTAAAACATTTATGAATATGAAAAAATATCATCAAATTTGAAAAAATATTCATGAATTCAAAAAGTGCCCATGAAATTTAAAAATATTCATGAGTTCAAAAAAAATTAACAAATTCAATACTTTTTGTGAGTTAGAAATTCAATACCAGAATAAACCTAAATAAAACTTGGTATACCAATGGCGCACCTCCTAGGGGTGCGCCATAAGTACCTTGATAGCAACGGCGCACCTTCTCCTGGTGCGCCATTAGTAACTTTTTTTTTGGATTTTTAGTTGCATTCATTTGTGAATTGGTAAAACATTTATGAATATCAAAAAATATCATCAAATTTGAAAAAATATTCAGGAATTCAAAAAGTGCCCATGAAATTTAAAAATATTCATGAGTTCAAAAAATATTAACAAATTCAATACTTTTTGTGAGTTAGAAGTTCAATACCAGAATAAACATAAATAAAAATTGGTATACCAGAATAAACATAAATACCAGAATAAACATAAATAAATATTCATGAGGACTAGAACAGAAGAAATGTCATTTCCATATGTCGAAATACAATCGAGAAATGAAGACTACAATTTAAATACAATCGATCTTAGCTAGCTATCTTTTCACAATCTTCTTGCCCTTCTTTTTCGCAAATGGAGTTCTTCTCTTGAACGGACGTCCTTTAGGTAGGGTGGTCCTGCTTCTTCTTGTGGTGTATGGCACTTCATTGTCGTCGTCATGTTCCATCTTCGGGTCACCGTACTTGTCGAAGTGTTGCTCATTGGCGACTCCATCCATTCTGATGATCTTCCTTTTGCCTCTCCTCACGACAACATCATTGAGCTTTGACGGGTCGGTAATGAAGAAGCATTGGTCCACTTGGGAAGCCAGTACCCATGGCTCATTTTTCGTGGTGACGTTTGCGCCCGCGGTCTTGGATTTGGCTTCGGGTATAACCATGGTGGTGAAATACCGGTCTTCTTTTAGGACGCTCTTGGCCCATCTGACACGGAACATCGGGACCTTCTCTCCAGCGTAGCTCAGCTCCCAGATCTCCTCGATCCTTCCGTAGTATCCGTCCTTGTCGTTACCGGTGTAGGATTCCATCGTTACCCTAGAGTTCTGATAACCATCGCTCTTCATGTCCTTTTCCTCGGTGTAGAATGTGTAGCCGTTGATATCATACGCCTCATAGGTCATGAGGTTGTGCTCGGCGCCCTGTGACAAGGCGAATATGAGTTTTTCTTCCGCGGAAGAATCCTCATGTAAAGGGTATGACAGAAGCTTCTCCTTGAACCAACGCGTGAAACATGAGTTGTGCTCTTTGATTATATCTCCATCTGTCCTCTATTGGCCTCGGTCATGGTACATCTTCTCAATAAAGGTTTTGTGCTCTACCACCCAAGGATCGACCACGTATATGTGTTGTAGCGCGACTAGGTTTGCTCTTTCAAAGAAGGCGAGTCGACCCTCGAAGTCGACATGCATTTCGCGGTGACCCTCGCGGTGACCCCATCCAGCGAGCCTGCCGAGGTGCCTGTTGATGGGCAGACCAACGGGGTTCTCGATGCCTAGATAATTCGTGTAGTAGAAGATGCACTCTTCGGTCAGAAAGCCCCTGGCTATGCTTCCCTCTGGACGTGACATGTTGCGAACGTATCCTTTGATGACACTATTCATCCTTTCGAACGGCATCATGCTGTGCAGGAACGTCGGCCCGAGTTGGATGATATCCTCCATGATATGGACCAGCAGATGCACCATAACATCGAAGAATGCGGGCGGGAAGTACATCTCAAGCTCGCATAGTATCACCACGATCTCTTCCTGTAGCCTTCTGAGTTGCCTCACGCCAACCGACTTCCGAGAGATGACGTCGAAAAAGTTGCATAGGCCAAATAGCGTTTCACGGACGTGCGCGTCCATGATCCCACGGATTGCAACTGGAAGTATCTGCATCATCAGCACGTGACAGTCGTGAGACTTCATCCCGCTGAACTTCTGCTTCGCTGAGTCTAGGTATCTGCTTATCTTCCCCGTGTAACCGTAAGGAAATTTTACTCCTACGAGGCAGGTGAAAAACTGCTCGATCTCCTGCTGACTTAGAGTGAAGCACGCGGGAGGGCAGTCATTTCCGATCTTCTTGGCCTTTTTGCCTTTGCGACGACTTTCCGTGTCCTTCGCCTCATCATCATCATAATCATCATCATTAGCGTGAAGCTCCTCCCTGATGCCCATTGATTTCAAGTCTGCCCTTGCTTTCGGCCGATCTTTGGTCCTCTCTGGCATGTTGAGCAGGGTACCAAGCAGACTCTCGCACAAGTTCTTCGTGTTATGCATGACATCAAGGCTGTGAGGCACACGGAGGATCTTCCAGTACGGCAAGTACCAGAAAACAGACCTCGTTTTCCATACCTTCAGCAGCGGCTCTGGCGCCTTTCGCTTCTTTCCCGGCTCTGGCGCCTTTCGCTTCTTTCCCGGCGATGGGCAATCTTTCCAATTTTTCAACAGCTCGTCTATTTCCCGGCGGTGGGCAATCTTTCCCCTTACTTACCTATCAAAAAAAGGAAATTTAACCACTTAATTTGGGTGAATCTATGGTGCAAATGAGGTGAGGAGGAGGAGGCAGCCGAGACCAAGCTTGGTAGAGGTGGAGAGAAGGAAGTGGGGAAAGTGAGTGTGGTAGGTGGCTGTCCAAAATATCTAGCTGCTCCCAGGTTACCAATGGCGCACCACCTAAGAATGCGCCATTAGTAACCAGGGTTACTAATGGCGCACCGGGTGTGTGGTGCGCCATTACTAGTTTTGAAAAAAATATATAAAAAACATGTTAGTAGTGGCGCACCAGTGGACAGCGCCATTGCTAACAATTTTTTTAATCTTTTTCTTTTCAAAACTAGTAATGGCGCACCACACACCAGGTGTGCCATTAGTAATGAGGACATTAATGGCGTACCTGTATCTGGTGCGCCACTGCTATATAGCAGTGGCGCACCACATACATGGTGCGCCATTAGTGTCCATATTAGCTATAGCCGTTTTCCTAGTAGTGCCACGAAGACCGGCGACGGGGGGCCCCGGTCAATCCGACCCCCACCGCATGCTACTCCGGAGACCCACAAGGCTCCGGAGTCTAATGAGCGACCCCCTGCGGGAGAGGGGGAGCGGCGACCTTTGCTAATCTGGAGGCGCCGAATACCACGGCGAACACACTGCAAAGTGCATCCGTCCTGGATGAGCACCGCATCCTGATGGGTATGGTGGCTGAGAAGATTCAGTCCGCCAAGAGCGGGCTGAACGAAGCCTTTTCCAGCCTGCTGGCAGGCTTCGATTTACGCAATGTAATTTTTTTGATCATTTTTATAAGAAATATGCCTGTATATAGATAGTAGCCCCTGAGACTCTATTCGGTTCTTTGAAAGAAGAGCGAGCAGAGGATCAATAATCAGTTGTCAGGTGGTAACATACTTTTTTATCTGGATTAACACATGCTTCTTTGTTAGCGGCGATTGCCCAGTCAGCGGAAGTTTCCGATGAGGACCTAGTCCTTGTTAACACGCGGCTCGACCAGGCGCAAGGTATAAGACATATCTTACTGTATGCCTGTTTATGTCCGTTTTTTGTGGAATTTTCATGAGCTGCAATGTGCGTATTTGTACAGATGGTGCCGCCGTGGTGGAGACCCTCAGGGGTGAGCTTGCCCAACCAAGGAGCAAGCAAGGGTAAGCAAGGCGGCTACTGATAAAGCGGCTGCGGACTTAACGGCCGAACAGGCCGCTCGGCGCCGTTTTGAGGAACGGGTGACTGAGATGGAACAAAAGCTCAAGGACACCGCCGCCAAGTGTGAGTCCTTAGAAAAGGAAAATAAGGCGAAGGGGACCGAACTCGCCAAGGCCCTTCAAGACGCTTCGGAGGCGCGGTCCGAGTCCCGCTAGACAGATAGCGGCTGGTAAGCCCTTTCTTTTACAGGCTAAATTTGGGGACCGGAAGTATGCCTTGCTTAATCGACTGTGGAGTTCTCTAGACGCATATGCGGATCTGCCGAAGAGTGCTACGGACGCTGCCCAATTCTTCCAGGCCCAGGAGGGGTACGCATGGAGAAGCTCTTCTGGTCGCAGTTTGCGGGGCAGGAGCATCCCGTACTGCTGAATGACAAGATGGCACAATGCGCAGAGCTGCAGAAGATGTCCAGCGCGGCCATGAAGGATGTCATAGTCCGGTTGTGGCCGGCCGAAGCCATTTCGGATAGCTACTTCGGCCTCGTGCGGTGTCTCGTCGATGCACTGCCCCGAATTGACGCTGTCAAGAGGTGGTCTTGTATAGAAGGGGCGCGAATGGCCTTCGCCTGTGTCAAGATGCACTGGGCGAAGATGAAGGCCGAAAAGGTGGCAGTTGAGGGTCTGCCCGAAAGCAAGGACCACCGCACACCGGAGAGCTATTTTGAGGACGTTCTAAAAGGTGCCCGCCTTGTAGAAGGCCAATGCTCTAAGGATGTAGTGTTCGAATGAACGAGTCCGAACTATTCGGGAGTTTGTATTATGAACTAAGTCTTTTGTAATATATTCCTTCCTTTATGAAGAGTTTTATCCTCCCGTGTGGCCGGTTTTATTCCGAGAGTTCCCAGTCGTCGGCTTCAACTCCCATGTAAATACTACCGGGGTGTTCGGAATTGCACATGAGTACACCCAACGTCTTGGTCCACGAAGGAGGTATTAGTGCGGTGAACCAGGCAATCAGACTATTTGGTTTTATTGCCCTCACTTAGCCGCAGGAGTTTGACGATGGGTCTACAAAGTAGCCCCTAGTATGTACGCGGACCGGAAACAGTCTTTCGTGTAATACGGAAAAAATCGCTAAAGATTGTAAGTCACCGAGTGGCTGACCAGCTCTCGCCACATCATGACAGTCAGTTTTCGGCTTTCTCTACTGAGGTGTTTAACCGGACGAACCAGAAACACAATCGCCGTAGTTCTCCCCTTACTACCCTAGCCGATCAGATGGAACGTAAGGTAGCAAACATAGGAGCCGGGCAACCCAACTATTGACCAAAGACATGATTCGGACCCGATGCATATAATGCCGAGCTCGGGACGCCGAATTGTGCTATAAAGTTGTTCGGACTTTTTGTTTGGCAACACATGTGTTGCCATATAGAGCCCCTGGCAATTTGTGCCAAGGTGTGTGTGTGTGAAACAACTGAAGAGACGACATAAAGTCTATAAGTAAAGACGATACCGAATAAGAATTTGGTTCACTGGAATCTGATTGATACGTCAAAACGTAATCTTACAGAGGGTACCATAATCACCAAGGCCATTTTACATGCCGGGGGTCTGATACGTCTCCAACGTATCTATAATTTTTGATTGTTCCATGCTATCATATTATCTGTTTTGGATGTTTATGGGCTTTATTAAACATTTTTATATTATTTTTGGGACTAACCTATTGACCCAGAGCCCAGTGCCAGTTTCTGTTTTTTCCCTTGTTTAAGTGTTTCGCAGAAAAGGAAAATCAAACGGAGTCCAAACGAAATGAAACCTTCGGGAGCGTGATTTTTTGAACGAACGTGATCCAGGAGACTTGGAGTTGAAGTCAGGAAAGCTTCGAGGTGGCCACGAGGCAGGGAAGCGTGCCTGCCCCCTGGGCGCGCCCCCCACCCTCGTGGGCCCCTCGTGGCTCCCCTTACCGACTTCTTTCACCTATATATATGTCCATATACCCTAAAAACATCGAGGAACATAATAGATCAGGAGTTCCGCCGCCGCAAGCCTCTGTAGCCACTAAAAACCAATCGGGACCCTGTTTCGGCACCCTGCCGGAGGGGGGATCCCTCACCGGTGGCCATCTTCATCACCCCGGCGCTCTCCATGATGAGGAGGGAGTAGTTCACCCTCAGGGCTGAGGGTATGTACCAGTTGCTATGTGTTTGATCTCTCTCTCTCGTGTTCTTGATTTGGCACGATCTTGATGTATCGCGAGCTTTGCTATTATAGTTGGGTCTTATGATGTTTCTCCCCCTCTACTCTCTTGTAATGGATTGAGTTTTCCCTTTGAAGTTATCTTATCGTATTGAGTCTTTAAGGATTTGAGAACACCTGATGTATGTCTTGTGCCGGATACCCGTGGTCACAATGGGGTATTCTATTGATTCACTTGATGTATGTTTTGGTGATCAACTTGCGGGTTCCGTGACCTCGTGAACTTATGCATAGGGGTTGGCACACGTTTTCGTCTTGTCTCTCCGGTAGAAACTTTGGGGCACTCTTTGAAGTTCTATGTGTTGGTTGAATAGATGAATCTGAGATTGTGTGATGCATATCATATAATCATACCCACGGATACTTGAGGTGACATTGGAGTATCTAGGTGACATTAGGGTTTTGGTTGATTTGTGTCTTAAGGTGTTATTCTAGTACGAACTCTATGATAGATTGAACGGAACGAATAGCTTGGTGTTATTTTACTACGGACTCTTGAATAGATTAATCAGAAAGAATAACTTTGAGGTGGTTTCGTACCCTACAGTAATCTCTTTGTTTGTTCTCCGCTATTAGTGACTTTGGAGTGACTCTTTGTTGCATGTTGAGGGATAGTTATATGATCCAGATATGTTATTATTGTTGAGAGAACTTGCACTAGTGAAAGTATGAACCCTAGGCCTTGTTTACTAGCATTGCAATACCGTTTACGCTCACTTTTATCGCTTGCTACCTTGCTGTTTTTATATTTTCAAATTACAAATACTCATATCTATCATCCATATTGCACTTGTATCACCATCTCTTCGCCGAACTAGTGCACCTGTACAATTTACCATTGTAGTGGGTGTATTGGAGACACAAGAGACTCTTTGTTATTTGGTTGCAGGGTTGTTTGAGAGAGACCATCTTCAACCTACGCCTCCCACGGATTGATAAACCTTAGGTCATCCACTTGAGGGAAATTTGCTACTATCCTACAAACCTCTGCACTTGGAGGCCCAACAACGTCTACAAGAAGAAGGTTGCATAGTAGACATCAAGCTCTTTTCTGGCGCCGTTGCCGGGGAGGTGAGTGCTTGAAGGTATATCTTTAGATCTTGCAATCGAATCTTTTAGTTTCTTGTTTTATCACTAGTTTAGTTTATAAAAGAAAACTACACAAAAAATAATGGAATTGAGTTTGCCTCATACGCTTCATCTTTTTAATATCTTTTGTGAGAATGATGGAAAGGAAAATTGTGCTCAGATGCTAGAAAAAGAATGTATTAAAATGTTTGGCACTAAATCCTTGGATGATGAGCATGATTGCAATGTTGTTAGTATGAATTCTTTGAATACCCATGATGCTAATGATATGCAAAGCCACAAGCTTGGGGAAGCTATGTTTGATGAAGATGATATTTTTTGTCCCCCAAGTTTTGATGAGCAAATTTATTATGATGAAAGCATGCCTCCTATTTATGATGATTATATTGATGAAAGTGGATTTGGAGAGGTCATGACTTTATTTAGTGATGAATCCACTATTTCGGAAGAGGTTCCAATTGATTATGAGAATAAAGTTGATATCTATGATGATTATTGTGATGACTTGTATGCTATTAAGAATAATTATAACCATGAAACTTGTCATCATGATTTTAGTTTTCAATTGGATTATGCCTCACATGATAATTATTTTGTTGAGCTTGCCCCCACTACTATTGATGAGAATAAATTTGCTTATGTGGAGAGTAGTAAAATTTCTATGCTTGTAGATCATGAAAAGAATGCTTTAGGTGCTGGTTATATTGTTGAATTCATTCATGATGCTACTGAAAATTATTATGAGGGAGGAGTATATGCTTGTAAGAATTGCAATAATGTCAAGTTTCCTCTCTATGTTCTTAAAGTTTTGAAGTTATGCTTGTTTTGCCTTCCTATGCTAGTTGATTATTGTTCCCATAAGTTGTTTGCTCACAAAATCCCTATGCATAGGAAGTGGGTTAGACTTAAATGTGCTAGTCATATTCTTCATGATGCTCTCTTTATGTTTCAGTCCTTATCTTTTATGAGAGCATCATTGAAATCATCATGCCTAGCTAGGGGCGTTAAACTTTAGCGCTTGTTGGGAGGCAACCCAACTTTATCTTAGTCTCTTGCTTTTTGGTTCTGTTTAGGAATAAATAATCCATCTAGCTTCTGTTTAGATGTGGTTTTATGTTTTCATTAGTGTTTGTGCCAAGTAGAACCTTTGGGAAGACTTGGGTGAAGTCTTTATGATCTTGCTGTAAAAAACAGAAACTTCAGCGCTCACGAGATTAGCTAAAACTTTTTACTGGAGAGAGTTGATTCTTTTGGCAGATGATTACTAGACAAATTCCTCAGGTCCACCAATTTATTTCAGAATTTTTGGAGTTCCAGAAGTATACGTTTGATACAAATTACTATAGACTGTTCTGTTTTCGACAGATTCTGTTTTCTATGTGTTGTTTGCTTGTTTTGATGAATCTATGAGTAGTATTGGAGGGTATGCACCATAGAGAAGTTGGAATACAGTAGATATTACACCAATATAAATAAAGAATGAGTTCATTACAGTACCTTGAAGTGGTGTTTTGTTTTGTTTCTCTAACGGAGCTTACGAGTTTTCTGTTAAGTTTTGTGTTGCGAAGTTTTCAAGTTTTGGGTAAAGATTTGATGGACTATGGAATAAGGAGTGGCAAGAGCCTATGCTTGGGGATGCCCAAGGCACCCCAAGGTAATATTCAAGGACAACCAAGAGCCTAAGCTTGGGGATTCCCCGGAAGGCATCCCCTCTTTCGTCTTCGTTCATCGGTAACTTTACTTGGAGCTATATTTTTACTCACCACATGATATGTGTTTTGCTTCGAGCGTCATTTTATTTTATTTTGTTTTTCTTGCTGTTTGAATAAAATACCAAGATCTGAAATTCTTAAATGTTAGAGAGTCTTCACATAGTTGCATAATTATTCGACTACTCATTGATCTTCACTTATATCTTTCGGAGTAGTTTGTCGTTTGCTCTAGTGCTTCACTTATATCTTTTAGAGCACGACGGTGGTTTTATTTTGAAGAAATACATGAACTCTCATGCTTCACTTATATTATTTTGAGAGTCTTTAGAACAGCATGGTAATTTGCTTTGGTTATGAATTTAGTTATAATATGATGGGCATCCAAGAGGGACATAATAAAAACTATCATATAAAGTGCATTGAATACTATGAGAAGTTTGATTCTTTATGATTGTTTTGAGATATGAAGATGGTGATATTAGAGTCATGCTAGTGGAGTAGTTGTGAATTTAGAAATACTTGTGTTAAAGTTTGTGATTCCTGTAGCATGCACGTATGGTGAACCGTTATCTGATGAAGTCGGAGCATGATTTATTTATTGATTGTCTTCCTTATGAGTGGCGGTCGGGGACGAGCGATGGTCTTTTCCTACCAATATATCCCCCTAGGAGCATGCGCGTAGTACTTCGTTTCGATAA
Organism: Aegilops tauschii subsp. strangulata; assembly: GCF_002575655.3. NCBI lineage: Eukaryota > Viridiplantae > Streptophyta > Magnoliopsida > Poales > Poaceae > Aegilops > Aegilops tauschii. The sequence continues at coordinate 329,647,190 of NC_053041.3, forward strand.
CTAATAGATTTTTGCAATAACTATATGAGTTCTTTATGACTAATGTTGAGTCCATGGATTATACGCACTCTCACCCTTCCACCATTGCTAGCCTCTCTAATACCGCGCACCTTTCGTCGGTATCATACACCCACTATATACCTTCCTCAACACAGCCACCATACCTACCTATTATGGCATTTCCATAGCCATTTCGAGATATATTGCCATGCAACTTACCACCGTTCCGTTTATTATGACACGCTTCATCATTGTCATATTGCTTTACATGATCATGTAATTGACATCGTATTTGTGGCAAAGCCACCATTCATAATTCTTTCATACATGTCACTCATGAGTCATTGCACATCCCGGTACACTGCCGGAGGCATTCATATAGAGTCATATTTTGTTCTAAGTATCGAGTTGTAATTCTTGAATTGTAAGTAAATAAAAGTGTGATGATCATCATTATTAGAGCATTGTCCCAGTGAGGAAAGGATGATGGAGACTATGATTCCCCCACAAGTCGGGATGAGACTCCGGACGAAAAAGAAAAAAAGAAAAAAAGAGGTCCTAAAAAAAGAGAAAGGCCCAAATAAAAAAATTAAAAATATATAAAAAATGAGAGAAAAAGAGAGAAGGGACAATGCTACTATCCTTTTACCACACTTGTGCTTCAAAGTAGCACCATGATCTTCATGATAGAGAGTCTCCTATGTTGTCACTTTCATATACTAGTGGGAATTTTTCATTATAGCACTTGGCTTGTATATTCCAATGATGGGCTTCCTCAAAATGCCCTAGGTCTTCGTGAGCAAGCGAGTTGGATGCACACCCACTTAGTTTGTTTTGTTGAGCTTTCATACACTTATAGCTCTAGTGCATCCGTTGCATGGCAATCCCTACTCACTCACATTGATATCTGTTGATGGGCATCTCCATAGCCCGTTGATATGCCTAGTTGATGTGAGACTATCTTCTCCTTTTTGTCTTCTCCACAACCACCATTCTATTCCACCTATAGTACTATGTCCATGGCTCACGCTCATGTATTGCGTGAAGATTGAAAAAGTTTGAGAACATCAAAAGTATGAAACAATTGCTTGGCTTGTCATCGGGGTTGTGCATGATTTAAATATTTTGTGTGATGAAGATAGAGCATAGCCAGACTATATGATTTTGTAGGGATAGCTTGCTTTGGCCATGTTATTTTGAGAAGACATGATTGCTTTGTTAGTATGCTTGAAGTATTATTGTTTTCATGTCAATATTAAACTTTTTTCTTGAATCTTATGGATCTGAATATTCTTGCCACAATAAAGAGAATTACATGGATAAATATGTTAGGTAGGATTCCACATCAAAAATTCTGTTTTTATCATTTACCTACTCGAGGACGAGCAGGAATTAAGCTTGGGGATGCTGATACGTCTCCAACGTATCTATAATTTTTGATTGTTCCATGCTATCATATTATCTGTTTTGGATGTTTATGGGCTTTATTAAACACTTTTATATTATTTTTGGGACTAACCTATCGACCCACAGCCCAGTGCCAGTTTCTGTTTTTCCCTTGTTTCAGTGTTTCGCAGAAAAGGAATATCAAACGGAGTCCAAACGGAATGAAACCTTCGGGAGCGTGATTTTTGGAACGAACGTGATCCAGGAGACTTGGAGTTGAAGTCAGGGAAGCTTCGATGTGGCCACGAGGCAGGGAGGTGCGCCCGCCCCCTGGGCGCGCCCCCACCCTCGTGGGCCCCTTGTGGCTCCCCTTACCGACTTCTTTCGCCTATATATATCCATATACCCTAAAAACATCGAGGAACAGAATAGATCGGGAGTTCCGCTGCCGCAAGCCTCTGTAGCCACCAAAAAGAAATCGGGACCCTGTTCCGGCACCCTGCCGGAGGGGGGATCCCTCACCGGTGGCCATCTTCATCATCCCGGCGCTCTCCATGATGAGGAGGGAGTAGTTCACCCTCAGGGCTGAGGGTATGTACCAGTAGCTATGTGTTTGATCTCTCTCTCTCTCTCTCGTGTTCTTGATTTGGCACGAACTTGATGTATCGTGAGCTTTGCTATTATAGTTTGATCTTATGATGTTTCTCCCCCTCTACTCTCTTGTAATGGATTGAGTTTTCCCTTGGAAGTTATCTTATCGGATTGAGTCTTTAAGGATTTGAGAACACTTGATGTATGTCTTGCGTGGGATACCCATGGTGACAATGGGGTATTCTATTTATTCACTTGATGTATGTTTTGGTGATCAACTTGCGGGTTCCGTGACCTCGTGAACTTATGCATAGGGGTTGGCACACGTTTTCGTCTTGACTCTCCGGTAGAAACTTTGGGGCACTCTTTGAAGTTCTATGTGTTGGTTGAATAGATGAATCTGAGATTGTGTGATGCATATCGTATAATCATACCCACGGATACTTGAGGTGACATTGGAGTATCTAGGTGACATTAGGTTTTTGGTTGATTTGTGTCTTAAGGTGTTATTCTAGTACGAACTCTATGATAGATTGAACGGAAAGAATAGCTTCGTGTTATTTTACTACGGACTCTTGAATACATTGATCAGAAAGAATAACTTTGAGGTGGTTTCGTACCCTACAATAATCTCTTCGTTTGTTCTCCGCTATTAGTGACTTTGGAGTGACTCTTTGTTGCATGTTGAGGGATAGTTATATGATCCAATTCTATTATTATTGTTGAGAGAACTTGCACTAGTGAAAGTATGAACCCTAGGCCTTGTTTCCTAGCATTGCAATACCGTTTACGCTCACTTTTATCCCTTGCTACCTTGCTTTTTTATATTTTCAGATACAAATACTCATATCTATCATCCATATTGCACTTGTATCACCATCTCTTCGCCGAACTAGTGCACCTATACAATTTACCATTGTATTGGGTGTGTTGGGGACACAAGAGACTCTTTGTTATTTGGTTGCAGGGTTGTTTGAGAGAGACCATCTTCAACCTATGCCTCCCACGGATTGATAAACCTTAGGTCATCCACTTGAGGGGAATTTGCTACTTTCCTACAAACCTCTGCACTTGGAGGCCCAGCAACGTCTACAAGAAGAAGGTTGTGTAGTAGACATCAGGGTCTAGGGCTAAGGGAAAAGCTCTATACAAGTTCTTGAGGGAAGTTGTGGTCTACAATATCCTTTGCACCTTCCTGCCGCACGTCTGCGTCGCTTTCGCCTAAGTAGGAAAGATTCCTTGAGAGGAATGGTCTTCGGCTATTTATACGGAACCGGGCTCGGAGAGAGTCTTTGTGAGTCCGTAGGGTGAGTAGGTTATGATGTCACCTGTGGCAAAAAAGAAAACATGATTAAAGAAAGGGGAAGGCCGTATAAGGTCGAACCATGCTATAGGCCTGTCCGCATATTGCCTCCGCTGATGCCCAAGGTATTTTTGTGCATAATTGTGCATGCGCGGTACGAATTTCGCTGATGTATGTGGCGATCGACGGAGGCGAAACTGCTAATCCAGCCCTGGAATTGTTGGGCTACCGGCATGCAGAACTGACCGGCCTTGGCCAATGAAGTCCGATAGCTTGATAGCCGATGAGGGGTGCAGCTTGATAGGGCCGCTTTGTACTTCGGTCGCGATGGCCACGGTATGCTCCTCAGTATGGAGGGTGCGCTCCATGTTTCCTTTGATGGTAATGACGCCACGTGGACTGTGCATCTTGAGCTTTAGATAGGCGTAGTGTGGAACCGCATTAAAGTGGGCGAAAGCGGTTCGTCCGAGCAGTGCGTGATAGCCGCTGCATAAGGGGACGATATCGAAGATCAAGTCTTCGCTTGGGAAGTTGTCCAGCGAACCGAAGACGACTTCCAGTGTCATTGAGCCCATGCAGCGGGCCTCTACACCAGGTATTACTCCTTTGAAGGTAGTTTCAGTGGGCTTGATTCTTGACTGATCGATGCCCATTTTGTGAGCAGTGTCTTTATAAAGTAGATTGAGACTGCTGCCGTCGTCCATGAGGACTCGCGTGAGGTGGAGTCATGATTGGATTGAGGACCAGAGCCGCCGAACCTCCATGACGGATGCTGGTTGGGTGGTCCTTTCGATCGAAGGTGATCGAACAAGCCGACCATGGGTTGAACTTTGGGGCGACCGGCTCTATGGCGTAGACGTCCCGTAGTGCGCGCTTGCGTTCCGTCTTAGGGATATGTGTGACATATATCATATTCACTGTTTTTACCTCGGGGGGAAATTGTTTCTGTCCCCCTCTGTTCGATTGACGAGGCTCTTGGTCATCATCATCGCTGGGCGACCATTTCCCCTTGTGTTCGGCGTTGAGTTTGCCGGCCTGTTTGAAGACCCAACAATTTCTGTTGGTATGATTGGTGGGTTTATCGGGGGTGCCATGAATCTGGCAAGGCCGATCCAGTATCTGTCTAGAGTGGACGGGCCATCTCTTTTTGCCTTGAATGCCTTCTTCCATTGACTGGGTTTGGAGCTGCTGAATCCGGTGTTGACCGCAGTGTCTTGGGTTCTGTCATTATTGTTTCGACGCTTGTGCTTGTCGCGTCATGGCTTGCCATTGCTATCCCTGGTTTCGGAGGTGCCAGGGTCGCTGGTGCTATTGCTTCTATGAGCAAGCCAGCTATCCTCTCCCGCGCAAAAACGGGTCATAAGTGCGGTGAGGGCTGCCATGGACTTCGGCTTTTCTTAGCTGAGGTGTCGGGCGAGCCACTCATCTCGGACGCTATATTTGAAGGCCGCGAGGGCTTCGGCGTTCGGACAATCCACAATCTGGTTCTTTTGATTAGGAACCTGGTCCAGAGCTGTTGGGCCGATTCCCAGGGTTGCTGGATTATGTGACTAAGGTCATCGGCGTCTGGGGGCCGAACATAGGTACCTTGGAAGTTATCTCTGAATGCGTCCTCCAAGTCTTCCCAGCTACCACTAGAGTTTTCTGGTAGGCTGTTCAGCCAGTGTCATGCTGGCTCCTTGAGTTTTAGGGGGAGGTACATGATGGCATGTAGATCGTCACCGCGCGCCATGTGAATGTGGAGGAGAAAATCTTCAATTCATACTGCGGGATCTGTTGTGCCATCGTATGATTCGATGTTCACGGGTTTAAACCCTTCTAGGAACTGGTGCTCCATTACCTCATCGGTAAAGCATAGGGAGTGTGCGGCACCTCTATATCGGGTCATGTCACGACGCAGTTCAGATGAAGTCTGTATGCGGTTTTTGGCCCGGGCATGGCTTTGCTTGTCACGCCAGGATTGATAACCGTCCTCTCGCGCCGGAGCATGCCCCCGGGATCCATAGATTGATCTGGTCTGACCTGCCCTGTTTTCCAGGTCTTGTCGTAGGTCATATGTGTATCCCCGAGCTATTTTTTCTCTACTTTTACGGCGAGGTGGTGCAGGCTGGTGTTCGGCTCGAGTTGCCGCTCTGTCTCGGCCACGTGGTGGTCGGTCAAGTCCGTCAGTCGCGTTATGCGCAGGTGGTATGGGCTCCAGCGCCTCATCGTTGAATTGGGGTAGCAGCTTACGCTTCAGGTAACCCTTTGTTGGGCGTTCGAGGACGTATTCTTTGGCTGCCAGGACGTTAGTCCATCTGTCGTTGAGCAGATCTTGGTCAGCTTGAAGCTGCTGCTGCTTCTTCTTTAGGCGTCTTGCAGTTGCTATTAGCCGGCGTTTAAAGCGCTCTTGTTCGAGGGGTTCCTCTGGCATGATAAAATATTCGTCGTCGAGGCTCACGTCGTCCTCGGAGAGTGGTAGATAGTTACTATCCTCTGAGTCTTCGGTCCCTGCTTGCTCGTCAGGGTCAACTTGCCCGTCCTCCCGATCATCCTGTTCGGATGTTGGTTCGATGGGGTCTTCTTGGTCTTCGGCGTTCTCCAGAGTATTATTGTCTCCGGTGCCGGTATTGCTGTCTTTTCCGTGGCGCGATTTAGAGCGGCGCCGCTGACGTCGACGCTTTGGTGGTATCTCAGGAGATTCGTCCTCGACTGGATTCTTCTCATCATCGCCTTCTTTAGGTGTGTACACCATGTACACGTCGTATGAGGAAGTGGCCGTCCAGCGTCCGGTAAACGGCGGGTTTCGAGCCAGCTCCTCTCCGGCATCGTCGTCCATACTGTCGATGTCTTCGGAGGCGTAATCGAGCATGTCGGTTAGATCCTCGATAGTGGCTATAAACTGGGTGGTGGGTGGGAAGTAAAATTCCCTGTTTTCAGCCCCTAGTCCGGGCTGGGTGCAATTCGGAAGCGGTTCCTCTGTGATGGCTAGGGAGCGCATTAAGTCCAAATCCTGGTTTAAGAGCGAAGCTTGGACAGGGACAAAAGTTCCTTGGCTGAGCTCGCATGAGGCGGACTTCAAGGGTTCGGAGCTAGTGTCCGGAGGAGAGTCCGGCTTTGTGATGATTGCCGGTGACACTATTCTCTTCGGTTCTCCGGTGTTGCTCTATAGGCGCAGAGAGTCCGACGAGCTCTATACTCCCGTCTTCGGACCTAATGATGAGCTCCGGATCTAAGGCCGGGGCGGTGGTTGGGGCCGCGAACCCTAGGAAGATCAAGTCTCCTCGAATATCAGTGACATAGTTCAGATTTCCATAACTGATCTGGTGACCAGGGGCATAGCTGTCGATCTGCTCTAGGTGGCCAACCGAGTTGGCACGCAGTGTGAAGCCGCCGAATATGAAGATCTGGCCGGGGAGAAAAATCTCCTTCCCGGCAGCATTGTTGCGGATGGTCGATGGAGCCATCGAGCCTTTCGACGACGGCACAGTGGAACTCTCAATGAAAGCACCAATGTCGGTGTCAAAACCGGCAGATCTCGGGTAGGGGGCCCTGAACTGTGCGTCTAAGGATCAACGGTAACAGGAGGCAGGGGACATGATGTTTACCCAGGTTCGGGCCCTCTTGATAGAGGTAATACCCTACTTCCTTCTTGATTGACTTTGATGAGTATAGGGGTTACAAGAGTTGATCTACCTCGAGATCGTAATGGCTAAACCCTAAATGTCTAGCCTGTATGATTATGATTATCTCTACGGACTAAACCCTCCGGTTTATATAGATACCAGAGGGGGCTAGGGTTATACAGAGTCAGTTTACAGAGAAAGGAATCTTCATATCCGAATGCCAAGCTTGCCATCCACGCAAAGGAGAGTCCCATCCGGACACGGGGGAAGCCGTCTATCTTGTATCTTCGCGGCCCATTAGTCCGGCCCATGTTGCACAGCCCGAACGCCCGAGGACCCCCTAATCCAGGACTGCCTCAGCGTTGGGATCCCATCGTTGGGAGCCAGTCGCTGTGATGGCATGGTGACGAGGCGGTGGCACGTGTGGACCACTGACCCCGTTCGAAGCATTGGCTGGGCCAGTTTGCCCCGGGGCGGTGCATGTCTAGCGACCGCGCCCGCGACGGGAGGCCGGGGGATTGCGATTTTCCTTAGGGTGAACGTCACCGCCATGGCTATGTCCCTCGGCTAGGCAGGGAGGGATAGAAGGAATAATCTCTCTACCCGTACCTCGAGGAGCATGGTCATCGGGATGTCGTTGGTGCTGTCCTTGTCCGGTGCCTCCCGCTCCTGCTTTGGCCGCGGGGGAGGTGGTGACAACACTGCCTGCGCCGACCACGTCCCCCACAGTGTCCACATACTCATGTGTCCTCGCATCCCCCACAACGTCAGCGGTCGTAGGTGGCGGAGCCTTCGAGGTGGACGGGTGAGTTGCGGCACCGGGCTTCTTCTTGGGCGCCATAGTTGATGGAGCCGTCGATGGTGAGAATGGCGACGAAGATGACGTGCTGCTTACGCTCTCGGGTTCGCGCAAGTGATCCCCCTACCTGGCGCACCAAAGATGTCGTGGGAAACCATGGCCACCTATGGGACCATGAGCCCCTTTTGGTTTGGCGGGGGATGGGCACGTTGCACAAAGAGCAGAGAAGCGCAACACAGCAGAACAAAGATCACACGGGCAGTTTTACCCAGGTTCGGGCTGCCGTGAGTCGTAAAAACCTACTCCTACTTTGGTGGATTGATGGTGGATAATGGTGGATAACGCGGCGCTCTTGCCCGGCAGGGTTGCCTCGGGGCGAGAGTGACTACGCGCGTACGAATGTGTGAGGGTCCGAATCCTTTCTACGGTCGCCATGGGACTCCTTTTATAGGTAAAGGTTCACCAAAGTGGCAAATCAGTCTTTACATACTGATTAGATTGCAAACAATGCTATCACACCCTCGGGGCACCCCCAGGTGCTTCTCCGGCCCATTGGGTGTCTTTTGGTCCATCAAAATTCCACAAAAAGTTTCGTTGTATTTGGACTCCGTTTGATATTGATTTCCTGCGATGTAAAAAACAAGCAGAAAATAACAACTGGCACTGGGCACTATGTCAATAGGTTAGTACCAAAAAATGATATAAAATGATTGTAAAACATCCAAGAATGATAATATAACAGCATGGAACAATAAAAAATTATAGATACGTTGGAGACGTATCAGCATCCCCAAGCTTAATTCCTGCTCGTCCTCGAGTAGGTAAATGATAAAAACAGAATTTTTTATGTGGAATGCTGCCTAACATGTTCATCTCATATTCTTTTCTTTGTAGCATGCACATTTGGACTTTTATATGGTTGAAAGCAATAGTCTGGTTTTGACATGAGGACTTAAATACTCAAGCATATCAACAAGCAACCATGTCTTTCAAAATATCAACACTAAAGCAAGTTATCCCTAGCCCATTATGCTCAACCATTGATCCATTCATGAAACGCACTCGCATGTTAGCTACACCCAATGCTCAAGTACGATCATAGTGCCCCTTAGTTGGTACTTTATAAGAGAAGATGGAGACTCAAGTAAAAATAAAAATTGCATAAAGTAAGAGAAAGGCCCTTCGTAGAGGGAAGTAGGGATTTGTAGAGGTGCCAGAGCTCAAAGTGAAAAAGATAGAGATAAAACATTTTGGGAGGCATGCTTTTCCTGTCAACGGAAATGACCGAGTAGTTCCCAATACTTTCCATGCTAGATATATCATAGGTGGTTCCCAAATAGAAAATAAATTTTATTCCTTTTTCAACCATACTTTCACTTTCCATGACTAGCTGTATCCACGGGTGCCTTCCATACCAACTCTTTCCAAGGAATTTATTATTTGACAACATAAATTAAATTCATTTTCCATTTTGGGACCGGACATCCCTAATACCTTTTCCGTACTCTCATGCAATGACAAGTGAATAAACACTCCTCTTGAGAATAACACATCTAGCATGGAAATATATTAGCCACCCCTTACTGTTTCATGAGCGGTACGAGCACACAAAAGAGAAATTTATTTTGAAAATTAGAGATGGCACATGCAAATTTGCTTAGAACGGCAAAAGAATACCGTATATAGGTAGGTGTGGTGGACTCATACGGCAAAACTGGTTTAAAGGATTTTGGATGCACAAGAAGTGATCATACTTAGTACAAATGAAGGCTAGAAAAAAGATTGAGAAGCATCCAACCAAGAAATGAAAAATCTCCTAAGCAAGCATTAAGCATAACTAACACCGAATAATGCACCACAAGTAGGATGTAATTTCATTGCATAACTATTGACTTTCGTGCTTGCATAGGGAATCACAAACCTTAACACCAATATTCTTACTAAAGCATAATTAATCATCAACATGACTCACATATCACATCATCATATCTCAAAACTATTACAAAGAATCAAGTTTATTTTGTCCAATGATCTTCTTGAAAGTTTTTATTATATACTCCTTGGATATCTATCACTTTGGTACTAGTTTCCTATGTTGCTTTTAATAAGCTCAAACAAATATAAGTGAAGATCATGAGCATCATATTACTTTCTCTCAAAATAATTTAAGCGAAGCAAGATAGAATTTCTTAAAAAAAATACTAACTTTCAAATAAATCTAAGTGTAGCATCAGAGCATTTCTTCAAAAATAATAAAGCACACCGTGCTCAAAATGATATAAGTGAAGCACTAGAGCAATTCCATAGCTCATAAAGATTTAAGTGAAGCATAGAGAGCAATTCTAACAAGTCATAGCATAATTTTGGCTCTCTCAAATAGGTGTGTCCAGCAAGGATTCATAACAAAAAGCAAAACCCTTGGCTTGGTGCTCCTCCCGAACCGCCACCAGCGCTGCGCTGGCGGAGTACGGGGTGGCGGCAAGGTAGAGCACCAAGGGCTCGAGAGGTTGTGGTGCCACCATCACCGGAGGGCTGGTCAGGTACTTCTTGAGGTCTTGGAAGGCTCGGTCGCCCTCCGGTGTCCACTCAAACGGGCCCTTCTTCTTCATGAGCTTGAAGAAGGGTAAGGCGCGCTCTCCCAGCTTGGAGATGAAACGCCCCAACGCGGTCACTCGTCCCACCAGCTTCTGCATCTCTCCGAGGGTCTGCGGCGGGCTCATGTCCTCGATGGCCTTGATCTTCTCCGGGTTCGCCTCGATCCCTCTGTGGGATACGAGGAATCCCAGCAGCTTGCCGGAAGGGACACCGAACACACACTTCTCCGGGTTAAGCCGCAAGTTCACCTGGCGCAGGCTCTCGAAGGTCTCTTCCAAGTCTTGAATCAAGGTTCTCGCCTCCCGAGACTTCACCACTATGTCATCGACATAGGCCTCTGTGTTTCTCCCGAGCTGCCGCCCCAAGGCGATATGCATCTGCCGCTGAAAGGTCGCGCCCGTGTTGCGCAGCCTGAAGGGCATGCAGGTGTAGCAGTACACCCACACGGGGTCAGGAAGGCTGTCTTCTCTACATCTTCCACCGCCATCTTGATCTGGTGATACCCTGAGAATGCGTCCAGGAAGCTCAGCAGGTCGCACTCGGCGGTGGAGTTGACGATCTGATCGATGCGGGGGAGCGGGAATGGATCTTGGGGGCAGGCCTTATTAAGGTTGGTGAAATCGATGCACATCCGTTCCTTCCCGCCTTTCTTCGGCACTACGACGGGGTTTGCTAGCCATGTGGGGTACCGAACCTCGCGAATGGCACCCACTACCTCCAGCTTGCGGGTCTCCTGGACGATGAAGGCTTGCTTCTCTGTGGATTGCCGCCTCGCTCGTTGCTTGACAGGGCGCATGTTGGGGCACACCCTTAAGTGATGCTGAATCACCTCTCTTGGAACCCCCACCAGCTGATTGGGCTCCCATGTGAATATGTCCTTGTTTGCGCGCAAGAACCTCACCAGCGCCTCTTCTTGGACTGAATCGAGGCCGGCACCTATGGTAAAGGTGGCTCCTGAGGGTTTGTCCTCATTGACTGGCACCTGCTTGGTTTCCGCCTTCTCTTGGGTGAACAGCTACTTCTTCTTGGTAGGCGTGGCCTCCTTGGCTTCGGGGGTACCGGCGCCGGCGGGCTGCGCGCTGCGGTCTTGAAGGCAAGCTTCAGTGCCGTTACGGCCTCCTTGGTGTCCCCCTTGATGGTGAGGACGCCCTTGCTCCCAGGCATCTTCATGAGGTTGTAGGCCGGGTGAGTCGCCGCCATGAACTGGGCGAGAGCTGGGTACCCGAGGATGGCGTTCTATGGGAGGCCGATGCGGGCGATGTCGAAGTCGACCAGCTCGGTGCGGTAGTTGTCGCGCGTGCCGAAGGTGACCGGGAGACGGATCTGTCCTAGAGAGTGGGCACCGTCGCCATTAACTCCTGAGAAGGGCTTGGTGAGACTGAGCCGCTCGAGCGGCATGTGAAGAAGGCTGAAGGCCTCCACAGAGAACAAGTTGAGGCCGGCACCGCCATCGATGAGGGTCTTGGCAACAACCACGTTTCAGATGGTGGGCGTGCAGAGCATTGGGAGCATGCCCGAGCCGACGGTGGAGTCGGGATGGTCTTCTGAGCTGAAGGTGAGGTCGGCCTCTGCTGCAGCCCAACCTGGCGGAGCCCACTGGCGCTTGGAAGCGGCCCCAATCTGACGTAGGAACGGCTTGATGTGGCGATCTGAAGGCGGTGCTTGAGAGCCGCCCAACAGGGCTGCGACTGCGTGGTGCGCCGGCACCGCGTAGCAAGCAGAGAAGAGGTCGCGGAGTTCCCCTAGGACACCACCGTGGATCCAGGGAGGTTGAGCAGCCAGACGCGTGGCTCGCCGGCGAGGGCCATGGGGAACCAGTTGGCCATGACCTTGTCGTCGCCCCCGGCCTCGAGGACGGCCTCCTCGTACGCCAGTAGGAACGGCGACGGGTCCACCGCGCCATCGTAGTGCGGCGGCATCTCCGGCCTGAACTTGGGTGGCCATCGCACCCGTCGCAGGGTGGGGGCCAGGGCTCGGGGCCCCCTGGCCCCGTCGTCAACACCGGCCGCAGGAGCGGATGGCGGGGCACCCGCCATGGGGGCGAAGCGTGGCGGCGCAGGGCGTAGGCCAGGGGAGAGAAACTACGGCGCACCCCTACCTGGCGCGCCAAATGTCAGAGATGGGGTTCTAGCAAAACCCTTAAGGTTCGAACTCTGGGGTGCGCGCGAAGTTCTTTCCCTCCTACCGATCCACGCCCTAGCTCACTAAGATCTTGCGGACGAACTCGACGAACTCGCAACACAGAAAGACAAGAGATTTATACTGGTTCGGGCCACCATTGTGGTGTAATACCCTACCCCAGTGTGTGGTGGTGGATTGCCTCTTGGGTTGATAAAGAACAGTACAAGGGGAAGAACAGCCTCCTGAGGTTGAGGTATTCTTGTGCTCTGTGGACTTGTGGATGAGAACTCGATTTGTCCCCCCCCTCTACTGTGGCGGCTAGCTCTACTTATATAGGCCCTAGTCCTCTCCCCAAATATTGAGCGGGAAGGGAGCCAACAACGGCGGGCGAATTTGAAAGGGGACAGCTAGTACAAGCTATCCTGACAAAAGTGGTCTTCGTCTGCAAAAGGCTCTGGTGGTGACGCCGTCTTGGGCTCCACGGTGACCTCCGTCTTGCTGTCTTGCTGGTCTTGGTCTTGTTGCACCGATATGGAAACCTTTGCCTGATGCCTCGGTACTCCGCGTCTGCGCCTGCCTCCTTAGCACCAAAGAGGAAACAAGGACGCTGCGCGTGCTGGCGCCCGCCTGGTGTCGATCGTCATGGCTCACGTCACGAGAGCCTCGTGAGGTTTGCCCCACCTTGATATCTCCCCTCCTCGCGAGGCAGCCTGGTGAGGCCGCTCCCAAGGAGGTCTTGCGCGGTCCGCCTCACGAGGCTTGGCCCCTCGCAAGGGTCTTGAATGCTTTGTTGATGAAGATGGGCCGTACAGGCCTGCTAGCATAGCCACGCCGTGGGCCGCAGGCAGGCAAGTCTGGGGACCCCCATTCCCAGAACGCCGACAAACATGTTTATGCAGTTTCTGATGCCTGTCAGCAAGGCAAGAGTCATCAGCTTCCTTTCTCCGAGTCAAGTCGTGTAGTCAATAAACCGCTTGAACTTGTGTTTTCGGATGTATGGGGCCATGCCCAAGCCTCTGTTAGTGGTCATAATTACTAACCATGGTGTAGGTACTGGACGAGGAGCACACCTTGAGCTTCTGGATGAGCAGCCGCCCATGTCTCTTCCGACGTCCGCCGAGCCCGCTCGCGACAACCCTCCGTCACCTAGCTCGCCGACGGTGCTGGCCGAGCCGGGCCCTGCCACCTTGGTCCCGCATGGGGCTGGCCACGCACTGGCTGAGTCGGTTGAGCTGGCCGAGCGATCTTCGCCCGTGCCACCCTCTGCAACAAGGGCTGAGCCGGCGTTGACGCCCTCCTCGTCAGGTCGGTCGCCTAGCACAGCCGACTTTGTGCCTGGAGAGCGATCTGCGTCATCATTGCCATCTTCACCGACTTCGTCTCCGCCGCCACCTCCGCCGCCTACCGCTATTCTGCGTCCTCGTACGTGTAGTCAGAGTGGTATTGTTCAGCCGAAGGAGCGCACTGACGACACGGTTGCATGGATTGCGGCGTGTATGGCACAGACAGATGCTGACCCTACTGCTGAGCCTCAGCATTTTTAGGCTGCTCTTCGGATTCCTCATTGGCGCAATGCCATGGAGAAGGAGTTTCAGGCACTACAGAGGAATGATACTTGGCGTTTGGTTCCTCCTATGTGTGGTGTCAACATCATTGACTCCAAGTGGGTGTTTAAGGTAAAGAAGCATGATGATGGTTTTATTGAGCGATACAAGGCATGATTGGTGGCCAAAGGGTTTAAACAACGGTCTAGTCTTGATTATGAGGATACCTTCAGTCCAGTTGTCAAACCTACCACCATTCGCCTGCTTCTGTCCTTGGTTGTTGCCAAAGGGTGGTCTCTGCGCAGCTTCATGTTCAGAATGCTTTTCTCCATGGGGTCTTGGAGGAAGAGGTTTACATGCGGCAACCTCTAGGTTTTGTTGATCCTGCTCATCCACATCATTTGTTTCGTCTTGTTAAGGCGCTTTATGGACTTAAGCAGGCTCCTCGTGCATGGCATGCCTGACTTGGCTCGGTTCTTCAACGTCTTCAGTTTGTTTCATCCACTGCTGACACGTCTCTGTTCCTGCTCCATTGCCCTGAGGTTACTATGTATCTGCTGGTTTATGTTGATGACATTATTCTTATCAACTCCTCAGTGACTGCCGCTGATCATCTGTTGGCTGCTTTGGGTGGTCATTTTGCTGTCAAGGATCTGGGTACTCTTGATTACTTCCTTGGTCTGGAGGTTTCACGGTTCCCTGCTGGCCTGACTCTCACTCAGCGCAAGTATTCCTTGGACTTGCTGCGACATGCTGGTATGTTGCAATGCAAGCATGCTACCACTCCTATGTCTGCGACTAATCGGTTATCAGCCTAGGATGGCGCCTTGCTTCCTTCAGATGATGCTACAGAGTACCGCAGTATTGTTGGAGGTTTGCAGTACTTGACTATCACACGACCGGACATCTCCTATGCGGTCAACCGTGTGTGCCAGTATCTTCATGCTCCTCGGACTTCACACTGGTCAGCTGTGAAGCATATACGGCGTTACATCTCTCATACTGTCTCCTATGGCTTGCATCTTTGGCCTACCTCCTCGAGTGCTCTCTCAGCATTCTCTGATGCAGATTGGGCTGGGAACCGGGATGACCGGCGATCAACGGGAGGCTATGTTGTCTTCTTTGGTCGCAACTTCATCGCCTGGAGTGTGTGCAAGCAGGCCACAGTATCTCGGAGTAGCACTGAACAGAGTACAAGGGGGTTGCCAATGCCACAGCTGAGCTTATTTGGGTACAGTGTCTATTGAGAGAGTTGGGAGTCTCTCAAGAGCAGCCACCAGTTCTTTGGTGTGATAATATTGGTGCAACGTATCTTTCATCTAATCCAGTTTTCCATGCCTATACCAAGCACATCGAAGTTGACTATCACTTTGTGAGGGAACGTGTTGCACAGAAACTTCTTCATATCAAGTTCATCTCCTCTAAAGAACAACTTGCTGACATCTTCACGAAGCCACTTCCCCAACCGTAGTTTGAAGGTTGTAGGCGCAATCTTAACTTACTTTGTACTTCTGGCCATAGTTAAGATTGAGGGAGGGTGTTAGATAGTATATATACGTAGTTTCTGTGTATACCCCTGTATCTTGTATTTGTACACTTTGTGTACCCTTATATATATGAGATAGCCACACCCGTATTGGGTGTCGTTCAGTTTCCCAAACCCTAGTTTTTAGAAGGAGCTCACAACGAGGTTACTGGGGAACTCAGGGGAGCCAGAGGTTGTTGGAGTCATGGGGATCGACGGCGGACAGAGGCGACGTCCCGTGTAAGTGCATCTAGTGCCCTTAGTGATTTTGGTGTATTGAAGACTTATAGGTTAATGGACTAATGTGTTTATGAGTGTACACAGGTCTATAAGTCTACGAGGTGTTTGATATTTACAGAGAAAGTCGACCCCTGAAAATGAAGTTCTTCGACTGAAGACTTTGGATTTCTCAAGACTTTCTGAAGACTTTGAAAGTGAAGAAATTGGTGTGACCTTGAAGACTTGGTATTCATTTGAGGAACATGAAGTGTGAAGAATTTTGTTTTCGTAGTTTCATTTTCCCTTTCTTGAGTCATAGGAAACACCGTACTGTTAAAGGGGGTCGAGGAAATACTAAGGAAAAATTTCCATGTGATGCTCAACTCAAAATCCTACACCTACCAATCCCTTCGAGTGAAGCCATTGGAAATCTCATACAGTTCAGTCATATTCTTCAGTGACAGAGACGAAGTTCTTCTAGTGTCTGAGGAATTTGTTCTGACTGAGGAGTTAGGAATTCGCCAGTGCGGATTGCCTACACAGTGAGGAACATGATAGCCCTGAGGAATTTGATACTCAAATTTCCGACCGTTGCTGTGCTATGCGCCAGCTGTCCCAAAATATCTACCCACCTAACGGTCATATCATTGAAGGGCATTTATGTCTTATCATGTCGGGCTGCTCCCTAGGCTATAAATAGCCGCCCCCTACAACCACTAGCTGGTTGGCTGCTTCGAGAGAAACTGACATTTGTCATTTGAGAGCATCCCATCCTCCGAGGACTTTGAGCGGAAATCATCGAGTGAGGAAAACTCAAACCCAAACACCTACAAACCCAAAGTGATTGAGCATCACTGAAGAGATTGATCCCGCGTGGATCCGACGCTTGTTACCTTTGAAGACTGTGCTTCTTCCAGACGGTTAGGCGTCCTTGTCTAGAGCATCCAAGAGGAATTGTGGATCGCCGAGTGACCGAGTTTGTGAAGGTTCGGAAGTCACCTGAAGACTTACCACGAGTGATTGGACGAGGTCTGTGTGACCTTAGTTCAAGGAGAATACGATGAGGACTAAGTGTCCTGGACTATGTGTTCAGGACTGGGTGTCCGGGACTGTGTGTCATCGGGTTTAAATACCCAGCCGCTCCAACCAGATGTACAACTGAGACAGCTGTTGGAACTGGTCTACCAAATCATTGTCTTCACCAAGCCTACTGGTTCTATTTCCTCAACTCTTTCATTTCCTCATAATTGTGTTGTGCGCTTGTTCATATCTGTGTTTGAAGACTTTGACTGAAGACTTTCTCAATTTCCTCAGTTCAATTTCTTCAGTCTGTTTGTCTTCATCCTGTGTTATCCTGTGATTACGCTTTCTGTACTCTGTGCTTGTCTTCATTTCATCATGATGAGCATGCTTCTATTCTGTTATGTTTACTTCTGAGTACTTATTTCGCTGCAAGTAGTTCTTCGCTAAGGAATTTCCTCACTGGCAAATTCCTCAGTGAAGAATTCATAAAAATCGCCTATTCACCCCCCTCTAGTCGATATAACGCACTTTCAATTGGTATCAGAGCAAGGTACTCCCTTGATCTGTGTGATTTTGGTTTAACCGCCTGGAGTTTTAGTTATGTCGACCGCAGGTATGAAGAAAGTGACATCCCCCATCTTCGACGGTCACGACTATCCCAAGCGGCAAGCCATGATGAGGAAGCGCCTCATGGCCATGAACAGCGAGCTGTGGACCTTCACTGAGATTGGCCTTACCAATCTGTGCAAGATGGCTGAAGCTGAAGAGATTCGCAAGTTCACTCTTCTCAACCTCACAACGAAGGATGTTATCTGCTCCTGTCTGTCTCAAAATCAGTTCAGGAACATTATGCATCTCGATCATGCAAAGCTTATCTGGGACCGTCTCTCTGATGTCTATGAAGGTCATCGAACCTGTCATGATCCTCGGTTTGAGGACTTCAAGGAATCTCTCAAATCAATGACATTCGAACCAGAATCATCATCCTCCTCACCATGCCTTATGGCAGATGGTGAAAAGGTAACTGAATGCTATCTATCTGAATCCAGTGATGATGAATCTGGTGATGAATTTGGACACAGTTATGTCAAACTTGCTTCCCTTGCCGCTAGACAACAAAGAGCTTTGGAAAAGGTTCAAAACATGCTTAGTAAGAGCGATGATATGTTGAGTGAAGAAATGGATCAGTCAAAAGCTTTGGCTGAAAGTCTTCAGAGACTTCATACTAAGTATGACACCCTTCAAGATCAACATAATACTCTCTTATCTGATCACGAGAAGCTTTCTTATGAATTTCTTCCAAGAAAGCAAGATCTTGAGAAGGTAAGAGTGAGTTATGAAGATCTTCAGAAGGAGCGCGATTCATTAGTTGCTCAACAAATCAGCGCTGCTCAGGAAGAATTTGTTCCTCCATGTTTGAAATGCATTGAACGTGAATCTGCTAATTCTTCACCTGAATGTTCAAATGCTTCTAATGCTACAAATTCTTCAACTGTCTCTGCTATCACTAATTCCTCATCTAAGGACATTGCTAGTATCACTAACGATGCATGGCTGAAGGAATTGTACATGACAGGCATGTACAAAAGCCTCAAAGGGCATCTGACTCTTTGTGATGTGCTTAAAAAGCAGATCCTCAACAGGAACCCTAGGAAAGAGGGTATTGCCTTTGAGAGGAAACTCAACGCTGATGGTACATATTGGAAGCCTGAGCAGTACCCCAAAACCTCATGGGTTGCTGCAAAGGGACCTCCAGTTGATCCATCTAATTTATCTGGCTTTACATGTGAATCTTCTCATTCTTCTGAAGAGTCATTTGACTCCAACTATAAACTGTTTATAAATCAGAATGGTGAAGTATTTGCTAGATATGTTGGCACTAACTACAGGAACAGTTCTCCTATGAAGAAAATCTGGGTTCCCAAAAGGTGCCTTGAAAGTCTTCAGGTGAATGTCCTCATGACACCACCTGTGAAGAATAGGAACCCCGGATCAAATTCTTCATATGGACCAAATTCTTCATATGGATCCAAGTCCTCATACGGATCGAATTCCTCACGTGGATCATATTCCTCAAAAGGATCAAAGTCCTCATATGAATATCATCGTGCTAACAACTCTATTTTGCAGGGAAGAGCTAAGGGCTATGAATATGAGCATTATTCTTCTAATCATTATGTTCATAAGTCCTCGAAGAATTTCTCTGCTTATTCATATGCTTACCCTAACTCCTCTTATGTGAAACGAAATGGATTGGCTTCTATGCCACCTTTCTCGTATGGAGCTCGCAGAGTGATGAACTCTTTGCCACCCCTTCAGATGTGGGTGGTGAAGAAAAAGAACTAATCTCTTATGCAGGGTCAGGTCTCCAGACGTGCTCAAACGTCTGAAGAATTTGCTGGAGACCTGAAAAGTGCCTGAAAGGACGCATGCTAATCATGAAGAAATGAACTTTCATTTCTCACGTCCTCATACTGTTTTTAACTGTTGCATTGCTTGATGAAATTGGTTCGATGAATTGCGATGTCATATTCTTCACTGATGAAGTATATGAAGTTCGTAAGCTGCACTAATTCATCTGCAGGATGATCAACCCAAAGCCACTGAGTGGGTCCTCGATAGTGGATGTACAAATCACATGACTCGTGACAAGAATCTATTGATGGATGCTCCCTTATCACCATCGCATCTGAAGCATATCATCTTCGCTAACAAAGGCAAAAGTCAGGTATTGGGTCTAGGTAAGGTTGCGATCACAAAGGATCGACACATGGACAAAGTCATGCTTGTCGAGTCCTTAGGATACAACCTCATGTCTGTCTCAATGCTTTGTGATCTTGATATGGTTGTTGTCTTTGGCAAGTATCATTGTGTTGTTGTTATGGAAGCTGACAATTCCAAAGTCTTCGAAGGCTTTAGGAGAGGAGACTTGTATATTGTTGATTTCTCTACAGGACCGCAACCAACCATGTGCCTACTTGCAAAAGCTTCAGAAGGCTGGCTATGGCATCGACGACTTGGTCATGCAGGCATGAGGAATTTGCACACGCTTGGGAAGAAGAAGCATCTCATTTGCATTGAGAATGTCAAATTCCTCAAGGATCACTTGTGTGGAGCTTGTGAAGCTGGAAAGATGACCAAGGGTAAGCATCCAGCGAAGGCTATCATGACCACTACTCGACCATTTGAATTGCTTCATATGGATCTCTTCGGTCCTAACCATTACTCAGCAGTCACAAATGACGCATCTCTCTATGGCTTTGTTATTGTTGATGATTAGTCTCAATACACATGGGTACACATTGTTACTTACAAACATGAAGTGCAGGAAGTCTTCAAACGATTTTCCTCGAGGGCTTCAACCAACTTTGGTGTGAAGATCAAGCACATCAGAAGTGGCAATGGAACTGAGTTCAAGAATTCTGGTCTTGATGACTATCTTGATGAACTTGGTATTACTCATGAGTTATCTGCTCCTTACACTCCTCAGCAGAATGGCGTCGTGGAGCACAAGAACATAACTCTTGTTGAGATGGCTCGCACTATGCTTGATGAGTACAAGACGTCTCGTCACTTCTGGATCGAGGCAATTTATACTGCGTGCCACATCATCAACAGGGTATATCTTCACAAATTCTTCAAGCTAAGAAGACTGCCTATGAACTCCTCACAACCCAATGTGAGTTATTTCAAAGTCTTCTGTGCTAAATGTTGGATTAGAGATCCTCATCACAATGCTAAATTTGCACGAAAGCACATGAAGGTTTTATGCTTGGTTACGGAAAGGACTCGCACACCTACAGAGTCTTCAACAACGTTCTTCACAAGGTTGTTGAAACTGTAGATGTGTGGTTCGATGAAACTAATGGCTCGCAAAGAGAGCACCTACCCTCTGTGATAGATGAACCAGCACCTGAGGAAACTATCAAGTTCAAGGCTACTGAGGATGTCATTCCTACCGAAGAATCCGCTGAAGAATTTATTCCAGAACATGAAGAACGTCGAGCTAATGCACCTGAAGAAAATGCTGAAGAATATGGTGCTGAAGAAAATGCTGATCAAATTCCTCGACGACAACCAACTCATCCTCGCGTTGCAAAAGAAGTGCAAGTTGAAAAGATCATCGATGACATTGAAGCACCAGGTCCTCTCACACACTCAAAAGCTTCACATTTATCTAACTTTTGTGGGCACTATGCTTTTGTCTCTATCACAGAGCCCACTAAGGTAGATGAAGCATTTTTGGATCCTGAGTGATTCAGGCCATGCAAGAAGAATTACATCAATTCGAACTCAACAACGTCTGGGAACTGGTTAAACGTCCAGATCCTCGCAAGCACAATATCATTGGCACAAAGTGGATCTACCGCAACAAGCAAGATGAAAATGGCCTTGTGGTGAGGAATAAGGCACGGCTTGTAGCTCAAGGCTACACACAGGTTGAAGGAATTGATTTCGATGAAACTTTTGCACCTGTTGCTAGACTTGAAGCTATTCGCATATTACTTGCTTATGCTGACCATCATGATATCACTTTATATCAAATGGATGTGAAAAGTGCATTCCTCAATGGTAAGCTTGAGGAAGAAGTATATGTTGCTCAACCCCCAGGTTTTGAAGATCCAAAGCATCCTAACAAAGTCTTCAGACTCAATAAGGCCCTCTATGGCCTCAAGCAGGCCCCTCGGGCATGGTATGATACTTTGAAGGAATTCCTCATGAAGAAAGGCTTCAAACCCGGTTCACTCGACCCTACTCTTTTCACTAAATCTTATGATGGTGAATTTTTTGTGTGCCAAATATATGTTGATGATATTATCTTTGGCTGTACTAACCAACGTTATAGTGATGAATTTGCCTATATGATGAGTGAAGAATATCAAATGTCTATGATGGGAGAGTTGAAATTCTTCTTAGGTCTTCAAATTCGTCAACAACACAATGGCATATTCATATCTCAGGAGAAATACCTCAAGGATGTACTGAGGAAATTCGGCATGCAAGATTGCAAAGGCGTCAAAATTCCGATGCCCACAAATGGTCATCTGTGCACTGATGAAAATGGTATTGACTTCGATCAAAAGGTATACCGCTCCATGATTGGTTCTTTATTGTATTTATGTGCATCTAGGCCAGATATTATGCTTACTGTTTGCCTGTCTGCCCAATTTCAAGCTAGACCGAAGGAATCACACCATAAGGTTGTGAAACATATTCTTTGATATCTAGCTCACACACCAACACTTGGATTATGGTACCCCAAGGGCTCGGCTTTTGATCTCATTGGATATTCTGACTATGACTATGCTGGTGATCATGTGGACCGCAAGTCAACATCCGGTACATGTCATTTCCTCGGAAGATCTTTGGTCTGTTGGTCCTCGAAGAAACAGAACTGCATATCACTGTCTACTGCCGAAGCTGAGTACATTGCTGCTGGTTCTTGCTGTGCTCAATTGCTGTGGATGAAGCAAACTCTCAAGGACTACGGCGTCAACATGAAGAATGTGCCTCTCTTCTGTGACAATGAGAGTGCCATCAAGATTGCTCACAACCCAGTTCAGCACTCGAAGACAAAACACATTCAGATTCGTCATCATTTTCTTCGCGATCATGTGTTGAAGGGCGACATTTCTATTGAGCATGTGAAGACTAAAGAACAGCTTGCCGATATCTTCACAAAGCCCTTGGATGAGAAGAGATTTAGCAAGTTGCGGTGTGAGCTAAATATCCTAGAATCTTCGAATGTTCTTTGAAAAGGACACTCATCCTAACACTTATGCAAAATTGATGACTTAGATGTGCAACACATGAAGAAACGTTTTTCTTCAATCAATGAAGAATAACACTCTAAGTGTGAAGAAATTAACGAAGAATTTGATTCTCAGAACCCTACGACAATTGTACGCGGTGTCTGAAATCATCATTCTTATACGGTGGGTCACGCCACCACAAAAGTTGAAAATCTTCAATTTGAGTTTTTCCTCAGTTTTTGAAATTCCTCAGTTGTTCATGTTCTTCAACTTTGCATTGTCTTCACCTTCTCCGTCGTTTTTCTTCATTGGCTATATATATATGAGTTTATGTCCTCTACAGCATTCACTTATGGCTAATTCTTCAAGTTGATTTTTCTACTAAGTGAATGTGATCGGACCCTTCCCCCTCTATGCTATACTCAACCCAATCTATTCACAAATTCTTCATGTGCGCTCTATTTGAAACTCGTTCAAAATCTTCACTGTGTCCTTGTCAGCTGAAGAATTTACGAACGGAACTTTTAACTTATCTTATCCAAATTTTCGGCTTTGCCGCTCAAACCATTCCGCATCCCACGAAATACTTATCTATTCACCCATGATCTAACACGATCTCCACTTCTCAGTACGTGGGTGACACATGTCAAGCGAATGAGAAGGGTCAGGGGCACGTTCGTCCAATTTCTTCGGGTGAATAGTTTTTCACCGTGGCTATAAACACCCCCTCTCCCCTTCCTCACTTCCTTTACTCCGCTCGACCTCTCTCCAGCTCGAGCTTCTCAAACCCTAGCACCGCCGCTACTTCATCGTTGCCGGTGAGGAAGAGCTTCACTACCTCGACCTCGTCGCCGCCGTACTCGCGCCGGCCGCGGAAATCTTCACTCCGCCGCCGCCGTAGCCGTCCTCCTCCGCCGAGTGAGGGCGTGGAAGATCTGCACAGACGAACTGCTCATCTCTACCTCACAGTTCATCGTGTTCTTCATTCAGGGTAATTAAAAGTTACTTTTACTGCCCTCCTTGATTCAAATGATTTCTACAAAATCATCAAAGGTGTTTATTCTTCAAATTCTTCACACACTAAACACCTCACTTGTCATCTGTTCTTGATTCGTTTCTCTAAGCAATAATTTTTCTTCAAGATTCCTCAATTGTGTGGATCTTCGATCTATACAACTCTGGAACCTAAGACAAAGAACGCTTAGTGAAATTCTTCAAGACTCATCTGGTCAAATTCCTCAAACTTGTTCTTTTTGAAAATCCTTCTGAGAACGCATATGACCTCTTCAAATTCCTCGCAACTATACTTTGTTCACAGGTACTCATGTCCGCTGCTGAATCACTAGGTTCTCATCAACTTAACTCATTTGCAGTGTTCCTCGAAGAAAGGTTGCATACTTCTTCAGAGAATTCAATTGTTAAAATTCCTCATCTGAAGAAAATGGCTGATGGAAAGAAGCCACGGAAAGGAGGAAAGAGGCCTGAGATCAACACTGCATTTGAAATCCCTGAGGACATCTAAGCTGGGTATTGCACACCCCCTGAGGAAGATAAAAATCAGCGCAAGGTGCGCATTCAGAAGATAGAGAGGAGATGGGCAAGAGAGTGGAGGGAGTACAGATATGTGACTCCCAAGTACATCAAGAAATTCGCACTCAATCCTCCATGCTCAAGACCTCCGTTGGCACCTGGCCAAGAAGCTGATCTCACCAGCCTCAAGCGTGGTGAAGATTATCCTGATGAATGGGCCAAGTGCCGGTCAAGCTGGCTAAACAAGCTAGAGAAGTAGTGAGGAAATTCAATGAAGACTCTGCTGCTGCTGCTGCCGCTGAGGTCTCTGTCAAGCCGAAGAAATCCATGGCAAAGAAGCATGCGCGTAAGCCAAGTGCTTCACCGTCAATGTCCTCACGGCCAATTCCTCACGCTGCTCCTGCTCCTCCAAAGTCCACAGCTACTCCGAACAAATCCTCAGCACCTGTGCATCTTGCCATGTGCCAAAGGACTACAGGCATCTGTATTGCCTCAGGAGCTTCAGCTAGTTCCTCAGCTGCACCAAATTCTTCAACAGGACCCTCTCTGCTGAAGACAAAGACCACTGCTGGACGAGGCTCTCGCCCAAGTCCTCACAAGAAGCAGGTCGCCTTCCAAGTGCCGTCTGAAGAAGATGAAGCTGATGATGAAGAACTTGCTGAAATCATCAGAGATAGGCAAGTCAGGGCCGCTAGAGCCAAGGGCACAAATGTGCCTCTGCTTTTGGATCCAAAGTTGATCCTCGATTACATTGATCTCTGGCACAAGGACCCAAACACTCCTATGCCTGACTTCAAGCTGACTCCTGGCCAAAGTCATATGCTGACTGCCTTCATCCAAGAAGAGAAATGGAAATTTGAGAAGGCCAGGCAGCTCAAGAAAGCGCAGTACAGGAAGGAGAAATTCCTGAAGAACAATGTTGCCTCTATGACAACTGATGAACTTGTGAAGATCCAGTCTGAAATCAAAGTCCTCAGCGATGATTTCAATGCTTACTATGCTAATTGGAAAAGAGCCAAGGTCAGGTTTGTTAAACTGACTGAGAAGTTCACCTCCAATGTTGCAGCCCCATTGCAACAAGAAATTCCTCAGGCTGAAGCATCTGCTCAGCCAACTGAAGAACATGCCAGCATCGCTGATGACATTCAGGCTGCTGAAGAAAATGTGAGTTCTAGGGCTGATGACTGCATTCCAGCCGCTGATGAAATTGCCAGGACATCCACTAGTGGTGCGCCTGAAGAAAATGAAGAGGTCAGGGAAACTGCATCAGTTGTGCCCGAAGAAAATCAACCACATTCCTCTGCTCCTCCTGCGCCTACCCCAACTCCAATTCTTCCATCTGCATCAGATGTGAAGAAGACCAAGGCTGCAGAGCGTGCAGCAGTGAAGAAAAGGAAAGCATCAGCTCCTTCAGATTCTTCAGCACCGAAAAAGATGAAGAAATTGACAAGCTCATTTGCTAATCCAATTGATGTTGTTCCTGTTTCCTCCATGCCATCAAAGGAAATCGTCCCTTTTGATGAAGAATATGTGATCCCTAGCGGATCTGATGAAGAAAATCCTTCTGCTGCTTCGTCAGAGCAGATGGATGAAGAAATTGAAGTGGATAAAATCCCTTCAACCCCCACAGTTTCCTCGCCTATGCCTCAGTTTACTGCTGAAGAGGCCGGCGTTGAAGAAATAGAAGATGAAGACATGGACATTGGTTGTACCACACCAGTGATGAATGATGACTTTTGGGAAAGTTAGCACCCCAACTCTCCACTCTTCACACCATTGCAACAAATTCCTCAGTCCCCAGCAACTACAGTTCAAATGGGATCTGATGAAGCTCATGAAGAAATTCCAGCCACTAGTCCTGAAGAAAATGAAAATGAAGAATTGAAGACCCAGGCTGCCACTGAAGAGGAACCAGAAATTCCTCAGCCTGAAGAACCTGAGATTGCGATTCCTGAGGTTGTAATGCAACTGACTGACACTCCTCTGCCCAAGCCAAAGGATCCATTCTCAAGGAAGCAAAAATTCAAGGCTAATGATTTCTTCGGCGAGCACGTATTCTTCATTGATTTACAACCCCTATGACTCTGCTCGCATTAGGAAGAGGCGTTTCTGGACTGCCAGCCAGGCAAATGTTTATTCCTCAGTGCTGTTCAACAAAGACAAAGTCTTTGATCATGAGCACATTCCTCACGTGGATATGTAATCTCTGTCGTGCTTCGTGCCAGTCCTCAGTGTTCTTTACGACGCTGGATTGTTAAATTTCTACACTGATATATGTGATTGGAATGAAGAGCTCATTCTTCCATTTTATGCAACTCTGCACATCACCGGAGACTCTGAAGATGTGAATTCATGGGTGCTGGATTGGATGTCTGAAAATACTCACTACAAGGCACCAGGTACTGAATTGCTTCGTGCTTTGGCTCTCAATCCTCCCCTTGAAGTTGCTTGTTGCGTCTACAGTGAACCTGAGCTTACAGATCACTATATGTAAGTGCTGATGAAGCCATTGAAGCCAGGTCAGGCCCCAAGAACTAAATTCCTTGTGAAGGAATTGTTATATGTGCCTCGGACTGTCTATCGCATTCTGACGAAGACATTGAGTCCTATCAAGGGCCACGACTCGAATGAAGAAGAAGTCATTGGCATCATGAAGAATCTGCTTTTCAATATCATTCATGGCGTTCCCATCAACTTCCATGATTTCTTCATGAGGACTCTGGCCAATGTCGCAATGTCACCGTTTGAGTTGAAGCCTTATGCTCCGTGGATTATGAGATTCATCAGAACAAGGTCTTCACTCAACTACAAAGCTGATACACTGAACCATTGCAGCTACTTGCCCCCGATTGAAGTCCTCAAATGGACCTTTTCCTCAGCTGATGAAAAGGGCAAGGCTACTGCTGTTATTGATGAAGGCATTCGTCCATTGGATGGTCAATTTCGCAAGGCTGCATCCTACTCCACCAATGATGACTTTGCCACCCATGACTCTGCCGCCAACGCAACCAAGCCAAATCCTCAAGGCACAGCTCCCAGGATGATGACTGACCGTGAGCTTCTCCTCAGTCTTCACCAGAAGGTTGAACAATCACAAATGGGCCAAGCGTCAGTTTGGTTCAATTCTTCACAACATGACTGCTACCCACAATGCAGTGAAGGAAAACCATTACTACCTTCATGAAACCCTCAACCGCACCTGGGCTGTTCTGTCGCACATTTATAGCGCAGAAGATCTGAAGAAAATGGGCATCAAGGAGGACTTTGACTGGTCTGCACCTCCACTGAAGAAATACAAGAAGGTCAAGGTTCCGTCCTTGGTGGCCAGCTCCTATTCTTCATCGCGTGACACCGACGAGCATGAAGACTTGGACGACATTGCGGCAGGCCCTACATCAACAAACGACCCCAACAACGCTGGCGCTCCTTCATCAACTTGATATTCTTCAGGGGCGTTAGTCCTCATTTTTGAACCTTTTGGTCATTCGATGACAAAGGGGGAGAAATTTGATTTAGTCTTCAAGCGGGTCTATCTATATGGGCGTTTTTTTCTAAGTTACAACTCTCGTTCTTCTGATGACTTTGTTGGATCGAGTTGTAAACTTAAACTCTATGGTGGCCTGATACTTTTGCTGTTTCTTCTGCATGCTTATTCCTCGTTAATATTATTGCACGCATGTTGAATTACATCAGTCACCATATTTCATCATGCATTTCAAATTCTTCATATATTATGTCAAATGCGTGTATGAATTACAAGATATAGGGGGAGATCTCCATGATTTTACTCTTCAAGTGTGCATTGCTTCAAAACAAATTCCTCACTATGCACATCTTCAGGGGGAGTTCTTCTATATCTTGCAATCAAATTCCTCAATATCAGTATTTACACTTCATATGTTTATCCCCGTTGAAAACTTAACCTATATTGTCATCAATCACCAAAAAGGGGGAGTTTGTAAGTGCATCTAGTGCCCCTTAGTGATTTTGGTGTATTGAAGACTTATAGGTTAAGGGACTAATGTGTTTATGAGTGTACACAGGTCTATAAGTCTATGAGGGGTTTGATATTTACAGAGAAAGTCGACCCCTAAAAATGAAGTTCTTCGACTGAAGACTTTGGATTTCTGAAGACTTTCTAAAGACTTTGAAAGTGAAGAAACTGGTGTGACCTTGAAGACTTGGTATTCATTTGAGGAACATGAAGTGTGAAGACTTTTGTTTTCGTAGTTTCATTTTCCCTTTCATGAGTCATAGGAACACCGTACTGTTAAAGGGGGTCGAGGAAATACTAAGGAAAAATTTCCATGTGATGCTCAACTCAAAATCCTAAACCTACCAATCCCTTCGAGTGAAGCCATTGGAAATCTCATACAGTTCAGTCATATTCTTCAGTGACAGAGACGAAGTTCTTCTGGTCTCTGAGGAATTTGTTCTGACTGAGGAGTTAGGAATTCGCCAGTGCGGATTGCCTACACAGTGAGGAACATGATAGCCCTGAGGAATTTGATACTCAAATTTCCGTTCGTTGCTGTGCTATGCGCCAGCTGTGCCAAAATATCTACCCACCTAACAGTCATATCATTGAAGGGCATTTATGTCTTATCATGTCGGTCTGCTCCCTAGGCTATAAATAGCCGCCCCCTACAACCACTAGCTGGTTGGCTGCTCCGAGAGAAACTGACATTTGTCATTTGAGAGCATCCCATCCTCCGAGGACTTTGAGCGAAAATCATCGAGTGAGGAAAACCCAAACCCAAACACCTACAAACCCAAAGTGATTGAGCATCACTGAAGAGATTGATCCTGCGTGGATCCGACGCTTGTTACCTTTGAAGACCGTGCTTCTTCCAGACGGTTAGGCGTCATGGTCTAGAGCATCCAAGAGGAATTGTGGATCGCCGAGTGACCGAGTTTGTGAAGGTTCGGAAGTCACCTGAAGACTTACCACGAGTGATTGGATGAGGTCTGTGTGACCTTAGTTCAAGGAGAATATGGTGAGGACTAAGTGTCCTGGACTGTGTGTTCAGGACTGGGTGTCCGGGACTATGTGTCCTCGGGTTTAAATACCTAGCCGCTCCAACCAGATGTACAACTAAGATAGCAGTTGGAACTGGTCTACCAAATCATTGTCTTCACCAAGCCTACTGGTTCTATTTCCTCAACTCTTTCATTTCCTCATAGCTGTGTTGTGCGCTTGTTCATATCTGTGTTTGAAGACTTTAACTGAAGACTTTCTCAATTTCCTCAGTTCAATTTCTTCAGTCTGTTTGTCTTCATCCTGTGTTATCCTGTGATTACGCTTTCTGTACTCTATGCTTGTCTTCATTTCATCATGATGACCATGCTTGTATTCTGTTATGTTTACTTCTGAGTACTTATTCCGCTGCAAGTAGTTCTTCACTAAGGAATTTCCTCACCGGCAAATTCCTCAGTGAAGAATTCATAAAAATTGCCTATTCACCCCCCTCTAGTCGATATAACGCACTTTCATCCCGTGAAGAGGATGGACGTGGGCGGCGTCTTGAGGCTGTCCCAGCTCAATCCCGTGCCAGTGGATGATTTAGTCAACGCCGACGAGCCTCCTGGATATGGTGGCGTAGCTCGAGGTGGTCGGTGGACGCGGCGGCGATGGTGGTGCGGCGACGATAGCACTCGGGAGAGAGAGGGGAAGAGCGTGGGGAGGGGATTGGGGCGCGCTAGGGTTTCAGTGGGGTGAGAGGGGGAGCCCTAGTATGCTTCGGGGAGGCAGTGATGCTTGGCACATGGAGATCCCCCACCACGGATGTGCGGCCTTCGTCCACGGCGCCTCGATGAATAGAGAGGTGGGTGGAAGTGGGGGTTGGGCTAGGCCTCGTACAGTGGGCGCTGGGCCACAGTGTACTGTGGCACTAGGCCTAGTGGCACACTAAGTGTTAGGCGTTTTTTTTTGTGTTTGCTCTCTTCTGTTTCTTTTATATTATCTTTATTTTAGTTTCTCAAAATATAGAATTAAATTCTAAATTAGTATTACCATTTAAGTCACCGCCACAAAAAGTTTAACTCCAAAATAAAATAGTTTAATATTTTATAAATTACGAAGGGCATTTAATTAATTATTATAGCCACTATTTTAATTAGTTTAAAGCATTTAATTATTTTCTAAAAATGTGGTTTCTCCACCACAATTACTTATGATTTATCTGTCACATTTAGAACATATTAGTTTTTAATGTTTGTAGACTTTTACCGTTTGACTTGATTCTGAATTTGAATTCCGAATCGATTTGAATCAACGCGAGTTTAACAACAGTAATCGCGGTGACGTGGCATCATTACTAGATGGTTACTGTAGCTCAACAATCCGGGTGTTAAAAATGGTACCTGCAGACAAAGAACAAATACTTGCAACCCGACACGTAAGAGGGGTTGTCAATCCCACCACGGTAAAAAGATAGATAAGTTTGTGGTAGATTGGATAAATAGATCTCGATAAAACACGAAATAAAATAAGTAATAAAAAAGTGCAGCAAGGTATTTTTGGGTTTTTGTAATAATAGTTCTAAAAATAAAAGTGGCAAATAATAGATCGGAAAGCAAATATGATCAAGAATAGACCAGGGGGGCGTAGATTTCACTAGTGGCTTATCTCAAGAAATAGCACACGGCGGGTAAACAAGTTACTGTTGAGCAATTGATAAAACCTCAAATAATTATGACGATATCCAGGCAATGATCATTATATAGGCATCACGGCCAAGACTAGTAGACTTACTCCTACCTGCATCTACTACTATTACTCCACACATCAACCGCTATCCAGCATGCATCTAGTGTATTAAGTTCATGGGGAAATGGAGTAATGCAATAAGAACGATGATATGATGTAGACACGATCTATTCATGTAGGAATTGACCCCATCTTGTTATCCTTAATAGCAACGATACATACGTGTCTTGCTGCCCCTTCTGTCACTTGGAAAGAATACCGCACGATCGAACCCATCACAAAGCACCTCTTCCCATGGCAAGAAAAATCGATCTAGTCGCCCTTACTAAACCAAATATTCGAAGAAGAAATACGAGGTTTAAGTAATCATGCATAAAAGAGATCAAAGAACTCAAATAACTTTCATGGATATAGATCTAATCTTAAAGTCAAAGTTCATCGGATCCCAACAAACACACCGCAAAAAGAGTTACATCAAATAGATCTCTAAGAGACCATTGTATTGGGAATCAAGAGAGAGAGAGAGAGAGAGAGAGAGAGAGGAAGCCATCTAGCTACTTCCTACGGACCCGTAGGTCTACGGTGAACTACTCACACATCATCAGAGAGGCACCAATGAGGATTATGAACCCCTCCATGATGGTGTCTAGATTGGATCTCGTGGTTCTGGAACTTGTGGCGGCTGGAATTGTGTTTCGACGTCTCTCCTAGGGTTTTTGGAATATTGCGGTATTTATAGGGAGAAAAGGCGGTGCGGGAGGCCACCGAGGTGGGCACAACCCACCAGGGCGCGCCTGGGCCCCCAGGCGCGTCCATGTGGGTTGTGCCCCCCTTGGGGTACCCCTCTAGTAAGTCTTTGGCCCAAGTTGTTCCTTCTGGTCCATAAAAATTCTCCAAAAAGTTTTGCTGCATTTGGACTCCGTTTGGTACTGGTATTCTACGAAGTAAAAAACAAGCAAAAAATAGCAACTAGCATTGGGCACTATGTCAATAAGTTAGTCCCAAAAATGATATAAAGTTCCTATAAAATGATTGTAAAACATCCAAGAATGATAATATAACAACATGGAACAAGCAAAAATTATAGATACGTTGGAGACTGTGACACCCAAGTTTTTATTTGGATTTTTCAAAAGATTTTATTTGACTTGAGGGGAGTGATTTAAATTTTTCTTCAAGAGAACTCTCCCTCTCATATATTTTTCTTTATGGCAAAAGTTTTGTTTGGATTCACCCAAGATCTGCCTTTGGACTTGGAAGTTCTTGCTTTTCTTTTGGACCCAAGACAAAATGTTTTTCATTTGGGAAAATAACTTTTGAAAATCTTTTTGAATTTGCACTATGGCTTTTGGAAAATCCTTTGCCACTTTCAACAAATCCTTCTTGCCATGGCATTAGTGCAAATCCTCTCTCCTAACCACTTCCTCACCTTTGGATCATGATTTGCATCAAATCCAGCAAGTTGAACCTCCCCATGTGATTATTTCCATTCAAATTATATTCGAACAAATTTCTTTCTTCTATTCTACCACTTGGAGATTTACAAAGGAACCCCACTTTCTGTCTTGATTTTTGGCACCAAACCTTTTTCCCCTCCTAGTCCTTTGAACCCTCAACCTAGAACCATGCAGATCCACTGGTCTTCAGTTCAAAATTTTCAAACTACACTTGCTGCAAGTTTGGACCAGATTTGTCAAATTTGGTGAAATTCATTCCAAACCTTCTCCAAAAATTCCAAGTAAAATCAGGCAGCCTCTGGGTGCATTGAGTGGTCATCTCACCAAGTTACGGCTCCAGAAAAATTTATCTCATAGCCTAAACCTTCTGTCGAACACCTGCAATGCACTGTCTTTGTCAAAGTTCAGAAAGTTCAGAGATTCAGTCAGTGGCTGCTGTCGTTTTCTTCAGAGGAGGACGTCGATCTCGCCAGTGCCACCGCGTCGCCTTGCTCCTCGTCCCCGCCCCCTTGTTCCTGCACCGCACGAACGCCTAGCACCTTGCGGGCATCGGCGACGAGCAGCAGAAGGTGCGCCGCCCCGTGACCGACGCCGGCGGCGGCTTTGCGGACGCCAGCGGGAGACACGGCGCCGGCGACGCCACCCAGCGCCGCCCAAACCACCGGAGCTCGCTGCGTGGCCTTCCACTCCCCCAAACGCGCTGCTCTCGTCGTGAACCGCAGGGTGTGGAGCGCGCTCTCTGCCGCCGTTGAGCCCGTGCGGTCACCTCACCGTGGACCAACGCCATTACGCCAAGACCGACCCCGTTTAGCTGCAAAACGAATCCAGTAACCTCCACTGATGCTGCCCGGCCGCTCAAACCCCCTGCCAATCCACTGCTCCGCCGTAATCGCTCACCGGAGATTCTCCGTCACGGCCACCCCGTCGATCTGCCTATAAATAGAGGCCCCGAGCTTCAACTCGAGCACCCACCAGCACTGCACTTCCCCTAGAGCACGCCTAGCCACTAGAAGAGCCCCGAGGAGGTCTCCTTCCTCGACTCCGGCCGCCGCGACCCGCCACGGGATCCAGCCCGATTCGCCCCCGTGTGTGCTCCTCCGCCTCCATTCTCTTGCCAGTAGCTTCACTATATATCCCTCTTTCTGACCCGCACTTCAATTTGAAGCTTGCAGCCCTCCACCGGAGTTCCCCATCCTCACCCGAGCCGCCGTCCGCCGGAGAAAGTGTCGCCGTCGACGTGGTGCTCCCCGTTGGACGAGTCCACCACCCACCGACGCGGAAGAGGACGCTGGAGCTCTTGGTACCCTCCGTTCCTCCTAACTCGCCGTGGTTCGACGCCGGCGTCCACCGCAGTCTTCGGGCGCCGGCAAGCTTTTCAAACCTGACATGTGGACCCCGTGTGTCAGCCTCTGTTCTTTTATTCGCGAACCGTTTTCTGTTGGCGCCTTCGGGCAGAATACGTTTTCTCCTTTGCGCTTGCGCATTCCCAACCGAAGCGTTTTCTGTTTTCTCAGTTAAAACCCTGGAACTTTTCTGTTTCATTACAGATAAGTCCCTGGACAGAAACCTTTATAACTTTTTAATAAAAAGGTATTTTTGAGTGATTCTTTTTATGACAATCTTCAAATTTTGTCTAGTTTTTTGTGGGATTTATTTCAAAAATATTTGGAAAAGTTTCTGTGGATGTGTTGATTTTCACGTTAGTACCCGTTTCGTGATTGCCGTAGGTTCCGGGAGAGGTGACGGAGCCGCGAACTTCGCCGAGCTAGACTCCGACTTCTCCGAACCAGGCAAG
Organism: Aegilops tauschii subsp. strangulata; assembly: GCF_002575655.3. Taxonomy (NCBI): domain Eukaryota; kingdom Viridiplantae; phylum Streptophyta; class Magnoliopsida; order Poales; family Poaceae; genus Aegilops; species Aegilops tauschii. Next base: position 329,681,145 of record NC_053041.3, read on the forward strand.
CATGTTTCGAACATTTGATATGACAGGTGTTTTTCATGTTCACGTGAGAGTTTGTGCGTGGCAAATGAATGTCGGTAAATACCTCGTTGCTTGTAAGGCAACAACCCTGTTGTTCCAAAGTTGCGATGATCTCTGATGAGAGATGGCCTAATCATGTGGTGACATGAAGGGCAGCAAGGTGGTACTGTTGTAGCATGCCAGCCTTGCGTCATCCGACTTTTTCCGACGTTAACGTGGTTGGAGCCGCGTTACCGTCCTTTCCCCTTTCCGTGCTACCACAAGTCTCATTGCCAGGATGCGGTTTAGTAAGTTGGTAACCTCTTTCCGTGTACACACCAAACAAAGAGGCCGGGATGATGGTACCTTGGCCCAGGATTAAAGCCAGTCATTCGGTCAGGGGGCATGGGTGTTTCCGGTTGGGACCGAGAGGGGGGGCACCCCCTTAAAGCGCGCGTATAGAAATTTGATCCCATGCTACGCGAGGCTGTAGCCTCCCAGTCTCAAAGTTTTTCTTGAATGTTGCCGAGGGTGATCCCTGGCTTCGGATGGATGAATTGGGTGTGTACTGGTTAGACGTGTTTCTTCCAAAACACCGTAGACGGAACTAGTCCCCGTGACTACTGAAATCCGTTGGCTGTGGTTAAGTACAAACTCTGCAGAGTCAATTCTTTCCAAATCATCGTATCCATGATCCAGCAGTGTAAGTTTTGCATCCATATCTATCGGTGTGAAAAACTTGTCCCCGGTGAACAAGTTCAAGTGGTAAATTCAGATCTATTGTTATTCCTGTGGATGGACTAACTTTATATTTGTCTCATGTTTGTGATAATTCATGTTCCCGAACTACTGTATTAATGAGTTGTGATATAAGCCCTTTATGAGACGTCGCGCAGACGTCCGACCGTGGCGTGTACTCGTTTCTCACTTTAAATATAAGCCCTTTATGAGATGCCACTCAGACGTCCGACTGCGGCATGCACTGCCTTTATTTTCTATTATAAGCCCTTTATGTGGTGTCGCCCCGACGCCCGACTGTGGCATTAGTATTCCGCATTTTCCGCTCGAGGAGTCTTTTAGACACTCGTTTGGCACCCGCATTATTATTCCGCATTTTCCGCTCGAGGAGTCTTTCAGACACTCGTTTGGCACCCGCATTATTATTCCGCATTTTCCGCTCGAGGAGTCTTTCAGACACTCGTTTGGCACCAGTATTACTATTCTGCAGTTTCCGCTCGAGGCGTCATTCAGACCCTCGCTTGGCACCCAGTATTTGTTACCGCTATGTCTAATCGCACCGGTTAACTTGTTCATATGCTTCATGTTTACATTTGTTATATCTTATGTCCAAACTGTCTTGCGAGTACTTTCATAGTACTCACCTGGCTTGTTGATTTGGCCAGATGTTGACGAAGGCGATCTCTTGGATGAAGAGTTTGATAGCGCGTCCGATGCCTAGAGGAGTCCCAGTCAGTCCTGCGCGATCCCGGACTTTGGTCACTTGTATTGTATTCGCTTCCGCCACCCGCAATAAGTCTCCTCGAGCCTCACTCCGACGCTCGAAGAGCTGTAGTCTCCTGGAATCATATCACTCGCTTCGCGGTGATATTTCCACCACCGTTATTATCGTAAGTTAGTAGTTTGCCACCCTATCCGCCGTCTAGTTTTAACGGCGTGCATGTAATAAATTGTTGGGCAGTCTCTGCTCAACCTTGTATTATATTTAGTACTCCTGGTATTTTTTCTTCTGTGACCAAGATATTGTCTACCAGTGAGAAGGAATTCTTCCTCGCTGGTCCGTAAAAGGGATTGGACTCTCAATAAATATTTTATTGAAAAACCGGTCGTGACAAGCTTGGTATCAGAGCCCGGCTGACTGTAGGAAGCCACTAGGTGCGATCGCTAATCGGTTATTAGCATCTTTTGTGCTTTTTTAGCATTTTTGCAATTGTAGCTATTTTCTGTTGGTCATCATAAATTTATGACATGACTACTCAGAATTTTTGCCTACTTTTGTAGATGGCTGGCAGCAGCTGTGAGAATTGAGTGTTCACCAATGTGCCCGAGGGGTTTGTCAAGCTCCTCGTCTCCATCACCAAGCTCGCGATCGGGCCAGCAGCTCGCCCGGAGTTCACGCTCTATCAGCACAAGCTCAGTGACGACTTGTCTATGCACCAAGCCGTGGTGCAGTTCAGGGGAGGACGTTCTGCTGCTCGTCACTTCCGTTTTACGGGAAGGGCCATGCCTACGGAGAGGCATGCCATGCAGATGGCTACCCGCGAGGCGATAGCTCGCCTTCGGGACATCCTTCCTACGATGAAGACTCGTCGCTACCGCTACCTCCCATGCCATGTGCCTTACACCAGCCACTATGCGTTCGCCTGCCATCGGGGAGAACGAGATGAAGCCATCGAGATAGTTGTGGAGTATCTCAAGGCGCTGGAGGAGTCTTTCGACAACCTCGTAGATGATCTTGTGGCTGCCCGCATGGACTTAGTCCGGGGCGGTCCTGCCAGCAGGAAGGAGCTTCTCCACACGGCGCCGCCTCTGACTTTCGTCTCGTCTTCAGCCTCGTATGCACCGGCCGTTTTGGCCACTGCTCGCCGTCTGCCTACCACTGAGGAGTTCGACCGAGTCATCGCTCCTACTCCAGTCAGAGCCGCACCGCCTGCCGCACGCGCTCTACCACCAGTCGCCCCCGCTCCGTCACCGCCGCACAGCGTCGCGCGCCAGGAACCAGCTAGAGAGGAGGAGGTTGATTCTCCTGGACCTCTGAGCCTTGCCATCGGCAAGGGGAAGGAGATCTTCACCATCTCCGACTGACAGCACCGAGTAGCCACGTGTTATGCCTGCTTGTATGATGTGTTGTTTTATCTGTACGCTAGTTTGTATTGGCGTGATTGCTGCCTTCCGGAGTAGTATGCTAGTTTTTAAATAACATGTCAGGATGTGTATGCGCATCTTGAGTGCTGTATTGTGTGGTTGCTTTTCGCATGTAAGTTTTATGTTAAGCACTTCTTCTCCGTGAAAAATCATTTGTGTTTCTTTGAAAACCTTGAAGCCTCTTTAATTATCGCCTTTGCAAGATTTTTCTTGTGCTACACAGTTTTTCTCATGGGTTTTGCAAATAATACCCCAGACTGGAAAAATGTCTCGCCCATGGACTCGCTCTATGCCCAATCAGCCAGAAGAGGTTTACGGGACATAGACCAGCAACAATTTCACTCAGGGTCAGTCCAGCCAACAAGACAGCGAAGCAGCACTGTCTCAAGTATGCCGTCTCTTCGAGCAAAGCCAGCAACAGCACCAAGAGATGATGAACCATGTCATCAATATGGGAAACCACCGTGAACCCTATCGACCACATTCCAAGTTATCTGAGTTACAGAAGACTCGCCCTCAACTTTTGCTCACACCGATAGACCGCTGGAAGCCGATGATTGGCTTCGTGAGATTGAAAGGAAACTGATTATTGCTCAGTGCTCGGATCATGAGAAGGTGCTTTATGCACCACACTACCTTACTGGAGCAGCCGCAGCATGGTGGGAAAACTTCCTACACATGCATCCCAGGGAACACAACATCACCTGGGAAGAATTCAAGGAAGGCTTCCGTGGGGCACACATCCCCAGGAGCATCCTAAAGATCAAGAAGAGAGAGTTTGATGACCTAAAGCAAAGAGGCATGTCCGTCACAGAATACAACGGTCAGTTCACCTAGCTGTCTCGTTGTGCCTACGATGAGCACATGACAGAAAACAAGAAGATGGAAAAATTCCTGGACGGCCTGGCACCAGCATTAAGATGCCAACTGATCGTGCACACCTTTCCGGATTTTAAGACGCTGGTGGACAAGGCCATCACCTTGGAGAATGAGCGCTGTAGTCTAGAAGATATCCGTAAGCGGAAGAGGGACAAGACAACGCTTGCCCGCAGCAACCGAGGCAAGACTGAGGTCCCAAGGACAGACGCAAGGAGATCCATGACTACTGAGCCAAGGCCCGTCGGACAGTTTCATGCCAGGGACAAGGAGTTCACATACCGTCCAGGGGTCACCTGCTATGCATGTGGTCAACAAGGGCATTATGCTAAACAGTGCCCGAAGCCGAGAGACTCGGCACCCAAGCCGAACAATGGTGGGAACAATCCAGCCCCCAAGCGCAACAACTTCAACCCCAGCAACAGCCACAGGAAGGGTCACCTGAACCATGTGACCAGGGAAGAAGCGCAGAATGCCCCAGACATCGTGCTCGGTACGTTCCCTGTCAACACAGTACCTGCCACGGTTTTGTTTGATTCTGGAGCTTCCCATTCGTTCGTTTCGAAGAGTTTTGTTTCGCAACACGGTTTTCCGATTCTTCCCTTGGAAAAATCTATGATCATCAAGTCCCCCGGAAATAAGCAAATCGCTCAAGGTTACTGCCAAGGAGTGGTCATTGAGTTTGAAGGACTACAATTCCACGTGAATCTCATCGTGTTGGAAAGTAAAGGACTGGATGTCATTTTAGGGATGGACTGGTTGACCACCAACAAAGGATTCATCGACTGTTTCAATCGGACCGTGATTCTCACTCACCATCACGGCAAGACTATAAGAGTTTCCGCTCAAGAAAGGCCACAGTCCCAGAGACCAAAACTGAACAAAATGGACATTGCGGAACTGAGAGAAGTTCCAGTGGTATGCGAGTTCCCTGATGTGTTCCCGGAAGAACTACCAGGCATGCCACCAGACCGAGAGATAGAATTCAGCATTGAACTAGCACCTGGCACCGCTCCCATCTATAAAAAGCCGTATAGAATGGCACCCTCAGAATTGGTGGAGTTGAAGAAGCAGATAAAGGAATTGTTGGACAAAGGATTTATTCGAGCCAGCTCCTCACCTTGGGGTTCGCCTGTGTTGTTCGCCAAAAAGAAAGATGGAACACTGAGGTTGTGCATAGACTATCGAGCCCTCAATATGGTCGCCATCAAAAACAAATATCCGATGCCACGAATAAATGATTTGTATGACCAGCTCGCACAGGCCAAGGTATTCTCAAAAATTGATTTGAGATCGGGATATCACCAATTGAAGGTACGGACGGAAGATATTCCCAAGACAGCTTTCACTTCCAGATATGGGTTATACGAGTTTACAGTGATGCCTTTTGGACTAACAACGCCCCCACATATTTCGTCCACCTCATGAACAAAGTGTTCATGAAATTCATGGACAAATTTGTGGTGGTATTCATTGACGATATTCTGGTTTACTCAAGGACACCAGAAGAGCATGCTGAGCACCTCAGAATCGTTTTGGGAGAATTGAGGAAACATCAGTTGTACGCCAAATTTAGCAAATGCGAATTTTGGCTAAGACAAGTTGGTTTCTTGGGCCATATATTGAACCAAGAAGGCGTGGCCGTAGACCCAGAAAATTCAAGGCCATACTAGACTGGAAGCCCCGCGAATGTTACAGATGTGCGGAGTTTCCTAGGAATGGCCGGATATTACAGGAGATTTATTGAAGGATTCTCCACTGTGGCAAAACCTATAACACAGTTACTCAAGAAGGACAAGAAATTTGTATGGACGGAAGCATGTGAGCAGAGCTTCCAAGAACTCAAGAAGAAGCTGACAACCGCACCGGTCTTAACTGTACCAGACATACACAAGAGCTTTGAGGTGTATTGTGACGCGTCCCGAAAAGGTCTCGGATGTGTGCTAATGCAGGATGGCAAAGTTGTCGCATATGCCTCCAGGCAGCTGCGAAAACATGAGGAAAATTACCCAACACATGACTTGGAGCTAGCAGCAGTTATACATGCACTCAAGGAGTGGAGGCATTTTCTGTTGGGAAATCACTGTGAAATATATACGGACCATAAGAGCCTCAAATATATTTTCACACAGCCAGAGCTGAATTTACGCCAACGACGCTGGTTGGAACTGGTCAAGGACTATGACGTCGGTATTCACTACCACCCAGGGAAAGCAAATGTAGTGGCCGATGCCCTTAGTCGAAACCCCAGCCCGGACAGTGACGGTCAGAAAAATTTGAGGCCTGAGTTTCAGCGAGAGTTCACTAGGCTCAACATGATGTTAGTCTCTGAGGGCACCGTATCGAACCTGGAGATACAACCCACCCTAGTGGAACAAATCAAGAAGGCTCAACAGGGACATCCCAGTATCGAAGGCATAAAGAAGAAAATGAATCTTGGTAAGACTTCAGAATTCGTCACGGACAGTGTACATTATGGTACCGAGACAGACTTGGCGTACCTAACATTGAGGAACTCAAGCAACAGATCTTGACGAAAAGCCACACCGCCCCATACTCGATCCATCCTGGAGGAACCAAAATGTACAAGGACATCCAGGAAAGATTTTGGTGGCACGGTATGAAAAGAGATATAGCCACGTTCATTGCTTGTTGCGATTCATGTCAGCGCATCAAGGCAGAGCACCAAAAGCCAGCAGGGCTACTCCAGCCTAACAGGATACCGGAGTGGAAATGGGATGAAATCGGAATGGACTTCATTGTCGGATTACCCCGGTCACAACGCGGAAATGACGCCATATGGGTCATCACAGACCGACTAACCAAGGTTGCTCATTTCATTCCCGTGAAGACTACCTCCTCCACACAAAGACTGGCAAAACTTTATCTCTCCCATATAGTTTGCTTGCACGGAGTCCCAAAGACTATAATATCAGACCGAGGCACCCAATTCGTCTCCAAATTTTGGGATCACCTACAACAAGCTCTGGGCACGCAACTGGCTTTCAGTACAGCATACCACCCTCAGACCGATGGACAAACAGAACGTGTAAACCAAATCCTAGAGGATATGCTAAGGGCCTATGTGCTCACCTATGGATCCAGTTGGGAAGAGAGTTTGCCGTATGCCGAATTTGCTTACAACAACAGTCACCAAGCCAGCTTACAAATGGCACCATTTGAAGCATTGTATGGACGGAGATGTCGTTCCCCCCTGAATTGGTCAGAAACAGGTGACCGCCGTATCTTCGGCCCAGACATGCTTAAGGAGGCCAAGGAGAAAGTTAAACAAATCAGGGACAGACTCAAGACAGCACAGAGCCGACAGAAGAGCTACTATGATCAGAAGCACCGTGAGGTCAGCTTTGAACCTGGTGATTCTGTATACCTCCGAGTATCTCCTATGAGGGGTCTGCAACGGTTCAAAATTAAGGGGAAGCTAGCCCCAAGATTTATTGGACCATTTTGTGTAAAGGCACGAAGAGGCACGGTGGCCTACCAACTAGACCTCCCCAAGGAGCTGTCAGACGTCCATGACGTGTTCCACGTCTCACAGTTAAGAAAATGTGTGAGCAACCCGGAAAAACATGTATCTCATGAAGACATTGATATGCAACCAGACCTCACCTACAGAGAAAGGCCAGTAAAGATTCTAGAAGAGTCTGAACGGAGGACCCGTCAGAAAACGACAAGATTTTTCAGGGTTCAGTGGAGCAACCACACTGAGGATGAAGCTACATGGGAAAGGGAGGATTTCCTTCGAGCAGAGTATCCATATCTATTTGAGGATCAGCAGAAATCTCGAGGACGAGATTTTTCCTAAGGGGGTAGGTGTTGTGACACCCAAGTTTTTATTTGGATTTTTCAAAAGATTTTATTTGACTTGAGGGGAGTGATTTAAATTTTTCTTCAAGAGAACTCTCCCTCTCATATATTTTTCTTTATGGCAAAAGTTTTGTTTGGATTCACCCAAGATCTGCCTTTGGACTTGGAAGTTCTTGCTTTTCTTTTGGACTCCAGGCAAAATGTTTTTCATTTGGGAAAATAACTTTTGAAAATCTTTTTGAATTTGCACTATGGCTTTTGGAAAATCCTTTGCCACTTTCAACAAATCCTTCTTGCCATGGCATTAGTGCAAATCCTCTCTCCTAACCACTTCCTCACCTTTGGATCATGATTTGCATCAAATCCAGCAAGTTGAACCTCCCCATGTGATTATTTCCATTCAAATTATATTCAAACTAATTTATGTCTTCTATTCTACCACTTGGAGATTTACAAAGGAACCCCACTTTCTGTCTTGATTTTTGGCACCAAACCTTTTTCCCCTCCTAGTCCTTTGAACCCTCAACCTAGAACCATGAAGATCCACTGGTCTTCAGTTCAAAATTTTCAAACTACACTTGCTGCAAGTTTGGACCAGATTTGTCAAATTTGGTGAAATTCATTCCAAACCTTCTCCAAAAATTCCAAGTAAAATTAGGCAGCGTCTGGGTGCATTTAGTGGTCATCTCACCAAGTTACAGCTCCAGAAAAATTTATCTCATAGCCTAAACCTTCTGTCGAACACCTGCAATGCACTGTCTTTGTCAAAGTTCAGAAAGTTCAGAGATTCAGTCAGTGGCTGCTGTCGTTTTCTTCAGAGGAGGACGTCGATCTCGCCAGTGCCACCGCGTCGCCTTGCTCCTCGTCCCCGCCCCCTTGTTCCTGCACCGCACGAACGCCTGGCACCTTGCGGGCGTCGGCAACGAGCAGCAGAAGGTGCGCCGCCCCGTGACCGTCGCCGGCGGCGGCTTTGCAGACGCCAACGGGAGACACGGCGCCGACGACGCCACCCAGCGCCGCCCAAACCACCGGAGCTCGCCGCGTGGCCTTCCACTCCCCCGAACGCGTTGCCGCTCTCGTCGTGAACCGCAGGGCGCGGAGCGCGCTCTTTGCCGCCGTTGAGCCCGTGCGGTCACCTCACCATGGACCGATGCCATTACGCCAAGACCGACCCCGTTTAGCTGCAAAACGAATCCAGTAACCTCCACTGATGCTGCCCGGCCGCTCAAACCCCCTGCCAATCCACTGCTCCGCCGTAATCGCTCGCCGGAGATTCTCCGTTCACGGCCACCCCGTCGATCTGCCTATAAATAGAGGCCCCGAGCTTCAACTCGAGCACCCACCAGCACTGCACTTCCCCTAGAGCACGCCTAGCCACTAGAAGAGCCCCGAGGAGGTCTCCTTCCTCGACTCCGGCCGCCGCGACCCGCCACGGGATCCAGCCCGATTCGCCCCCGTGTGTGCTCCTGCGCCTCCATTCTCTTGCCAGTAGCTTCACTATGCATCCCTCTTTCTGACCCGCACTTCAATTTGAAGCTTGCAGCCCTTCACCGGAGTTCCCCATCCTCACCCGAGCCGCCGTCCGCCGGAGAAAGTGTCGCCGTCGACGTGGTGCTCCCCGTTGGACGAGTCCACCACCCACCGACGCAGAAGAGGACGCTGAAGCTCTTGGTACCCTCCGTTCCTCCTAACTCGCCGTGGTTCGACGCCGGCGTCCACCGCAGTCTTCGGGCGCCGGCAAGCTTTTCAAACCTGACATGTGGACCCCGCGTGTCAGCCTCTGTTCTTTTATTCGCGAACCGTTTTCTGTTGGCGCCTTCGGGCAGAATACGTTTTCTCCTTTGCGCTTGCCATTCCCAACCGAAGCGTTTTCTGTTTTCTCAGTTAAAACCCTGGAACTTTTCTGTTTCATTACAGATAAGTCCCTGGACAGAAACCTTTATAACTTTTTAATAAAAAGGTATTTTTGAGTGATTCTTTTTCTGACAATCTTCAAATTTTGTCTAGTTTTTTATGGGATTTATTTGAAAAATATTTGGAAAAGTGTCTGTGCATGTGTTGATTTTCACGTTAGTACCCGTTTCGTGATTGCCGTAGGTTCCGGGAGAGGTGACGGAGCCGCGAACTTCGCCGAGCTAGACTCCGACTTCTCCGAACCAGGCAATCATGTTTTGAACATTTGATATGACAGGTGTTTGTCATGTTCACGTGAGAGTTTGTGCGTGGCAAATGAATGTCGGTAAATACCTCGTTGCTTGTAAGGCAACAACCCTGTTGTTCCAAAGTTGCGATGATCTCTGATGAGAGATGGCCTAATCATGTGGTGACATGAAGGGCAGCAAGGTGGTACTGTTGTAGCATGCCAGCCTTGCGTCATCCGACTTTTTCCGACGTTAACGTGGTTGGAGCCGCGTTATCGTCCTTTCCCCTTTCCGTGCTACCACAAGTCTCATTGCCAGGATGCGGTTTAGTAAGTTGGTAACCTCTTTCCGTGTACACACCAAACAGAGAGGCCGGGATGATGGTACCTTGGCCCAGGATTAAAGCCAGTCATTCGGTCAGGGGGCATGGGTGTTTCCGGTTGGGACCGAGAGGGGGGGCACCCCCTTAAAGCGCGCGTATAGAAATTTGATCCCATGCTACGCGAGGTTGTAGCCTCCCCGTCTCAAGGTTTTTCTTGAATGTTGCCGAGGGTGATCCCTGGCTTCGGATGGATGAATTGGGTGTGTACTGGTTAGACGTGTTTCTTCCAAAACACCGTAGACGGAACTAGTCCCCGTGACTACTGAAATCCGTTGGCTGTGGTTAAGTACAAACTCTGCAGAGTCAATTCTTTCCAAATCATCGTATCCATGATCCAGCAGTGTAAGTTTTGCATCCATATCTATCGGTGTGAAGAACTTGTCCCCGGTGAACAAGTTCAAGTGGTAAATTCAGATCTAATGTTATTCCTGTGGATGGACTAACTTTATATTTGTCTCATGCTTGTGATAATTCATGTTCCCGAACTACTGTATTAATGAGTTGTGATATAAGCCCTTTATGAGACGTCGCGCAGACGTCCGACCGTGGCGTGTACTCGTTTCTCACTTTAAATATAAGCCCTTTATGAGATGTCGCTCAGACGTCCGACTGCGGCATGCACTGCCTTTATTTTCTGTTATAAGCCCTTTATGTGGTGTCGCCCCGACGCCCGACTGTGGCATTAATATTCCGCATTTTCCGCTCGAGGAGTCTTTCAGACACTCGTTTGGCACCCGCATTATTATTCCGCATTTTCCGCTCGAGGAGTCTTTCAGACACTCGTTTGGCACCCGCATTATTATTCCGCATTTTCCGCTCGAGGAGTCTTTCAGACACTCGTTTGGCACCAGTATTACTATTCTGCAGTTTCCGCTCGAGGCGTCATTCAGACCCTCGCTTGGCACCCAGTATTTATTACCGCTATGTCTAATTGCACCGGTTAGCTTGTTCATATGCTTCATGTTTACATTTGTTATATCTTATGTCCAAACTGTCTTGCGAGTACTTTCATAGTACTCACCTGGCTTGTTGATTTGGCCAGATGTTGACGAAGGAGATCTCTTGGATGAAGAGTTTGATAGCGCGTCCGATGCCTAGAGGAGTCCCAGTCAGTCCTGCGCGATCCCGGACTTTGGTCACTTGTATTGTATTCGCTTCCGCCACCCGCAATAAGTCTCCTCGAGCCTCACTCCGACGCTCGAAGAGCTGTAGTCTCCTGGAATCATATCACTCGCTTCGCGGTGATATTTCCACCACCGTTATTATCGTAAGTTAGTAGTTTGCCACCCTATCCGCCGTCTTGTTTTAACGGTGTGCATGTAATAAATTGTTGGGCAGTCTCTGCTCAACCTTGTATTATATTTAGTACTCCTGGTATTTTTTTCTTCTGTGACCAAGATATTGTCTACCAGTGAGAAGGAATTCTTCCTCGCTGGTCCGTAAAAGGGATTGGTCTCTCAATAAATATTTTATTGAAAAACCGGTCATGACAGAGACGTATCATCTGCCAACGAATCTCTAGGTTCTCATCAACTTAATTCATTTGCAGCACAGCTTTAGGAAAACCTTCAAACATCTTTAGAGTCCTCACGAGTACAAAAACCTCAGTTGAAGAAAATGGCTGATGGAAAGAGGCCTCAGAAGGGTGGCAAAAGGAAAGAGGAACACACTGCTTTTGATATACCTGAGGATATTTACTCAGGGTACTATACACCTCACAAAAATGTATATGGTCCTGAAACTAAAGAGAGGCACAAAACGCGCATGCAAAAGATCAAATGCAGATGGGCATATGAATGGAGGGCTTATAGATATGTCACACCCATGTACATGAAGGAATTTGTTGTGAAGCCTCCATGCAATAGGCCACCACTTGCCGAAGGTCAACGTGTTGACCCTACAAGTATCAGAGTGGGTGAAGAACTACCCAGGGCATGGGCAAGGCATCAAGCCAAGTTGGCAAAACAAGACAAGAAAACCGTTCAAGAATTCAACAGGGCTACGAAAGCTGCAAATGAAGCTGGTGCAAGTGGCAGTGGCAGCGCAAGTGCTCCCAAGAAGGCAATGCAATAGAAGCCTGCCAGGAAGCCAAAGTCGTCTATCCGAAAACCCTTAGTGTCCCAGCCGGCATCATCAAAGGCTTCAACAGCTAAGGTTTCAAAATCTGTAGTTCCTCCTCGTGCTTCAAGTTCATCAATGGCAGCAGCTAGAGCTTCAACACCGGCCGTGCTCGCATCTTGCCAGTGCATTGAGGGCTTTGCAAAAGCCACAATTGTTGCATCACGTGCCTCAGCTAGTGGGCAACCATCTTCTTCAACGCCCAAGCTGAAGCAAAAGGTCGCTGCTGGCCGTGGAACAAGGCCAAGTCCCAAGAACAAGGCCATAGTGCCTCAGGTTGACGAACACGGGCTGGCTGAGGAAGATTAGAGCAAGCTGCTATTGCTCAGAATTCTTCAGTTCCTATGCTGCGAGACCCCAAGAAGTTGCTTGATTTCATTGACATCTAGTGTACCAAGCTAGATATGCCACTTGATGACTTGAATCTACCTCCTGGCCCAAGCCATGTGCTGACTGCATTTATCTTGGATGAGAAGCACAAAATTTCTCAAGCAAAGCTGGTAAGGAAACAGCGATTACAGAAAGAGAAGGAGCTGCGGAAGAACATGCTCTCAATAACTCCTCGACAGCTTGTGACTTTACAATCTGAACTTTTGTAGTTGTCCGAAGAGTTTGAAAGACAGTCAAATCACTGTTCTGGTGTGCACGACATATTCATCACTTCAACCAATAAGGATGTTGAAGACCACAGCCAGCGTGAGGCTATCAAGTTTGGCTTAGTGCCACCCTCAAGTTCTTCAGATCCACCACCAACAGCTTAGGCCAGAGAGACTGCGCCTTCAACTCCACAAGAGACTGCTAGGGAAACTGATGATGTTGCGCCTAAAGAAAGTGAAAGGGCAACTGATGAAGTTGTGCTTCAAGAACCAACCAAGGCGACTACATAAGTCGTTCCTGAAGTAATTGAACCATCCAGTTCCTCGGCAACAGCACCACCAACTCCTTCATCCTTGAAGATTATCACCCTTCCTTCTGCATCAGAAGTGAAGAAAACAAAGGCTCCTGAGAAAGAAGCAAGAAAGAGAAAAGCTTCACCTCCTCCTATTGCTCCTGAAATTGTGAAGATATTGAAGATGGCAACATTTTCTTCAATTGTCATCCCAACTGATGCAATTCCTATCTCATAAGTGCCCTTGATCCAGTCAATGCTGATCGTCAGATTGTTCCTTATAGAGTGGATTATCAAATCCCTCAGGCTTATGAAGATGATGAAGGAAACCACTTTGCTGCTACCACAGAGCAAGTGGATGAAGAAATCGAAGTGGAAGAAGATACTTTGCTGCACCAAGTTTCATCACAGAAGCCCTCACATGTTCCACCGACTGAAGAACATGCTACTACTTCATCTAGAAGTAGTGAAGCAACTGAAGAGGACGTGGATATTGACGGTGCTACAACGCCCGTTCTTCATGATGAATTTTGGGAAGCAGGTCACCAAATTTACCCGTCACCACTCCCCTCACACTAGAGCCTTAGTCGCATGCGCGCACTGAAGAAATTCATACCGGCTCTGACGAAAGACTACCATCGCTCCACAGTATTCTTGAAGAAATTCCTGCTACAACAGTTGATGAAATAGCTTAATATGAGCAAGTCATTGATGTCGTCAATACATCACCATCACGTGTAGACTCAATTCCGTCAGTCGATCCAAGTGCAACAACTGAGGAAGTTGCTCAAGCTCTCGCCGTAACAGATCTGGATGACTCAACTGGGTCCCCACAACCAGTATATGATGTTCGTCCAAAGAAGCGCAACCTCGAACCAGTTCATGTGATGAGTAAGATTGGCAGAGTCCTTAGGCAGCCTCAGATCGATAACTCCAAATTCTTCGAGGAGAAGAATTTATTTGTTGACGAATCCCCATATGACTCACCCAAGATTAGGTGCCTACTCTTCTGGACAAGAACGCAGATGAATTTCTACGCTTCACTCATATTTGACAAGAAGAAAGTATTCCCGCATCGCCATATTCCTCATGTGGATATGGAGTCAATTCCATGCTTCTGGCCAGTTCTGGATGTTACTCATGATGCAGGTCTACTTAGTTTCTGCACTCACGTCTGCAATTGGAATGAAGAACTCATTCTTCAGTTCTATTCAACTGTGCACTTCTCTGGTAATGCTGACGACATTGCTACTTGGGCTTTGGACTGGATGAGTGAAGATACTCACTATAAAGCACCGATTGACGAAGTACTTCGTGCTCTACCAGTTGATCCACCCCAAGAAGAAGCAAGGAAAATATATGAAGAACCTGAACTGCCCAACCATCTGATGCAAGTGCTAATAAAGCCAATGCCTAAAGGAAATGCTCCACGGACAACCTTCCTAGTGGATGGATAGGCAAAGCATTTCATCTCCGGTCTTCGACAACATCGACGGCGCGAACAACTACATCACCAAAACGTCCATCTTCGATCTACAATGACAAATGCAAGGCGCACAACAAGATTGCGAGAGGGCGTCGACAACCTCGCCATCGACATACGACACTCCGAGCTGCGCACAAGAGACTACCTCGACCAAAGGATTTCCGCACAAAAGGAGGAGAAAGATGCAAGGATGGAGGAGATTCGGGCCTTGTTGGTCAACTATTCTTCCCCTTCATCATGGTCAAGGCGGCGGCAAGCAAGTCGATCATCTTCAGAGCGCCCAACCGATGCAAGCGCAAGTCGTTCACGTCCACATCTCCATGGCGACCATCATCACATTTGTGATCCACATCGTCATGAAGGGAAAGTCACCTCCAAGCATCATGTGCACGACGATGACGAAGGACATCTACTACGAGCTCAAGCACGACAATGACACCATCAACATGAAGATGCTCCAAACGCGCAAACTTACAAGTCCCGACAAGCCTTACATCAAGATACGGCCAAACTTCATGAGCACAACAGAAGACCGTGAGACAAGCACCAACAAGAGGAACCTACGGCTACCACCACTTCGGCATCTTCGCCAAGTGCTATCAAGGCATCTTCGCCTTTGGACGTACAACATCTTCTCCTACTTCCCACGAGTTCGCCTACATCGATATCTTCAACAACCAGGAGACCACCTACAAGGGAGGGCGACACTTCCATCTTCGGAAGCCCCTCAAGGAAGATGGCCGAGCATGGGAAATTCCCTTAGGTCATGGAGATGATCTATGAGGTGCCACATCATATGGGTCTCCAACAACAAGACAGTGACAAGAAGGTTGGGCTAGGTCCATCCCCTTCGACCACAACGACGAGCACGAACCTCTTCAACAACATGAAGACGACCCCCATATTGGACTCATACTCCGAGTCAAGCTACGTGAGCGCACATGAGACCTTCTCTTTGATCTCGGAGGAGAGTGATGATTTGCCACTTCCTACGGCATTCATCTTCGGAGGCGTTATGGATGAGGAGGTTGAGCATGGGACTATCCCTTCAACCAAGGCGACGATAGGAGTTGAGCATGGAGACGTTTGCACCTACATCTCTTCGACACCCACATATGATGAGATGCCCCAATTGCCATGTGAGGAGAGCCACCACCACATGAGTGACAAGAGTGACTCCACCATATGTGAAATTGAGTGCATTTCCTATGAGAGGATGAGTGTGACCACCACTAGCCCTACACTTGAGATCATGCCACACATCCTATGTGATGTTGAGAGCCATTTGAGTGACTCCACCAACCATATGAGCGAGAGCATCATACCGGGAGTGAGTGAGCCACAACACTTAGTGAGTGAGGTAGTTGACACGGCATGTGAGGCCACTATTATTTCTAATGACTTACCCTCTACTCCGAGTGTGTTTTCCCTTTTTGTGCTAGGTCTCCTACATGACGACACACCTATCCTCGACGAGTCCATACCTCCAATGGAGACGATGATGGCCATAGTGGACGATGGTGCACCCCCCACATGGTTCCATCAAGATGAAGATGACCATGACTTGGTCTTCGACACCTCACCTACAACACATGAGCGATGCTCCAAAGGTAACATAGGTGATAGTGCTTCTCTTGTCCCACTAGCGGACTGTCTTGAAAATGATTGCTTGCATGATGTTAATCACCTTATGGATTCATCACATACTATGTCTTGTTTCGATATGCCACCCATTTATGATGAATATGATGATGAGCATGTTGATTTGCCTAGTTGTGATACTATGCTCCATATGATATCATGTGAAAATTATATTGGTCACTTCATGTTTGACAATCCTTTAAACTTATCATATGCTATGAGTGAGATCTCCCATATTGCATCATTTCAATCTCAACATAGTAACTATGCATGCCCCATTAAAATAAATCCCATTTGCACTTACGGCATAGATGAGGAGATGATGGTCGTTGGCTTTTGTTTTTCATGTGATGATATTGCCATGCTTCCTTTACATGATTTGCACAATTCATCTACTATGCCATGCCATGAACACATTGCTTCGGTTATGCATTGTTTTGGATGTTGTCAATATTCTCCATGTGATGTTTCCACTAATGCTCATGGGGATATCCCCATAGTTTCCTCATACATATTAGGGGATTTTGATGCATTCCATACTTTGCATGATTCTCATAATTGCGTGCACCATATGCATTCCATGAATAACAATGCTCTACATATTTCTCATGATGCTTTACACAATTTGAGTCTCCATTATTCTATACATAATAACAAACCTCTCATGATGGATGACATGTTTCTATATCACGCATCTCATTTATTTGAGAATTGGATATTTGGTGCTAACCAACACACGCACGTGCGCGTCATAATGGATGATGTGTACATATACCACGCACACACAATTTTCCCTTTTGTCTTTGTTTTTTGTAGGTACTCACATATACTCATCAACCTCTCAATCCCAAGAGTTGAAGAAATGAGCTCTTGAGAGCAACGAGGATTTGGGATCCTGTGGATTGTCCTTACCACTGTTATCTTCGCGCAACGACTACGCGCATCTCTTTTACTTGTCTCTCACACAGCTATGGGCTATTTACCATTTGTCACCTTATTCTCATTTTACCATGTTCACTTTGCATGTTATGCTTTCTTCTATGCCTTTTCCATGCAATTGTGACCCTTGCTTGCACATACCCATGATTCACCATTATACTACAACTATGTGTATTTGCATGCTTGGTGGAGATACTTGTTGCTATTGCCATGTTCTATACATGCCCTATGCTATGGTTGATTCTTGTATTGGGAGAGTCATGATGTTCCATTGCTATTTACATAGGACTTCTTGCCAATACAATGAACCTACTTTTCTCATATCTTGTTTCTATGCTTGTCATATGTCATGTGCATTATGTATGCACACTATTTGCACACATGACATGATTGCCATGAATACTTCTAGTATGTTGCATCTTCGCACTACTAGCTTCTATGACTTGAATGCTATGATTGCTTGCTTTGTTGCATCACCCATGATACATAATTGCTCATTGCATTGGGTTGATAGCGTATATGTTCATTCCTCTCACTTGATTTGTCTTGATCATTGCCTCTTGTCTCCATTAGTGGCATATCTCATATCCCCTCGTATTGAGTGCCAACTTGCTATGCTTATTGATTGTGGAGACTTGGACATATTACTTGTGATGCATGCTTGTTTGATTGAGCCTATTATCTTTGGTTGTAGTCGCATCATATGATTTCATACCATGCCACATCTTGTACTTTCTTATGATAAGAATGATGAAAACACCTATTGGGTATTTCACCAATAGAATGCTAGGTTTTGCATTTCTCCTAACCTCATTTGTTTTTCCAAGTGTTTGTCATATTCTTTCGTTTTGAAGGATTCACAAGGCTGTACCATCACGAGACATACTGGTTATGTGAAGGCATACAAGATGAGAAACTCCAACATCCTTGAGAAAACTCCTAAAGGTGACCTCCTTCCCTTTGAGCCATCCTCAAATACACATATTGGATGGGTCATTCTTTCATTGTTGTTTCCTTCTTGTTGTCTACATGATACATCTCGCGAATGGAGGAGAGACATTGAAGATTGGCTCTATGGACCTTCACATTGTGGAGCGCTCGGACTTATTGGATGCACCTTCGAACCTCCACTCATGCCACGACATCGAGCACTGGTACACCAACACCTCCATATTTGTTGATTGTGCTCAGATATGTCATTATCCATGGACATATCATACTCGCCACAAGTTTACACCCCATGCATGCATTGACTCACATTATGCTTCTCTTGTTGCATCTATTTCTATGTCATCCATGATATATGAGCTTGTGCACTTCCTTAGCAAATTTGATGTGATGTTCCTTGATGAGATATTCATACATCATGATCATATTGCCCACCATCAATTGCATGATGACATAATCACATTGAGCACCAATTACCATGTCCATGCTTTTGATACACCGTCCCATTATGACATCATTTTGCACAATGGTCGCATTTAGCACAATGTGCTCCCATGTGCTCCCATAAGCTTCATGCGCTTTGTCATGAACAATCTTGACGAACAGACTCATACTTACTTGATGGACACGTTGTGTGCGCTAACCATTGTATTTCCGAGTGTACTTTGTATTTGCTCATTTTGCATGTACCACATACTGGAGACACCTTGGAGTACTTGGATTGCGCAGTACCTTCATCTACGTCGAACCACAAGTTCATCCACAACAACCGTTTCCATGGTGATGAGGATCACGATCCGAGGTCGGATCTTTCCCAAGGGGGGGAGATGATGCGGAGCATCCTACGATCATCCCCATGTACACTACGTCTACTCTCCAAGCCCTAAGAGGACATAAGACAAGACCTCAAGTATACGCCATTGGACACAAGGTTAACTCGCTCCTCTCCGAATCGTCACTTTTCCACATGTGAGACATGGCTACTACGTCAAACATATGTGCCATGCATGACCAGGAACCAAGAGGAAGATCATGGACAAGACGATGAGTACACCAAGCGCGAGGAGCAAGACAAGGAGCTTCTAGGAAGCTACAACTCTCGGACATTCGACAGCCACCAGACGACTAGACACTACTGAACGTCCGACGCCTGGAGTCTCCACCAGCCAGATGGACCAGATGATGAAAGCTACAGCGGTCGGATGACCGACCAAGGCCGCGCGTTCGACGACCATCAGCCACCGGACGACCGACATTGTCCAGAAATCCGGTGCCACCTCAACCGAGGCGAAACATCGGAAGTCCGGCCTCCTCTGGATGACCGGACGCTCGCAAGTGACCGGACGACCGACACTCGTCGGACGCCCGACGCCTGTCTGTGCACAGTGTAACAGGCCTGAGGCCCATGTACCCCTTCGCCCCTCACTTACCCCTTCATGGCCCTAGACTATATATACTCCTCCACCTCCACCATTTGAGGGTTGGCAAAGGATTAGCTCGTTTTAGAGATAGAGCTTTGCTCATCCACTTGGTTCTACTCCATCGAAGAGACCGCGGCCTCTTCGGAGAAGATCCATGCTTGGATTCAAGACCCCCTTCACGGGTGGACCCCTTCAAGACCTCCTCACGGAGATGAACTAGTTACCTCTTGTATCCCCATTGTTGGATTTGGGTCGTGTATCTCTTTGTGTTTCAAGGATCTAGCACATGTGTAATCGTATCTTGTTGGTTTGAGTGAATCCTCTTGTGTTTCCCCTCGTGTTTTCCCCTCGCGTTCTTCGCGTTCTTCATGGGATCCGCTCCAATCGTGAAGATCGGGCATCTAGGGTTCTCCCCTACATCATCTTCCTTTTAGGAAATGTCTCCTAGTGCCTCCACCGGAACACATGGATTGATCGCCATGTGTCCTTCTTTCCTCCTATGTCTGTCCCTGTGGAGAAATGTCACGCGGTGTTTACCGGAGTCCTTATAGCTTGTTACAGCCCGGTCACACTTGCTGCTGATCGACACGTGCATTCCTGGGACATCTATGTCTGTCCCTGTAAGTTTGTGCCACCTTGGGTTTTCGACTAGTCATGTCGGCCCGGGTTCTCTGTCATATGGATGGTAGCGACAAAATCATATACGTGAGCCAAAAGGCACAAACGATGCCTGCCAAGATAAGGCTGCAGCCGTGCGAATATCGTGCATGAGGCCGCAAAGTGATATGATGTGTTACATGCTAGACCGATGTGACTTAGGATTGGGGTCCTGACAATGCTAGGTATTTTATTCTCATGATGAGTGTTTATTCGCTTGTCATTGCATGAGAGTGTGGCATGTAATAGGGATGACCAGTCTCGAAATGAAAAAATACCATGATAATAAATTCCTTGGAAAGTGTTGGTATGGAAGGTACCCATGGATACGGCTAGCCATAGATTATGAAAGAATGGTTGAAACGAAATAGACTTTACTTTCTGTTTGGGAACCACCTATAATTTTTCTAGCATGGAAGATATTGAGAATTCTCGGTCATTTTCGTTGACAGGAAAAGCATGCCTCTCAAAATATTTTTATCTCTCGTTTAAGTCTTGACCTCTGGCACCTCTGCAAATCTCTGCTTCCCTCCGCGAAGGGCCAATCTATTTACTTTTATACAATTTTTATTTTTATGTTGAGTCGCCATCTTCTCTTATAAAAGCACCAACTAGGGAACACCATTGTCATACTTTTGTATTGGATGTAGCTAATATTTGAGTGTGTTTCATGAATGGATCAATGACTAGGCATAATGGGCTAGGGATAATGTAACACCCCGGTAATCATGCTAAAGTGATCTCTTGCCTAATGATGCCATGTCATCATAATTATTTTGCTAATCCTCACTTTGTTCCAAACCAAAGTAAAATTCAAATGACAAGTCAAATTATAATTTTACAAAAGAGTAAATTAAAAATGTTCATTAGGTTGCAAAAATTCATTAGATAATTTTCATGCATTAACAAACATTTTTATAGAGGTTTAAAATGCCCCTGGATATGAAAACAATACCCAAAACAGCCCCATTTAAGTCTTTTCCATTTAATCAAAATACAAACAACTTCAAATCACTCCCAAACTTTTTGTGGCGGGAAGGTATATTGCATACTAAAATTGAGACCAGCCACACCTTTTACAAAAGTGAATCATTGTTAAAAGAAAGTGCAAATAGAAAATAAGATAGAAAAGGGAAAAATAAAAATAAAACACTAAGCACTTAGGCCTGCTCGCTACAAGAACCGGCCCACCCCACCACTACAACCTTCTCCAACCTTCTGTTCATCGCGGGTGACATGGATGACCCGCGTGCGTACGTGGCCTGGATGGCCACGCGTCTACCATCTCGCGGCTCCTCTGGCTGGATTAGATCGGCCCCGTCCCTAGGGACGAACCCTAAATCGCCAAATCATCCTCCTCGATCCGCTCCTCTCCAAACTGCCCGTGATAGAGAGCGCCGTCGCTGCTCACCATGCCCATCGAGCTCCTCTCGCCGCCCCTCCAGGTACAGGAGTACCACCGGTATCCTACTCGTCTCCAAGCCGAAGATCGCCGCCCAAGATGTGCTTCAACGTCGCCATCTCCGCCATCTTTGTCCTCGGCATCGATGGCCTCCTCCAACGCACCCCCGAGTCCGTTGGACCCTCCTGTGCCTCCCTGGTGAGCTTAGCTCAACCCCTCTCCTCTTTCCAGCTACGAGCGCGTCCTCTGGGCCATAGAACCGCCGTGATCGGAGTCGGCCGCTGCCATGGTCCTTTTTTCCCACAGCAGCTGCCCCCATTCTTGGCAGCTGTAACCGGAGCTCCGCTCCCCACGCACACGCACTCCCGCTCCTGACACGCCTTGCCATGCCGCAGGTCGCGCCCCGCTAGGCCCAACGCCCCTCGAGAATGCGCTTGCGCGCCCCTGGCCATGCCGTGGCCTCCCCCCGCCCCAACGCACACGCAGGCCCACACATGGCCGCGTCCATGGTTCCCCGCCTCTACCTCCTGTCCGTCCGGCCTCGCGCTAGCCGCGCACACAGCCCGCGTCTGCCTTGCGCCCGAGCATGTCCCGCTCACCGCTGCACTCTGCTGCTGCTCTCTGTGCAAACACAGTAGCCTCTACGCTTGGCCGTCGCCGACCACCCCGCCCCCGTCTGCAGACGAACACCCCGCTTTTTCGGCAGCTCCTGCCGGCCGCGCTACCTGCTCGCACGGCCGCCCGCGCGGACTCGTGCTCCTGACCACAGTCACCGAGCGCCGGTGCACAGGCGAGCGAGCGTGCCCAGCGAGGCCGCCTGGCCCTTTGTAGCCCCTATTTACTTTAGGTCTACTATTAGTACTAATTAGTGGTTAGGGGTAGTGCCTATGACGTGTGGACCCCTCTGCCTAAATAAGACAATAAAAATCAGCTGTTTAGATTAAAGACAACGACACCTGGGCCCCATCTGCCTGATTTGACCAGTCAACGGTCAACTCTGTTAACTGCTGACTAGCTGTTGACTAAGTCAACTGGCCCCAGGCCCCACTTGTCGGCCTTAGTGGCTAGCCAACTGCTAGGTGACAAAAGTGTTTGACTGTGTTTTTTGAATTAATATAATTCCAGAAATTTAGAAAATGTTTAAAACTTTAAAAATAATCTATAAAATAAATCGTAACTCCAATGAAAATAATTTATATATAAAAATCGATCAGAAAAATATGACGAATCCGATAATGCAATCAATTCATCTGTCACATGCCTCTAGCATGATGCACATGGAACCATCCCCCTATTTTCATCTGTCTAGAAAATGCCAAACGCTGGGAAAACCCCTCCGGATATTTTCCCGCTCCGTTTGTAACGCGTAGCCCTGTGTTAGGTCATCCCTAGCACCGCGATTGCCATATATGCTTTGTGATGCTTCGATTGCTCTGTTATTTATTGTGTTCCCCCTCCGTTACTTCTTTCCGGTAGACCCCGAGACCGCTGTCGATGCCACTGTGATCGACTACGTCGACGAGGACCCTTCTTCCTTTTCAGCAGAGCTTCCAAAAGCAAGCAAAACCCCTTGATCATTGCTATATCACCCATTCCCTTCTCTCTTATGCTTGAAATTAAACTGCTACTGCTTTTGTATAATCCTATTCTGATGCATAGCCTGATTTTGTAAGCTGCAATTGCTACCTTACTTGTTTATCCGAAACTACTTAGTATAGGTTGGTTAGTGATCCACCAGTGACCCCTCACCTTGTCCCAGTTGCCCCCGCTTCATGATCAATGACTCGATCAACGTGATCAACATCCGGAGTCCAACACATCACATCACATCCCCGCTTAGTTGTACAACTCTGCAGAGCTACTATCGAGTGCTGGGGATGATACCTCGTATAGCACTTCTGATGCTAACTCTGTAGTGTAGCTAATCGGTCATGGTCTTCGAGGGTGATTCTTCCTTCACCACTCCCGACAACGACTCTGTCGTGCAAACCCTCAAGTGTGGACCATCGAGGGTGATTCCTCCAAGTCCACCTTGACAGTTACATCGAGTGGGAATCCATCGAGGGTGATTCCTCGGGTTTCCCCCTTGCTGCTTTGGACACATGGTTACTTTGATGTTAAGTCGGTCGGCTCCGAGGGGTACCTGCGAGTTGATGTGTAGTCGGGTTGACCTGGAGGGTACCCGCGAGATTTCTGTGGCACAGCCAGGCATTCCCGGCCCTTGCCGCAAGTCCACGAGACGGGACGACGGGGTCACATGATTATGAGTCTTTGATCGTTACCGCGCGCTCCCAAGACACTAATGGATTTGGGTATTTGATATGAGTTGGCCACTGGCCTGTACGCACTAACCACCACGCGGGAACAAATATGGGCACTCGGCGTCGTATGTATCAGCCGAAGCTCTTCAGACGTCAGCGACTGAGCGGCGCCCACCCGAGTGGCCCGCGTAAGCACCTACCTTGTATAAGGAGGTTGGCAAGACTGACACCGGTCTCGTACGCAACGAGCATAAGTGCAAAGGGTGATGTGCCCAAGACCCCTGTGCTTAGGATGTAGACCGGAGTGCTGGCCTCTCTATTGAGCCTAGGTAGTGCTATGATGTGTTGATCTTTCGAGGCCGGGCATCACCCAGGAAAGTGTGTCCGGCCAAAGTGATTGAGCGTGTTGCGTAATTTGGTGCACCCTACAGGGAAGTTTATCTATTCAAATAGCCAGGTCCACGGTAACAGGACAACTTGGAGTTGTATCCCGATCTATACAACTAGAACTGGATACTGAGATGTGAAATGGATATGATGGCTCCGGGATTGCTTTCTCGCAGGGAGTTGAGAAAGGATCTCTAGGCGTTAATGCTACAACATGCTTGCTAATTATAATATGCTATTTTGTACTCTTCTAAATGCTTCAAGACGCTTGAAGATGCTAGTCTTTAATAGGCTAGGCCTTCCCTCTATTCTGGAATTTCTGCAATTAAGTCCAAAGATACAACCCCGTTCCTTTGATACCGATGCATACTTAGCATAGTTCTGATGTAAGTCTTGCGAGTACTTTGGATGAGTAATCACGGTTGCTTTGCTACCTCTTTTCCCTCTATATCCGATTGTTGCGATAAGATGACGGATCCCATGAGCCTGATGCCACCACCGACGACTACTACTACCCCGAGGGTGCCTACTATTATGTGGAGACCATCGACGGCCAGGAGTAGTTAGCAGGATCCCAGACAGGAGGCCTTGCTTTAAGGAAGACTTGTTTAACTTATGTCTATGCTCAGATATTGTTGCTTCCGCTGAATCATTTGTATTCGAGCCCCCGAGGCCCCTGGCTTGTAATATAAAGCTTGTATGACTTTAATTTGTGTCTAGAGTTTTGTTGTGATATATTCCTGTGAGTCCCTGATGCTGATCATACATATTTGCGTGTATGATTAGTGTATAATTGAATCGGGGGTGTCACAAGTTGGTATCAGAGCCAAATGCCTGTAGGTAGCCCGCTTTTCAACTCCTTGGCCGATGTTGAGTCTAGTCTTTGGAAAACTTTTACTAACATTGTTGTGTGGCTTTCGGTCCCACATCACAAATGGGTGGTATTATGATATTTTATTCCTCATCTTTACTCTAGGACTCTCATCTCTCTTTTATTCGGGTTAAATGATTTTACTAACTCTAACTCTAGGTTCTCGTAACTACTTCCTCCCGGAGCGCCCCTCATTCGAGACGATGGCTTGCCTCAGAAGATTCTAACGATACTCTACGATGTTTTCCCGAGACCCTTGTGTGCATCGGAAATACAATCACCTACCACCTATATATCCTTATGGATAACGACTTACATTTTCCATTCATACCATCATCCCTAGTTGCTCTTGTTATTCACAAGATACATTGGAATACTATAAGATCTTCCGGTAATCCTGTGCCAACTATTGCTCTGCAAATACTTGTATGCTTGCATTATGGTTAATTCCATATGATCCATATATATAAATATTCATCGAAATCATTCATGATTGTCATTCTGATCCTACTGATTCAACATATGTGCAATTACTCGCAATCTTCTATTGACCCTTACAATTTTACTTTCAGCTCAGACATTTTTTTAACATGAGCTGGTTCTCGGCCAATCAAATTACCAAACTTACACATTCTTAATCAGAACATCTGATTCTGATACACCGATTTGGAAATAATAAATCCTTTGTATTTAAGCTTTGGGTTATTCAGATACTACTATAATCCGGTGCCTTTGCATCCTTTCTTCCTCTGATTGAGTACCCATACCCACATCAGCTCTGTTGTGGACCGCCAAATCATTTTTTGGATTAATATCCGACCCTGTCCTTCATATTCAATAATCTTGTCAGTTCTTCCCCTGATATATAATGCCTTTTGTAAATTGTAACCTCTTCTTTTGTCAACAATACTATGCTTTCGAGATTGTGCTAATTACTCCTGAAGATTGTGGTATCTGTTCCTAAGATGCCCGATGGGTTGAACCTATGCGTTTTCTATTCTGTGTGAACCTGAAACTTCTACGGTTCATCCTCTGCCGGTGTTATGCCAGATAAAATTTCAACACTAAACTTCGTCAAAAGTGAGAAGTGAATGAAAGATTATGCATTGGAGAAGTGGGAATCAACCTTGAACTGTGTGTTCATGCCCATGGACACGTTGTAGATCCTATCATGGAAGCTTCTAGTAATAATAACTATTTCCTTGATATAATATCATCCGGTATCTGTGAATTGATCCTTTGCAATCGTGGTTTTGTCCATATTTTCTCCTTCATTCTATGTCTCAGAGAAGTTAAAGCACTAGTATTTTGTAGATCAATATATCTCTACAAATTCTATTTTCATCTCTGGGTATTACCCTCTAGTATCTCGAGAATATCAAAGAACTGTGTTGCTTCCTATGAGTCTTCAACTAGTATTGCTTCTCACCGATTTCGGATTTCCCCTGGGTTCTGAGTTATTAGTCACTCGTGAACACCGATAAGTGAATCGATTCCACACTCCGATTCAATAAATCTAAGTAATTTTCGTTGCTTGCGAGTTCAATAATCCCTCAAGTCATTCCTAGCCTGATCGGCTATATCATTATCGTGCTAAATTTTAACTATGCTACCTGGTCCTTCTTCCCAGAGCACAATTTTCGACGATGAGCTATCCTTACGTTGATCTTCCTCCTCATATCATTTCGCCTTGAATAGCAAGCTTGATTTCGAGTTTGTGTCATACTCGTGGTTCCAATAACATTTCTCTTCATCATTCCTTTGATTTGATGTCATCGCCGATCGATTACATCTTCATAAAATCTCTCGATAAATGTGTCATGATCATCATCAACATTCTAAGCTCTTCTAGGATATCAATCGAATTCATGAGGAGAAATACCATCTTTGCCTCTCGATAAATTGTGTTATCAACAACAATATTCTTGCCTTCCCCACAACACAAACTTGTTCGTTTTTGTGTTGTATTTTGATTTCCTTGCTATCTAGCTTATGTTATGTTCTACCTTGGAGTATTACCATCTTATATGTCAAGGATGTAGTGAGAATTGCTCCACGTATTAAGAATTCTTGATATAAGTAATACTTCTCGCCATCTCCGTTCTTTTCTTGCTCCCCATGTTGTTTCTAACCGGAATACTGACAATTGAACTATGACGTGTGAATTCAAAACTTCTAGCAACCCTATTGCTTTGAAGTGAATGATCGATAGTTTCATTCTAGGTCTTTTGGTTATTGAATCACCATTCTAACATTGATCGTGCTACTTGGTCCATATTTCCATGTGCATTTTCGTTCAATGTTTAATTGTGGATGTTCTCCTCGAACATACTTCATTATATACTTTTGTGTGTCCAATGCTATCACCTGGTTCACTTAATTGTGGAAATCCATGTTTATGGAAATCTCGCTAAATTGTTGCTGAGCCCGTCGGCCACATCCGCATCTTTTCCTTGCTAAAATTGTATGACTTATTTTATAAGTTGTTTCCAATGGATCCTTTGTGTATTCAAGGTCTGACCTTTACCTGATGACCTTGTCAATGCTATGCCAAAGCATGACTGTCGTACTTAAACATCAACAAGAACTTTGGAAGCATAATGCTAAATGTTTCTTGATCAATTATCCAAACACCATTGTATGTGTAACATCATAAGTTTGCTCTTGGGAAGGAGATACACCTAATACTCGTGTATACACATTTTCCTTTGCATTGTTATGTTTAAATCTGATAATCACTTTTCCTTTCCATTGGTTTGTTTAACACTTCTTGTGACTATATGATATAAGCAGTAATAAATCCCTGCTTAAGTAAGCACCTCAGTGTACAACTCTGTCAGTAAGACCCTATTACTATTGTTGATGATATTCCAGTAACCACCGATGGACGAGAACTTTGCCTATTGGTTCGCCTCGTTCAACGAGCAGGAAAATGGTTCTCTTCATCCCTCGCCCTTTGGTAACGATGTTGTTGCCCACATAACTAACGGGCTATTCTCTGACATGCGTTGTTATCATGACCGTGCAAGATGTCAGCGCCCTACTTACTTTTAACCCACATGGTGGGCCCATAACACACAGTTCCACAGGATCGCAACCTGACTCTCTTGTACACCCATGTTTCTAAAGTAATTCCTCATGCTTGGCTTCATATGTAATTCACGAGCCACATTCCTAGTGATCTACTCTAGTATCAAACACAATATTTATTTTCGTTGCTCTGAACCCCTTTCACCTTCTGATTAGGCATGGAACGATTTCCTGCCCGCTCGAAACTTCTCATGGTACCTTCTTACTTTGCTCTCGATATTTTCTTAGGTTTCAACTCAAGAGTTACTTTCCACCGCCTTCCCTGATGTTATCTACTAGATAAACAAATTTCTAGAGGACCGTTCTTCCGAAGTTACCCCTTGTCCTTTCGTAAGTACAATGAAGACCCTGAAGAAAGGATGACGACTTCATCATGATGAATTGAAGTAGAGAAATGAAGACATCAATGAAAGGGATCAAATTCTTCGAGAAGAGCAACCAAGGACAAGAAGATCCGTTAGAATTTTGTTGCCAGGACATTCCCCCTTACTCCACCTCTTAAAACTCGAGACGAGATTTCTTGTAGTGGAGGAGATTCGTAACACCCCGGTAATCATGCTATAGTGATCTCCTGCCTAGTGATGCCATATCATCATATTTATTTTGCTAATCCTCACTTTGTGCAAACCAAAGTCAAAATCAAATTCAAATGACAAGTCAAATTATAATTTTATAAAACAATAAATTAAAAATGTTCATTAGGTTGCAAATATTCATTAGATAATTTTCATGCATTAGGAAATTTTTATAGAGGTTTAAAATACCCCTGGATATGAAAACAGTACCCAAAACAACGCCATTTAAGTCTTTTCATTTAATCAAAATACAAACAACTTCAGAGAACTCCCAAAATTTTTGTGGTAGTGAGGTATATTGCATACTAAATATTGAGACCAGCCACACCTTTCTACAAAACTGAATCATTGTTAAAAGAAAGTGCAAATAGAAAATAAGATAGAAAAAGGGAAAATAAAAATTAAACATTGAGCACTTAGGCCTGCTCGTTACAGGAACCGGCCCAACCCACCACTACAACCCTCTTCAACCGCGCCGGGCCATCCCGCGGCTCCTCTGGCTTCATAAGGCCTTGTACAATGGGAGATGCTTAGCGAAGGTGCTTAGAGAAATAAACCAGGATTTCTTTAAGCACCGGTGCCTATTTCTAAGCGTCTCTTCTGTAGAAATAAGCACCGGTGCTTCAGAAAAACTCGGTTTATTTTTCTAAACACCTCCCTAAGCATCTCCCATTGTACAAGGCCTTAGAGAAATAAATCAGACTTTCCTTAAGCATCGGTGCTTATTTGTACAGGGTAGACGCTTAACTAAGCGTCTCTTCTGTAGAAATAGGCACCGGTGCTTCAGAAAATCTCGGTTTATTTTTCTAAGCACCCCTCTAAGCATCCCCATTGTACAAGGCCTAAGATCGACCCCGTCCCCAGGGACGAACCCTAAATCCCCAAATCATCCTCCTCGGTCCGCTCCTCTCCAAACCGCCCGCGACAGAGAGCGCCGTTGCCACTCACCGTGCCAATCGAGCGCCACTCGCCGCCCCTCCAGGTACAGGAGCATCGCCGGTCTCCTCCTGGTCTCCAAGCCAAAGATCGCGACCCCGGATGTGCTTCAACATCGCCATCTCCGCCATCTTTGTCCTATGCATCGACGGCCTCCTCCGACCGATTCACCGTGGCCAACGCACCCCCAAGGCCGCCGGGCCCTCCCGTGCCTCCCTAGTGAGCTCCGCTCATTCCCCCCTCTTTCTAGCGGCGCGCGCGTCCTTTGGGCCGTAGAACCGCCGTGACCGGAGTCGGCCGCCGCCATGGTCGTTTTCCCCCGCAGTAGCTGCCCCCGTTCTGGGCCGTTGTAACCGAAGCTCCGCTCCCCACGCACACACACTCCCGCTCCCGACGTGCCTTGCCATGCCACAAGGCGCGCCCGGCCAGGCCCCACACCCCTCGTGCACGTGCTCGCGCGTCCCTGGCCATGTCGTGGCCGTGCTCCCCCTCACACGCAGGCCCGCACGTGGCCGCGCCCGCTGTTCCCCGCCTCTACCTCCTGTCCGTCCGGCCTCGCGGCCCGCCTCTGCCTTGCGCTCGAGCACGCCCCGCTTACTGCCGCACTCTGCTGCTACTCTCTATGCAGCCGCCACAGCCACTGTGCTCGGCCGCTGTCGTCGACCACCCCGCCTCTGGTCGACGAGAGCGGCCGAGCACAGCGGCTGTGGCGCCACCTGCTCCCCCGGCCGCCCGCGCGGCCTGCTGCTCCTAGCCACAGCTGCCAAGCGCCAGTGCGCACGCGAGCGTGCATGCCCAGCGAGGCCGCCTGGCCCTCTGTATTTGGGGTCCGACCCCTGTTTAATTTAGGTCTAGTATTATTCCTACTTAGGCTAATTAGTGGTTAGGGGTAGTGCCTATGACGTGTGGAGCCCGCTGCCTAAATAAGACAATAAAAATCACTTGTTTAGATTAAAGACAATGACACCTGGGCCCCATCTGCCAGATTTGACCAGTTAGCAGTAAACTATGTTGACTACTGAATGGGCCGTTGACTAAGTCAACTGGGCCCCTGGCCCCACATGTCAGCCTCAGTGGCTAGCCCACTGCTAGGTGACAAAAGTGTTTGACTGTGTTTTTGAATTAATATAATTCCAGAAATTCAAAAAATGTTTAAAACTTTAAAAAATCATATAAAATAAACCGTAACTCCGATGAAAAATTATATATGAAAATCGATCAGAAAAATATGATGAATCTGATTACGCAATCAGTTCATGTGTCACATGCCTCTAGCATGACGAACATGGAACCGTCCCCCTCTCTTCATCAGTTCGAAAAATGCTAAACGCTGGGAAAACCCCTCCGGATAATTTCTCGCTCCGTCTGTAATGCGTACCCGGTACCCCTATGTTAGGTCACCCCTAGCACTGCAAATTGCCATGTTATGCTTTGATTGCTCTGTTATTTATTGTGTTCCCGCTCCGTTACTTCTTTCTGGTGGACCCCAAGACCGTTGTCGATGCCACTATGATTGACTACGTCGACGACGACGCTTCTTCCTTTTCAGCAGAGCTTCCAGGCAAGCAAAACCCCTTGATCGTTCCTATATCGCCCATTCCCTTCTCTCTTATGCTTGCATTAGAACTCCTACTGCTTTTGTATGATCCTATTCTGATGCATAGCCTGATTTTGTAAGCTGCAATTGTTACCTTACCCGTTTATCCTAAACAACTTAGTAAAGGTTGGTTAGCGATCCACCATTGACCCCTCACCTTGTCCCATTTGTCCCCGCTTCATGACAGATAACTCGATCAACGTGATCAACATACAGAGCCCGACACATCACATCACATCCCCTTAGTTGTACGACTCTGCGGAGCTACTATTGAGTGCCGAGGGTGATACCTCATATAGCACTTCTGATGTTAAGTCTGTAGTGTAGCTACCGGTCCTGGTATTTGACGGTGATTCCTCCTTCACCACTCCTGATAAAGACTCTGTCGTGCAACCACTCAAGTGTCGACCATCGAGGGTGATTCCCTAAGTCCACCTTAACGGTTAAATCGAGTGGGAATCCATCGAGGGTGATTCCTCGGGTTTCCCCCCTGCTATTTTGGACACACGGTTAATTTGACTTTACCGCAGAACCATGTTGAAGTAGGGTCGGCCTTGAGGTGTATCCGCGAGTTGATGTGTAGTCGGGTTGACCTATAGGGTACCCACGATATTTCTATGTGGCATAGCCGGGCATTCCGGTCCTTTGCCGTAAGTCTGCGAGACGGGGCGACGGGGTCACATGATCTTGAGTCTCTGCTCGTTACCGCGCGCTCCCAAGACACTAATGGATTTCGGTATTTGATCTGAGTTGGCCACTGGCCTATATGCACAAACCGCCACGCGAGAACAAATATGTTCTCTCGGAATTGTATGTATAAGCCGAAGCTCTTCAAACATCGGCGACTGAGTGACGCGTGCCCGGGTGGCCCGCGTAAGCACCTGCCTTGTATAAGGAGGTTGCTAGGATTGACACCGGCCGTGTACGCAACATGCACGAGTGCGAAGGGCGATGGGACCAAGACCCCTGCGCGCTTAGGATGTAGACCGGCGTGCTAGCTTCTTTGTTGAGCCTAGGTAGGGCTACGACGTGTTGATCTTCCGAGGCCGGGCATGACCCAGGAAAGTGTGTCCGACCGAAGTGATCGAGCGGTAATGTGGTGCACCCCTGGAGGGAAGTTTATCTATTTGTCGTGCGAAAATACGGCCACCTATGGGGCCATCAACCCCTTGTGTTTCGGCACTGGAAAGAGCACATTGCACAAAGAGCGGAGGGCGCAAAGCAGGACAGCAGAGATCACACAGGCAGTTTTTACCCAGGTTCTGGCCGCTGCGAGGCATAAAACCCTACTCCTGCTTTGGTGGATTGATGAGGGACCATAGTGGAGACACATCGCTCTAGCCCGGCAAGGTTGCCTCGGGGCGTGAGCAGCTATGCGCATATGAGTGTACAAGGGTTCGAATCCTTTCTATCGTTGCCACGGCCCTCGTTTTATAGATCAAGGGGTCACCACAATGGCAAATCAATCAGTTTGTACTGATTAGATAGAAAACACTGCTATCATACCTAACTCTGCAGGCAAGACAGGGCGCATTAAATGTGCCGCTTAGTGTCACATCATAGGGCAGTCCGGCAAGCCTTGTCGGGCTGTTCGGCCACCTCCTCACCTGCCAGTGTGACACGTCTCTGGACGGGTGTCATTTGGAGGTAACTTCCTTAGGAAGTGGCTGCCACGTGCCAAATAACAGCCACTTAGCCACTTGGGGGCTCGACACCGCACCGATCGGTGACTTGCGTTGCTGTGAGGTGGAGCGGTAGAGCCTTGGCAGGGTAGGCTGCCCTCATCATGCCCGGCAGGCCTGCCAGGACAGTCTTGAGACTTGCCTTCGGGGCAACCTCGACCTTGCCAGGCTCGCCTGCCCGGCAAGGGAGGTTTTTCCTTGCTGGTATCTTGCTCCTTTAGCTCGAGTTGGTCTTCTTGATCCACTGATCTCTTCTGCTTGGTTTGGCCTTGGATGTTGCAACCTTGCTCTTAAGCATGTGTATAGTCTGGGCAACACACCTGGGGTTTGTTGCACCGATAGGAGCCCCCGGGCCTGGCCTGAACGCGTTGCCGGGCATCGTCGGGGTAGGCCCTATCCAGTACACACGCGAGAGGGTGGTAGTAGCTTGTCCTTTGGGATCTTCTTTGCTTCTTCATTAATCTGGGCTTGGATCAGTTTTCGGTTCTCCCTTGCGTCGCGTAACACCAATTGTAGTGGGGCCATCTTTGTAATGGCCCGTGAATGACTTTAACGCATAGGGGAGTAACTGCTAATTCACTCTTCCCACCACACCCTTATCCTTTGCCACGTATGCTGCATGTATTGAGTGGGGTAGGTAACGGAGGCATGTGGTGCGGAAAGAGCGCTATGGCAGGGACCCGGTCTTCTTGGGTTGGTGGAGAGGGACGGCGGTTACCCACCAAGGGATCAGTCCCCAGCCTCGTTTCCCCTATAAAGGGGATGTGGGCGGGGGTGCAGGCTCACAGCAATCTCCCCCCCCCCCCACTCGGTCTTCTGGTGTTGTGTCTTCGTTATGGCGCGGGGAGGGAAAGAAGGGCATGATGTAGGGTAGAACCCTAGATGCCCGATCTTTCACGAAATGGAGGGGATCACGCGAAGAACACCAAGAACACGGGGGGAAAATCGAGAGGAACACTCAAGAACAAGTCCAATCACACGTCCACTAGACAATCAAACACACAAGGTACATGAACAACAAAGGGAAAGATACAAGGTAAAGTTCGTCACAAATCCAAAGGAGCTGGGGGGCTTGATGATCCAGATAGATCCTTCCCCAAGTGGGTCTTGATATCCTCGGGATCTTCTCCTAGATGGAGGTCTTGGCTTCCAATGGAGTAGTCTCTCTCTCTCAAGAGGAGAACGTAGGAGCAAAGCTCACATACAAATGAGCTATCATATTTGCTAACCCTAACTAGGAGGAGGGAGTGGCCTATTTATAGTATAAGCCACGAAGGGGTAAGTGGGAAAGGGATACATGGGCCTCTGGCACGGTTAGGAACGCAAGGTGCTGGATGTCCGGGCTGGGGGCCGGATGTCCGAGGTCTCGATCGGATGTCCGGGTTTGAGTGGAAGTTCGATTGCTATCTGGATACGTCGCTGCCAGATTTCCGGGACGGGTGCCGGATGTCCGGGCGTTGCTGAGGTGCCGGATGTCCGGCCGCTCATGCTGTTGGCCATCTAATGGGGCAGCTCCTGCGCGGCTCCCCAGGGGCCGAAGTAGCTTAACAACTCTGTATTCTTCCGTCGTCGCTTTCATGCTTCCCTCGCGGATGGTGTAGTTGTTCATTGGTGCTTGAACTCCTCCTCGTCGTCTGTGAAGCTCCGACAATACCTATGCATGCACACGGGAGAAGTGTCAAGTAGTATACCATCCTCGAAGGGGTCAAGTGAGCATGTGTAAAGGAGATGATTCACCTTTGTGTATGTGAAGTAGATGTCGCACGTGTCACTCGCCGAACGAACTCTTGACATGGTGATGTCCGTAGGATGCTCTGCATCATCTCCCACCCTTGGGAAAGATCCGACCTCGGATCGAAAACCAAATTACCATGGGAAAGAGATGGCTTCGCCGTGTAGAAGTGGACATTCACCAAGTACTCGTCATCTTGAAGCTTGAAATGGGCACTCTCCAATGTCGCACCGTCTTGTGATTCCTTCAAAAGGAGTAAGGACAACAAACACTTGGAAAAACAAATGTGGTTAGCGTTAGTGCAAAACCAAGCATACAAGAGGTGATTCACCAAACAAGTGTCGTCATCAAGCATAGCATAGGGTGTGACAAAGGATTGTGACATGGCATGTAAGCTTATTAATCGAGCACAAGAAAAGATATCATGGGGACAAGTATGTAATTGTGAGGTAGAGATGCAAATATGTTTGACAAGAGAATAAGCATCTACCTCAAGGTCATAGCAAGCATTCACAAATTGCTCAATGAAGGGTCTATGGTAGGCATACGAATCATTCACAACACCAAACAAAATGAAGTGTCTAAACACATGGGTCAAGTGCAAGACAATCCAAGCATAACGTGCATAGGGTTTAGTGAAGATAGTGTGGAACTCAACACAATAGAAAGGGCAATTGTTCATCATGTGTGAGGCAATCAAGGCAATCATGTAGCAATCAATGGGACATGGCATATCTGAAGAAATAACATTGTGGCAACCAACCATATTATAGGAGCAAGTAATCCAAGAATGGGGTGCAACACACAAGGTATATATGTCATGAGGCACAGAAAGGTGAAAATGATAAGTCGACGAAAGATCTCTAACATGTGCGTAATCAAGTGGTCCAAGATGAACAATAAGTCTCATGGTGCAAGCAACACAAGTAGTATGATCCGCAATATCCATGCTCAAGAAAGATGTCACCTTGAAGGCGTGTCCTTGTGCATCCTTCACAATGTAAAAGTGCAAGCAAATGCAGTGTAGAAGCGAGTCGTGGTGGAATGTATGAGGCTCGCTCTGAAGAGCTCGAATGGTCAACTCACGTGTAGTGGAAGTCGACACAAAGTCCAAGTATCCTACACATGCGCACAATAAAGCAAAGAACGTATGCGCGTGGTAGATAAACACATCACCCATCATGATGGTTATCTTCTCTTGCACATAACCATTAGAAGCACAAGTGCATGAATAACATGATGCAACAATGGAAATATTCATGGCACTAGGTATATGGTGCAAAGAGTTAAGACAAGCATGCTTCACAAGAAATATGTCAAAATCTCCAAATATATGTGAGAATGCTATGGGGGCAATCTCATTAGCAAGAGTTAAGTCATTGTTGCACTCAATATATGTCAAATTATCTAGCATGAGAGAGGCAACACATGGAGATACATGATAAGAAGAAATAACAATCATGTGCAAAGCATGTAGATGGTTGTCATCAACCGTATGAAATGAGCAAGTATGAATCACTGGTGATGCAACATAAGCAAGCATAGTAATCAAGTCGTGCAAGCTAGTAGTGCGAAGATGCAACATACTAGAGGAAATCATGGCAATCATGTCATGTGAGCAAATAATAGGCATAGACAATGCACATGACATATCGCAAGCACGAACATAAAGCAAGATCATAGTATCATCATAGGAATGGGTCGTAAGTGGAACATGGCAATAACAAGCAATATCTCCACCAAGCTTGCAAATACACATACAAGTACTAGAATCAATCATCATGTGTAATGCAAAACATGGGTCACAAATGCATGGAAAAGGTATAGGAATGAGCATATCATGCAAAATGAACATGGCAAGATGGGCATAGAATATGTAATGGAGAACAACCCAGAACCATGTGAGGGCCATGTAGAATAAATGCGCGAAGTCTTTGCCCGAAGGGGCCGGTGGGAAAACCAATCCATGCGATCCCAAGTCATCGTTGCTCTCTAGAGCTCATTTTGTCAACTCATGGGATTGTGAGGTTGACAAGTATTCATGGGTACCTACACAAAAATACATAAACCAAAGAAATTGTGTGCACGGTAAATGTACACATCATCCATCATGATGTGTATGTGCACGTGTGAGTTAGCACAAGATAAGCATCGCTCAAAGAAATTTGATGCATGGTATAGGAACATGTCATCCATCATGAAAGAATAGTTATTGTGTATAACACGACGGGGACACAAATTGAGAATGCAAGTATATGGCACATCGATAGCATGTTTATTCATGGGAAGCATATTGTGCGCACAAGTATTGAGATCATGCAATGGATGGGATTGATAAAAATATCCTAACATGTATGAGGAAACTATGGGGGTCTCCTCATGAGCAATATCGGAAACATCATACGGAGAAAATGGACAACATCCAAAGCAATGTATATCCGAAGTTAGGTGGTCATGGCATGGCATATGAGATAAAATGATGCAAAGGGAGCATATCAATATCATCACAAGAAAAACAATGCCAATAACCATGGGCTTGTAATCTATACTATATGTGCAAATTGGGTTTATTTTGATGGCATATGCATAGTTACTACGAAGAGATTGAAAATATGACATATGATTGATCTCATGCATAGCATATGACTAGTCAAGCGGATTGTCAAACATGATGTGACCTAAAGAATTATCACAAGAAATCCTATGTAACATGGCATCACAACTAATAGAGTCCACATGGCAATCATCAAACTCATCATAAATGGGTAAATCATCGCATGGGGAAATCTTACTAGCATGAAGCATGGTAATAGGTGGATCAACATCATGCAAGCAATCATTGTCAACATAGTCCACTAGTGGGACAAGATCATCACCTTCACCTATGTTACCTTTTTCATTCCACTCAAGTGGTGTAGGTGAGGTGGTAAAGACCGAATGGTGCTCATCATCATCGTGATGGAACCATGTGGGGGTGCATCATATTCCACCATGGCCATCGTCTTGTCCAAAGGACGGACGAAGTCATCGAGGATCGGCGCGTCATCATATATGGGACCTAGCACCAAATGAGAAGACACAAAAGAGGTAGAGGTCAAGTCGTTAGAGTTGAAAATGTCCTCACAAGACCTATCGACTATCACACTCTCTCTATGTGGTGGTTCACTCACTCCCTCAAAGCCGGTCCACTCAAAGTCACATATGGTGGAGTCATTCATCTCACTCAAGTGGTTGGGATTGTGGCACTCCTCACATGGGAATTGGGGCAACACATAATATATGGGGCTAGTGGTGAAGTCACTCTCACTCTCAATATGGTGGCACAGGTCACTCAAGTCATCATACGTCGTCGTGGTCGAAGGGAAAATCCCATGCTCAACCATCTCGTCGTCGTCGTCGTGGATGACGGCTGAAGATGGCATATCACCACTCTCCTCCATGACCGAAGGGAAAATCCCATGCTCGATCATCTCGTCACCGTCGCCGTGGATGAAGGCCGAAGATGGCAGATGGAAGCATCATCCTTGCTCGTCACCATGTCGTTTGCCTCCAAAGCTTGGTCCTTGATGGTCTCCATAGTCGTAGTCGTCGCCGCAACATCTTGAAAAAGAGTCGTGGAGGATTCGGCATCATCAATGCCACAAAGAGGTATGGCGGTGAAGTCGAACTTGGGAGCATCATCTTGGAGCTCGTCGGGCTTGGACATCGTAGTGGTACTAGCCTCATGCTCGCCGTCTCGGAGCTTGGTCTTCGGGAAGTGTGCTTGTGGTGGAGAAGCCTTAACCTTCATGAGTTCTTGTTCTGCCTTGAGAGCACCAATGTAGTAGTCGTCGAGGGACTTGTAGTTCTCGAGGAAGATAGTCTTGGAGATGTTGTTGTGTAATCCCATCATGAAGTTGAACTTCATTGAAATGGGGTCGTCCACGCTGGCTCGTCGCAGGGCATTCTTCATCTCCTTGAAGTACGCGTCGATGGACTTGGATCCTTCGATGGTGTTCTCCAATTGGTGTAGAAGTTGTTCCGTGTAGGTTGGAGGCACGAACTCCCGCCGAAAAGCTCTCTTCGTCTTGGGCCAACTCATGTTGTAGCTCTCCAAAGGTGTGTGAAGCTACCATGTTGACGCGTAGTCGTGGAAGTTCGTTGTGGTGCACTTCACTTGATCTGGAGGAACTTTATGTAGGTTGAGGTAGTCGTCTATTAGGTGCTCCCACTCGAGATACTCCTCGGGTTCTTGAGTCCCATAGAAAGGAATCGCGTGGTAGGTGTCGAGGTCGTAGTAGCTTGTGGAAGTCACGGACTTGAGCTTGGGGAGCTTCTCTTGAGCGTAGTCTTGGGGTGCTTGTTGGCGAGGATGTCGTATGTCCGTAGGCGGGTCGGACATCTGGGAGTGGCGGCCGGATATCGGGGGGATGATGTCCAGAACCGTGCAGATTTTGTGCTCCAGGAGCTGGATGTCTGGCCGAAGGCCCGGATGTCCGGCCTGACGATTCCAGATCGGGATTTGGAATTCGAAACTCGGTTTGGGGCGGCAATTGATGATTTTGGGGGCAAAATTGGGGAGATTTCGTGGATGGAAGGTGGGAAAACTTGGGGAAAAGCTAGATCCACTTGAAACCAAGCAAATCCACAGATCAAAATCAACAAAACATCATCAAGCCAACAAATCACAAAAAAATTGGGGGCTATTTTTGGTGGGGATTTTCGAATTTAGGACGAAATCAAGCAAAAGAAGGCTAGAAACAAGGGGTGCGGGCTCCAAATTCGTGATCAACATGGCTCATGATACCAAGATGATGTAGGGTAGAACCCTGGATGCCTGATCTTCCACGAAATGGAGGGGATCCCATGAAGAACATGAAGAACACGGGGGAAAATGAGAGGAACACTCAAGAACAAGTCCAATCACACATCCACTAGACAATCAAACACACAAGATCGACAAGGTACATGAACAACAAAGGGAAAGATACAAGGTAAAGTTCATCCCAAATCCAAAGGACATGGGGGACTTGATGATCTAGATAGATCCTTCCCCGAGGGGGTCTTGATATCCCTCAGGATCTTCTCCTAGATGGAGTTCTTGGCGTCCAATGGAGTAGTCTCTCTCTCAAGAGGAGAAGGTAGGAGGAAAGCTCACATACAAATGAGCTATCATATTTGCTAACCCTAACTAGGAGGAGGGGTGGTCTATTTATAGTGTAAGCCACGAAGGGGTAAGTGGGAAAGGCATACATGGGCCTCTGGCCCGGTTAGGCACGCGTAGGTGCTGGACGACCGGGCTGGGGGCCGAATGTCCAGGCTTCGGGACGAGCCGGATGTCCGGGGTCTCGGCCGGATGTCCAGGCTAAAGTGGAAGTCCGGTTTCTCTCTGGATACGTCGCTGCCGGATTTCCGGGACGGGTGTCGGATGTCCGGGCGTTGCTGAGGCGTCGGATGTCTCGGGCTGGAGCCGGATGTTCGGCCGCTGATGCTGTTGGCCGTCTGTTGGGGCAGGTCCTGCGCGGCTGCCCACGCGCCTGATGTCCGGCCTCTGGCCTGGAGGTCCGGCCGCTATAGGTTCAGCAGCTCCATATTCTTCCGTCCTCGCTTCCATGCTTCCCTCGCGGATGGTGTAGTTGTTCCTTGGCGCTTGCACTCCTCCTCGTCGTCCATGAAGCTGCGACAATACCTATGCATGCACACGGGAGAAGTGTCAAGTAGTATACCATCCTTGAAGGGGTCAAGTGAGCAGGTGTAGAGATGATTCACCTTTCTGCATGTGAAGTAGATGTCGCACGTGTCACTCACCGTACGAACTCTTAACATGGTGATGTCCGTAGGATGCTCCGCATCAGGACACGGTCGCGCCTTGGTTGGGATAGGATCCCCTTCCCGTCCTTGCACAAAGCACTCGGCCTGGAGTGGTGGCCCGATGTTCGGCGCGGGTGGAAAGGGCCTTTGGAGGATGCGCGGGCGACATGGTGGCAGCGGCGGAGGTAGCGACTCCAGCGCGCTCGCTACCGGGCCGCCCGTGGCCGCAATCTTAGTGAGGGGTCACGCGAGCGACCCCACGCCAAAGTTCAAAATGGGCACAAAGCGTGGTAGTCGACCGTGGCCTATCCTTCCTTCTCCTGTGATGTCGAAGGTAGACCGCGGAAGCGGTTCGGCATTGGTTACGGCAGATCCCCTCTTTCGGGGTACAACTCATCTTGCGTTCGGGCGAGTTCCTTGTGCCCGTGCATGCTTCTTCAGAGGACGACATCCTTCTAGCTTCGGGTCGTCGGAGACGGCCATGCTCTCTATGGATCCTCCCGAAGTGCCCGGCGCCTGTCCTAGTCGCCACGGCCGGGGCTTGAGCGATGGCGGGTGCGCCTCCTTGAGCAATTGTGACGAGGAAGGTGGCGGCAAACCACGACGCGTCAAGAACAAGGAAGACCGCTCCGACGTGGTGTGATCGCCGGCAGCACCATTATCACCGGCTGGGCCTTCGGCAGTGCCACCATTTGCACCTGCCCTCCGGTTCCTTCATCTCCCCCTGCGGTGTCGAGGAGGGGAGGGACAGAGCAAAGGCATTACATGGCACTGATCTTTTTTTAGTCTAAAATATGTAGGTATTTGCCAAACTTTAGTCTAAATTACGTAATCTTGTTTACCCATGTTTGTGTTCTGTAAGATCTGTACTTGCTCATCAACATATTAGTGAGAAAGACAAGCTTTGCCGGGTACTTGTGCATGTATCATACGCATGCAGAGGTGACATGCCTCTATACATTCAAGTAAACAAGTTTTCCCCGGCAGGCTATCCTGCCGGTACCTCCGTTTGTTGCCGCTGGGCTAAGCCTACCGGCACAAATCCACAAAGAGGGACCAACCCCCCGCCAAACCTTCCCCGTCAAAGGCCACTGCGACCATCCTGATCGAAGCAACGTTCGAGTCAAAGGATGGGAGCTCCTAAGATTCGAAGGTGGCAAGGTTTTCATATGCACAAGTTTCACTTTACAGAACACATATGGATAAGAAAGAACTTATCTGTTTGGCTTGCCGGGGATCGCAATGTAAGCTTGTCTTCTCTTCTCTTCTTCGGGACCAAGTCCACGGTAAGAACCCTGCAACTTAGTGCAGATGAAAATGATGCCACATGCGACCTTATCTACATGATCATGCTATGCTCATGATATGCTTATGCATGCATGCAATCTTCTTTGGCCCCCCTAGCGCTTCGTTTATTTCTTTGTTGCTCAGGGTCTGCGCCTGGCTTTGTACAAAGGATTACATGCAACTTCGGCAAAGCTTTTACAAAAGGGTAGTTGCCGGGCAGGGCCTGACAGCCGCGCCTTACAGGTAGAACTTGTGGAGATGCTTGATGTTCCATGAGTATTGCAACTGAATGCCATCTCCGGTCTCCAGACGGACTGCGCCGGGTCTGGTGACTCGTACTACCCGGTAAGGGCCTTCCCACTTTGGTGTCAATTTGTTTGTACCCTTGGCGGACTGAACGCGCCTAAGGACAAGGTCGCCTTCCTCAAAACTCTGGGCATGAACCCTGCGGCTATGATAGTGACGCAGGGCTTGCTGGTAGCGTGCAGCATGTGTAGCAACCCAGAGATGGTTCTCCTCAAGCAGCACATCATGATCACGCTGGTGCTGTTCTTGTGCTACTTCATCATAAGAAAGTACTCGAGGTGATCCGTATATGAGTTCCGTGGGGATAACTGCTTCTGCCCCATAGACTAGGGAGAAGGGAGTCTGCCCGGTAGCTTGATTTGGTATCGTACGGAGGGACCAAAGAACCACTGGCAGCTCGTCGATCCATCGCCTGCCACACTTTTGCAGCCTATCGAATGCTCTTGTCTTGAGTCCTTGCAACACTTCAGTGTTTGCCCTCTCAGCTTGTCCGTTGCTCCTTGGATGGGCAACAGAGGCAAATGAGATTTTGCTTCCGAGGGCATGAACGTATTGCATGAAGGTGCGGCCTGTAAAATGGGTGCCATTGTCGGTGATGATTCGGGCAGGGACCCCGAAGCGGCACACCAATCCTTTTAAGAACTTGATAGCTGACTATGTAGGCACCTTCCTCACGGGCTCCACTTCCGGCTACTTTGTAAACTTGTCGATTGCAACAAACAAGAATTCAAAGCCCCCGGTAGTACGGGGGAAGGGGCCCAAGCTGTCGAGCCCCCAGACCAAAAATGGTCTTGCCAAAAGGAATTGTTTGGAGTGGAGCTGGTAGACTTCACACTTGGTGACTAGCTCGATTGCGTCTTAGAGGGCTGTGGGCCAGTAGAAACCTTGCCGGAAAGCTTTCCAACCAAGGCCCTTGATCTGATGTGGGAGC
The DNA here is from genome assembly GCF_002575655.3 of Aegilops tauschii subsp. strangulata. NCBI lineage: Eukaryota > Viridiplantae > Streptophyta > Magnoliopsida > Poales > Poaceae > Aegilops > Aegilops tauschii. The sequence continues at coordinate 329,724,195 of NC_053041.3, forward strand.
CGCACATAGCCTTGTGTATCTCTGCCAGTAGTTCCTTTCCTTCTCCACGGCAAATGCACTTCAATTTCACACTGTTGGGCCTTCTTCTATATAGTGTGTCATCAACGAACTGATACATACTGGACCTCCGAGCTACTCTTTCAGCTTCTTGCTCTTCGGGATGTTCTCCTGTTTGGAGGAAACAGACGATGTGCCGTGCCCAAGTTGGCGCCCGAGGCTCGACAACGAGGACCAGTGGCACCTCCTCATTCACGGTAGCACACGCCTCAACCATAGAGGTTGGTAGTTTGGCGGGAGGGTGTAGCTTGCCGATTGAAGGGGAGTTGTTCCCGCCAAGCTCTCTGTCGGGGGCTTCGGGAAGCTCTGCCAGGAGAGGCTTGCCGGATTCCAGTTTCCTCCTCTTTCTGGCCATTGTTGTCGGGGATACAGAGGGTTGAGTCAGATGGAGAACAGAAGTCCCTTGTTCCACAGGGAGTTTTTGCGCATCGCACTTTGACAGGTGATTAGCAATGTTGTTTTCCACACGTGGCACGTGCTCTGTTTGCAATTTGTCAAAGCGCTCCTCCAACTTTCTCACTTCCTTGATGTATGCCTCCATCAACGGGCTTTGGTAATCCTTGTTTACTTGTCTCACCACAAGTTGTGAATCTCCACGGACGATCAGCTTCTTGATTCCCAGTTATGTTGCAATTCTGAGCCCGCCAAGGAGCCCCTCGTACTCTGAAGTGTTGTTGGTAGCCTTCGTCCTAGGAAAATGCATCTGAACAACGTATTGAGGTGATCCCCAGTGGGAGCAACGAGAAGCACGCCAGCTCCCGCACCTTGTAGGGAGAAAGCACCATCAAAGTACATGATACATTCTTGGGGCGCTTCCTTGCCGGAGATGACTATCTCCAGTACTTCTTCATCAGGGGTAGGCGTCCACTCTGCAATGAACTCTGCTAGTGCTCTGCTCTGAATAGTCGACGTGCTTTCAAACTTCAAACCAAAGCTGGATAACTCCAAAGCCCATTCCACAATTCTGCCAGTGGCCTCGGGGTTTTGGAGTATGCGTTACAAGGGGAAGCGGCCAAAAATCAACTTTTGCATGCTAGAGTACCTCGACTTAGCCCCCTGCAGCAGGGAGCTGACGAAGTACACCGGGCGCTGCACCACCTTCTTCCTTGCTGCGATCTTGGGACCGCCTCCGCTGCCCTGCTCCTCCTTGTCTTGAACTGCATCTGACCTTGATGGGCCGGGTTCACTTTCCTCTCCAGAGGAGACTGCGGTGGCGGCTGCTGCTTCATCTACCTCCTGCTGTGCCACTAGTGCTGCGCTAACCACTTGATTGGTCGCTGCTAAATATAGCAGCAACGGCTCTTGTGGTTTAGGAGCGACTAAGGTGGGAACGGAGGAAAGGTAGGTCTTCGAATCTTGTAGCACAGCATCCGCCTCCAAGGTCCACTCCACAGGTCCTGCCTTCTTCAAGATTTTGAAGAGTTACAAGGCGCGCTCGACAGACTTGGAAATGAACCTACTCAGCACGGCAAAACATCCACTCAAACGTCTCACGTCTTTAACCGTCTTGGGTGCCTGAACATGCTTGATAGACTTGATCTTGTCGGGGTTGGCCTCTATTCCCCGGTGGGACAAAAAGAAGCCAAGTAGCTTGCCGGAAGGAACGCCAAACACACAATTCTCCAGGTTCAGCTTCAAGTTGATCTTGCGCAGATTTGCAAAGGTCTCTTCCATGTCCTAAAGAGAGTCGATCTGTCCTTGGTCCTGACCACTATATCATCCATGTAAGCTTCAATATTTCTATGCAGCTGGGACTCAAAGCCAATCTGTACTACTCTTGCAAAAGTGGATCCGGCACTCTTCAACCCGAAGGGCATCCGTACAAAGCAGTACGTGCCACATGGGGTTATGAACGCGGTCTTTTCTTCGTCTTCTTTGGACATGAAGATCTGGTGGTATCTAGAGTAGGCATCCAGGAAGGAAAGCGGGTCACACCCGGAGGTGGAATCCACAATCTGGTCGATGCACGGCAAGGGGAATCGGTCCTTCGGGCATGCTTTGTTCAGATATGTGAAATCTATGCAAAGCCACCATTTCCCATTAGCCTTGCGCACTACCACTGGATTTGCTAACCACGTTGGATGCAATACCCCTCTGACCAAACCAGCTGCCTCAAGTTTCTTGATCTCCATGGCAATAAACTATTGCCGCTCCAAAGCTTGCTGCCAGACCTTCTGCTTGACGGGTCGGGCATGTGGGCAAACAACAAGGTAGGTGCTTGATTACATTCTTGGGAACACCGGGGATGTCAGATGGTTGCCAGGAAAACACATCGACATTCGCCCACAGGAAGGCAACGAGCGTGCTTTCCTATTTGTCGTCGAGGGTGGCACTGATAGTAAATGTACCATCAGCGCCAGCCAGCCCTGCCAAGACCTTCTTCATAGTGGGTGTAGCAGCCTTGGATCTCTTGCTATTGGAACTCTCCGGCAAGTCATCAACAGGCGCAACGCACTCCGAAGAGGTACGCTTCCCGAATTCCTTGCTGGCACCCTTGCTAGCTCTCTTCTTTTTCCTACTTACCTTGGCGGGGGCAGTGGCTTCGGCAGCCTCTGCCGCGACTACTTCCCGGTACATCTTGTCCGAGCATATGATTGCGTCTCTCTTGTCCGACGAATGGAAATGGCGCCTATTGGCCCTGGCATCTTCAGAGTGTTGTAGGCATAGTGGGATGCCGCCATGAATTTGGCCAGGGCTGGGCGACCAAGGATTCCACTGTATGGCTGGGGAAGGTCGACCACATCAAACACGATCTTCTCTGTTAGGTGGTTTAACTCCCTCCAAATGTCACCGACAGCGTGATCTTCCCCTTAGGACGACTCCTGCCCATGTTGATCCCTTGGAACCTACCAGTAACCTTGAGCTCTTCTTCTGCTATCTGGAGTTTGCTGATGACCTTTGGAGAAATTAGATTCAACCTGGCCCCGCCGTCAACCAACATCTTTGTGACCTTGAGGTTGCGGATTGTTGGTGAGACCAACAACGGCAAGCACCCTACCGCGATGGTGCGGTCCGGGTGATCCTCTTCATCAAACATGATGGGCGTGCGGGACCACTTGAGCGGCTTTTGAGAATCTGCCGCTGGCTCCACGGTATTGACTTCATGTGCCCACTGTTTAAGTTGGCGGTGAGAGAAGTGCAGAGATGCACCCCCGTCAATGCATAGGGCGTCAGTGGCTTTCTAGAACTCCTGTTCATTGGTTTCCTCTTCATCTCCTTCGTCACTCTCGTCATCACAATACTTCTTCTCATGGCCTCTGGCGGGTTTCCCTTGATATTGAGGAGCCTTGCCGGGACGACCTGCTCTGCCGCCTCGGCCCTTCCCGCCAATGCCATCTTGATCTTTCTCCTGATCTCGCTTCTCGTACTCAGCCCTCTGCTTCTTGACGAGTTGCTCAACCTGATGACACTCCTAAAGACTATGGCCCTTGGTCCGATGGATCTTGCAGTACGGCCCATCACCCTTCCCAGCCTTCTCGGCAGCCGCTACTTCCCGACAATCAGTGCACGTGACAACTTCCTTGCCGAGAACCTCGACCTTGGCCTTCTTGCTGGTAGTAGGTGCGCTCGATCCTTCAACGGTCATCAATGCTTTATCCTTGAGCTTCTTGCTGCATTTATTGTTCTTCTTCTTCTGATTGGTGGCGTCGTCGTCATCCTTTGAGTCGATATCGAAGCCATCTTCTTCACCGGGGAGCGCATCCCCTTTTCTACCCGAGCACACTTATCCAACAGAGTGTACAACTCATTCACAGTCTTGGGCAACCAAATGTTCATTTTAGAACGTATCCGGTGGTTATGCACGTTGGACTAGAATGCGGCTATCACAGCTGCGGGTGATGTCTGGGATGTTCCTGTGCACTCAGCTGAATCTCTGCATGTACTTCCGTAGACTCTCTCCTTCGTTCTGTGGGAGGAGCTGCAAGTCGCTGGGCTGCCCTGGTTCTTGATGACCTCCTGTGAAGGTGCCAACAAACTCATGGCACAGGTCAGCCCAGGTCGAGATGGAGTTCTCCGGCAGGTTCATCAGCCCAGACCTCACATTTGGCTTGAGTGCCAAAGGGAAGTAGTTGGCGAACACCTTCTCGTCTCTTCCCCCGGCAGTTTGAACAGCGATGGTGTAGATGCTCAAGAACTCTGCCGGGTTTAGTCTCCCATCGTACTTCTCTGGTATTTCTGGCTTGAATGTGCGAGATGATGGCCAACGCAGTTGCCGCAACTCGCGAGTGAAGGCAGGGCACCCAACCTTGAAAGGTAGGTTCCCACCTTCATCGAGCGTGGGCTCGTCGACGTCAGGGCCATTGCACCTATCTGACTGGCGGTGGGTGTCGCGGCGTTGTTCGATGGTGACGCGCGCGTCTTGCCTCCGCCTGTCTTCCAGGACTAGTCGTTGGTCTCGACGTGCTCGAGGGTTGGATGAAGCCCTCGATACATCGTTGGGTTCTTGGTCGCGTGGCTCGGGTTGCGGCCCCTGCGCTGGCTGCCGCGGAGGGGATTGCACCATGGGGGTGGCCCCTTCAGTACGGCCAGCGGCTTGGGCCGCCGCCGCCGCCTGTGGAGGCCGTGACGGGCTTGCTCGCTGTGATCCTCCCGCCTCGACAAAACCAATCAGGCTCTGAATGGTGGCTCTCCACTCATCCATCTGATCGGCCGCCGACGGAAATCTCAACAGGAGTTGGGCCCGCGCCATGGCCTCCGAAGTAGTGCTCTGCATGGATGACGACGTAGACCGTAACGTCGTGTGGCTTCTGACGGTGCCAGTAGTGACAGCGTCGTGTTCTCGTCATCGTGAGCCAGTCGCCAGGGTGGCGTGGTGACGAGTTGGATGTGCTTGGGGATCGGCGGCTCCGTTTGGCGCATCGGCTGGGTCAGCTCGTCCCGGGGGTGGTGCATGCCCTGCGGCCGCGCCAACAGCGGGGGTGGCCGGAGGGTTGCGGTTCACCCCAGAGCGATCGTCACCGCTGTTGCTACATCCTTCGGTGGGGCGCAGAGCGTGGACGGAATGATCTCTCCACCCACACCTTGTAGAGTGTGGCTGCTGGGATGCTGCTGGCGCTGTCCTTCTCCGGTGGCTCCTGCTCCCGCTTCGGCTGCAGGGGAGGCGATAATGCCGCCTGAGTGGGCCACGTCCCCCACTGTGTCCTCGTCCCCATGCGTTCCCGTAGCCCCCACGGCGTCGGCGGTCGCGTGCGATGGGGTCTTCGAGGTGGAAGGGTGAGCTACAACACCGGGCTTGTTCTTGGGCGCCATGGATGATGAAGCCGCCGATGAAGAAAATGATGATGAAGATGACGCGCTGCGTACGCTCTCGGGTTCACACAAGCGCTGCCCCCTACCTGGCGCGCCAAATATGTCGTGGGAAAACACAACCACCTATGGGGCCTTCAGCCCCTTATGGTTCGGCAGGGGGAAGAGCACATTGCACAAAGAGTGGAGGGCGCAGAGCAGCACGGCAGAGATCACACGAGCAATTTTTACCCAGGTTCGGGACGCCGCGAGGCTTAAAACCCTACTCCTTGTCGTGGGATATCCACGGTCACCTATGGGACCGGGCGGCCCCTTGTTGGTTCGGCGGGGGACGCCGCGTTGCACAAAGAGGAGACTAGCGCGCGGAAGCACAGTAGAGAGCACACAAGCAATTTACCTAGGTTCGGGCCGCCGCGAGGCGTAAGACCCTACTCCTGCTTTGGTGGATTGATGGTGGAAATGAAAGTGGTGGTGCGTGGTACACTTGCCCGGCAAGGCCTGCCTCCGGGCTGCAGTGACCACAAGCGTATGGTGGCTTGCGTTTGTCAAGTTTCCAACCCTCTAACCCCCTCCTACGAATGCCATGGGCCTCCTTTTATAGATTAAGGGGTCACCACAGTGGCAAAACAATCATTACCCACTGATATGATAGCAAACAGTGCTATCATACCTAACTCTATGGGCTGGCAGGGTGCATTAAATGCACCGCTCAGTGTCACATCACTAGCTGCCCGGCAAGGCCTGCAAGGATTATTTTGCTAGCTCCGCATCTATTCTCTTGACACGTCGCTGGACGGGTGTCACCTGTGGGTTTCTTCTGTAGGAGTTGGCTGCCATGTGGCAAATGCTGCCACTTAATCACCTTGCGGCTTGGCACCGCACTGATTGACGATGTGGGTCGTACTTGCATGGTTGCCGGGGTGATTCAGGCCCCGCGAGCCCCGGCAGGCGCTGCCGGGGAGTCCTGGTTGCTTGCTTCGGGTGGTGGCCTGGCCCCTTGCCGGGCTCGCCTGCCCAGTAAGGGAGGACCTTTCTCTTGTCGATATCCTGCTCCCTTGGCTCGATCTCGATCTCTCTGAGCTGCATGTTGGTTCTTCAAGTCTCTTGGTCCTTCAATCCCTATCTTGAGCTGTTGCTTCGATCTTGATCTTGTGCATGTGCACAGTTGGGCAACATAACCGGGGTCTGTTGCACCGACAGAAGCCCCCGGGCCTGCCCCGATCGCGCCGCGGAGCATCGGCGGGGTAGGGCCTCATTAGTGCACATGCAGAATTGCTGAAGGGGTTGGCCCCTTGAGGTTTTCCTTTGCTGCTTCATTAGCTTCGATCTTGGGGGCGGTTTCCGATTCCCCCGCGCGTGGTGTAAAGCCAACAGTGGTGGGGCCACGACAGTGATGGCTCGTGAATGACTTGAACGCACGGGATAGAAACTGCCAAATTACTCTTCCCACAACGCGCTCTTATCCTTAGCCACGTATGCCGCATGCATAGCGCGGGGTAGGTAACGGAGGCGCGTGGTGCGGAAGAGCGTCTTGAAGCGGGTCCATCTGTTTTGAATTGGTGGAGGAGGGCGGCGATTGCCTGTTGATGGAGCAGCTGCCCTTCCCCGCTCGGCCTATAAAAGGAGGGGCGGAGGAAGGCGGAGTCATCCACCTCTGCATCCCTCTTCTCCTTCTTTCCTGGTTCTCTGCTTCTTTTGGTAGTGCTGAAGGGAAGGGCCCGGGGTCAGCCCCCGGGCTTCTGCTCGGGGCAATTGCTGCTTCATGTTGGTGCAGATGTTCGGGGAATGAGCCTGGTCCTTGGCGTGGTGAATCTCTTGGTCTCTTCGAAGCTCGGGCGGGGGCGGGGCTGGAGATCATTGGTAATCCCAACATAGCCCCTCTCGGAGGCCTTGGAGCCGTTGTTGACGAGGTGCACACCTTCCTGCCCGCCAAGGAGGGGAGCGGTGCGCTTCGAGCCCCCTGGCCATCTTGGCCGTCCGTTGTCTCCCCGAGGGGAGTGCCAGACTTGACTCTTGGCCTTCCTCTGGGTCGGTGTTGATGAAGATGAAGCTAGGGGAGAAGGAGAAGGCGGGAGACAGGCCGTCCAGTACGAGTACGACTGCATCGACGCGTTCGTCTCGTAATGACGATCTGCTGCCCGTTCGCCTGGCTCTCTTCCTCTTTCCCTGGCATCGTCATCACCGTTTTCTCTGTTACCGGGGAAAGGCTCGTTCCCCTGGTACTTCCGCCTCCCCCGAGGGGTCTTCTGGCTGGGCGCCGGTGTCCTCCTCTGGCGGTGCCTGTGCTGGAGCCCTCCTTTCGGTCCTGGAGGCGGTGACCAGGGATCCGTCGAGGCGCTCCGCACGTCTTCCTCCTTCGCAGCCTCGCCACTCCCGATCCTGTCAGACCGGGTTCGCCAGCTTCTGACAAGGATCGGGGTGGCGTTGTATCGACGCGGCACCTGTCCTCTTCTCTTCCCACCACAATACCTGGGATAAGAGGAAGAGGGAGAGGAGTTTACGGAGCTCTTATGTTTTTTCAATCTTAAATCTGTAGGCAATTGCCAAATTTTAATTCAAATAATGTAATCTCTCGAGTCTATCCTTGTATTCTGTAATAATTGTACCTATAACTGCATATGAATGAAAAAGATGAATCTTGTCTGGAACTCGTGCATGTGTATGTCCATGCAGAGGCGAAGTGCCTCTTTAATAGAAGAAACAAACTTTCCCCGGCAAGATATCCTACCGGCGCCCTCATTTGTCTGCCGGAGAGCTCGGTCTGCCGGGGAACACATAGAGGGGCCAACCCCCCGCCAACTCCTTCCAAAGGCCACTGCGACCATCCCGACTGAAGCAACGTTCGAGTAATGGATGGGAGCACCTAAGTTTCAAAGAGGAAGGCGAGGTTTCTCATGCAAAGTTGTAGCTTTACAGAACACTAATGGACAAGAGGTGAACTTATCTGTTTGGCTAGCCGGGTATCGCCGTGTCGTGCAATCTTCTCTTTCTTTGTCGAGGCCAGATTCATGGCAAGAACCTGCAACTCCATGTAGATGAGAATGAAAGCAGGATGCAATCCTATCTATATGCATATGCAAATGCTCACGAAGTGCTTATGCAATGATCTGGGTGTGCTTGTGCATGCATGCAATCTTAGTTGCGGCCCCCCTACAGCGCTTTTTTGATTTCTCTTGCACGGGGTCATCGCCCCGGCTTGTACATGGGGTTACATGCAACTTCAGCAATGCCATGTATAATGGGTGGCTGCCGGGCCTGCCCGGCAGCCTCTGCGCCTTACTGGGTGGAACTTACGGAGATGCTCAATGTTCCATGAGTTTTGCAACGGTGTGCCATCTCCGGTCTCTAGACGGACTGCGCCGGGTCTGGAGACTCGTACCACCCGGTAAGGGCCTTCCCACTTCAGTAATAACTTGTGTGTACCCTTGGCGCACTGAACACGCCTAAGGACAAGGTCACCTTCCTCAAAACACCGGGCATGAACCCTACGGCTGTGATAGTGGTGCAGGGCTTGCTGATAGTGTGCAGCACGCGTAGCGGCCTGAAGACGGTTCTCCTCAGGTAGCACAGCGTCATCACACCGGTGCTGATCTTGTGCTACTTCATCGTAGGCAAGCACCCGAGGAGACCCGTAAATGAGTTCCGTGGGGATAACTGCTTCTGCCCCGTAGACCAGGGAGAAGGGAGTCTGCCCGGTAGCTCGATTTGGTGTCATTCTGAGGGACCAAAGAACTACCGGCAGCTCCTCAATCCACCGCCTGTTGTGCTTCTGTAGCGTATCGAAAGTCCTTGTCTTGAGTCCACGAAGCACTTCAGCGTTCGCCCTCTCAGCTTGCCCATTGCTCCGGGGGTGTGCCATAGAGGCAAATGAGATCTTGCATCCGAGGGTTTGAACATATTGCATGAAGGCGTGGCTCGTGAATTGGGTGCCATTGTCAGTGATGATCCTTGCCGAAACTCCGAAATGACACACCAGTTCTTTCAAGAACCTGATAGCTGACTGAGCAGTCACCTTCTTCATGGTAGTCACTTCCGGCCACTTTGTAAACTTATCGATGGCGACGAACAAGAATTCAAAGCCCCCGATTGCTCGGGGGAAGGGGCCGAGGATATCGAGCCCCCAGACTGAAAATGGCCATGACAGAGGGATTGTCTGAAGAGCCTGGGCAGGCAGGTGTGTTTTCTTGGAATGGAACTGACAGGCTTCACATGTCGTGACGAGCTCAACTACGTCTTGGAGGCCTGTGGGCCAATAGAATCCTTGCCGAAATGCTTTCCCAACTAATGCCCTTGATCCAATGTGTGAGCCGCACATTCCTCTGTGAATCTTAGCCAGCAATTCCTTTCTGTCCTCCCGGCAGACACACGTCAATTTCACATTGTTGGGCCTCCTTCTATACAGAGTGTCATCGACAAACTAATACATACGGGCCCTCCGGGCTACTTTCTCAGCTTCATCTGGGTCGCCGGGGAGTTCTCCGGTTTGGAGGAAGTGGACGATGTGCCTTACCCAAGTTGGATCCTGAGGCTCGGTAACGAGGACTAGTGGCACCTCCTCGGCTGCGGGAGCACCAGCCTCGTTCGCGGGGTCCATAGGCCCGGCTGGAGGGGGTGGTCCGGCAGGCTATGAGGAGTTATTTCCCGCAGGGTCTCTGCCGAGAGCGGATGGCTCGATCAGGATAGGCTTACCGTAGTCCAACTTTCTCTTTTTCCGGGCCATTGTGGTTGGTGATACGGAGGGTTGAGAGATGTGGAGAACAAAAGTTCCAGGTTCCACAGGAAGCTTCTGCGCAGCACACTTTGACAGGTGATCAGCTATGATGTTTTCCGCACGGGGTACGTGCTTTATTTGCAACCCGTCAAAGCGCTCCTCTAACCTCCTTACTTCCTCAACGTATGCTTCCATCAATGGTCTTTGTTAATCTTTGTTGACTTGTCTCACCACAAACTGTGAATCTCCTCGCATGATCAGCTTCTTGATTCCCAACTCTGCTGCAATCCTAAGCCCGGCAAGGAGCCCTTCATACTCAGTTGTATTGTTGGTGGCTTCTTCCCGGGCAAAGTGCATTCGGATGACGTACTTCAGGTGCTCCCCGAAGGGGGCAACAAGAAGCACGCCAGCTCCTGCACCTTGTAGGGAAAAAGCACCATCAAAATACATAATCCGTTGTTGGGGTGATTCCTTGCCGGGGAGAGCTGTTTCTGTTGCTTCCTTGTCAGGGGTTGGCGTACATTCTGCAATAAACTCTGCCAGTGCCCTGCTTTGAATGGTTGAAGTGCTCTCAAACTTCAAACCAAAGCTGGATAACTCCAAAGCCCACTCCACTATTCTACCAGTAGCCTCAGGGTTTCGGAGTATCCTCAGCAACGGAAAACGAGTAACAACCGTGATCTCATGGGCTTGGAAGTAGTGGCGCAGTTTCCTTGAGGCCATGACGAGGCGAAAGATCAACTTTTGCACACCAGAGTACCTCGATCTAGCTCCTTGTAACAAGGAGCTGACGACTTTAACTGGGCGCTGCACCACTTTCTTCCTTGCCGCATCCTTGGGATTGCACTCGTTGCCGTGGTTACTACTGTCCTGATGCTCTTCTGACTCTGCCACGGTCTGGCTGCTCTCTGCTTCATCCACCTCTCGTTGTGCTACCAAGGCTGCACTGACCACTTAATTGGTTGCCACTAAGTAGAGCAATAACGGCTCTTGAGGTTTGGGCGCAACCAAGGTGGGCACAGATGATAGGTAAGCCTTCAACTCTTGCAAGGGTGTACCTGCCTCCGGGGTCCACTTCATTGGTCCTACATTCTTTAAAATTTTGAAGAACGGCAGAGCATGCTCTACAGACTTGGAAATGAATCTGCTTAGCGCGGCAATGCATCCCGCCATGCGCCTCACATCCTTAACTGTCCTTGGCGCTTGGATCTGCTCAATGGCCTTGATCTTGTCGGGGTTGGCTTCAATCCCCTGATGGGACACGAAGAATCCAAGTAGCTTGCCAGAGGGAACACCGAATACGCACTTCTCCGGGTTAAGCTTCAAGTTGATCTTTCACAAATTAGCAAATGTCTCCTCCAAATCCTGGATAAGGGTGACCTTATCCTTGGTCTTGACCACAATGTCATCCATATAGGCTTCTATGTTTCTGTGTAGTTGTGGCTCAAAACCAATCTGGACTGCTCTTGCAAAAGTGGACCCGGCACTCTTCAATCCGAAAGGCATGCAGACAAAACAGTATGTACCACATGGAGTGATGAATGTTGTTTTATCCTCATCTTCTTTGGACATGAAGATCTGGTGATATCCGGAGTAAGCATCCAAAAAGAGTACATCACAGCCTGAGGTAGAATCCACAATCTGATCGATGTGCGGCAAGGGGAATGGGTCCTTCAGGCAAGCCTTATTGAGATCTGTGAAATCAATGCAAAGCCTCCGTTTCCCATTCGCCTTCCGAACTACCACTGGGTTTGCCAACCATGTAGGGTGCAGTACTCCTCTGACCAATCCAGCTGCCTCTAATTTCTTGATTTCCTCGGCAATGAACTACTGCCGCTCCAAGGCTTACTTCCTAACTTTCTGCTGACGGGTCGAGCATGTGGGCAGACAGCAAGGTGGTGCTCGATTATCTCCCTAGGAACACCGTGGATATCAGATAGTTGCCAGGCAAACACATCGATATTCGCCCGCGGGAAGGCAACGAGCGCACTTTCCTATTTGTCATCAAGGGTGGCGCTGATGGTGAAAGTACCATCAACACCAGCCAGCCTTGCCGGGACCTTCTTCACTTGGGGTGCTGCAACCTTGGATCTCTTGCTGTTGGAACACTCCGGCACGTCGTCAACGGGTGCCGTGCCCTCGGAGGGGGCACGCTTCCCGGACTCCTTGCCGGAGGTCCTACAATCCCTCTTCTTTCCTTTGCTTTCCTTGGCAGGAACCGTTGCTGCCGCAGCCTCTGCTGCGATGGCATCACGATACATCCTGTCCACACAGATAATTGTATCCTTCTCATCTGATGGGATGGTAATGACTCCCAATGGTCCAGGCATCTTCAAAGTGTAGTAAGCATAATGGGATGCTGCCATGAACTTGGCCAAGGCTGGTCATCCCAGAATCCCATTATGCGGCAGGGGGAGCTCAACCACATCAAACACAATCTTCTCAGTCCTATAGTTCAACTCTCCCCCAAACGTCACCGACAACGCAATCTTTCCCTTGGGATGGCTCCTGCCGGGATTGACTCCTTGAAACATGCCGGTAACCTCCAGCTCTTCCTTTCCTATCTGAAGCTTGTTAATAACTGCTGGGGAAATCAGATTCAACCCGGCCCCGCCATCCACTAACATCTTTGTGACCTTGAGGTTGCGAATTGTTGGGGAGACCAACAACGGCAAACACCCAACCGCGGTGGTGCGGCGAGGGTGGTCCTCCTCATCAAAGATGATGGGTGTGCGGGACCATTTGAGCGGCTGCCGGGCCTCTGGCGTTGGTTCCACAACATTTACCTCCCGTGCCCATCGCTTGAGCTGGCGATGGGAGGAGTGCAAAGACGCACCCCCATCAATGCATAGGGCGTCAGTGGCCCTCTGAAATTCCTGCTCACTGGTTTCCTCTTTGTTCTCTTCATCACTCAAATCACCACATGTTTCCTTCTCTTGGCCCCTGGCGGGTTTTCCTTGGTACCGAAAGGGTTTGCCGGGGCGGTTTGCTTCACCGCCTCGGCCCTTTCCGCCAGCAGCATTCTGACCTTTCTCCTTATCACGCTTATCATACTCTGCTCTCTATCTCTTGACAAGCTGCTCAACCTGATAACATTCATGGAGGTCGTGGCCCTTGGTCCGGTGGATCTTGCAGTACGGCCCATCACTTTTCCTGGCTTTTTCCGCGGTAGCGGCTTCCCGACAGGTAGTGGATGCGGCAACATCCTTGCCGGGGGCCTCAGCCTTGGCCTTCTTGCCGGTACTAGGCATGCTAGAACCTTCCACATTCATCACTGTCTTATCACATGGCTTCTTGTTGCGCTTCTTATCACATGACTGGTTGATTCATCCTCTTCCTCTGAGTCAACATTGATACAAACCTCCTCTCAAGGCAACTTCCTTCATTCCTCCATCTAAGCACACTTATCCACTAGTGTGCACAACTCCTTCACAGTCTTGGGCAACCACGCATTCATCTTAGAACGAATGCGACGGTTGCGCACATTGGAGTGGAAGACTGCTAGAACAGCTGCATGATGGATATTCGGAATATTCCTATGAACTTTACTGAATCTTTGTGAATACTTACGGAGAGTTTCTCCTTCTTTCTGCTGGAGAAGTTGTAGGTCGCTGGGCCTGCCAGGCTCCTGGTGGCAACCGGTGAAGGCACCGATGAATTCTTGGCATAGGTCCGCCCATGATGAGATGGAGTTCTCCGGCAGGTGCATGAGCCAAGACCTAATGTTGGACTTGAGAGCCAACGGGAAGTAGTTAGCGAACACCTTCTCGTCTCTTCCCCTGGCAGCCTGAACAGCGATGGTGTAGATGCTCAGGAACTCTGCCGGGTTCAGCCTCCCGTCGTACTTCTCGGGTATCTCAGGCTCGAACGTGCGGACGGACGGCCAATGGACTTGCCGTAGCTCGCGTGTAAAGGCATGGCAGCTGACCTCGAAAGGTAGGCACCCGCCAACACCGAACGCAGACTCGTCGATGTCGAGGCCGCCACACCCGTCGGTCTGGTGGGGGTCGTCGAGAGGCCGCCCCATGATGACGCGCGTGTCTCCCCGCCGCCTTTCCTCCAGGGTTCGCCGTTGGCCCGGATGTGCTCGAGGGTCGAAAGAGGCCATCGAGACGTCGTCGGGATCTTGATATTGCTGCACCCGCGTCTGCTGCCGCGGTGGGGACTGCACAATCGGGACAACCCCCTCCGTTCGGCCAGTAGTACGGGTAGTCGTCGTCACTTGGGGAGGTCGTGGCGGGCCAACGCACCGCAAGCCCCCAGCCTTAGTGAAACTGAGCAGACTCTGGATAGTGGCACGCCATTCATCCATTTGCTCGATCGCTGGCGGGAACCTTAGTAGCAGCTGGGCTCGCGCCATAGCCTCCGTGGCCGTGCTTGGCATGGAAGTTGATGACCTCGACCGCACCGTCGCCTGGCTCCTGACGGTGCCCGCGGCGGCGGTGGCGCGTCTGCACTGCGGTGGGGTGGTCACCAGGGTAGCGGGGTCGCGCGGCGATGGCGCTCGAGGGTCTGCGGCTCCGTCGGGCGCAGTGGATGGGTCGGCTCGCCCGGGAGGAGACACGTGTGCCGTGACCGCCCCCGTAGCAGGGACAGTCGAAGGACAATGGCTCATCCCGGACCGAGTGCCGTTGCTATAGCTGCGCCCGCCGGTGGGAGGAGGGGACGTAAGCGGAGTCACTCTCCCATCCACACCTTGCGGAGGTCGACCGTCGAAACGCTGCTGAAGTTGTTCTCCTCCGACACCTTCAGCCCCCATGTCAGCCTCAGAGGGAGTGGCGATGGCGCCACCTGCTCCTGCCACGCCCCCAGCAGCACTCACGTCCTCGCTTGTCCCCGCATCCTCTACGGCATCTGAAGCCGCGGGCGGCGGAGCCTTCGAGGTAGATGGCTGGGCCGAAGGGCCGGACTTATTCTTCTTGGGCACCATGGTCGATGGCGTCGTCGAAGACCAAGATGGCGGTGAAGATGACGCGCTACGCACGCTTTCAGGTTCACACAAGTGAGCCCCCCTATCTGGCGTGCCAAAGATGTCGCGGGATATCCGCGGCCACCTATGGGACCGGGCGGCCCCTTGCTGGTTCGGCGGGGGATGTCGCGTTGCACAAAGAGCAGACCAGTGCGCGGCAGCACGACCAAGAGCACACAAGCAATTTACCCAGGTTCGGGCCGCCATGAGGCGTAAGACCCTACTCCTGCTTTGGTGGATTGATGGTGGAAATGAAAGTGATGGTGCGTGGTACACTTGCCCGGCAAGGCCTGCCTCCGAGCTACAGCGACCACAAGCATATGGTGGCTTGGGTTTGTCAAGTTTCCAACCCTCTAATCCCCTCCTACGAATGCCATGGGCCTCCTTTTATAGATTAAGGGGTCACCACAGTGGCAAAACAGTCATTACCCACTGATATGATAGCAAACAGTGCTATCATACCTAACTCTACAGGCTGGCAGGGTGCATTAAATGCACCGCTCAGGGTCACATCACTAGCTGCCCGGCACGGCCTGCCGGGATTATCTTGCTAGCTCCGCATCTTTTCTCTTGACCCGTCGCTGGACGGGCGTCACCTGTGGGTTTCTTCTGTAGGAGTTCACTGCCATGTAGAAAATGCTGCCACTTAATCACCTTGCGGCTTGACAGCGCACTGATTGATGACGCGGGTCGTACTTGCGCGGTTGGCGGGGTGATTCAGGCCCGCGAGCCCCGGCAGGCGCTGCCGGGGAGTCTTGGTTGCTTGCTTCTGGTGGTGGCCTGGCCCCTTGCCGGGCTCGCCTTCCCAGCAGGAGAGGCCCTTTCTCTTGCCGATGTTCTGCTCCCTTGGCTCGATCTCGATCTCTCTAAGCTGTATGTTGGTTCTCCAAGTCTCTTGGTCCTTCAATCCCTATCTTGAGTTGTTGCTTTGATCTTGATGTTGTGCCTGTGCATAGTTGGGCAACATACCTAGGGTCTGTTGCACCGACACCTGCTTTGGTGGATTGATGAGGGGACCGTAGTGGAGACGCAACGCTCTAGCCTGGCAAGGTTGCCTCGGAGCGAGAGCAGCTATGCGTGTATGAGTGTACATGGGTCCGAATCCTTTCTATGGTTGCCACATCGTAGTGCATCCCGACAAGCCTTGCAGGCAAGACAGGGCGCATTAAATGCTCCGCTTAGTGTCACATCGTAGCGCAGCCTGACAAGCCTTGCTGGGTCGTTCAGCCACCTCCTCGCCTGCTTGCATCACAAGTCTCTGGACGGGTGTCATTTGGAGGTGATTTCTTTAGGAAGTGGCTACCACGTGCCAAAAACAGCCACCTAGCCACTTGGGGGCTCGACACTGCACCGATCGGTGATTGCGTTGTTGTGAGGTGGAGCGGTAGAGCCTTGGCGGGGTAGCCCGCCCTCATCGTGCCCGACAGGCCTTCTAGGACAGTCTTGAGACTTACCTTCGAGGCAATCTCGACCTCGCTAGGCTCGCCTGCCCAGCAGGTGAGGCTTTACCTTGGTGGTATCTTGCTCCTTTAGCTCGACTTGGTCTTCTTGATCTGCTAATCTCTTCTCCTTGGCCTGGCCTTGGATGTTGCAACCTTGCTCTTAAGCCTATGTACAGTCTAGGCAACACACCTAGGGTTTGGTGCACCGACATTATTCGAATAGCCGTGTCCACGGTAATTGGACAACTTGGAGGTTTATCCTGATCTATACAATTAGAACTGGATACTGAGATGTGAAATGAATATGATGGCTCCGGGATTGCTTTCTCGCAGGGAGTCGAGAAAGGATCTCTGGGTGTTAATGCTACAACATGCTTGCTAATTATAATATGTTGTTTTGTACTCTTCTAAATGTTGTAAGACGCTTGAAGATGCTAGTCTTCGATAGGCTAGGCCTTCCCTCTATTATGTCATTTCTCCAGTTCAGTCAAAAAATACACCCCCGTTCCTTTGATACCAATGCATACTAAGCATAGTTCCGATGTAAGTCTTGCGAGTACTTTGGATGAGTACTCACGGTTGCTTTGCTACCTCTTTTCCCCCTATACCCGATTGCTGCGATCAAATGACGGATCCCAGGAGCCAGATGCCACCACCGACGACTACTACTACCCCGAGGGTGCCTACTATTACGTGGAGAGCACCGACGACCAGGAGTAGTTAGGAGGATCCTAGGCAGGAGGGCTTGCCTTTCCGATCGATGTTGTTGTTTGTGCTAGCCTTCTTAAGGTAGACTTGTTTAACTTATATTTGTACTCAGATATTGTTGCTTCCGCTGACTCATTTGTATTCGAGCTTATTTATTTGAGCCCTCGAGTCCCCTTGCTTGTAATATAAAGCTTGTATGACTTTAATTTGTGTCTAGAGTTGTGTTGTGATATCTTCCCGTGAGTCCCTGATCTTGATCGTATACATTTGCGTGTATGATTTAATTGGGGGCGTCATAGATAACTTTCTTTAGCATTGATATTTTGAAAGACATGGTTGCTTGTTGATATGCTTTAACATTGATGTCTTCATGTAAAATTGTAGATTATTGCTTTGAATCTTTCAAGTCCAAAAATCCATGCTACAAAAAATATATGATGAATATGTTAGGTAGCATTCGGCATCAAAAAATCTATTTTTATCATTTACCTACTCGAGAAAGAGCAGGAATTAAGCTTGGGGATGCTTGATACGTCTCCAAGGTATCTATAATTTTTCTATTGTTCCATGCTATTATATTATCAATCTTGGATGTTTTATATACACTTACAAGCAATTATATAACATTTTTTTGGACTAACCTATTAACTTAGTGCCCCGTGCCAGTTGCTGTTTTTTGCTTGTTTTTGGTTTCGCAGAATATCGGTACCAAACGAAGTCCAAATGCCACGAAACATTTTGGAGATTTTTTCTGGACAAAAGAGATACTAGAAGCTTCGGGAGACGACCAGACGAGAGAGCATGGGCCCACAACCCACCAGGGCGCGCCCTGATGGGTGGTTGGGCCCATGAGGCTCCATTTAACCTAGCTCCAGTTCTATAAATTCTCTAAAATCGTGAAACCAATAGAGGAGTCCACGAAATACTTTTTCTGCCGCCGCAGGTTCCAGAACCACAAGCTCCCATTTGGAGGCCTTTTCCGACAGTCTGCCGGAGGGGGATTCGATCATGGGAGGGGGGCTCTTCATCATCCTTACTGCCCTCCTATGATCCGTGATTAGTTTACCACGGACCTATGGGTCCATAGTTAGTAGCTAGATGGATTCTTCTCTTTTTGATCTTCAATACAATATTCTACTCGGTGTTCTTGGAGATATATTTGATGTAATGATTTTTTGCGGTGTGTTTGTTGGGATCCGATCAATTGTGAGTTTATGATCAGATCTATCCATTAACATTATTTGAGTTTTCTCTAAACTCTTTTATGCATGATTGTTAGATCCTCGTATTTCTTCTCCGATTTATTGGTTTGGTTTGGCCAACTAGATTGATTTATCTTTCCATGGGAAGAGGTGCTTTGTGATGGGTTCGATCTTGTGGTACTCAATCCCAGTAATAGAAAGGGAGACATGCATGTATCGTTGCTATTAAGGGTAAAAAGATGGGATTTATTTCATACATGAGTTTATCTTGTCTACATCGTGTCATCTTACTTAAGGCATCACTCTGTTCTTCCATGAACTTAATACACTAGATGCATGCTGGATAGCGTTCGATATGTGGAGTAGTATTAGTAGATGCAGAATCCTTTCGGTCTACTTGTTTTGGACATGATGCCTATATACATGATCATTGCCTTGGATATCGTCATAATTATTTGCTTTTCTATCAATTGCCCAATAATAATTTGTCTACCCACCATATGCTATTTTTATGAGAGAAGCCTCTAGTGAAAACTATGGCCCCCGGGTCAATTTTCTATCATATATTTAAACCAAAAATATCTCGCTCCAATTTACTTTTATTTATATTATTTTGTATTTTTGTTTGATATATCTATCAAAAACTATATCGTTTAATCTTGCTCATAACCGTTGAAGGGTTGACAACCCCTTGATACGTCTCCGTCTTATCGATAATTTTTTATTGTTGCATGCCAATATTCTACAACTTTCATACACTTTTAGCAACATTTTATATTATTTTTGTGACTAACATATTGATCCAGTGCCCCGTGCCAGTTCCTATTGGTTGCATTTTTTCTTTCGCAGAATATCCATACCAAACGAAGTCCAAACGCGATAAAATTTACGGAGATTTATTTTGGAATATTTGTGACTTTTGGAAAAAGAATCAACGCGAGACGATGCCTGAGGGGCCCGCAAGCCATAGCGGCGCGTAAAGCGGTTGGTGCCCTACTTTCACGACAAGAAAGATAATATCCAGATAAAAATTGTGTTAAAATTTTAGCCCAATCGGAGTTACGGATCTCCGGGAATTTAAGAAACGGTGAAAGGCCAGAAATAGGGTCGTGGAAACAGAAGGAAACAGAGGGAGAGATCCAATCTCGGAGCGGCTCCCACCCCTCCGGGCACCATGGAGGCCAAGGACCAGAGGGAGAACCTCTCCCCATCCAGGGGCGAGGCCATGGAGGAGGAAGCATAAGGGGGGACTTCTCTTAGATCTGTGGATGATATCCGGGCGGCGCGGTGGTAGCACTTGAGGTGGCGACTCTGGTGTGCTCGTCGCCGGGTCGCCCGTAGCCCTGATTCTAGTGGGATGGGATGTGAACGACACCATGCCGAGGTCCGCAGTAGGCACGGGGCGTGGTAGTCGGTGGCTCCCCATTCCTCATCCCTTCGCGGTGCTGAGGAGGAGCCTCGGGAAGGGTTCACCGCTGACGAAGGCGAACCTGATCTCCCGCGGGCGTCATCTTCTTGCCGTGCGAGAGGGCTTCTTGCTCCATACACGTCTTCGGAACGTGCAGTGGTTTCCAACATCAGGGCCATTGGGGATGACCATGCTCTCTGTGTGGTAAACCGGAGAGCATGGTGCCCGGTGCGGCTGTCGTGCTGAGGTCTTCAGGTGGTAGTGATGCGGATGGCGGCGGCAACCCATGACGCGTCAAGAATGGGGACGACCACTCCGACGAGTCGTGTTTGCCGGTGACTCCGTGTCCCCATCTGGTCCTCCAGTAGTGTCACCATCCGCGCCTGCCCTCCAGTTTCTTCCTCCTTGCTAGGGAGCGGTGCCACCCTGATCTAGTGGAGGCGCCAAATCCCAGCTGGGTCCGCCACCGGCCTCTTCGACCTCTTCCTATAGGAGATGGACGGGGGCAAAGGCATCACGGGGCACTTATCTTTTTTCAATCTTAAATCTATACGCATTTGCCAAATTTTAATTCAAATAATGTAATCTCTCGAGTCCATGTTTGTGTTCTGTAATGCTTGCACTTGTATGATCAGCATATTAATGAAAAAGATGAACCTTGCTGGGAGCTCGTGCATGTATATGTCCATGCAGAGGTGGGATGCCTCCTTGTTTTAAACAAACGAGTTTTCCCCGACAGGCTATCCTGCCGGTACCCTTTTCATTTTGTTGCCGGGGACCTGAGGCTTCCGGGCAAAAAATAAAGGGAGCAGCCCCCGCCAACTCTTTTCCATAAAAGGCCACTACGACCACCCTGGCCGAAGCAACGTTCGAGCCAGGGTGGGAGCACCTAAGTTTTGAAGAGTGGCGAGGTTTTCTTATGCACAAGTTTAAGCTTACAGAACACTTATGGACAAGAGGTAGGACTTATCTGTTTGGCTTTTCGGGGATCGCAGTGCCGGGCTATCTCGTCAACTCGTTGTTGAAGCCAAGTTCACGGCAGGAACCTGCAGCTTCATGCAGATGAGAATGAATGTAGGATGTGATCCTATCTATATGCATATGCAAATACTCATGAAATACTTATGCAATAATCTTGGAATGCTTACGCATGCATGCAACTTGGTTGGGGCCCCCCCAGTGCTTCATTTATTTTTCGCTTGCTCAGGGTCATCGCCCTGGCTTTGTACAAGGGGTTACATGCAACTGAGGCAAGGCCTGTAACAAAGGGTGGCTGCCGGGCAGGGCCCGACAGCCACGCCTTACGGGTAGAACTTGCGGAGATGCTCAATATTCCATGAGTTTTGCAATTTAATGCCATCTTCTGTCTCTAGACGGACTGCGCCAGGTCTGGTGACTCGTACTACCCGGCAAGGGCCTTCCCACTTTGGCGTCAAATTGTTTGTACCTTTGGCAGACTAAACGCGCCTAAGGAGAAGCTCGCCTTCCTCAAAACACCGGGCATGAACCCTGCAGCTCTGATAGCGACGCAGGGCTTGCTGATAGCGTGCAGCACGCGTAGCAGCCCAGAGACGGTTCTCCTCAAGTAGCACAACGTCGTCACACCGGTGCTGATCTTGCGCTACTTCATCATAGGCAAGCACTCGAGGTGACCCGTAAATGAGTTCCGTGGGGATAACTGCTTCTGCCCCATAGACTAGGGAGAAGGGAGTCTGTCCGGTAGCTCGATTCGGTGTCGTTCTGAGGGACCAGAGAACTACCGGCAGCTCATCGATCCACCGCCTGCCGTGCTTCTGCAGCGTATCAAAGGTTCTTGTCTTGAGTCCTCACAGCACTTCAGCGTTCGCCCTCTTAGCTTGCCCATTACTCCTAGGATGTGCAACAGAGGCAAATGAGATCTTGCATCCGAGGGCATGAACATATTGCATGAAGGCGCGACTCGTGAACTGGGTGACATTGTCGGTAATGATCCTTGCTGGGACTCCAAAGCGGCACACCAATTCTTTCAAGAACTTGATAGCTGACTGAGTAGTCACCTTTCTCACGGCAGTCACTTCCGGCCACTTTGTAAACTTGTCGATGGCAACGGACAAGAATTCAAAGCCCCCGATTGCTCGGGGGAAGGGGCCGAGGATATCGAGCCGCGAGACCGAAAATGGCCATGATAAAGGGATTGTCTGAAGAGCTTGGGTAGGCAGGTGGATATTCTTGGAATGGAACTGGCAGGCTTCACATTTGGTGACTAGCTCGACCGCATTTTGGAGGGCTATGGGCCAATAGAATCCTTGCCGGAATGCTTTCCCAACTAATGCCCTTGATCCAAAGTGGGAGCCGCACATGCCTTTTTGTATCTCAGTGAGCAGTTCCTTTCCTTCTTCCCGGCAGATGCACTTCAATTTCACACTGTTGGGCCTCCTTCTGTACAGAGTGTCATCGACAAACTGATACATACTGGCCCTCCGGGTTACTCTTTCAGCTTCATCTTGATCACCGGGAAGCTCTTCGGTTTGGAGGAAGTGGACTATGTGCCTTGCCCAAGTTGGAGCCTGGGGCTCGGCAACGTGGACTAGTGGCACCTCCTCTACTGCGGGGGCACATTCCTCGTTCATGGGGACCATGGGCCCGGCTGGAGGGTGCGGTCTGGCAGGTGGCGAGGAGTTGTTTCCGGCAGGGTCTCTGCCAGGAGCGGACGGCTCTACCGGGAGAGGATTACTGGAGTCCAACTTTCTCCTTTTCCGGGCCATTGTTGCTGGGGATACGGAGGGTTGATTAATATGGAGAACAAAACTCCCTGGTTCCACAGGAAGCTTCTGTGCAGCACACTATGACAGATGATTAGCTATGTTATTTTCCGCATGGGGTACATGCTGTGTTTGCAATCCGTCAAAGCGCTCCTCCAATCTTCTCACTTCCTCAACGTACGCCTCCATCAATGGGCTTTGATAGTCCTTGTTGACTTGTCTCACCACAAGCTGTGAATCTCCTTGAATGATCAGTTTCTTAGTTCCCAATTCTGCGGCAATCCTGAGCCCGGCAAGGAGCCCATCATACTCTGTTTTATTGTTGCTCGCCTCTTCCCGGAAAAAATGCATCTGGAAGACGTACTTCAAGTGCTCCCCGGAGGGGACGACAAGAAGCATGCCAGCCCCTGCACCTTGTAGGGAAAAGGCACCATCGAAATACATAATCCATTCTTGGGTCGATTCCTTGCCGGGGTTAACTATCTCTGGTACTTCCTCATCAAGGTTTGGCGTCCATTCTGCAATAAACTCTGCCAATGCCCTGCTCTGGATAGTTGACGTGCTCTCAAACTTCAAAGCAAAACTGGATAACTCCAAAGCCGACTCCACTATTCTACCGGTAGTCTCAGGGTTTTAGAGTATCCTTTGCAACGGGAAACGGGTGACAACCGTAATCTCGTGGGCTTGGAAGTAGTGGCGCAGTTTCCTTGAGGCCAAGATGAGTCCAAAGATCAACTTTTGCACGCCAGAGTACCTCGATCTAGCCACCTGTAATAAGGAGCTAACGAAGTACACTGGGCGCTGCACCACTTTCTTCCTTGCCGTTTCCTTGGGGTTGCGCTCGTTGTCGTGCTCATTACTGCCTTGATCTCTCTCTGTCTCTGCCGGTCCTGGCTCACTCTCTGCTTCTTTCACTTCTCACTGTGCCACCAAGGCTGCGTTGACCACTTGGTTGGTTGCCGCTAAGTACAACAGCAACGGCTCTTGTGGTTTGAGAGCAACCAAGGTAGGCACAGAGGACAAGTAGGTCTGCAACTCTTGCAAAGCTGCATCTGCTTCCGGAGTCCACTTCATGGGCCCTGCCTTCTTCAAAATTTTGAAGAACGATAGGGCGCGCTTGGCAGACTTGGAGATGAATCTGCTTAGCGCGGCAATGCATCCTGTCAGACACCTCACATCCTTGACTGTCCTTCTGCTCGATAGCTTTAATCTTGTCAGGGTTGGCTTCGATCCCCCGATTGGACACAAAGAACCCAAGCATCTTGCCGGAGGGAACGCCAAACACACACTTCTCCGGGTTGAGCTTCAAGTTGATCTTGCGCAGATTAGCAAATGTCTCCTCCAAATCCTGAATAAGGGAGGCTCTATCCTTGGTCTTGACCACAATATCATCCATATAGGCTTCAATGTTCCTGTGTAGCTGTGGCTCGAAACCAATCTGGACTGCCCTTGCAAAAGTGGACCCGGGCACTCTTTAATCCAAATGGCATGCGCATAAAATAGTACGTACCACATGGAGTGATGAACGATGTCTTCTCTTCATCTTCCTTGGACATGAAGATTTGGTGATACCCAGAATATGCATCCACAAAGGAGAGCAAATCGCAGCCTGAAGTAGAATCCACAATTTGATCGATGTGCGGCAAGGGACACGGGTCCTTCGGGCAAGCTTTCTTGAGATCTGTGAAATCTATGCAAATCCTCCACTTCCCGTTAGCCTTCCGGACTACCACTGGATTTGCCAACCATGTGGGATGTAGCACTCCTCTGACCAAACCAGCTGGTTCAAGCTTCTTGATCTCTTTCGTAATGAACTGCTGCCTCTCCAAGGCCTGCTTTTGAACTTTCTGCTTGACAGGTCAGGCGTGTGGGCAGATAGCAAGGTGGTGCTTGCCAGGCAAACGCATCGATATTCGCCTGCAGGAAGGCAACGAGCGCACTTTCCTATTTGTCATCGAGTGTGGCGCTGATAGTGAAGGTACCATCAACGGTAGCCAGCCCTGCCGGGACCTTCTTCACTTGGGGTGCAGTGACCTTGGATCTCTTACTATTGGAACTCTCCGGCAAGTCATCAACAGGCGCAGCACACTCCAAAGAGGTACGCTACCCGGATTCCTTGCCAGCGTCCTTACTATCCTTCTTCTTTCCTCTGTCCTCCTTGGCGGGAACTACTACCGCCGCTGCCTCTGCCGCGACTGTGTCCCGGTACATCTTGTCCACGGAAATGATTGCATCCTTCTTGTCCGATGGGACAGCAATGACTCTCAGTGGCCCAGGCATCTTCAAGGTGTTGTAGGCATAGTGGGATGTCGCCATGAATTTAGCCAGGGCCGGGCGTCCAAGAATCCCGTGGTACGACAGAGGGAGGTCAACCACATCAAACACAATCTTCTCAGTCCTGTAGTTCAGCTCTCCCCCAAATGTCACCGGCATCGTGATCTTTCCCTTAGGATGACTCCTGTCAGGATTAACCCCTTGAAACGTTCCGGTAGCCTTCAACTCATCTTCTGCTATCTAAAGTTTACTAATGACTGCCGGGGAAATCAGATTCAACCCGGCCCCGCTGTCCACCAACATTTGTGACCTTGAGGTTGCGAATTGTTGGAGAGACCAACAATGGCAAACATCCTACCGCACTGGTACGGTTAGGATGATCCTCTTTGTCAAAGATGATGGGCGTGCGTGACCATTTGAGCGGCTTCCGGGCCTCTGGCGCTGGTTCCATGACATTGACTTCTCGTGCCCACCGGAGCTGGCGGTGAGAGGTGTGCAAAGATGCACTCCCGTCAATGCACAGGGCGTCAGTGGCCTTCTGAAACTCCTGCTCACTGGTTTCCTCTTCATCCCCTCTGTCTCTTTCATCATCACAGGGTTCCTTCTCTCAACCCCTGGCGGGTTTTCCTTGGTTCCGGAAGGGTTTGCCACGGCGATTTACTTCACCGCCTCGGCCCTTACCGCCAGTGACATTCTGACCTTTTTCCTTGTCGCGCTTATCATATTCTGCTCTCTGTCTCTTAACAAGATGCTCAACCTGATAACACTATTGAAGGTCGTGGCCTTTGGTCCGATGAATCTTGCAATACGACCCATCACCCTTCCCGGCCTTCTCGGTAGTCGCAGCCTCCCAGCAGTCAGCGCACACGGCAGCTTCCTTGCCGGGAACCTCAGCCTTGGCCTTCTTTCCGGTACTAGGTGTACCCGATCCTTCAACAGTCATCACTGCCCTATCCTTCTGCTTCTTACTGTGCTTCTTGCTCTTCTTCTGACTGGTTGATTCATCATCATCCTCTGAATCAGCATTGGTGCAATCTTCCTCTCTGGGCAACTTCCTTCCCTCCTCCATTCGAGAACACTTATCCACCAAGGTGTAGAGCTCCTTCATAGTCTTGGGCAATCGCACATTCATCTTGGAACGGATTCGGCGGTTGCGCACATTAGACTGGAAGGCAACTATCAGAGCTGCTGGATGGATATTTGGGATGTTCCTATGGACCTTGCTGAATCTCTGTAAATACTTACGGAGGGTCTCTCCTTCCTTCTGTTGGGGAAGCTTCAAATTGCTGGGTTGACCTGGCTCTTGATGACCGCCAGTGAAGGCGCCAATGAATTCATGGCACTGGTTAGCCCATGACGAGATGTAGTTCTCCGGCAGGTGCATCAGTCAAGACCTCACATTGGACTTCAGAGCCAAAGGGAAGTAATTGGCAAAAACCTTCTCATCTCTACCCCCGGCAGCCTGAACAACGATGGTGTAGATTATCAGAAACTCTGCCGGGTTCAGCCTCTCCTATCGTACTTCTCGGGTATCTCTGGCTTGAATGTGCGAACGAGCGGCCAACGGACTTGCCGCAGCTCACGGGTAAACGCAGGGCACCCAACCTCAAAAATTAGGCTCCCGCCAATACCGAGCACAGGCTCATTGACATTGGGGCCATCGCACCCGTTGGTTTGGTAGTGGTCATTGCGGCGTCGCTCGACGACGACACGCGTGTCTCCCACCCGCCTATCCTCCGAGGCTCGCCATCGGCCTGGACGTGCTTGAGGGTCAGAAGAGGCCATCGAGACGTCATTAGGCTCTTGATTCTGATGCGCCCGCGCTGGCTTCCGTGGCGGGGACTGCACCGTGGGAGTGCCCCCTTCCGTACGGCCAGCAGCGCGAGCCGTGGTGGTCGCTTGGGGAGTCCGTGGCGGGCGAGCTTGCTGCGAGCCCCCAACCTCAGTGAAACCGAGCATACTTTGGATGGTGGCACGCCATTCGTCCATCTGCTCGGATGCTGGTGGAAACCTCAGCAGCAGCTGAGCCCGCGCCATGGCCTCCGTGGATGTACTTGGCATGGATGATGATGGAGTAGATCGCACCGTCGCCCGGCTCCTGATTATGCCAGTGGCGGCAGCATCATGCCCCCGTTGTTGCGGGGCGGCCACCTGGATGGCAGGGGGCGCGGTGAAGGCGCTAGAGGGCCAGCGGCTCCGCCGGGCGCAGCGACTTGGTCGACCCGTCCCGGAGGAGGCGCACGCGCTGCGGTCGATCCCGTGGCGGGGGCGGCCAGAGGGGGCGATTCGCCCCGGACCAAGTGCCATTGCTGCGGCTGTGGCCGTCGGCGGGAGGAAGGGGCGCGGATGGAGTAACCTCTTCAATCGTACATTTTGGAGCGTGGCCGTCGGGGTGTTGCTGATGCTGCTCTCCTCCGATGTTTCCCGCTCCTGCGTCGGCTGCGGGGGAAGTGGTGACGGTGCCACCTGCGCCGACCACATCCCCAGCAGCGTCCACGTCCTCGCATGCCCCCGCACCCCCCTGCAGCATTAGGGGCAGCTGGCGGCGGAGCCTTCGAGGTGGATGGATGAGCCAAAGCACCGGATTTCTTATTGGGCGCCATGGTCGATGGCGCCATCGAAGGTGAAGACGGCGATGAAGATGACGCGCTACGCATGCTTTCAGGTTCGCGCAAGCGATCCCCCTACCTTGCGCGCCAAAGATGTCGTGGGAAACCACAGCCACCTATGGGACCAAGGGCCCCTTGCTGGTTCGGCAGGGGGACGTCATGTTGCACAAAGAGCAGAAGAACGTGTGGTAGCGCGGCAGCGATCACACAGGCATTTTACCCAGGTTCGGGCCGCCATGAGGCGTAAAACCCTACTCCTTTAGTGGATTGATGGTGAGGCATAGTACACTGCCTGGCAGGGGTTGCCTCAGGGCGATAGTGGCTATGCGCGTATGGGTGTGTGTGTGTTATCCAACTTTCCAACCCTCTCTACGGTTGCCATGGGCCTCCTTTTATAGATTAAGGGGTCACCATAATGGCAAAATAGTCATTACGCATTGATAAGATAGCAAACAGTGCTATCATACCTAACCCTGCAGGCTAACAGAGCGCATTAAAGGCGCCGCTTAATGTCACATCGCTGCTTGCCTGGCAAGCCCTGCCGGGCTGTTTTGCCAGCTTCACACCTGCTCGCTTGACATGTCCCAGGACAGGTGTCATTAATGGGCATCTTCCGTAGAGAAAGGTTGCCTGTGGCAAATGGCTGCCACTCATTCACTTTGTGGCTTGACACCACACTAATTGACGACGTGGGTCATGGCGGAGTGGTTGGGTGAGGGGTTTTGCCTCCGTGAGCCCCGGTAGGCCCTGCTGGGATGTTTTTGACGTCTTCTTCCGGGGGTGACCCCGTCCTTGTCGAGCTCGCCTTCCCGGCAAGGGAGGCTTTTCTCCTGGTGGCATCTTGTCTCTCTGGCTTGGTCTCGGTCCTCTTGATCTGCATGTTGGTCCTTCGATGATCTCGATCTCTTGTACTCTGGCACGGCCTGGTGCTGTAATGTTGTCCCCGTGCCTGTGCACAGTCTGGGCAACAGACCCAGGGTATGTTGCACCGACATTGCATGTTTTTTGTTTTGCAGAATATCCATATCAAACAAAGTCCAAACGCGAAAAACTTTACGGAGGTTTTGATGCGGAGCATCCTGCGGTAATCCCCATGTACACTTCAACTACTCCCCAAGCTCCAAGTGCACCTACGATGAGAGCTCGAGCATGTGCCATTGGACATAGGGTGAACTCTCTCCTTGTTGAACTTCCCTTGGACCCACATGAGACATGACTACTACCTCAAAGGAACACACTTTGTTTTCTTAGGTACCAAGGAACCAACAAGGAGAAGGAATGCTGCAACATGGACACCAAGAGCATGGAGAGGGAGTTTCCTTGTGCAAAGATAGAGGTACAACCGCCCAACTATCGGTCAACTACCGCCCCACTGGTACAACCGCTCAACTGCCGCCCAACTATTGAGCGGTGCAAGACCGGTACAACCCTGGTTCCCCCCCCCCCAGCGTCAGCATGACTGGTACAACCGGTCCCTTCTTTCGCGAACACCCCTAGGAACCTGTACCTGAGCTCCTAACGGTACAACCGCTCACATATCCGGAACAACCGCTCACATATCTAGAACAAACGGTCTGCCTGCATGCATTAAAAGCTCAACGACCCGTGTAAATCCCAACTTACCCCTTGGACTATAAGTACTCGTCCCCTAGCTCCATACTAGGGTTAGCAAAGGATTAGCTCATATGAGATATAGAGCTTTGCTCATCCACTTGATACCTTCTCCATCAGAGACCACGACCACTGCGGAGAAGATCCCTCAATTGGATTCAAGACCCCATTCGGGAAGACCCCTCAAGACCTCCTCATAGAGAAGAACTACCGCCTCTTGTATTGTCCTTTGTTGCATTCGGATCTTGTATCACCCTTTATGTTCATGGATCTAGCACATGTGTGATCGTTCTCGTTGATTTGAGTGTCTTTCTCTCGTGTTTTACCCTCGTGTTCTTCGTAGGATCCTCTCCATTTCGTGAAAGATCGACCCTAGGGTTTCCACCCTACATCATCTTAGTATCAGAGCCACATTGATCATGAATTTGGAGCCCTAACCCCCACTTTCTAGCCTTGTTTTTGCTTGATTTCGTCCTAAATTCGAAAATCCCCACCAAAAATAACCCCCAAAGTTTTTTGTGATTTGTTGGTTTGATGAGATTTTGTTGGATTTGATCCATTGATTTCCTGTGTTTACGGTTGATCTAGCATCTCCACCAGTTTCCCCACTTTTTATCCACAAAATCTTCTCAATTTTGACCTTTGGAAACATCAATTTCTGCCCCAAGTTCATCTCATACTCAGATCTTGAAATTTTCCCAACAAAAGCGGTACAACCAGC
The DNA here is from genome assembly GCF_002575655.3 of Aegilops tauschii subsp. strangulata. Taxonomy (NCBI): domain Eukaryota; kingdom Viridiplantae; phylum Streptophyta; class Magnoliopsida; order Poales; family Poaceae; genus Aegilops; species Aegilops tauschii. Next base: position 329,753,895 of record NC_053041.3, read on the forward strand.
CCCCAAGGCGGTACAACCACTCTCCCATCACTTGATACTTCTGCAACACATAACTAGAACCCCTGGATGCTCTAGGAGCGGTAGAACCGCCCTAGCAAGCGGTACAACCACCCCTCCCAGTTTCAGCCTCGGCTGATTGACCGTTTTGACCATAACTAATTCATCCAGAGTCCAAATTTGACGTTCTTTAGCTTGTTTTGAAGCTATTGACATTCCCCATCCCACAAAAATTCTTCCAACATCATTTGACTCTATAAAATGTTTGTAACTTTGGCATCTTTGCCTAGGGCCTTCACCACATCATCTGCTATACCACCATAGACTTTCGCAACCTAAACCATTTTATTCCCCATAGCATTAGTGGTTGCTTGAGTTGTGATTCGAGTCTCCTAAGGTGTTTCGGCTACTTAGGGGCAGCTACTTATTCATCAACCACCACCATAACTAACGCATAACCTTGTCCACCATACACTTCTGCCACCCCAACTTAACCAATTTTTTTTGAGCATGTTCGAGTTGTGGTTTGTGTCTCCTAAGGTGTTTCGGCTACTTAGGGACCGTGACCTCAACTTCGACTCCAAGTCCCATCATGGCACTTCCGCAATCCCATTGAGCTTCCGACACCACCACCGCATTCCACTACCACCATTTGACAATTTCCTTTGGAGATTTTGAGTTTGCGGTTTTTCCACTTCCTAGGGTGTTTCAGCTAACTAGGAACGACTCGACATCGACAACACCGCCACTTAACTTTGCCAAGGATTCGACATCGACCACCTTCACCATTTTGACACCCTAACCGTAAGCAAGAATGGTAACCTCTATATAATCTTGGTATCGTGGTATCCCATCAATGTACATTTTTCTTTCCATAGTATTGATAACCCCTAGCCCATTTTGCGTCACTTGCCTATCGAGATTAGCCGTTGAGTATTGCCGGCAACATTACTTGCACATTAGTGATCATCGATCGACACCTTCCATTGCATACATACCATATCATATTGGTATCATATCCCGTATATATGCAATTTCTATCTTGGTTTGTGCAATTCGCATTGTGGCCATATAAAAAAAGAATAAGCATTTAAGCAAAAGAAAACGAGAGCAAAGAAGCTTGTAAGCAATAGCCATATCATCATACCACATTGCATATAAGATTGTCATATCCGATCATCTTGGATCATCTTGAGATAAACACCGAGAACCATACATACATAGCATACTTGGGATAGAAGTCGTTGCATTTTTGTCTCTTATAGGTTGTGCACAAGTGTCGTATCCGCCTATTGAGAAATCGAGTTAGCGTCTCTCCAGCGTTGTGCAACAAGAGCATGTTCCGTGGATTCCACATTTTGAGCTCGTTCCTTGGTTGCACGACCCCACTTATCTATCCGTGTGTGTGTTTCCGTGTGCCATTCTTTGCTATTGGTCTACTTGTTGCACTTGCGAATTTGTGAATCTCTTTCAACTTTATTGACTCTTGCTAACATTTTGCATCAAATTTTTGTGCCACTATCCTCACCGAGCTACTCAAAAGCCTTACTTGTGTAGGTGTGAGAATTGACAAGATCCGGTACCAATTGTGCTATTTCCTTGATACATTATTGAGTGATCATCGATCCATCGTCAACATCGGGTAAGGTACATTAGTCTAGTTCTTCTCTTTCTCCCACTCACATTTGTTCGAGTCTTGTGATGGATAGGCAAACAACAACGACAAGTTCGATGCCATGAAAGACTTCTTCGACGCCAAGATGGATGCTCAAATGGAAGAGATCAAGGTCCTCTTCAAGTCCTACAAGAGATCTCCCTCATCTTCGAGAAGACGCTCAAGTGCACATCCTTCTGAGCTACCATCTCCGACAAGGTCACATCGGCATCAACACCACCACCGACAAGAACGTGAAGGTCTAGAGCTCAACACCAACAACCGCTCAATGACTTCACCATCTCCCTTGGCATCTTTACCAAGCGACTTCAAGGCATCTTTGCCTTCGGATATACGACCTCTTCGCCAACAAGAACCTCAAGAGTACGCTCAAGAGAAGCTCCCCAAGCGCAGGTCCGTGACTTCCATGAGCTACTACGACCTTGACACCGACCACCAGATTCCTTTCTATGCGACTCAAGAACCCGAGGAGTATCTCGAGTGGGAGCGCCTGCTGGACGACTACCTCAAGCTACATCAAGTTCCTCCCGAAGATCAAGTGAAGTGCGCCACAACGAACTTCCACGACTATGCGTCGACATGGTGGCTTCACACACCGTCGGAGAGCTACGACATGAGTTGGCCCAAGACGAAGAGAGCTATGCGGCGAGAGTTTGTGCCTCCCACCTACATGGAACAACTTCTACGCCAATTGGAGAACACCATCCAAGGATCCAAGTCCATCGACACGTACTTCAAGGAGATGAAGAATGCCTTGCGATGAGCCGGCATGGACGACCCCATTTCGATGAAGTTCTACTTCATGATGGGATTGCAAAACGACATCTCCAAGACTATCTTCCTCGAGAACTACAAGTCCCTCGACGACAAGTACATCGGTGCTCTCAAGGCGGAATAAGAACTCATGAAGGCTAAGGCTTCTCCACCCAAAGCACACTTCTGGAAGACCAAGCTCCAAGACGGCGAGCATGAAGATAGTACCACCATGATGTACAGGCCCGACGAGCTCCAAGATGACGCTCCCAAGTTTGACTTCACCGCCATCCCTATTTGTGGCATTAATGGTGCCGAGTCTACTTTGACTCTTTTTCAAGACGATGCGGTGACGACTACAACTACGGAGTGTCTCAAGGAACATGCTTTGTACGCGAGTGACATGGTGGTGAGAAAGGATGATGCTTCCATCTTTGGAGGCGAGAGTGATGATGTGTCATCTTCGGCCTTCATCCATGGCAACCGTGATGAGGTGGTTGACCATGGGATTTTCCCTTCGACCATGGCGACGTATGATGACCACCAAACACTTCAACTACTCCCCAAGCCCCAAGTGTACCTACGATGAGAGCTCGAGCATGTGCCATTGGACATAAGGTGAATTCTCTCCTTGTTGAACTTCCCTTGGACCCACATGAGACATGGCGACTACCTCAAAGGAACACACTTTGTGTGCTTAGGTACCAAGGAACCCACAAGGAGAAGGAATGGATCAAGATGGACACCAAGAGCATAGAGAGAGAGATTTTCCGTGCGCAGAGATAGAGGTACAACCGCCCAACCACCGGTCAACTACCGCCCCACCGGTACAACCACTCAACTACCGCTCCACGTTCTATAATCGACCGGTGCAAGGCTGGTACATCCTCGGTTCCCCTCCCCTCAGCGTCAGCATGACCGGTACAACCGGTAATCCCATCGGTACAATCGGTCCCTTCTTCCGCGAACACCCCCAGGAACCTGTACCTGAGCTCCTAGTGGTACAACCGCTCACATATCTGGTACAACCGGTCTTCCTGCATGCAGTAATGGCTCAACGACCCGTGTAACCCCCAACTTACCCCTTGGACTATAATTACTCGTCCCCTAGCTACATACTAGGGTTAGCAAAGGATTAGCTCATTTGAGAGATAAAGCTTTTGATGTAGGGTGGAACCCTAGATGGCCGATCTTTCACGAAAGGAGCGGACCCCAAAGAGGAACACGAAGAACACGAGGGGAAACACGAGGGAAAACACGAGAGAATCACTCAACCAACAAGAATAGATCACACATGCACTAGATCGATGAACACAAAGGTGAGATACAAGATCCAAGTCCAACAAAGGACGATACAAAGGTAACCGGTTCTTCTCCGTGAGGAGGTCTTGATGGGGGCCACCCATGAGGGGGTCTTGAATCCAAGGTGATCTTCTCCGTAGAGGGGCCGCGGTCTCTCTCGTGGAGTAGATCCGTAATGGATGAGCAATGCTCTATCTCACATATGAGCTAAACCAATGCTAACCCTAGCTAGGAGGAGGTGGGGGAGTATATAGTCTAAGGGATGAAGGGGTACATGGGCCTCGGCCCAGATGCGCTGCACGCAGGCAGGGGAGGCCGGATGTCCGGGCGTCGGGCCGGATGTCCGGGCCTTCGCGAGGTGCCGGATGTCCAGGCTAGCGGGCCGGATGTCCGGGCTGGAGTGGCCGGTCTCGGAGCTCTCTGGATAGGCGGGGTCCGGATGTCCGGGCTGGGGGCCGGATGTCCGGCGGCTCGGGAAGAGCCGGATGTCCGGGCTGACGGGGTTCAGCTTCGGGTGCGTTCTGTGATGGGCACCGGATTTCCGGGGTTCGGGCCGGATGTCCGGGCTGGTCCGGATTTCCGGGCTGGGGCCGAATGTCCGGGGCCTGTAGCAGCTGGCTCTTCTTCCTTCTCCTTCCTTCGGTCCCGCGCACACTTGGCCTTGGTCCTTGGGCTCTCCATGGTCTCCTCGGGTGTACCTGAGTATGCACAAGGTCCGCGCTTGAAGTAGCATCCATGTCTTACATGCGGAAAGGGAAGATTCGGAAAGGAGCGAGTTCACCTTAGGTCCAATGGCGTAGGCTCGAGTGTACATGGGGATGATCGTCGGATGCTCCGCATCATCTCCCCTCCCTTGGGAAAGATCTGACCTCGGATCGAAATCCTCATCACTATGGAAACGGTTGTCATGGACGGACTTGTAGTTGGACGAAGTCGAAGACATGGCGCAATCCACGTACTCCAAGGTATCTCCGGAGTGGTACACATGCAAAAAGAGCAAACACAAACAACACTTGGAAATACAATGGTTAGCGCACACAAGGTGTCCATCAAGGAAGTATGAGTCCGTGTGGCAAGATTGTTCGTGGCAAAGCGCATGAAGCTTATCAAGATGATATAGAATGATATGCAAAGCGTTCATGGGGGCAAAAGCATTCACTGTGCACACAAATGTGTTGTGAATATTATCAATGCAACCACGGTGCAAAATGATGTCATAATGGGATGGTTTATCAAGAGCATGAACATGGTAATTGGTGCTCAATGTGGCTATGTGATCATGCAATTTATGGTGGGTACTATGATCATGATGTATGAATATGCCATCAAGAAAGATCACAACAAATTTTCTTAGGAAGTGCATAAGCGCATATATCATGGATGACATAGAAATACAAGATGCAACAAGGTAATAATAAGGTGAGTCAATCCATGCATAAGATACAAATTTGCTATGGCTATGATATGTCCATCGAGCATGACATATGAGAACACAATCAATAAATATGTATGTGTTGGTGCAATGTGTCAAAGGAGTGTTGATGTACCAATGCTCGATGTCGTGGCACTCCTCAACTTGAAGGTCCATAGGGTCCATCTCCAATGTTGGTCCTCCATCCAATATATGTATCATGTAGACAAGAAGAAGGAGACAACAATGAAAGCATGGCCCATCCAATATGCATATTTGAAGATGGCTCAAAGGGAAGGAGTTCACCTTTAGGAGTTTCTCAAGGATGATGGAGTTGCGCATCTTTTATGCCTTCACATAACCAATATGTCTCGTTATGGTACCGCCTTGTGAATCCTTCAAAATGAAAGAACATGACAAACACTCGGAAAAACAAATGAGGTTAGGGCAAATGCAACACCTATCATTCATGTAGTAAGATACCCAACAAGTGTATGCATCATGCTCATCATAAGAAAGGACAAGGGAGCATTTCATAGTATGGAAGCATATGATGCGAGAACAACGAAATACAATAGGCTCAATCAAACAAGCATGCATCACAAGTGAAGTGTCCAAGTCTCCAAGATCATTAAGCATAGAGGCAATTATTGGAGGCAAGCGACAATAAACAAGATATATCATGTGAGAGGCATGAGCATATATGTCATCAACCCAATAAAGCAAGTAATAATGGAACATGGGTGATGCGACAAAGCAATCTATCATAGATATCAAGTCAAGCAAGCTAGTAGTGCGAAGATGCAACGTACTAGGAGGAATCATGGCAAACATGTCATGTGTGCAAATAGTGGGCATGAATAATGCACATGGCATATCACAAGCATGAAAGCAAGATATGAGGAAAGTATCATCATTGTATTGGCAAGAAGTCCTATGTAAATAGCAATGGAACATCATGACTCTCCCAACACAAGAATCAACAATAGCATGAGGCACATGATAAACATGGCAATAGCAACAAGGATCTCCACCAAGCATGCAAATACACATAGGAGTAGCATAATGGTGAATCATGGGTAGATGCAAACAAGGGTCACAATTGCATGGCAAAGGCATAAAAGCAAGCATAACATGCAAAGTGAACACGATAGAATGGGCATAAGGTGATAAGTGGTAAATAGCCCATAGCCGTGTGAGAGACAAGTAAAAGGAATGCGTGAAGTCGTTGCGCGAAGGGAATGGTGGTAAGGATAGTCCACGGGATCCGAAGTCATCTTTTCTCTCAAGAGCTCGTTTCATCAACTCTTGGGATTGAGAGGTTGACGAGTATACGTGAGTACCTACACAAAACAAAGACAAAGGGAAAATTGTGTGTGCGTGATAGATGTACACATCATCCATCATGATGCGCACGTGCATGTGTTGGTTAGCACAAAGTAGCCAATGCTCAAATAAATGAGATGCGTGATATAGAAACATGTCATCCATCATGATAGGTTTGTTATTATGTATAGCATAATGGAGACTCAAATTATGTAATGCATCATGAGAAATATGTAGAGCATTGTTATTCATGGAATGCATATGGTGCACGCAATTATGGGAATCATGCAAAGTATGGAATGCATCAAAATCTCCTAATATGTATGAGGAAACTATGGGGGTCTCCTCATGAGCATTAGTGGAAACATCCCATGGAGAATATTGACAACATCCAAAACAATGCATATTTGGAAAAATGTGATCATGGCATGACATAGTAGATGAATTGCGCAAATCATGTAAAGGAAGCATAGCAATATCATCACATGAAAAACAAAAGCCAATGACCATCATCTCGTCATCTATGCCATAAGTGCAAATGGGATTTATTTTAATGGGGCATGCACAGTTACTATGTTGAGATTGAAATGATGTAATATGGGAGATCTCACTCATAGCATATGACAAGTTCAATGGATTGTCAAACATGAAGTGACCAATAGAATTTTCACATGATATCCTATGGAGCATAGCATCACAACTGGGCAACTCAACATGCTCATCATCATATTCATCATAAATTGGTAAGTCATGACATGAAGAAGTCGCACTAGCATGGAGCATTGGAATAGGTGGATCAACATCATGCAAGCAATCATTGGTAAGATAGTCCACTAGTGGGACAAGAGAAGCACCATCACCTATGTTAGCTCATGTGTTGTAGGTGAGGTGTCGAAGAACAAGTCGTTGTCATCTTCATCTTGATGGAACCATGTGGGGGGTACATCATCGTCCACCATGGCCATCATCATTTCCATTGGAGGTATGGACTCGTCGAGGATAGGCGTGTCATCATGTAGGAGACCTAGCACCAAAGAAGAAAACACACTAGGAGTAGAGGTGAAGTCATTAAAAATCATAGTGTCCTCATGTGCACTCTCAACTACCTCACTCACTAAGTGTCGTGACTCACTCACTTCCTCAAAGATGCTCTCACTCATATGGTGGGTGGAGTCACTCAAATGGCTGTCAACCTCACATAGGATGTGTGGCATGCTCTCATGTGTGGGGCTAGTGGTGGTCACACTCATCCTCTCATAGGAAATGCACTCAATGTCACATATGGTGGAGTCACTCATATCACTCATGGTGGGGTGGCTCTCCTCACATGGGAATTGGGGCACATATGTGGGTGTCGGAGAGATGTTGGTGCAAATGTCTCCATGCTCAATCATGTCGCAATCGTAGCCGTGGATGAAGGCCGAAGATGGCACATCATCATTCTCCTCCAAGACCAAAGATAAGTTCTCATGTGCGGTCTCGTAGCTTGACTCGGAGTATGAGTCCTTTTGGGGCGCCATCTTCATGTAGTTGAAGAGGTTCGTGCTCGTTGCCGTGGTCGAAGGGGATGGCCCTTGCTCGACCGTCTTGTCGCCGTCTTCTTGTTGGAGGCCCATATGATGTGGCACCTCGTAGCTCGTCTCCATGACCGAAGGGAAATTCCCATGCTCGGCCATCTTCCTTGAGGGGCTTCCGAAGATGGAAGTGTCGCCCTCACTTGTAGGTGGTCGCCTTGTTGTTGAAGATGTCTATGTAGGCGAACTCACGGGAAGTAGGCGAAGATGCCGTACGTCCAAAGGCGAAGATGCCTTGAGAACACTTGGCGAAGATGCCGAAGTGGTTGGTGTAGCCGTAGCTCCGTCTTGGTGGTGCTTGTCTCGCGGTCTTCTCTTATGCTCATGAAGCTTGGACGTAGCTTGACGTAGAGCTTGTTGGGACTTGTAGGTAGGCGCATCTCGAGCATCTTCATGTTGATGGTGTTGTTGTCGTACTTGAGCTTTATGGCGGTCGTCGTCGTGCATATGATGCTTGGAGGTGACTTGCCCTTCATGACGATGTTGATCACGAATGTGATGGTGGTCGCCATGTATATGTGGACGTGGACGACTTGCGCTTGCGTCGCGTGGGCGCTCTGAAGATGATCGACTTGATCGCCGCCGCCTTGAGGATGATGAAGGGGAAGAAGACTTGTAGTCGGCCACCATGTCTCGTAGTTGATCCTTTAGCTCGCCCAACTTGGTGTCGATGTAGTCCCTTTTCCTTGCTTCGGAGTGTCATATGTCGATGGCGAGGTTGTCGAGGCGCTCTCGCAAGGTAGATTGTGTGCCTTGCATTCCGTGTTGTAGTCCAAAGATGGACATTTTAGTGATGTAGTTGTTCGCGCCGTCGTTGTTGTCGAAGACCGGAGATGAAATGCCTTGCCTATCCATCACAAGACTCGAGCAAATATGAGTGGGAGAAAGAGAAGAACTATACCAAATGTACCTTGACCGATGTTGAAGATGGATCAATGATCACTCAATGTGTAACAAGGAAATAGCACAATTGGTACCAATTCTTGTCGGTTTCTCACACCTACACAAGTATGGCTTATGGTGGAGCTCGGTGAGGATAGTGGCACAAAAATTTGATGCAAAATGTTAGCAAGAGTCAATAATGTTGAAAGAGATTCACAAATCCGCAAGTGAAACAAGTAGACTAATAGCAAAGAATGGCACACGGAAACACACACACGGATAGATAAATGGGGTCATGCAACCAAGGAATGAGCACAAAATGTGGAGTCCACGGAAAACGCTTGTGTTGAACAACTCAAGAGAGACGCTGGCACGATTGCTCTATAGGCGGATACGGCACTTGTGCACAACCTATGATATGCAAAATGGATAAACTTCTATCCCAAGTATGCTATGTATGTATGGTTCCCGGCGTTCGCTCAAGATGATCCAAGATGATCGGATATGACAATCTTATATGCAATGTGGTATGATGCTATGGCACTTGCTTACAAGCTCTTTGCTCTTTTGCTTAAAAGCTTATTGTTTTTTATGTATGGCCACTTTGCAAAATGCACAAACCAAGATAGCAATTGTGTATATGCGGGAACAATCTTTGTGACACAAGAGATGATATGATACCAAATATGGTATGGTATGTATGTAATGGAAGGTGTAGACCAATGATCACTAATGTGCACAAGTAACGTTGCCAGCAATACTCAAATGGCTAGTCTTGATGGGCAAGTGACGCAAAATAGGCTAGGGGTTATCAATGCAATGTGCAAGGGAATATACAATGGAGGGATACCACGATACCGAGATGATATGGAGGTTACCATCCATGTCGATTGTAACATCCCAAATTTCCAATTTGGAATGTTATACATAGATCATCATTGCATATCATGTTTTGTTGCATTTTGACAAATCCTCGATAAATCCTAAGCAACTCAAGGACCCTCGGAGAGAGTTGGGGATGTTCTCGAATTTTTTTCAAATTTGATTTTCCAACGAGGATTGTGGTTTTAATTATTTTCCTCTCCGGAAAAATATTTCAATTTTAAAAATAAATGAGAGGAGAAAATATGACTTCTCCAAAACAATTGAAATACTGGAGGAGAAATATTAAAATCATTTATTGGCATTTATTTGGATTTTATTTGCAATTTTTATTGCATTAAAAATATTGCATATTTTCAAAATATTTATTTTTGATTATAAAAATGTTCACCCTATTCTAGATTTTCTAACTAGACGGGGAAAATTTATTTCATAGTTTTCTGATATTTATTTATTTTTCTACGTATTATTTTCCGTGGAACTTATTTAACAAAAAAAAAACACGCCCGCGCCGACTGGGCCAAAGGCCCAGCCGACGGCCCGCTCGCGCCTTCCTCTTCCCGCACGGGATCGCCGCCCGAGTCTGGCCACCGCACGACGCCCGCCGGCCGACCCCTTCCCCAAGCCGCCGCACCCCCCTCCTTAAATACCGCCCCCCTCTCTTTCTCTCACCACCGCCGCCGCCGGAGCCCCTCACCGCCGCCGCCCGCATCACGCCCGCCGCCGTTTGCCTCGTCGCCGCCGCCGGGAAGCCGCCGCCGCCCCCTCGCGCCGCTCCCTGAGCCCCGAGCCCCGCCGCCTAGCCCCGCGCCCGCCGGAGCCCTCGCCGGAGCCCGCCGTCGAGGTACCGCCGCTGCCCCGATTTCCGTCGTTGCCGGTTTTCTGTTAAAAAAAACCCTTCGTTTTAAAAAAAACCCTAGATCGGTTTTTTTCGGTTTTATTATTTTACGAGCGTTCACCGAACCGTTCGTTTTAACGAACGCGTTCGTCGGTTTTTCTCTGTTAACGAACGTCCGTTCTTTAACCGTTCGTCCGTTTTTCTTTTTCGTCGGATTTTTCTGCGATTTTCTCAGATTCGATTTTTGATCGAATTTTTGAATCTGTTTAACTTCTCGCTCGTTTATCGGAATCAGGTGATTCAAGCGCCTAGAGTTTCGTCTCGAAATTCTCTTTCCGATTAATCTACTCAAACAAGTTTTTGCTACAGTAAAATTTGACCTAGATCCAGATTAGCAAACGGAGTTTCTTTCTTTCGCCGTTTGACTTTCGTTGCTTCTTTCGAGTTGATTCTTTTTGCAAACCGGAGTTCTTAAGTTGAACTTTCTGGTTGGATCTTTCATTCGAGTTTTACCTGTGCATTAGATGAGTACTGATTGTATGCTTGTTTGTTTGCGATAGAGTACCCGGAGTGTGCCGCTTGTTACTTCGAATCGCTAGGTTTTGCGGATCATCAGCAAGGCAAGTAACACTTTGATCATGTTCCGTTCATACCCAGTTTTTATTGCATTAGATCTGTTTTCCTCTAACACATTGCATGATTAGGATCTAATTAAACTGTGGGTATTGGGAAGTAGTTGAGGTAGTACCTATTACCTGTTTTCTATTCAAACCCTTGGGAGTTACTTCTACGTTGCTTTTATTATTGCCATGCTATGCTCGTAGACGTGGATTGGGTTTGAGAGATATTCATGACAGATGTGAGATGTTTATTAATGGTTCAACTTAAGGTGGCAACTAAAACTCACATCTGGGTGGATTGAGGCACCTGGAGAACCCAGTGTTGTCTGTATGTATAAGGTCCGCCACCCAGGCTCAAAGGGATCATAAGATTATTCATGCTAGAAACTTCCGTGTGCAGCCACAAGCTATTATGGGCTCTAGCATAGCTGAGTAGGTTACAGGATCTCTTGAAGAGGTGGACTAGCAGATGTAGGGGAAAGTAGGTGTACCGGTCCATCCAGAGTAAAGAGTGATTGTTTCTGAAAGACTGTGTCTCGGTCATCCGTTTCTCAAACATCATGTAGTGCGAGAATCAAGCGGAGGCGATCGAGTCTTGTGGGGAAAAGTGCGCAAACCTCTGCAGAGTGTACAAACTGATCATGATTAGCCGTGTCCCCGGTTATGGACAACTTGAGTATCTAGTAACTTGATCATCATTTGAATCTCATCACCGTGATACTTATAATTAATTTTGTTGGGTTAATGATGACACTTAATTGGGATTGAGTTGGAGGTACCTTTTCAATGTTTCAACCACCATGATAGTTAAATACAATTTATTCCTTTTGTAGTAGGATAAAATTGGCTTTTCGCAAAACTGTAACCATAGAGCTTTCCACCAGCCATATATGCATATAGTATAGCATTATTATTGTTCATTGCTCTCTATGTGTTACATTGCCAGCATATTCTATGTGCTGACCCGTTTTCGGGCTGCAACGTTTCATGTTGCAGACTTTTCAGACGACGAGTAAGGTGCCTTAGGTCGTGGTCTTATACTCAGTGATGCCGCTGGAGTTGATGGACTCACTTATCTTCCAAGTCTTCCGCTGTTATCGTTATTAGATGGCCTTAAGCCATGTTATCATACTTAATCTCTTCGGAGATATTCGATGTAATAAGTGTGTGATTGCTACTTTGTTATAAATCCTCCATTTGTACTGTGCGTGTCAGCATTACTGATCCAGGGATGACACTGGTGCACAACAGCACAGGCCATTTGAGGTGTGGTCGCTACAAAGTTGGTATCAAAGCACACGCTGACAGTAGGACACGACCACTAAGCTTAAGCCCTAGAAAACTTCTCTCTTCTCATTTCCGACCTCTCTCCACTTTCTACTATTTTAGGAATGGCGAATGCAAGGAGCAAGTTCATGCAACCAGATGAAGACACGCCGTTTGGTCGACATTTGAAGGAAGTCACCAAGTACTTGAACATAGGAATACCAAGCGTCACCGGAACCTACAACGCCACATTACCTGAAGAGGAGAGCTGGAAGATTCATGTTATCATTCCAGGAAGGACGTTTGTGCCAATTACTGAACCCATGAGTTTGGTTTTCGAAGCACCAACTTAGAGTTTAGGGAAGAGCATGGCCGCACACATCGCCATGGGACGCATTGGAGAAGTCTATCAGCAGGAGCTTAAGGATACAATCTACCAAATTTGTGGACGTCGAGACGCGCAATGGGAGATGATCAAGACCAAGAAGGATGGATCAATTGCAGCTTTCATCCAGGAGCAGAACCAACATATTCGACGCCAGGAGAATCAGATGTGCACGGACAAGGAAGAACTGAAGAAGGCATTCACGAAGATCAAGGAACTCCAAGAAGAACTCAAGGCTACACGCGAAGATTACTTGGAGGAAATCAACGCACTAGTAGGGAAGATTGACGCCCTGGAGAATAAGATTGGAGCATTCGTGGGAAATCCAGTGCCAAAAGCAGAAGTCGACGAATGCACTTGTCTGGATAACTACATCATCATCGACGACACCGACTCGGAACCAAGTGAAGACGAATGGATCGATGAAGCTGGAGCAGACATCATGGAGTCTTCAACGGATCAGAATTTCTAGTAGACCACCATATCAGTAGTAGTTTTTCCCCCATTCAATAGTATAGTTCAAGCACTTTGTAACGCTAGTTAGATCGATTGTTTTGCCTTGTATGGATTGATTGAGTGATATTGATTGAATTTGTCTCATGAGCATATGGGTAGTGTTTTCTCTCTAGACCTCATTCTACTCTTAACTCTCATCTTTTCTAAACCTATCAGATGCCTCCGAGACGCGACACCGGATTTGTTTTCCCGCCAGAGATCACCCAGTTGATTCAGCAACAGAATGCCCTGATGCAAGTGTTAGTGCAGAACCAAGGCAACAACAACAACCCACCGCCACCACCACCTGTTGATCACTTAGCCCGTTTCTTAAGGCTAAACCCGTCGGTGTTTTCCAGTAGCACCGAGCCGATAGTAGCAGATGATTGGCTCCGCAAAGTTGGAAGGGAGTTGACCACTGCAGGATGCACAGATGCGGAAAGAGTGCGTTTTGCCGCACATCAGCTTGATGGACCCGCAGCATCATGGTGGGAGAATTATACAGCCACGCACCCTATTGACACTGTCACATGGGACCAGTTTCAGCAAGCTTTCCGAACAGCTCATGTTTCAGCAGGAGCTATGGCTATGAAGAAGCGTGAGTTTCGCAACCTACGCCAAGGAGGACGCACCGTAGGCCAGTATGTGGAGGATTTCAGTAAGTTAGCACGTTATGCACCAGATGACGTTGCTACAGATGCTGCCAAGCAGGAGAAATTCTTGGAAAGACTGAATGATGAACTGAGTATGCAGTTGATGGTAGCAACCTTCAACAACTACCAGGAGTTGGTAGATAGAGCTCTCATGATTGAAGGGAAGCAGCAGCAGATTGAAAACCGTAAGAGGAAGTATGGACAAGGGAAGTACAATTCTGGAGCCCAGCAGAAGCCACAATTTACCCCGAAGCCGGGAGGACAGTTTCAGCATACCCATGGAGGAGGTAGCTCGCACAACCATAATGGCTCCAAGAATGGTAATGGGAATGGAGGAGGAAACGGACAGAACCGCACCAACCCATCTACCCCAACCAAGAGAGATCTAAGTCACATTACTTGTTTCAAGTGCCAGAAGACGGGACATTATGCTACTGATTGTCCTGAAGCCCAAAATGGAAATGGCAATGGAAGCTCTGGGAAGAAGCCGAACCCGTTCAACAAAGGACATGTGAACCACGTGAGCGTGGAGGAGGTTGAAGCTCAGCCTGATGCAGTAATAGGTAAGTTTTTGGTTAAGTCATTTACTGCAACCGTTCTTTTCGATACTGGTGCATCGCATTCATACATATCAAGGGGATTCGTAAACAAGTTTAAGATGTCCACCCAAGTTCTCAAAAGCCCCATGTTAGTAACCTCGCCAGGAGCAGAGTATATGGCCACCCAAGGATGTTTTCAGATACCATTGGCCATTGGTAGGCATGTTTTCCCCTCAGACCTCATTGTTTTGGAATCGCAAGGTTTGGATGTGATTTTGGGAATGGATTGGCTATCGTTGTATGGAGGAAACATCGATTGTGCCAGCAAGACGATTTTGCTTACCACCCCGGAAGGAAAAAGGATCAAGTATGTATCCCGGCATATGCCGAAAAGGACTCAAGTGAATTCCTTATCAGGAGTTGTACAGGAGGAAGTACCAGTGGTGAAGGATTATCCGAATGTATTTCCAGAAGAGTTGCCAGGCATGCCACCAGATAGAGACATTGAGTTTTTGATTGAACTTTTGCCAGGCACAGGGCCAATATCTAAGAGACCGTACAGGATGCCCGCAAAGGATTTGGAGGAAATTAAGAAGCAGATCAAGGAGTTACTGGATAAAGGCTATATTCGCCCAAGTTCGTCACCTTGGGGATCACCAGTACTTCTAGTGGAGAAGAAAGATGGATCACTAAGGATGGTTGTTGATTACCGAGGATTGAATGAAGTGACCATCAAAAACAAGTACCCACTGCCGATGATCAATGATTTGTTTGACCGCCTACAAGGAGCTAAGGTATTTTCCAAGATCGATCTACGATCAGGATACCATCAGTTAAAGATTCGAGAGCAGGATATACCTAAGACGGCATTTACCACCAGATATGGATTGTATGAGTATACCGTTATGTCATTTGGACTGACTAACGCACCGGCCTATTTCATGAACCTGATGAACAAAGTGTTTATGGAGTTTTTGGATAAGTTCGTCGTGGTATTCATTGATGATATCTTAATCTTTTCCAAGGATGAAGAAGAGCATGAGGAGCATTTGCGATTGGTACTTGAGAAGCTCAGAGAACATCAGTTATATGCCAAGTTCAGCAAGTGTGAATTTTGGTTGAAGGAAGTTGGATTCCTTGGACATGTTATTTCTGGAGAAGGAATAGCAGTAGACCCTGCCAAGGTTGACACAGTGACAAGTTGGGAATCACCCACGACAGTTGGAGAAATCCGGAGTTTTCTTGGACTTGCAGGATACTACCGGAGATTTATCGAGAATTTCTCAAGGATTGCTAAGCCCATGGCTGACCTATTGAAGAAGGACACCAAATTCAATTAGACTGAGGAATGTGAAGCTAGTTTCCAAGAGTTGAAGAAACGATTGGTTACATCACCAGTGTTGATTCTGCCAGATCAACGCAAGGATTATGAAGTTTATTGCGACGCTTCTCGTTGAGGACTTGGAGCAGTGCTTATGCAGGAAGGAAGAGTTGTGTCGTATGCTTCACGACAACTTAAACCCCATGAGAAGAATTATGCTACGCATGATTTGGAATTAGCAGCCGTGGTGCATGCTTTGAAGACATGGAGACATTTTCTCATCGGAAACCATTGTGAGGTGTACACGGATCACAAGAGTTTGAAGTACATCTTCACTCAGAAGGAGTTAAACCTCAGACAGAGGAGATGGTTGGAGCTCATTAAAGATTATGATATGAGACTGCATTATCACCCTGGAAAGGCTAACATTGTAGCAGACGCGTTGAGCCGCAAGAGTCATGTCAACACCCTCATGACAGGAGAGTTACCTCAGGAGTTAGCCGAGGACCTTCGTGAGCTTTGTTTGGAGATAGTCCCAAGAGGCTATTTAGCGACATTGGAGATTCAGTCTACCTTGATGGAAAGGATCAGAGAAGCTCAGAAGACAGACAAGGAGATTGAAGAGATAAAGGAGAAGATGAGCAAAGGAAAAGCCAAGGGATTTCGTGAGGACGAGCACGATACCTTATGGTTCGAGGACCGCGTATATGTACCAAAAGAACCGGAGATCAGGAAGTTGATTTTGCAAGAAGCCCATGATTCACCGTACTCGATTCACCCAGGGAATACCAAGATGTATTTGGATTTGAAGAATACTTTCTGGTGGACCGGAATGAAGAAGGATATTGCGGAGTATGTAGCAGTTTGTGATGTATGTCAGAGAGTGAAGGCAGAGCATCAGAAGCCAGCAGGATTGCTGCAGCCATTGCCGATACCCGAATGGAAGTGGGATAAAATAGGCATGGATTTTATCACAGGATTACCCAGGACTCGTTCAGGCTATGACTCGATATGGGTTGTAGTCGATCGTTTGACGAAAGTGGCTCATTTCATTCCAGTGAAGACCACTTACACCAGTGCTAAGTTGGCAAAGATATACATGACCAGGATAGTATGTTTGCATGGAGTTCCGAGGACCATTGTATCAGACAGAGGAACCCAATTTACCTCGAAGTTTTGGAAGCAGTTACATGAAACATTGGGAACCAGGCTGGAATTTAGTACAGCATTTCACCCACAGACAGATGGACAGACCGAGAGAGTCAACCAGATTTTGGAGGACATGTTGAGAGCATGTGCACTAGATTATGGATCTAGTTGGGACGACAATTTGCCATATGCGGAGTTTTCGTATAACAATAGTTATCAGACCAGTTTGAAGATGGCCCCTTTCGAAGCATTATACGGAAGGAGGTGTAGAACACCGTTGTTATGGGACGAAGTTGGAGACCGTCAGTTGTTTGGACCAGATTTGATTAAGGAGTCAGAACAGAAAGTGAGGCTGATTCGCGATAGGCTCAAGGTAGCCCAGTCCAGGCAGAAGAGTTATGCTGATTCTAAACGAAAGGAGACAGTTCACGAAGTCGGAGACAGAGTGTATCTTCGAGTATCACCACTTCGAGGAGTGAAGCGCTTTGGAGTTAAAGGAAAGTTAGCGCCCCGTATTATCGGACCATACAGAGTGTTGGAACGTATGGGAGAAGTTGCTTACAAGCTGGAATTGCCCGAAGGATTGTCTGGAGTTCATGATGTATTTCACGTTTCGCAGTTGAAGAAGTGCCACGCAGAAATGGCTGAGATACCACTGAGAGATACTGTGCCACTGGAAGCGATTCAGTTGGAAAGTGATTTGACTTATGAGGAGAAACCAGTGAAGATTCTCGAGTATGCCAGCCGAGTTACCCGCAGCAAGGTTATCAAGTTTTGCAAAGTTCAGTGGAGTCACCACACAGAGGATGAAGCCACCTGGGAGCGAGAGGAAGATCTACGGAAAAACCACTCCCACCTGTTTTCTAGCCAACCCGAATCTCGAGGGCGAGATTCATCTTAAGGGGGGTAGGTTTGTAACATCCCAAATTTCCAATTTGGAATGTTATACATAGATCATCATTTCATATCATGTTTTGTTGCATTTTGACAAATCCTCGATAAATCCTAAGCAACTCAAGGACCCTCGGAGAGAGTTGGGGATGTTCTCGAATTTTTTTCAAATTTGATTTTCCAACGAGGATTGTGGTTTTAATTATTTTCCTCTCCGGAAAAATATTTCAATTTTAAAAATAAACAAGAGGAGAAAATATGACTTCTCCAAAACAATTGAAATACTGGAGGAGAAATATTAAAATCATTTATTGGCATTTATTTGGATTTTATTTGCAATTTTTATTGCATTAAAAATATTGCATACTTTCAAAATATTTATTTTTGATTATAAAAATGTTCACCCTATTCTAGATTTTCTAACTAGACGGGGAAAATTTATTTCATATTTTTCTGATTTTTATTTATTTTTCTACGTATTATTTTCCGCGGAACTTATTTTACAAAAAAAAACGCCCGCGCCGACTGGGCCAAAGGCCCAGCCGACGGCCCACTCGCGCCTTCCTCTTCCCGCACGGGATCGCCGCCCGAGTCCGGCCGCCGCACGACGCCCGCCGGCCGACCCCTTCCCCAAGCCGCCGCACCCCCCTCCTTAAATACCGCCCCCCTCTCTTTCTCTCACCACCGCCGCCGCCGGAGCCCCTCACCGCCGCCGCCCGCATCACGCCCGCCGCCGCCAGGAAGCCGCCGCCGCCCCCTCGCGCCCCTCCCCGAGCCCCGAGCCCCGCCGCCTAGCCCCGCGCCCGCCGGAGCCCTCGCCGGAGCCCGCCGTCGAGGTACCGCCGCTGCCCCGATTTCCGTCGTTGCCGGTTTTCTGTTAAAAAAACCCTTCGTTTAAAAAAAACCCTAGATCGGTTTTTTTCGGTTTTATTATTTTACGAGTGTTCACCGAACCGTTCGTTTTAACGAACGCGTTCGTCGGTTTTTCTCTGTTAACGAACGTCCGTTCTTTAACCGTTCGTCCGTTTTTCTTTTTCGTCGGATTTTTTTGCGATTTTCTCAGATTCGATTTCTGATTGAATTTTCGAATCTGTTTAACTTCTCGCTCGTTTATCGGAATCAGGTGATTCAAGCGCCTAGAGTTTCGTCTCGAAATTCTCTTTCCGATTAATCTACTCAACAAGTTTTTGCTACAGTAAAATTTGACCTAGATCCAGATTAGCAAACGGAGTTTCTTTCTTTCGCCGTTTGACTTTCGTTGCTTCTTTTGAGTTGATTCTTTTTGCAAACCGGAGTTCTTAAGTTGAACTTTCTGGTTGGATCTTTCATTCGAGTTTTACCTGTGCATTAGATGAGTACTGATTGTATTCTTGTTTGTTTGCGATAGAGTACCCGGAGTGTGCCGCTTGTTACTTCGAATCGCTAGGTTTTGCGGATCATCAGCAAGGCAAGTAACACTTTGATCATATTCCGTTCATACCCAGTTTTTATTGCATTAGATCTGTTTTCCTCTAACACATTGCATGATTAGGATCTAATTAAACTGTGGGTATTGGGAAGTAGTTGAGGTAGTACCTATTACCTGTTTTCTATTCAAACCCTTGGGAGTTACTTCTATGTTACTTTTATTATTGCCATGCTATGCTCGTAGACGTGGATTGGGTTTGAGAGATATTCATGACAGATGTGAGATGTTTATTAATGGTTCAACTTACGGTGGCAACTAAAACTCACATCTGGGTGGATTGAGGCACCTAGAGAACCCAGTGTTGTCTGTATGTATAAGGTCCGCCACCCAGGCTCAAAGGGATCATAATATTATTCATGCTAGAAACTTCCGTGTGCAGCCACACGCTATTATGGGCTCTAGCATAGCTGAGTAGGTTACAGGATCTCTTGAAGAGGTGGACTAGCAGATGTAGGGGAAAGTAGGTGTACCGGTCCATCCAGAGTAAAGAGTGATTGTTTCTAAAAGACTGTGTCTCGGTCATCCGTTTCTCAAACATCATGTAGTGCGAGAATCAAGTGGAGGCGATCGAGTCTTGTGGGGAAAAGTGCGCAAACCTCTGCAGAGTGTACAAACTGATCATGATTAGCCGTGTCCCCGGTTATGGACAACTTGAGTATCTAGTAACTGGATCATCATTTGAATCTCATCACCGTGATACTTATAATTAATTTTGTTGGGTTAATGATGACACTTAATTGGGATTGAGTTGGAGGTACCTTCTCAATGTTTCAACCACCATGATAGTTAAATACAATTTATTCCTTTTGTAGTAGGATAAAATTGGCTTTTCGCAAAACTGTAACCATAGAGCTTTCCACCAGCCATATATGCATATAGTATAGCATTATTATTGTTCATTGCTCTCTATGTGTTACATTGCCAGCATATTCTATGTGCTGACCCGTTTTCGGGCTGCAACGTTTCATGTTGCAGACTTTTCAGACGACGAGTAAGGTGCCTTAGGTCGTGGTCTTATACTCAGTGATGCCGCTGGAGTTGATGGACTCACTTATCTTCCAAGTCTTCCGCTGTTATCGTTATTAGATGGCCTTAAGCCATGTTATCATACTTAATCTCTTCGGAGATATTCGATGTAATAAGTGTGTGATTGCTACTCTGTTATAAATCCTCCATTTGTACTGTGCGTGTCAGCATTACTGATCCAGGGATGACACTGGTGCACAGCAGCACAGGCCATTTGAGGTCTGGTCGCTACATCGATGATGAGTGGCGGTGTTCTTGATGTAGATACCAAGATGATGGAGACTCGTCCCTAAGTAGCCGAAACACCTTAGGAAACGGAAAAACCGCGAACTCGAAATCTCAAATGTCAAATGGTGGTAGCGGGAATGCGGTGGTGGTTTTGCGGAAACTCAAAGGGATTGCGGAAATGCAATGATGGGGTTTGAAGAACGCAATGCGGAAGTGGAGGGTAAGGTGGTGGATTATACACGGTGTGGGAGTTGGAAGCACGGTCCCTAAGTAGCCGAAACACCTTAGGAGACACAACTCACAACACAAAGAAAATTGGGTTAAGTTGGGTCGGCGGAAGTGTATTGTGGGTAAGCCTATGCAGAAGTTATGGTGGTGGTTGATGAAGAAGCAACCGTCCCTAAGTAGCCGAAACACCTTAGGAGACTTGAATCACAACTCAAACAACCTCAAATGCAAAGGGGAACAAAATTGGTTAGGTTGCGGAAGTCGGTGGTGGTTATGCGGAAGTTATGGTGGAAGCCCTAGGCAAAGATGCCAAAGTGCCAAAAATTTGATGGATTCAAATGGTGATGGTGGTATTTTTATGGGATGGGGGATGTCAATAGCTTCAAAACGAGCTAAAGAACGTCAAAAACGGACTCCGGACGAATTAGTTATGCATAAAACGGTGAAACGGGGAAGGCTGAAATCCTAGGGGTCGGACATCCGGGGCTCGGGCCGGATTTCCGGGACCTGATGTCCAGAACCGCGCGCGAAATTGTGCTCCAGGAGCCGGATGTCCAGGCTACGGGCCGGATGTCCAGGGGGCCAGATGTTCGGGGCTACGAGCCGGATGTCCGGGCTCCAGATCTGAGGATGAACTCGAGGAACTCGATTTTGGGGGCGGAAATTGATGATTTCGCGGGCAAAATTGCGGAGATTTCATGGATGGAAAGTGGGGAAACTTGGGGAAATGCTAGATCCACTTGAAACCAAGCAAATCCATGGATCAAAATCAACAAAACTTCATAAAACCAACAAATCACAAAAAAAATTGGGGCTATTTTTTGGTGGGGATTTTCGAATTTAGGACAAAATCAACAAAACTAGGCTAGAAAACACAACGGGGAGGCTCCGAAATCGTGATCAACGTGGCTCATGATACCAATATGATGTATGGTGGAACCCTAGATGGCCGATCTTTCACGAAAGGAGCGGATCCCAAAGAGGAACACCAAAAACACAAGGGGAAACACGAGGGAAAACACGAGAGAAACACGAGAGAATCACTCAACCAACAAGAATAGATCACACACGCGCGAGATCGATGAACACAAAGGTGAGATACAAGATCCAAGTCCAACAAAGGACGATACAAAGCTAACCGGTTCTTCTCCGTGAGGAGGTCTTGATGGGGGCCACCCAAGAGGGGTCTTGAATCCAAGGTGATCTTCTCCGTAGAGGGGCCGCGGTCTCTCTCGTGTGCTAACCCTAGCTAGGAGGAGCTGGGGGAGTATATATAGTGTAAGGGACGAAGGGGTACATGGGCCTCGGCCCAACTGCGCTGCACGCAGGCAGGGGAGGCCGGATGTCTGGGCGTCGGGCCGGATGTCTGGGCCTTCGCGAGGTGCCGGATGTCCGGGCTAGCGGATCGGATGTCCGTGCTGGAGTGGCCGGTCTCGGAGCTCTCTGGATAGGCGGGGTCCGGATGTCCGGGCTGGGGGTCGGATGTCCGGCGGCTCGGGAAGAGCCGGATGTCCGGGCCTCTGGCCGGATGTCCGGGCTGACGGGGTTCAGCTTCGGGTGTGTTCTGTGATGGGCGCCGGATTTCCGGGGGTCGGGCCGGATGTTCGGGCTGGTCCGGATGTCCGGGCACGGGCCGGGTGTCCGGGGCCTGTAGCAGCTGGCTCTTCTTCCTTCTCCTTCCTTCGGTCCTGCGCACACTTGGCCTTGGTCCTTGGGCTCTCCATGGTCTCCTCGGGTGTACCTGAGTATGCACAAGGTCCCCGCTTGAAGTAGCATCCATGTCTTACATGCGGAAAGGGAAGATTCGGAAAGGAGCGAGTTCACCTTAGGTCCAATGGCGTAGGCTCGAGTGTACATGGGGATGATCGTCGAATGCTCCGCATCAGCTTTGCTCATCCACTTGATACCTTCTCCATTAGAGACCACGACCTCTACGGAGAAGATCCCCCAAGTGGATTCAAGACCCCATTCGGGAAGACCCCTCAACACCTCCTCACGGAGAAGAACTACCGCCTCTTGTATCATCCTTTGTTGCGTTCGGATCTTGTATCACCCTTTATGTTCATGGATCTAGCACATGTGTGACCGTTCTCGTTGATTTGAGTGTCTTTTTCTCGTGTTTTCCCCTCACGTTCTTCATGTTCTTCATAGGATTCTCTCGATTTCGTTAAAGATCGTCCCTAGGGTTTCCACCCTACATCAGATTTATTTTGGAATATTTGCAATTTTTGGGAAAAATAATCAACGCGAGACGAGGCCCGATGGGCCCAGAAGCCCTAGTGCGCGCCCCCTACCCAGAGTGTGCTAGGGAGGCTTGTGGCCACCCCGTAACTCGGTTGGTGCCCTTATTTCACCCCAAGAAAGATAATATCCGGATAAAAATTGTGTTAATATTTCAGCCCAATCGGAGTTAGGGATCTCCGGGAATTTCAGAAACAGTGAAAGGCCAGAAAGAGGGTCGCACAAACAGAAGGAAACAGAGGGAGAGATCCAATCTCGGAGGGGCTCCCGCCCCTCTGGGCACCATGGAAGCCAAGGACCAGAGGGAGAACCTCTCCCCATATAGGGGGAGGCCATGGAGGAGGAAGCAAAAGGGGGAGACTCTCTCCCCCTCTCTCGGTGGCGTCGGAGTGCCACCGGGGGAACCATCGCCACACTGATCATCTTCATCAACATCACTGTCTCCATCACCTTCCTCATCTCTTTTCGGCAGTTCACTCTCTCACACCCCGCTATAATCCCCTACTTGAACATGGTGCTTTATGCCACATATTATTATCCAATTATGTGTTGCCATCCTATGATGTTTGAGTAGATCTCTTTTGTTCTTGGGTTGATTGATGGTCTTGATTGGTTTGAGTTGTATGTTTTATTATTGGTGTTGTCCTATGGTGCTCTTCGTGTCACGCAAGCGTGAGGGATTCCCACTGTAGGTTTTGCTATATGTTCATTATTCGCTTATGGTGGGTTGCTAGAGTGACAGAAGCTTAAACCCGAGTAAGGGGGTTGTTTCTGTATGAGAGTAAAGAGGACTTGATACTTTAATGCTATGGTTGGGTTTTACCTTAATGATCTTTAGTAGTTGCAGATGCTTTCTAGAGTTCCAATCATAAGTTCATACGATCCAAGTAGAGAAAGTATGTTAGCTTCTTCCTCTCCCTCATAGAAAATTGCAATAATGATTACCGATCGTGTTAACAATTGCCTAGGACAATTCTGCACACCGATCCATCATTCTTCCACACTCGCTATTTGTAATATATTGTAATATATTCTAACTTTGTGTTAACATCACCTATTTTTATATTTTAGCTCTCCGATATCATGCAAATCTATCCTCTTGATACCCACAACATAGTTTTATTTCTAGTTTTTAGATGAAACCAAACACTCGGTGTACGTAGAGTTGTATCAGTGGCAGATATGACTTGAGAGAATATTGATCTTACCTTTAGCTCCTTATGGGTTCGATACCCCATACTTATCACTTCCATCTTCCGAAATTTCTACGGTGATTCCATGCACTTGGGGATTATCACCCCTCTACGCGTTGGGTTGCAAGTATGTGTTGTTTGTGTGCAGGTGCTGTTTACATAGTGTTGCTTGGTTGTCCTACTGGATTGATAACCTTGGTTTCATAACTGAGGGAAATACTTATCTCTACTGTACTACATCATCCTCTCCTCTTCGAGGAAATCCCAACGCAGCTCACAAGTATCAATAGCCAAATTCACGCATGAGGATAATAGTAGAAATCTTCGTAATTTTGGGATCATGAAAGTTGGGAAGTTCATAGAATATCTTTTGTAAGGACGGATGAATATGCAAATAAATTCTTTCTAACTTAAGCACAAGCATAGCAATAGCATCCACATAGCAATTTGTTTTATCAAGAATCGATCCTCTAATTACGGGTATAGCTATCGTGCAACGAAAGAATTCCTAAATAATATTATTCCTAATAATATTCCCGCTACCCACATGATAGATTTTAGTTTTCAAATCGGTGGGAGCTTTAGTTTCGAGAGGATCATGATTAAGAACACAAGATTCAAGTTTTTCCTCAAGTGTCTCACTAGTGCTATATTCTTCAACAATAACTTTCTCAAATTCAAACATGGTAGAAGCTTCAAGCAAACAAACAAGCAAACGAGAAAAAAAAGGCAAACGAAAAATATTTTTGTGTTTTTGTGAAAACATTTTATAAGTGGGGGAGATGAAAACAAGAGGCAAAAGGCAAATGAAAGTAAATGCAAGGAGATGAAAGTTTATGCGATGGTACTTGATAGGTTTTGGTGATGTCTCCCTGGCAACGGCGCTAGAAATTCTTCCTGCTACTTGTGAGTTATGTTGGGATTTCCTCGAAGAGGAGAGGATGATGCAATACAATAGAGAGAAGTATTTCCCTCAGTTATGAAACCAAGGTTATAAATCCAGTAGGAGAACCACACAAGACCTCATGAACAGCACCTACACACAAAAGAACAAATGCTTGCACCCAACGCAATCAAGGGGGTTGTCAATCCCCTCGGCGGTTAATTGCAAGGATCAAGTCTGATAATGGTAGATAGATAAACAAGAACAGAAAATAAAAAAATTGCAGAAAGGTATGTTTGGATTTAATATATGGTAAGGTAGACCCGAGGGCCATTGTTTTCACTAGAGGCTTCTCTCTCGAACAAAAAGCATACGGTGGGTAAACAAATTATTGTTGGGCAATTGATTGAAAAGCACATAGTTATGACGATATCCAAGGCAATGATCATGTATATAGGCATCATGTATGAGACAAGTAGACCGACTCCTGCCTGCATCTACTATTATTACTCCACACATTGACCACTATCCAGCATGCATCTAGAGTATTAAGTTCATAAAGAATGGAGTAACGCCTTAAGCAAGATCACATGATGTTGACAAAGTCAATCCAACCAATATGAATAAACCCCATCGTTTTCCCCTTAATGGCAACAATACACATATGTGTCTTGTCCCTTTCTATCACTAGGATATAGAGCACCACAAGATTGAACCCATTATAAAGCACCTCTCCCATTGCAAGATAAATCAATCTAGTTGGCCAAACTAAACATATAGATCAGAGAGAAATACAGAGCTATAATAATCATGCATATAAGAATTTAGAAAAGACTCAAATAATATTCATGGATAATCTGATCATAAACCCACAATTCATCGGATCCCAACAAAGAAGCCGCAAAAGAAGACTACATCGAATAGATCTCCAAGAAATCGAGGAGAACATTCTATTGAAGATTAAAGAGAGAGAAGAAGCCATCTAGCTACTAGCTATGGACCCGTAGGTCTATGGTAAACTACTCACACATCATCGGAAGGGAAGCAAGTTTGATTTCGAGGCCATTGCAGAGTACCGGAAAGGCCTCCAGATGGGATCTTCGAAGAACAGAAACTTGCGAGAGAATAAAAAGTATTTTGGTGGCTCTCTGATGTATCGGGAATATTTGGGAATTTATAGAGGTGGAATTAGGTCAAGAGGTGCCATGAGGGGCCCACAATCCTGGGGGCGCACCTACCCCCTGGGGTGCGCTACCGAGCTCGTCACTCCCTCCTGACTCTTCAGGTCTTCTCCCGAACCTTCTAGGGTCCCTTCAGGTCCAGAAAAAATCACCAAAAAGTTTTGTAGCGTTTGGACTCCATTTGGTACTGATTTTCAGAAAAAGCAAAAAACATCAACTAGCACTGGTCAAAGGATCGAGAAGACGGGTCTAGAGGAGGGTGATTAGACCCTTAACAAGCAAAAGTGGTAGTTTTTAATTTCTTCAAGTTAATGTTGAGTTTAGCACATGTTAAAGCACTCACAATACATTTCAAGTAAGCATGACAAGAGTATAGGCAGCGGAAAAAGTAAAGCATGCAATTTGCGGGAAAGTAAAGGGATGGGATTGGAGTTTGCAAACACAATGGAGGCATGGAGAATTTTTTGCATGGTTCCGATAGGTGGTGCTATCGTACGTCCACATTGATGGAGACTTCAACCCACGAAGGGTAATGGTTGCGTGAGTCTACGGAGGGCTCCACCCACGAAGGGTCCACGAAGAAGCAACCTTGTCTATCCCACCATGGCCATCACCCATGAAGGACTTTCCTCGCTCGGGTAGATCTTCACGAAGTAGGTGATCTCCTTGCCCTTACAATCTTCTTGGTTCAAGTCCACATCACGACGGAGGCTCCCAAGTGACCCCTAAACAATCTATCAGACACCACTCTCCAAAAGGTAATAGATGGTGTGTTGATGATGAACTCCTTGCTCTTGTGCTTCAAATGATATTCTCCCCAACACCCAACTCTCTCTCTCTCTCACGGATTTGGCTATGGTGGAAGAGGGATTTGAGTGGAAAGGAACTTAGGGAAGGCTAGAAATCAAGGTTCAAATGGTAGGAATGGAATCTCTTGATCTCAACACATGAGTAGGTGGTTCTATCTCAAAAAATGAATGGTGGAAGTGTAGGCACGGTATGATGGCTCTCTCTCTAATGGAGAAGGGGTGGAGGTGTATATAAAGCCTGCACACAAAATCCAACCATTACACAGTGAGACCGATCTGTTCAAAAATGTGAACGTTAGGAATCTCGGTGGGACCGACTAGAACAACTCGGTGGGACCGATGTTCTAAGGCTTTGTGAAAACATCATCTGGGTGGCGCCGATTGCATCAACTCGGTGGGGCCGAAGTGAAGAAATAAGCACCAGAGAATCTGTCAAGCCAACTCGTTGAGACCGATTGCATAAACTCGATGGAACCAAAGTGAATGCAATAGATAATAGATCATTGGCAAGGCCATCTTGGTGAAACCGAGATCCGTATCGGCGTGACCAAATCATTACGGTTTCTGGCAGTGGCTATATCAAATGAACACGGTGGATCCAGATAGAAAGAATTGGTGGGGCCGAGTCTGAGTTTAGGGTTTGGGCATATTTGGATGTAGAAAGTCCATGAGGGTTTTGGAGCAATATCACTAACCACTTGAGCAATTGGATCATTAAGCAACACGACAACCCCTTTTAATAGTATTAGCTTTCCTATGGACAAAATGTGATCTTGGATCACTAAAATAAAGATGAAGAGTCTTGAACTTTTGCCAATCTTTGTCCTTAGCATTTTGAAGGGTTACCATATCCTCTTGTCCCTGTCACTCCATTTTTGAACTTATCTGAAACATGCTAGATAAAACCATTAGTCCAACAAGATATATGTTGACATTAATTGCCAAAATCACCAAGTGAGCACTTGTGCTTTCAATCTCCCCCTTTTCAGTAATTGATGACAACATACATCAAAGCTTCATGTAAATGATAGGAAGAGTGGTAAGTAAAGATTTGGAATAACATGTAGCATGCATAAGCTCCCCCTACATGTATGTAATCATGTGAAGATAGGATAGAAGAACATGTGAATGCATAGCATGACAGAGTAGGCAATGAGTTACATGTATCTTGGCTATATGCATTAGAGAAAACAATATAGTTGAAAGATGTACCTTCATGTTTATGAATCCCTCTTACAAACAATATGTGCAAAAGCAAGAGATCGTCATGCACGTGAGTGTGACGCATATACTTACCTTGTGGTTCTTGAGCTGACTTTTGAAGGAGTAAACTTGAGAAATCAAGGTTAGATAACACAAGAACACTCCAAACAAAAAGGATTCCAAGATCCACAAAAATAAGAAGACTGGGATGACATGTAATAGATGAGTACCACAGAGTGAGTACTTTGTTCAGATATAGACATGTCCCCAAAGATTTAAGAATTTGCAATAAGATCCAAGGATTTTTCTCCCCTTAAGCATATACTCTTTCTCCCCCTGAATCTAATATTGGATAATGGAGAAGGTAGGGTGAGATAAGATCAGAGCAGAACTAGATAAAGACTAACATGTCTTTCCCCTCTTAAAACATGGGGCTTCTCTCCTCTTATTAACATGCATCTCTGGAAGAGCTTAGATGTCCTCTCTCTTTCTGCTGATAGACTTTGGTGTTCTCTCTCTCCCTTTGACATCAATTTCCATTAAGGGTAACTTCAGGAACATGAGTCAAGTAGGTGTGCTCCTTGAGAGATACTTCAAAGCACCATGTAGCTTAAGATGCTGATAGAGGGAACGAATCATTGAGTGTAGCTGAAGAAAATAGGCAATATGAGATGGCAGAAAAGTTTCTCAGCATTGAAATCGGTGGCGCCAATCTGTGACTCCAAGGTAGCAGAGCCACTGAAGGTGCTCATCACTGAGACCGAGTTAGTCCGTGTTTGTTGTACCGATGAATTGTGTACAAGGAAACCTTGTGTTTCAGTCTGGCTGATGGGCTTGGATCGGTGGAACCGAGTTCAATGCAGAGGAAAATTTTGTGAACTAAGCTCACTTTGCAAATGAAATTTCACAAAGATATTCAAGGAATTTTCACAAAGATGTGCAATGAATTAAACTTAGGTATAGAGACACATGAAACAGAAATCGAAAGAGATCTAGATGAAGTTTTTCTTAAGTTTAGATGGGGAACACAGTAGCAAGAAAACATGGAATGGAAATACAATATACAAAAGAACACTAGAGAACTTCATCTAGAGGTGGTCGGCGACAAAGTCACCTATGTTAGAGTATATTGACTTAGGAGTCAAGTGAGATCACTTGATCGTAGGTCATACTCATCGCTTAAGCTCAAAATGGGCTTGCCATTTTTCATTTAAGTGTTTTGATGTATTCACATCTTGTTGAGTTGCTTTAACTCATGACTTGGAGTAAAGCTTCTCTAAGATGGAATGACATACCTTGGGTTGTGGTGTTGATATTGATCATATAGTTGAACTTGTGTTGGATGCCCAATGTTGATGTAGTCCATCAATAGTTGCAAGCATCCTTTGGAGTTGAAGTTCATCTTCTGACATGGGTTAGTCTTGCAAGGAATAACACCCATGTATCCAAATTAACAATCATGAAATTTGATATATTGAAATAGTCAAAAGATATGTTGAGTGAGTTCATTGATTTCAACAACAAAAACATAGATACTTGGTGATGTAGAGATTGCTCAAGATGTGAGTGATTTGGAATATCATAGATTGAGGCTCATCCAAGTACCTGCAAGGGTTAGATAACATACGAGGGTGCAAAAGTATCCAAGATAAGTGATCATCATCATAAGACGAATATCAAGGATTAGTCACATAGGCTCATGCCTTGCATGTATTCAAATGGAATCTCTATTCCAAGTTTGAGGCATCAATGAGATTCAGTTCACCTCTCAAACTGCAAAATATGTTTTCATCAAGTGGTTTAGTGAATATATCCGCCAATTGCTTGTCGGTAAACATGCTTAAGATTGTTTTCTCCTTTAGCAACATGATCATGAATGAAATGATGACGAACTTCAATATGCTTAGTTCCTGAATGTTGTACGAGATTGTGAGCAATCTTAATAGCACTCTCATTGTCACAAAGCAATGGAACATGTTTCACATGTATCCCACAATCTTTAAGAGTTTGGGCATCCAAATTAATTGAGCATAACATGATCCGACGGTAATGTATTCTACTTCGGTGGTGGATAAGGATACCGAGTTTTGTTTCTTGGAGGACCAAGAGACAAGGGATCTACCAAGAAATTTACATGTACCCGAAGTGAACTTCCTAACTACATTATCACCGGCAAAGTCCGAGTCGGAATAGCCAACAAGATCAAAATATGACCTCTTAGGATACCTAATGCCAAAGTTTGGTGTATGAATTAAATATCTCACTATCCTTTTCACGGCCTTAAGATGACATTCTTTAGGAGCCTCTTGATATCATGCACACATGCACACACATAGCATAATATCGGGATGGGAGGCACATAGATATAATAATGAACCAATCATAGAGCAGTAAACATTTTGGTCAACCGGATTGCCATCCTTAGTCAAGTCAAGATGTCCACTAGTAGGCATGGGTGTTCATACCTTTGCTTTCTTGCATGTTGAACTTCTTGAAAAGATCCTTGGTATACTTTGTTTGTGAGACAAATTTACCTTCTTTAGTTTCTCGATTTGCAAACCAAGGAAAATTTTGAGCTCACTCATCAGACATCTCAAACTTGTCCGACATTAGCCTTCCATACTTTTCACTAAAATGGGGGTTAGTAGAACCGAGTATGATATTATCCACACATATTTGGCACACAAATAGTTCTCCCTTAACCCTTTTAGTAAAAAGAGTAGAACCAATTTTCCCAATTTCAAAGCCTTATTCAATAAGAAACTTAGTCAAGCATTTATACCAAGCTCTAGGAGCTTGTTTAAGACCATAAAGAGCTTTGTGAAGTTTGTAAACATGATTAGGTTTCTTGGGATTAACAAAGCTTGGTGGTTGTTCAACATATACTTCCTCCTCAATTTCAACATTTAGAAAGGCTCTTTGTTACAGCCTGGTTTTTGCCCTCTCTCATTTGCTTGATTTTCATTTGGAGTCAATTTAAAATTTGGAGTTTTTGAATCTTTTCATATGGACTTAAACACTTGGGTACCCTTGGCTTTCACCCAAGTGCTTCATTTTGCTCCCCAATCATCATTCCCCTTCTGATCCACCCCAGAATAATCTTTGGAATATTTTTCTTAAATGAAAAATATTCATTTTTCTCCCAAAAACCCTAGCTAGATCAATATGCTCCAAAGCAACCCCAATTTTTATGGCCCAGAAAAATCTGAGATAATTCACAAATATTCTTTGAAACCTAGGGCACCTTCCTGAGCAAAAATATTTCTTCACTTTTTGGAATATTTTTGCTACAGAAAATATATTCTGTTCTGGACAGAAATGGTGGTTTCTACAGCAACTACCATTTTACTTGCTCCTTTGTGCCTGGGTTTTCTTGTGCATTTTCACCTTAGTAGATCATGGCTAACCTCCAAAGCACAGCCCCCAACTCCCAGCTGTTTGACCTCAATAACATCTCAAAGTTACTGACCAGAAACTTACTTGGCATGTAAAAACTTCTCTACTGCACCTGGATCCAAACCAAAGCGTGGTAAACTTCAAAACCACCACGAACAACATGCCAGACATGATTTTTGGACGTAGGCTAGCCTGAGGGAGGAGTTCGCGCGGTGACGACGCATGTCCACCATGCCATGCCTACGTGTCGACGCGCTCTGAGTGCCGCCGAGCGCTCTGTTCGCGCGTGCTCGCTTCCCCCGTCTGCCCGAGCGTGCCAAACTTCGCCACCATCCTCGTCTCAACGCCATTAACTCCCCCCTGGTGCTCGCCGATGCCGGAGCTCGCGCAGCGAGCACGGGCACGGTCCGGCCAACCCAACAGTGCGGTGTGCACTGTGCTCGTCGCCTTCTCCTCGTTCCTGTGCTCGTCCCCGTTCGCCAACAGTCGCCGCGTGAGCTGCGTCGCCTTCTCCCCCTCTCACTGACGCCGCTCGTCACCGGGCGCGTGGATAGGTGTCCACCGGCAGAGCTCGAACCCCCCCTCTCCGCTCGCCTATAAATGGAGCCGCCCACAGCCTCGTCGAGCACCATCCACCACTCCCACACACCCCACAAGCACGTAGGAAACCGTACCCTGGCCGGGCAGGCCGCGGGCCGCCGTCCTCGAGCTCGAGCTCGCCGGTGATCCCCTCTGGTCGCCGCGGTAGCTCTAGCCCCTCCCAGGCCAGGGCGACCCTTCCAGGGCCTCCGCCCCTCTCCGGTGAAGCCATCCCGTCCCCCTGGAGCCCCTGGAGTTGCCTCTGCTCGCCGTCTTCCTCATCTCCGGTGACCACCGTGTTCTGCCTCCGCTTGCGAGGTCGATTCCGACGCCATCCGACCACCCCTAGCTACGCTACGGGTACGGGCAGGTGCGCCTCCGTCCCCTCTCTCCATCCCTCCCTCTTGTTTTGGCCAAGGAGCCCTCGTCGCCGGTGAGAACTCGGCGAAGCCGCGACTCCCTCTGTTTCCTTCCCCCCTCCTCCTCACCTGACTAGCGGGGCCCGCTAGTCAGCCACTCTGTACGCGCGCGAAGCGGTATGAGTGGTGGCGCCCCTAGGCTTTACGCCTTCGACGTCACCCCCCAGTTTTTTTATTTTTATTCAAATTCATTTGAATTTACAGAACGCTTCCAACAGCCATAACTGTTCAACCATAAGTCCAAATGAATTGATTCTTTTTGCATTTTGTTCTTTGCATAGAAAACTAGCAGCTCACCAAAGATGAGATTTTTCTGAGCTGTTTAGAATTTCTGGTGATTTTCAGAAGTGTTCTTGATATTTTCTTTTTGTGCTTAAAATTATTTTCAGAGGGTGAGGCTTGTCTTGAGGATCACCAGAAGGCTTGTAAATCTCATCTGCACTAAGGCAAGCCACAGCAACATTTTCATGGTGTCATTTCAATATTTATGATTTTCTTACTTGAATGAAATGATTAATCCATGCATTTAAATAACTATTCTGTTATTTATATTCTGTTAAGTGTTTGTTAGTTATTTTGCTTGATTTACAGTATGTTGAAACTAGCTTAGTTGGTAAAGCAAAGCTAAGATCTATTTGTGGTGATGATACAAATAATTTTGTTATGCGTGTTAGTAATTACTTAAAGTTATGTTCTTGCGTAAATAAAATAAAAAAATTTGCTAGAAAATATTCTGTTAAGTACTTGTTTAGCCATGTTGCTTGACTTACAGAATGTTTGAACCTAACCTGGTTGGTAAAGAAATTAGGATTTGTTTGTGGTATAATCTTTGCTATGCATGTGAGAAATTAATCGGAGTTACTTTCTGGCATGAGAAAATAATAAAACTTGCTGCAAAATATTTTGGTTAAAGTGTGAGCTACTCTGACCAGGAAAGTAATATAAGTTGTTGATGTTTATGCTTAGTGTGAATATGATTGACATCAGTCATTTTCGTTAATATGTGATGCATGTGTAGTTTTGCATTTCATGGCATGCTATGACACCGGTCATTTTCATTTTAAGTTGAACCTGAATATAACTCAACTTGAATATATAGTTGACTGGGTCATGGTGCCGCTGAATCGAGTTTTTCCCAGTGCAACCACATTTGCCTTTGTGGGAAGGCCTTGATTCGGTCCATTGACATTGCCTCTGGTCGGTGCCTCCAACTAGGGAAGGTTATGGCATGCTTACCCTAGCCCGGTAAGCAGGCATAACCTTGTGTGCCCGTTGTTGAGATTATGGTACTGGGTCTCCGAGTGGGATCGTTTTGGCCACGACGGTGGTTGTTGTGTCTTTGGTAGACACGGGGCCACCCAGGACTAGTCCGTTGGGGATTGGGTCAGAGTGGTCGGGAGAGTGTCATGGCAATGGAAGGGTTTTGTCGGAATGCCGTTGGTCCACCCGAATGGGAGTGCGAGGCCATGGGTTCTGTGGTGTGGGTACAGTGTGCTACCTCTGCAGAGTGTATAATCTATCGATAGCCGAGTCCACGGTCACGGACACCTCGTAGTAGGTCCCACCATGAGTCAACGTTTAATAAAATTTGCACACTAAGCTATGAACTTTGCACTGTTGATGATAGCTGAAAGGCCATCGAGATGTTCGGGACAAAATATTGGTCGTGGTTGTGATCGCCGTAAGGATCACGAGTTACTCTTGTCAAGACCACGATGGTGGTTTGGTTGTGATCCGAGAATGATCACGGTTGGTAAGTCCGTCCCGAGGGACGTTCGAGCATGATCACAACATGTTGGACATATAGTGTTGCATTATAATTAATTGGTTAATTATCATGATATTGTTTCCCATTATGATTATGCATGTTGTGAGCTTGCAAGTACATTCAATGTACTGACCTGGCGTGTCATGCAAGATTTCAGGAAAGTCTCATTGGAGAGGAGCGCTGCTCGAGTCTAGATCGTGTCTACATCGGTGTCCCTGTGATATGGAGTTTCCGCTACGACATTGTTCCGCTGCCGCGTAGTTGTTATAATCGAGGCCCCTTTATGTTCACTAAATAATGTACATATTGTTCAGCCACACCGGGCGTGCTGCTTGGCCTCGACATCTGTTGTAATATAAACTCTGATCCGCTAGCATCAATAAAGCGGTTGCCTTCTGTACCAAGATGTTGTGTGTTGCTACAAGACATGGTCTCTGGGCTGGCAATGCATGGTAAACCGGTCGCTCTGAGCCGGGGTGCCACAACACTTGGTATCAGAGCCGCGCTGACTGTAGGCCACGCTAGACTACGACGTGTTAACTGGACAATAGATATGAGTTTAAGTTGAGTGCCGGTAGCAATTGTAGCTGGTTGTTGCATTGCATGCATTTGGTTTATATTTTTATGCTAACCTGCTAATGGTTGTGAGTGTAGATGGCTCCGGTGCCGTATCCGTGCCAGTTGCAGCTAATGCCGTACACATCACCGCACCTCCTTCGCAACGTGTGGCATCGGCTGTACCCTCTCGGTGACGACCCAGTCTATCATGTGTACCAGGAGCGTCTAGCTGATTCAGCGTATGAGTATCACGCAGTGGTCACTCTACGCACTAGTTCCGATCCAGCTCTTACACTCGTACTTCTCGGAGCGGCTACGCCTCCACCGCTTCTCCGGCTGTCCAGTTTGCTGCATTCGAGGTCCTTGACGAGCTTCGCTACAACGAGGTCCGAATGCAGAACCACCCAGGTTTCTATTACTACCCTTCTCTGCACGACAATGGTCGTGTCCGTTTCCCTATCATTGATCCGGAGTCTGATAGTGTTGCTAGCCACCTTGCTCGTTATGTCACTGCTAGCTATCTTATGATCCACGAGCTGGCTCGAGAGCTGACTCGTGGCCGTACTGCTTTAGCCGCTGCTTTAGTCACTACTAGATCTGCCACTACTCCATCTTCTCTGGGATTTACCCCTTATATTCCAGCCAGTTCTAGTTCCCCTATTTCACCGGTTACTCCTCCGAGTAGCACGGGCGTCTCGGCCGTGAATCCTCTCAGTACTCCTGCTGAGTGGGTTTCACTTCTCGCTACTCCTGTAGCCCCGATGCTTCATCCTACCCCTGCCCCTGAGGGAGAGCCCTCGAGGCAGCGCCGTCGTGTTACCTTTAACCCGGAGGTTTCCGTTAACCTCGTCAGTTCAGGATCCGAGACCGCTTCAGGGGAGGACACCGCAGCACCAGCAGAGCAGTAGTATCTTTGAGTATTCGCAGTCGTCCGAATGATGTACGGATGTAGTCGTACGAGTCATGATGTTTCGTTGCATGTATGAGAGTAGTGGAACCTGGCGTGTTGTTTATCTTTCATGTATGAGTCTATGTATAATTATGTTGGCACTTTATTCGTCGTATTTTCTTCGCTCTTTTGTTTTCTTCCGGGATTTGTTGCTGGCTTTTCCCCAAATTTATTCTTGGATGTTTCTCATCTCGATTGTGTTGTCTTGGAAAAAATCCACAATAGGATGACGCGGGGAGGCAGCAGTAGCAACGTTCGTGAGGGAAATCCTGTTCGTCGTTCCGCACGACAGGCAGGACATTCTCCCGAGCTGTACGTTCCGCCACCGCCTCCACCGCCAAATCCGCCCTCCACCGAGCAAATTCTGCGTATGTTTGAGGAAAGAAGGAACAATGATCTGATCAAAATATTAAGAAGTGTGCAAGCTATGGTTGGACATAATGGAAATCAGAACGGTCATCACTCAAAGCTGTCAGATTTCCAAAGGACCAAGCCACCCTGTTTCAGTCAGATTGTTGACCCATTGGATGCAGACAATTGGTTGCGTACCATTGAGAAAAAGCTTGAGATTGCTCGTACTGAAGAAAATGATAAAGCTCCATTTGCAACTCATTACCTTGAAGGCGCAGCTGCCATATTGTGGGAAAATGCAAAAGCCATGTGGCCTGTTGATGAAGAGATCACCTGGGAAAAGTTTAAGGATCAGTTCCAGAAATATCATATCCCTACTGGAGTTATGAAGACTAAGCAGCATGAATTTCTCACACTCGTCCAAGGAAATCAGTCTGTGGGAGAATATTTGCAAAAATTCAATCATCTGGCCCGTTACTCTCTTGATGACATGGCCACCGAAGAAAGGAAGATTGACAGATTTCTTGGAGGCTTAAATCCGCAACTCCGGTGTACTCCCAGTATGCTTGATTTCCCAGATTTCCAAACTCTGGTGAACAAGGCTTTCATTGCTGAACGGGAGCACAAGCTTATATTAGATAATAGGCATGTTAACAACGACAACAAGCGTAAGTTTGAGCCAAAGAAGGATGGGCAACCAGTGCAAAAGGCTCGTACCTGGCAGTAGACTCAGGTGAAATACAAGCCAAATTGGCAACAGAATGTTAACAAGACCACCACTCAAGTCAAGAATGTCGTGACCAACCCAATGCATGAGGAGAGCGTCAGCGCAATAATTCTTGCTTCAGTTGTGGGCAGAACGGACATTATGCCAGACAGTGCCCCAAGAACAACAAGGTGAATGCCCTAATAAGGCCACAAGTCAACTTTATGGAGTCATGCCCAACCCAGCAAAACTTCACTGGGCACGTGCATCATATCTCAGCCGATGAAGCCCAAGAGAACCCAGAAGTCATCATTGGCATGTTTTCTGTTAATGACATACCTATCGTAATTTTATTTGACTCTGGGGCTTCCCATTCTTTTATTTCTCGGAGTTTTGCAGCCCAAAACAAATTTCCTTGTACGCTTTTGGGCAAAAATATGCTGGTACAAACCCCGGGATCTTTAATCAAGAGCAATCTGGTCTGCCGTGATCTGGAAATCAATATCAACGGAGTCTACTTTCCAACCTCTTTGATAATCATTGAGTCTGGGAAGTTGGATATTATATTGGGTATGAATTGGTTGACCCAATATCAAGTTTGCATAAACTGCGCAACACGAGAAGTCACTTTGACTAGTTTGAATGGGCAGACTACCAAATTCTATGCTCGCAAGAATATACCCAAGCAAGAATTGGTTTTCACCGTTGTGGCTGAGTTGGAATTAATTCCTGTGGTCAGCGAGTACCCTGATGTATTTCCAGAAGAACTGCCAGGCATGCCACCAGATCGGGAGCTGGAGTTTGCAATAGATCTTGTGCCCGGAACTGCACCATTATACAAAAAGTACTACCGGATGCCCTCATCAGAATTAGTGGAGCTGAAGAAACAGCTTGATGAACTGCATCAGAAAGGATATATTCGTCCCAGCTCTTCACCATGGGGATCACCTGCTATTTTCGTGGACAAAAAGGATGACAGTCTCCGAATGTGCATAGATTACCGCCAGCTGAATGAGGTCACCATCAAAAATAAATATCCGCTGCCAAGGATTGATGATCTGTTTGATCAGCTCAGTGGGGCTAAAGTATTCTCTAAGATCGATTTACGGACCGGATATCATCAGCTCAAGATTAAAAAGGAGGATATTCCTAAGACCGCATTCACTACTCGGTACAGTCTTTATGAATATACCGTGATGTCCTTTGGTCTCACCAATGCCCCTGCTTTCTTCATGCATATGATGAACAAAGTATTCATGGACTTCCTCGACAAATTCGTGGTAGTCTTCATCGATGACATCCTCATTTACTGCAAGGGTGAAGAAGAGCACAAGGATCACCTCCGAGCAGTGCTACAACGACTCCACGACCATCAGCTATACGCCAAATTCAGTAAATGCGAATTTTGGCTCAAGCAAGTTGGGTTTCTCGGACATGTACTATCCGCCAAAGGTATTGCCATGGACCCAATCAAAGTAATGGATGTGCTCGATTGGGTGCCGCCCACGACCGTGACGCAGATCCGGAGTTTTCTCGGATTAGCTGGATATTACCGTCGTTTCATTGAAGGGTTTTCCAAGATTGCTAAACCCATGACGGAGCTGCTCAAAAAGGATAAGAAGTTTCAATGGACGGAGGACTGTGAGAAAAGTTTTAATGAGCTAAAGATACGGCTGACAACCGCACCTATATTGACTCTTCCTGACATTTATCGCCGTTTTGATGTGTATTGTGACGCCTTCAGGCAAGGCATTGGTTGCGTACTTATGCAAGACAGCAAGGTAGTAGCATATGCATCGCGACAGCTATGACCCCACGAGCGAAATTATCCTACTCATGATTTGGAATTGGCTGCGGTGGTTCATGCGCTAAAGATTTAGAGACACTACCTCATTGGAAAAAGGTGCCAAATTTTTACCGACCACAAAAGTCTCAAATACATCTTTACTCAGCCAGATTTAAACCTCCATCAACGAAGATGGCTAGAGTTGGTCAAGGATGATCTTGGAATAAATTACCACCCGGGTAAGGCCAACGTGGTTGCCGATGCACTCAGTCGAAAGCCCGTCAGCTTGAATGTCATATTGAAATCCTTGCCTCCCGAACTCCAAGAGGAGATCACTCAGCTCAACCTGGTCATAGTGGATGCTGGCCTTGCTAATATTTTGGAAGTTACCCCCACACTTGAGGAAGAGATCCGCAAGGCCCAGCCAGCTGAGACCAAGCTGCAAAGATATGCCAAGGGCCAGATGGAAGAGAAGACCCCAGATTTCTCCAAGGACAAATTCGGTACCCTCCGATTCCGTGGACGGATTTGTGTACCCAATCAACCAGACTTAAGGAAGAAAATCCTGTCAGAAGCACACGAATCCTCATATTCCATTCACCCGGGAGGTACGAAAATGTATGAGGACCTTAGACAAATATTCTGGTGGGATGGAATGAAGAAATACATTGCCTATTTTGTGGCCTGTTGCAACATATGTAACAAGGTGAAGGCAGAGCATCAGAAGCCAGCCGGACTCCTCCAACCGCTGCCGGTTTCACAATGGAAATGGGATGACGTTTGTATGGATTTCATTACGGGATTGCCTAAGACTCAGCGAGGCAATGATGCAATCTGGGTCATACTGGACACCCTAACCAAGGTTGGTCACTTCATTCCGATCAGCACCAGATACAGAGCAGATCAACTTGCACAGCTGTATGTATCTAGAATAGTTAGTCTGCATGGAGTACCCCGAACTATCACTTTCGACCAAGGTTCCCTGTTTACCTCCGCTTTTTGGTCACGCCTCCATCAAGCCTTGGGGACAACACTGAAATATAGTACTGCTTATCATCCTCAGACGGATGGACAGACAGAACGGGTAAATCAAATACTCGAAGATATGTTGCGAGCCTGTGCTTTAGCACAAGGACCTAAATGGGAAGACTGCTTGCCATATGCCGAGTTTTCCTATAACAACAGCTTCCAGACCAGTCTAAAAATGTCACCGTATGAAGCTCTGTATGGCCGTAAGTGCCGCACTCCTTTAAATTGGTCTCAAACTGGAGATAGCCGTATCTTCGGAACAGATCTCATGATGGAAGCTCAGAAACATGTTAAGGAAATCAGAGATAGATTGCAATTGGCCAAATCTCGCAGAAAAGTTATTATGATGCAAAGCACCGACAGATCAATTTTGAACCTGGAGAACACGTATACCTCCGAGTCACTCCTATGAAAGGAGTCAAGAGATTTCAGACTCGTGGAAAGTTGGCACCCAGATTTATTGGTCCATTCCCGTTTATGTCTCGAGTGGGTACTGTTGCATATCAGTTGGAACTACCTGCTAAATTGGCAGACGTGCACAACGTGTTTCATGTTTCACAATTGAGACGATGCATATCCCCTCCTGAGAAAAGGACTGCTATGGCTGAGGTAGAGTTGGAAAATGATTTAACTTATGAAGAGAGACCGTTTAGAATTTTGGATCAGATGGAAAGGGTCACTCGTAGTAAAGTAAGGAAATTTTACAAAGTTCAGTGGGAGCATCACACAGAGTCAGAATCAACTTGGGAGCGGGAAGAATTTGTACAGTCACATTATCCAGAGTGGTTTTCCCAAGCAACCGAATCTCGAGGACGAGATTCATTCTAAGTGGGGGAGGTTTGTGACAGCCTGGTTTTTGCCCTCTCTCATTTGCTTGATTTTCTTTTGGAGTCAATTTGAAATTTGGAGTTTTTGAATCTTTTCATATGGACTTAAACACTTGGGTACCCTTGGCTTTCACCCAAGTGCTTCATTTCCCTCCCCAATCATCATTCCCCTTCTGATCCACCCCAAAATAATCTTTGTAATATTTTTCTTAAATGAAAAATATTCATTTTTCTCCCAAAACCCTAGCTAGATCAATATGCTCCAAAGCAACCCCAATTTTTATGGCCCAGAAAAATCTGAGATAATTCACAAATATTCTTTGAAACCTAGGGCACCTTCCTGAGCAAAAATATTTCATCACTTTTTGGAATATTTTTGCTACAGAAAATATTTTCTGTTCTGGACAGAAATGGTGGTTTCTACAGCAACTACCATTTTACTTGCTCCTTTGTGCCTGGGTTTTCTTGTGCATTTTCACCTTAGTAGATCATGGCTAACCTCCAAAGCACAACCCCCAACTCCCAGCCGTTTGACCTCAGTAACCTCTCAAAGTTACTGACCAGAAACTTACTTGGCATGTAAAAACTTCTCTACTGCACCTGGATCCAAACCAAAGCATGGTAAACTTCAAAACCACCACGAACAACATGCCAGACATGATTTTTGGACATAGGCTGGCCTGAGGGAGGAGTTTGCGTGGTGACCACGTGTTGGAGATCGTTGCAGAAATTAAATTTTTTCTACGCATCACCAAGAACAATCTATGGAGTCTTCTAGCAACGAGAGGGAAAAGAGTGCATCTACATACCCTTGTAGATCGCGAGCGGAAGCGTTCAAGTGAACGGGGTTGATGGAGTCATACTCGTCGTGATCCAAATCACCGATGACCGAGCGCCGAACGGACGGCACCTCCGCATTCAACACACATACGGTTGGGGAAGACGTCTCCTCCTTCTTGATCCAGCAAGGGGGAGGGAGAGGTTGATGGAGATACAGCAGCACAACGGCGTTGTGGTGGAAGCAGCGGGGATCTCGGCAGGGCTTGGCCAAGTTCAGCGAGAAGGAGAGGTGTCACGGGAGGGAGAGGGAGGCGCCAAGGGCTTGGGTGCGGCTGCCCTCCCTCCCCCTGTTTATATAGGGGTCCGGGGGGCCGCCGGCCCCCAGAGATCCCATCTCAAGGGGGGGCGGTGGCCAAGGGGGGAACTTGCCCCCCAAGTCAAGTGGGGCGCACCCCCACCCCTAGGGTTTCCAACCCTAGGCGCAGGGGAGGCCCAAGGGGGCGCACTAGCCCACCAGGGGCTGGTTCCCTACCCCACTTCAGCCCATGGGGACCTCTGGGATAGGTGGCACCACCCGGTGGACCCCCGGGATCCTTCCGGTGGTCCCGGTACAATACCTGTGACCCCCGAAACTTTCCCGGTGGCCGAAACTGGACTTCCTATATATAATTCTTCACCTCCGGACCATTCCGGAACTCCTCGTGACGTTCGGGATCTCATCCGGGACTCCAAACAACTTTCGGGTTACCACATACTAGTATCTCTACAACCCTAGCATCACCGAACCTTAACTGTGTAGACCCTACGGGTTCGGGAGACATGCAGACATGACCGAGACGACTCTCCGGTCAATAACCAACATCGGGATCTGGATACCCATGTTGGCTCCCACATGTTTCACGATGATCTCATCGGATGAACCACGATGTCGAGGATTCAATCAATCCCGTATACAATTCCCTTTGTCAATCGGTACGTTACTTGCCCGAGATTCGATCGTCGGTATCCCAATACCTTGTTCAATCTCGTTACCGGCAAGTCACTTTACTCGTACCGTAATGCATGATCCCGTGACCAAACACTTGGTCACATTGAGCTCATTATGACGACGCATTACCGAGTGGGCCCAGAGATACCTCTCCGTCATACGGAGTGACAAATCCCAGTCTCGATTCATGCCAACCCAACAGACACTTTCGGAGATACCCGTAGTGCACCTTTATAGCCACCCAGTTACGTTGTGACGTTTGGCACACCCAAAGCACTCCTATGGTATCTGGGAGTTGCACAATCTCATGGTCTAAGGAAATGATACTTGACATTTGGAAAAGCTCTAGCAAACGAACTACACGATCTTGTGCTATGCTTAGGATTGGGTCTTGTCCATCACATCATTCTCCTAATGATGTGATCCGGTTATCAATGACATCCAATGTCCATAGTCAGGAAACCATGACTATCTGTTGATCAACGAGCTAGTCAACTAGAGGCTCACTAGGGACATGTTGTGGTCTATGTATTCACACATGTATTATGATTTCCGGATAACTCAATTATAGCATGAACAATAGACAATTATCATGAACAAGGAAATATAATAATAACCATTTTATTATTGCCTGTAGGGCATATTTCAAACAGTCTCCCACTTGCACTAGAGTCAATAATCTAGTTACATTGTGATGAATCGAACACCCATAGAGTTCTGGTGTTGATCATGTTTTGCTCTAGGGAGAGGTTTAGTCAACGGATCTGCTACATTCAGGTCTGTATGTACTTTACAAATATCTATGTCTCCATTTTGAACATTTTCACGAATGGAGTTGAAGCGACGCTTGATATGCCTGGTCTTCCTGTGAAACCTGGGCTCCTTGGCAAGGGCAATAGCTCCAGTGTTGTCACAGAAGAGAGT
The DNA here is from genome assembly GCF_002575655.3 of Aegilops tauschii subsp. strangulata. NCBI lineage: Eukaryota > Viridiplantae > Streptophyta > Magnoliopsida > Poales > Poaceae > Aegilops > Aegilops tauschii. Next base: position 329,797,374 of record NC_053041.3, read on the forward strand.
CATCGGACCCGACGCATTGGGAATAACTCCTAGGTCGGTAATGAACTCCTTAACCCAGATTGCTTCTTGTGCTACCTCTGAGGCCGCCATATATTCCGCTTCACATGTAGATCCCGCCACAACGCTTTGCTTGCAACTGCACCAGCTTACTGCCCCACCATTCAAAATATACACGTATCCGGTTTGTGACTTAGAGTCATCCAGATCTGTGTCGAAGCTAGCATCGACGTAACCCTTTACGACGAGCTCTTGGTCACCTCCATAAACGAGAAACATATCCTTAGTCCTCTTCAGGTACTTCAGGATATTCTTGACCGCTGTCCAGTGTTCCATGCCGGGATTACTTTGGTACCTCCCTACCAAACTTACGGCAAGGTTTACATCAGGTCTGGTACACAGCATGGCATACATAATAGACTCTATGGCCGAGGCATAGGGGACGACACTCATCTTTTCTCTATCTTCTGCCGTGGTCGGGCATTGAGCCGTGCTCAATTGCACACCTTGCAATACAGGCAAGAACCCCTTCTTGGACTGATCCATATTGAACTTCTTCAATATCTTGTCAAGGTACGTACTTTGTGAAAGACCAATGAGGCGTCTTGATCTATCTCTATAGATCTTGATGCCTAATATATAAGCAGCTTCTCCAAGGTCCTTCATTGAAAAACACTTGTTCAAGTAGGCCTTTATGCTTCCCAAGAATTCTATATCATTTCCCATCAATAGTATATCATCCACATATAATATGAGAAATGCTACAGAGCTCCCACTCACTTTCTTGTAAACACAGGCTTCTCCATAAGTCTGTGTAAACCCAAACGCTTTGATCATCTCATCAAATCGAATGTTCCAACTCCGAGATGCTTGCACCAGCCCATAAATGGAGCGCTGGAGCTTGCATACCTTGTTAGCATTCTTAGGATCGACAAAACCTTCCGGCTGTATCATATACAATTCTTCCTTAAGAAAGCCGTTAAGGAATGCCGTTTTGACGTCCATTTGCCATCTCATAATCATAGTATGTGGCAATTGCTAACATGATTCGGACGGACTTCAGTTTCGCTACGGGTGAGAAAGTCTCATCGTAGTCAACCCCTTGAACTTGTCGATAACCCTTAGCGACAAGTCGAGCTTTATAGATGGTAACATTACCATCCGCGTCCGTCTTCTTCTTAAAGATCCATTTGTTTTCTATCGCTCGCCGATCATCGGGCAAGTCTGTCAAAGTCCACACTTTGTTTTCATACATGGATCCTATCTCGGATTGCATGGCTTCAAGCCATTTGTTGGAATCTGGGCCCGCCATTGCTTCTTCATAGTTTGAAGGTTCACTGTTGTCTAACAACATGATTTCCAGGACAGGGTTGCCATACCACTCTGGTGTGGAACGTGTCCTCGTGGACCTACAAAGTTCAGTAGTAACTTGATCCGAAGTACCTTGATCATCATCACTAGCTTCCTCTCTAGTCAGTGCAGGCACCACAGGAACATCTTCCTGAGCTGCACTACTTTCCGGTTCAAGAGGTAATACTTCATCAAGTTCCACTTTCCTCCCACATACTTCTTTCGAGAGAAACTCTTTCTCCAGAAAGGTCCCGTTCTTGGCAACAAAGATCTTGCCTTCGGATCTGAGGTAGAAGGTATACCCAATGGTTTCCTTAGGGTATCCTATGAAGACACATTTTTCCGACTTGGGTTCGAGCTTTTCAGGTTGAAGTTTCTTGACATAAGCATCGCATCCCCAAACTTTTAGAAATGACAGCTTAGGTTTCTTCCCAAACCATAATTCATACAGTGTCGTCTCAACGGATTTCGACGGAGCCCTATTTAAAGTGAATGCGGCAGTCTCTAAAGCATAGCCCCAAAATGAGAGCGGTAGATGGGTAAGAGACATCATAGATCGCACCATATCCAATAGAGTGCGATTACGACGTTCGGACACACCATTTCGCTGAGGTGTTCCAGGCGGCGTGAGTTGTGAAACTATTCCACATTTACTTAAGTGTGTGCCAAATTCGTGACTCAAATATTCCCCTCCACGATCTGATCATAAGAATTTTATTTTCCTGTCACGTTGATTCTCAACCTCACTCTGAAATTCCTTGAACTTTTCAAAGGTCTCAGACTTGTGTTTCATTAGGTAGACATACCCATATCTACTCAAGTCATCAGTGAGAGTGATAACATAACGATAGCCACCGCGAGCCTCAACGCTCATTGGATCGCACACATCAGTATGTATGATTTCCAATAAGTTGGTTGCTCGCTCCATTGTTCCGGAGAACGGAGTCTTGGTCATCTTACCCATGAGGCATGGTTCGCACGTGTCAAATGATTCGTAATCAAGAGACTCTAAAAGTCCATCAGCATGGAGCTTCTTCATGCGCTTGACACCAATGTGACCAAGACGGCAGTGCCACAAGTATGTGGGACTATCATTATCAACCTTACATCTTTTGGCACTCACACCATGAATATGTGTAACACTACGTTCGAGATTCATTAAGAATAAACCATTAACCAGCGGGGCATGACCATAAAACATATCTCTCATATAAATAGAACAACCATTATTCTCGGATTTAAATGAGTAGCCATCTCGAATTAAACGAGATCCTGATACAATGTTCATGCTCAAAGCTGGCACTAAATAACAATTATTGAGGTTTAAAACTAATCCCGTAGGTAAATGTAGAGGTAGCGTGCCGACGGCGATCACATCGACCTTGGAACCATTCCCGACGCGCATCGTCACCTCGTCCTTTGCCAGTCTCCGTTTATTCCGCAACTCCTGCTTTGAGTTACAAATATGAGCAACCGCACCGGTATCAAATACCAAGGAGCTACTATGAGCGCTGGTAAGGTACACATCAATAACATGTATATCACATATACCTTTGGTGTTGCCGGCCTTCTTGTCCGCTAAGTACTTGGGGCAGTTCCGCTTCCAGTGAGCACTTCCCTTGCAATAAAAGCACTCAGTCTTAGGCTTGGGTCCATTCTTTGGCTTCTTCCCAGCAACTGGCTTACCGGGTGCGGCAACTCCCTTACCGTCCTTCTTGAAGTTCTTCTTACCCTTGCCTTTCTTGAATTTAGTGGTTTTATTCACCATCAACACTTGATGTTCCTTTTTGATCTCCACCTCCGCTGATTTCAGCATTGAATATACCTCAGGAATGGTCTTTTCCATCCCCTGCATATTGAAGTTCATCACAAAGCTCTTGTAGCTCGGTGGAAGCGACTGAAGGATTCTGTCAATGACCGCGTCATCCGGGAGATTAACTCCCAGCTGAGTCAAGCGGTTGTGTAACCCAGACATTTTGAGTATGTGCTCACTGACAGAACTATTTTCCTCCATCTTACAACTGAAGAACTTGTCAGAGACTTCATATCTCTCGACCCGGGCATGAGCTTGGAAAACCATTTTCAGCTCTTCGAACATCTCATATGCTCCGTGTTGCTCAAAACGCTTTTGGAGCCCCGGTTCTAAGTTGTAAAGCATGCCGCACTGAACGAGGGAGTAATCATCAGCACGCTGCTGCCAAGCTTTCATAACGTCTTGGTTCTCTGGGATGGGTGCGTCACCTAGCGGTGCTTCTAGGACATAATCTTTCGTGGCAGCTATGAGGATGATCCTCAGGTTCCGGACCCAGTCCGTATAGTTGCTGCCATCATCTTTCAGCTTGGTTTTCTCTAGGAACGCGTTGAAGTTGAGGGCAACATTAGTGTGGGCCATTTGATCTACAAGACATATTGTAAAGATTTTAGACTAAGTTCATGATAATTAAGTTCATCTAATCAAATTATTCAATGAACTCCCACTCAGATAGACATCCCTCTAGTCATCTAAGTGAAACATGATCCGAGTCAACTAGGCCATGTCCGATCATCACGTGAGACGGACTAGTCAACATCGGTGAACATCTTCATGTTGATCGTATCTTCTATACGACTCATGCTCGACCTTTCGGTCTTCCGTGTTCCGAGGCCATCTCTGTACATGCTAGGCTCGTCAAGTCAACCTAAGTGTATTGCGTGTGTAAATCTGGCTTACACCCGTTGTATTCGAACGTTAGAATCTATCACACCCGATCATCACTGGTGCTTCGAAAAAACGAACCTTCGCAACGGTGCACAGTTAGGGGGAACACTTTCTTGAAATTATTGCGAGGGATCATCTTATTTAAGCACCGTCGTTCTAAGCAAATAAGATGTAAAACATGATAAACATCACATGCAATCAAATAGTGACATGATATGGCCAATATCATTTTGCTCCTTTTGATCTCCATCTTCGGGGCGCCATGATCATCGTCGTCACCGGCATGACACCATGATCTCCATCATCATGATCTCCATCATCGTGTCTTCATGAAGTTGTCTCGTCATTTATTACTTCTACTACTATGGCTAACAGTTTAGCAATAAAGTAAAGTCATTTACATGACGTTATATGTTGACACGCAGGTCATAAATAAATTAAGACAACTCCTATGGCTCCTGCCGGTTGTCATGCTCATCGACATGCAAGTCGTGATTCCTATTACAAGAACATGAACAATCTCATACATCACATATATCATTCATCACATCCTTTTGGCCATATCACATCACACGGCATATGCTGCAAAAACAAGTTAGACGTCCTCTAATTGTTGTTGCAAGTTTTTTTTTACGTGGCTGCTATAGGTTTCTTAGCAAGAACGTTTCTTACCTATGCCAAAACCACAGCGTGATATGCCAATTTCTATTTACCCTTCATAAGGACCCTTTTCATCGAATCCGATCCGACTAAAGTGGGAGAGACAGACACCCGCTAGCCACCTTATGCAACTAGTGCATGTCAGTCGGTGGAACCTGTCTCACGTGAGCGTACGTGTAAGGTCGGTCCGGGCCGCTTCATCCCACGATGCCGCCGAAACAAGATAAGACTAGTAGTGGCAAGAAAATTGACAACATCTACGCCCACAACAAGTTTGTGTTCTACTCGTGCATAGAAACTACGCATAAACCTGGCTCATGATGCCACTGTTGGAGATCGTTGCAGAAATTAAAAAATTTCTACGCATCACCAAGAATAATCTATGGAGTCTTCTAGCAACGAGAGGGAAAAGAGTGCATCTACATACCCTTGTAGATCGCGAGCGGAAGCGTTCAAGTGAACGGGGTTGATGGAGTCGTACTCGTCGTGATCCAAATCACCGATGACCGAGCGCCGAACGGACGGCACCTCCGCGTTCAACACACGTACGGTTGGGGAAGACGTCTCCTCCTTCTTGATCCAGCAAGGGGGAGGGAGAGGTTGATGGAGATCCAGCAGCACGACGGCGTGGTGGTGGAAGCAACGGGGATCTCGGCAGGGCTTCGCCAAGCTCAGCGAGAAGGAGAGGTGTCATGGGAGGGAGAGGGAGGCGCCAGGGGCTTGGGTGCGGCTGCCCTCCCTCCCCCGTCCTTATATAGGGGTCCAGGGGGGCACCGGCCCCTAGAGATCCCATCTCAAGGGGGGCGGCAGCCAAGGGGGGGGGGGAACTTGCCCCCCAAGTCAAGTGGGGCGCCCCCACCCCTAGGGTTTCCAACCCTAGGCGCAGCGGAGGCCCAAGGGGGGCGCACCAGCCCACCAGGGGCTGGTTCCCTACCCCACTTCAGCCCATGGGGCCCTCCGGGATAGGTGCCACACCCGGTGGACCCCCGGGACCCTTCCGGTGGTCCCGGTACAATACCGGTGACCCCCGAAACTTTCCCGGTGGTCGAAACTGTACTTCCTATATAAAATTCTTCACCTCCGGACCATTCCAGAACTCCTCGTGACGTCCGGGATCTCATCTGGGACTCCGAACAACTTTCGGGTTACCGCATACTAGTATCTCTACAACCCTAGCGTCACCGAACCTTAAGTGTGTAGACCCTACGGGTTCGGGAGACATGCAGACATGACCGAGACGACTCTCCGGTCAATAACCAACAGCGGGATCTGGATACCCATGTTGGCTCCCACATGTTCCACGATGATCTCATCGGATGAACCACGATGTCGAGGATTCAATCAATCCCGTATACAATTCCCTTTGTCAATCGGTACGTTACTTGCCCGAGATTCGATTGTCGGTATCCCAATACCTTGTTCAATCTCGTTACCGGCAAGTCACTTTACTCGTACCGTAATGCATGATCCCGTGACCAAACACTTGGTCATATTGAGCTCATTATGATGATGCATTACCGAGTGGGCCCAGAGATGCCTCTCCGTCATACGGAGTGACAAATCCCAGTCTCGATTCGTGCCATCCCAACAGACACTTTCGGAGATACCCGTAGTGCACCTTTATAGCCACCCAGTTACGTTGTGACGTTTGGCACACCCAAAGCACTCCTATGGTATCCGGGAGTTGCACAATCTCATGGTCTAAGGAAATGATACTTGACATTTGGAAAAGCTCTAGCAAACGAACTACACGATCTTGTGCTATGCTTAGGATTGGGTCTTGTCCATCACATCATTCTCCTAATGATGTGATCCCGTTATCAATGACATCCAATGTCCATAGTCGGAAAGCATGACTATCTGTTGATCAACGAGCTAGTCAACTAGTGGCTCACTAGGGACATGTTGTGGTCTATGTAGTCACACATGTATTACGATTTCCGGATAACACAATTATAGCATGAACAATAGACAATTATCATGAACAAGGAAATATAATAATAACCATTTTATTATTGCCTCTAGGGCATATTTCCAACACCACGCGTGTCCACCATGCCATGCCTGCGTGTCGACGCGCTCTGAGTGCCGCCGAGCGCTCTGTTCGTGCGTGCTCGCTTCCCCCGTCTGCCCGAGCATGCCAAACTTCGCCACCATCCACGTCTCAACGCCATTAACTCCCCCCTGGCGCTCGCCGACGCCGGAGCTCGCCGCAGCGAGCACGGGCACGATCCGGCCAACCCAACAGTGCGGTGCGCACTGTGCTCGTCGCCTTCTCCTCGTTCCTGTGCTCGTCCCCATTCGCCAACAATCGCCGCGTGAGCTGCGTCGCCTTCTCCCCTCTCACTGATGCCGCTCGTCGCCGGGCGCCGTGAACCCCCCTCTCCGCTCGCTTTAAATGGAGCCGCCCCCAGCCTCCTCAAGCACCATCCACCGCTCCCACACACCCCACAAGCACGTAGGACACCGTAGCCCGGCCGGGCAGGCCGCGGGCCGCCGTCCTCGAGCTCAAGCTTGCCGGCGATCCCCTCTGGTCGCCGCGGTAGCTCCAGCCCCTCCCAGGCCAGGGCGACCCTTCCAGGGCCTCCGCCCCTCTCCGGTGAAGCCATCCCATCCCCCTGGAGCCCCTGGAGTTGCCTCTGCTCGCCGTCTTCCTCATCTCCGGCGACCACCGCGTTCTGCCTCCGCTTGCGAGGTCGATTCCGATGCCATCCGACCACACCTAGCTACGCTACGGGTACGGGCAGGTGCGCCTCCGTCCCCTCTCTCCATCCCTCCCTCTTGTTTTGGCCAAGGAGCCCTCGTCGCCGGTGAGAACTCCGGCGAAGCTGTGACTCCCTCTGTTTCCTTCTCCCCCTCCTCCTCACCTGACTAGCGGGGCCCGTTAGTCAGCCACTCTGTACGCGCGCGAAGCGGTACGAGTGGTGGCGCCCCTGGGCTTTACGCCTTCGACGTCACCCCCCAGTTTGTTTATTTTTATTCAAATTCATTTGAATTTCCAGAATGCTTCCAACAGCCATAACTGTTCAACCATAAGTCCAAATGAATTGATTCTTTTTGCATTTTGTTCTTTGCAAAGAAATCTAGTAGCTCACCAAAGATGAGATTTTTCTGAGCTGTTTAGAATTTCTGGTGATTTTCAGAAGTGTTCTTGATATTTTCTTTTTGTGCTTAAAATTATTTTCAGAGGGTGAGGCTTGTCTTGAGGATCACCAGAAGGCTTGTGAACCTCATCTGCACTAAGGCAAGCCACGGCAACGCTTTCATGGTGTCATTTCAATATTTATGATTTTCTTACTTGAATGAAATGATTAATCCATGCATTTAAATAACTATTGTGTTATTTATATTCTGTTAAGTGTTTGTTAGTTATTATGCTTGATTTACAGAATGTTGAAACTAGCTTAGTTGGTAAAGCAAAGCTAAGATCTATTTGTGGTGATGATACAAATAATTTTGTTATGCATGTTAGTAATTACTTAAAGTTATGTTCTTGCATAAATAAAATAGAAAAATTTGCTAGAAAATATTCTGTTAAGTACTTGTTTAGCCATGTTGCTTGACTTACAAAATATTTGAACCTAACCTGGTTGGTAAAGAAATTAGGATAATTTTGTGGTATAATCTTTGCTATGCATGTGAGAAATTAATCGGGGTTACTTTCTTGCATGAGAAAATAATAAAACTTGCTGCAAATTTTTTTGGTTAAAGTGTGAGCTACTCTGACCAGGAAAGTAATATAAGTTGTTGATGTTTATGCTTAGTGTGAATATGGTTGACATCAGTCATTTTCGTTAATATGTGACGCATGTGTAGTTTTGCATTTCATGGCATGCTATGACACCGGTCATTTTTCTTTTAAGTTGAACTTGAATATATGGTTGACTGGGTCATGGTGTCGCTGAATCGAGTTTTTCCCAGTGCAACCACATTTGCCTTTGTGGGAAGGCCTTGATTCGGTCCATTGACATTGCCTCTGGTCGGTGCCTCCAACTAGGGAAGGTTATGGCATGCTTACCCTGGCCCGGTAAGCAGGCATAACCTTGTGTGCCCGTTGTTGAGATTATGGTACCGGGTCCTCGAGTGGGATCGTTTTGGCCACGACGGTGGTCGTTGTGTCTTTGGTAGACACGGGGCCACCCAGGACTAGCCCATTGGGGATTAGGTCGGAGTGGCCGGGAGAGTGTCATGGCAATGGAAGGGTTTTGTCGGAATGCCGTTGGTCCACCCGAATGGGAGTGCGAGGCCATGGGTTCCGTGGTGTGGGTACAGTGTGCTACCTCTGCAGAGTGTATAATCTATCGATAGCCGAGTCCACGGTCACGGACACCTCGTAGTAGGTCCCACCATGAGTCAACGTTTAATAAAATTTGCACACTAAGCTATGAACTTTGCACTGTTGATGATGGCTGAAAGGCCATCGAGATGTTCGGGACAAAATATTGGTCGTGGTTGTGATCGCCGTAAGGATCACGAGTTACTCTTGTCAAGACCACGATGGTGGTTTGGTTGTGATCCGAGAATGATCACGGTTGGTAAGTCCGTCCCGAGGGACGTTCGAGCATGATCACAACATGTTGGACATATAGTGTTGCATTATAACTAATTGGTTAATTATCATGATATTGTTTCCCATTATGATTATGCATGTTGTGAGCTTGCAAGTACATTCAATGTACTGACCTGGCGTGTCATGCAAGATTTCAGGAAAGTCTCGTTGGAGAGGAGCGCTGCTCGAGTCTAGATCGTGTCTACATCGGTGTCCCTGTGATATGGAGTTTCCGCTATGACATTGTTCCGCTGCCGCGTAGTTGTTATAATCGAGGCCCCTTTATGTTCACTAAATAATGTACATATTGTTCAGCCGCACCGGGCGTGCTGCTTGGCCTCGACATCTGTTGTAATATAAACTCTGATCCGCTAGCATCAATAAAGTGGTTGCTTTCTGTACCAAGAGGTTGTGTGTTGCCATAAGACATGGTCTCTGGGCTGGCAATGCATGGTAAACCGTTCGCTCTGAGCCGGGGTGCCACACTCTTTCAATGTCCATTTTGTATAAAGTAATATCATGGTGATTCGTATAAGCAAGTAAAATGCGAATGGACTCAAGTCTAGCAACGCGGGCATATGTCTCACCATAGTCCATACCTTCGACTTGGGTGTAGCCTCGAGCGACGAGACATGCCTTGTTGCATACGACTTGTCCATCCTCATCTTGCTTGTTTCCAAACAGCCACTTGGTTCCAATGACATTATGATCATCGTTGGGCTTTTCAACCAATGTCCACACTTGATTCCTCTCGAAGTTATGTAGCTCTTCGTGCATAGCATTTATCCAATCCGGATCCTCATGAGCTTCTTCTATCTTCATACATTCAACACTAGAAATGAATGAGTAGTGTTCACAAAAGTTAGCCAAACGAGTTTTAGAGAGAGTGATTCTCCCGGTTTGAATGTCATCGAAGATTTGTTCGACGGGATGATCTCTTGAGACTCTTGTTCTAACTCGTGAGAGCTTTTGCTTGGGTTGGGGTGGAACATCCTCATCATCATCATCATCTTCTTCTTCTTCTTCATTGTTGTTGGTGTTTTCGTTCGCTTGTGGAGGTGGAGAAGGAGGTCGAGGTGGTTTGTCTTGTTGTACTTCATCATTTCCTTCGTCCTGACGTGTTCCACTTGTGGATGCCTCCAAGTCAACTTGTGGTTCACCTTGATGTGAGGTTGAGGCTTCCACTTGAATGGACAAAGTACTCTCCTTCACCTCCGTTGGGTTAATCTTGCCAATGGACAAACCTTGGATTGCTTCTGATGGATCTTTGTCTCCTACATCAATTGGCAATTGTTCTACTTGTGAGCCATGAGATTCATCAAACTTCACATCTACCATCTCTTTAACCTTTTGGGTGAAATTGTTGTAGACACGGTAAGTCTGAGAGTTTGAACCGTAACCGAGTAGGAAAGCTTAATGAGATTTAGGAGAAAATTTCAAACGACAATGCTTATCAACAATGTAGCACTTTGAGCCAAATACTCGAAAGTACCCAACTTGGGGTTTGTTACTGGTGAGTAGCTCGTATGCCGTTTTGCCAAGAAGCTTGTGAAGATATAGTTGATTCTCAGCATGACAAGTTGTCTCAACTGCTTCTGCCCAAAATTGTCTTGGTGTCTTGTATTCATCAAGCATCGTTCTTGCCATCTCGATAAGTGTCCGGTTGTTCCTCTCAACAACTCCATTTTGTTGAGGTGTGTACGTAGCCGAGAACTCATCTGAAATCCCTTCTTCATCAAGAAAGGTATCCACATTGGCGTTCTTGAACTCCGTTCCATTATCACTTTGAACCTTCTTAATCTTCACTTCAAATTGGTTTTGGGCCTTCTTGGCGAAGTTCTTGAAGATTGTTGGACCTACGATTTGTCATCGAGAAAGAACACCCAGGTAAATCTTGAAAAGTCCAGCCCGAAAGAGTTGAACAAGGCTCTTATAAGAATTGGGACCGAAGAGATCCATGTGAAGTTGCTCAAGTGGTCTTCTCGTGGTCATGATGTTCTTCATGGGATGACTTCCTCCAACTTGTTTTCCTGTTTGAAAAGCACTACAAAGTCTATCCTTGTCAAATATAACATGTTTACCACCAAGGATATGATAACCTTTAATAAGCTTATCAAGATTTTGCATGCCAACATGACCTAACCTTCAATGCCATAACCAACCTTTAGAAGATTTAGCAATTAAGCAAGTACGAGGTTGGGCTCTCTTAGTGAAATCAACAATGTATAGATCACCTCTACGAATACCGGTAAAGACCATATTATGATTATCTCTACGAAACACTTGGCAATCTACTCCAGTAAATAGAACACTGAAACGAAAGTCGGCTAGTCGTTTTTGATTAGTCGGAAAGAAGATTGTAATGATGAGATTCAACGAGCATAAAAATTTGAATAGAGCTATCGTTGGATATGGCCACCTTACCAAGGCCAAGTACCTTACCCTTGCAGTTATCTCCAAAAGTTACATACTTGCGTGGGCCGTCGTTTTTGATTAGCTCACGGAACATGTCTTTATCTCCGGTCATATGATAAATACATCCACTATCGAGAATCGACTGCTTTCCTCCAGCCATGTAGTCACGAAAGTTTGCCATGGGACTAAGATTTTTCATAGTCTCTTCAAAATCAATATCACTTTCTTCGTCTCCATCATAATAGTCATGCTCAATGTCATCATCATCATGTGTGTGATCATCACCTAGAGCAAGTAATTCATTAGATTTATGACCATGGCAAAGTTCAAGTTTATGAATTCTAATTGTCTCCGAAATTATGCTACTAATGACTCCAATATTTCTTTGGCATGCATAAGATCATGGAGCTCAAATAGACATTCATCAAACTTGGGATCACTAGGTTCCATTCTTTGAAAAGCAATGGATTTTTGAAGAATCTCATCTAGATTTTTCAAGGAATAATTATGAAAGCGTTCTTCAAGATAATTCCATATAGTATATGCGCATTCAAAAGTAGGTAAGCACACAACCAAATTTCTAGGCAATCCTCTAATCATAAGATCAATAATCCTAAGATTGCGAACCATGTCAAGATACTCATCGGGGGATAGGATGCAAAGGATCAATAGGAGGCACATAAGGGCTAAGAATATACTTGTTCAAATTATATTCATTGAAAATCTCAAGCATCTCATTTTTTCATGAACCATAGAACTCCCCATCAAGAATAGGCACTCTACGTCTAATACCCCCGAACATAGACTCATCCATTGTTGTGGGTGAACACGATCACCTATGGGGCCATCGGCCCCTTTGTGGTTCGACAAGCGGGAAAGTCACGTTGCACAAAGAGCGGAGGACATGAAACAACACGACGATGATAACACTGGTGGTTTTCACCCAGGTTCGGGCCGCTGGGAAGACTAAAACCCTACTCCTGCTTTGGTGGATTGGATGGAGGAACATGATGAACACACAGCGCTCACGCCCGGCAAGGTGGCCTCGGGGAGAGGTGCTACGCGCGTACAAGTGTGCAAGGGTCCCAATCCTTTGCTAGATTGCCTTGGACCTCCTTTTATAGCTTAAGGGGTAACCACAGTGGAAAATAGTCTTTATCTAGTGATTAGATAGCAAACAACGCTATCATACCTATCTCTGGCATTTTAGGACAAAGTGCATTAAATGCACTGCTAGGTGTCGTGCTGAGGGTGAATCCCGGCAAGCCTGCCGTGCTGCTTAATCATCTTCTGGTTATCTGCTTGACACGCCTCTGGACAGGTGTCATATGAGAGTAATTTGCCTTCTAATGGGCTGCCACATGCTTAGTGGAAGCCACTTAATCTCTTGGGGGGGTCCACACCACACTGATAAATGATTTGTGTCGTGGTGCGGTGGAGTGGTGGAGCGGTGATGCCTTGGCGGGAATCCTCTCACTTGGCGGACCCAGCAAGCTTGCCGGGGAAATCTTGGATTTGTGCTTGGGGCGGCCTCGACCTGGCCAGGCTCTCCTGCACGGCAAGGGAGGCCTTCCCAAGGTGATTCTCTGATGTCTTGTTTTATTTTGGTCTTCTTGATCCGCTCCTTGATCTCACGAAGAGCGGTCCCTCTGGCTTGGTCTTGCTTTGTAGTTTGGTGTAGCCATTCCTTCGCCAAGCCTTGGCTACCGGGGTGGAGGCTCTTTGTCCATGCACAAGTCAGGGGGAATAAACAACCCTGTTTGTGTACCTTGACATCCATCTTTCTCCAATGGCGATTAAACCAAAGCAATGGAGACCAATGCTCTAATACCAATTGAAAGGATCGAGAAGAGGGGTCTAGACGGGGGTGATTAGACTCTTAACAAGCAAAAGTGGTGTTTTTAATTTCTTCAAGTTAAGGTTGAGTTTAGCACATGTTAAAGCACTCACAATATATTTCAAGCAAGCATGAGAAGAGTATAGGCAATGGAAAAGGTAAAGCATGCAATTTGCTAGAAAGTTTCAGGATGGGATTGGAGTGTGCAAACGCAATGGAGACGCGGACAATTTTTGGGGTGGTTCTGATAGGTGATGCTATCGTACGTCCATGTTGATGGAGACTTCAACCCACCAAGGGTAACGGTTGCGCGAGTCAACGGAGGGCTCCACCCACGAAGGGTCCATGAACAAGCAACCTTGTCTATCCCACCATGGCCATCACCCACGAAGGACTTCCCTCACTTGGGTAGATCTTCACGAAGTAGGTGATCTCCTTGCCCTTACAAACTTCTTGGTTCAACCCCACATCACAATGGAGGCTCCCAAGTGACACTTAACAAATCTAGGAGACACCACCCTCCAAAAGGTAATAGATGGTGTCTTGATGATGAACTCCTTGCTCTTGTGCTTCAAATGATAGTCTCCCCAATACTCAACCCTCTCTCACGGATTTGGCTATGGTCGAAGAGGGATTTGAATGGAAAGAAACTTGGGGAAGGCTAGAAATCAAGGTTCAAATGGTAGGAATGGAATCTCTTGATCTCAACACATGAGTAGGTGGTTCTCTCTTAGAAAATGAATGGTGGAAGTGTAGGCATGTTCTGATGGCTCCTTCTCTAATGGAGAAGGGGTGGAGGGGTATATATATCATCCACACAAAATCCACCGTTACACACTTTTGACCCATCTCGGTGGCATCGATTAGAAATCTCGGTGAGACCGATCTGTTCAAAAATATGAACGTTAGGAATCTCGGTGGGACTGACTGGAACAACTCGGTGGGATCGATGTGCTAGGGCTTAGGGCAAACATCATCTCCATGGTGGTGATTGCATCAAATCGGTGGGACCAAAGTGAAGAAATAAGCAACAAAGAATCTGTCAAGCCAACTCGGTGAGACTGATTGCATAAACTCGGTGGGAACAAAGCGAATGCAATAGATCAGAGAGTGTTGGAAAGGCCATCTCGGTGAGACCGAGATCCGTATCGATGTGACCGAATCGTTAGGATTTCTGGCAGTGGCTATGTCAAATGATATCGGTGGCTTCGGATAGAAAGAATCGGTGGGGCCGAATTTGAGTTTAGGGTTTGGACATATTTGGACGGAGAAAGTGGCTGGGGGTTTTGGAGCTATATCACTAAGCACTTGAGCAAGTGGATCATTGAGCAACACCTCATTCCCTTTTAATAGTATTGGCTTTCCTATGGACTCAATGTGATCTTGGATCACTAAAATAAAGATGAAGAGTCTTGAGATTTTGCCAATCTTTGTCCTTAGCATTTAGAAGGGGTTCCACATTGATGTAGGGTAGAAACCCAAGGGCCGATCTTTCACGATTGGAGCAGATCCTACGAAGAAAACGAGGGGTAAACAGGAGGGAGACACGAGAGGAATCACTCAAACCAAGAAGATTCGATTACACATGTGCTAGATCCTTGAAACACAAAGAGATACACGATCCACGGTCAACAGAGGATGATACAAGTAGCAAGTTCTTCTCCGTGAGGAGGCCTTGAGGGGGTCTTCCCGTGAGGGGTCTTGAATCCACTTGGGGGATCTTCCCCGAAGAGGTCGTGTACTCCGACGGAGAAGGTATAAAGTGGATGAGCAAAGCTCTATCTCTCAAATGAGCTAATCCTTTGCTAACCCTAGCTAGGAGGAGCTGAGGGTCTATATATAGTGCTTGTACAAGTTGGGGCGAGTTGGAGAGATACATGGGCCGGTGGCCCGTTACACTGCGTGCAGGGCGGGCCAGATGTCCGGGGCTTCACGACGGGCTGGATGTCCAGGCTAGGGATGCCGAATGTCCGGGTTGGCCTTGGTTACGTTCTGTGAAGGAGGCCAGATTTCTGGGAGGTCGGGCCGGATGTCCGGGCCTGTAGAACTTCGGCTGATGGGCTGATGCTATTGTTGACATCTTTAGGGGCCGGAAGTCCGGCCCAGGGCCGGATGTCCGGGCCCTGGGAACCTTCTCCGGTTCCTTCCGCCGTGCTCCTTCATCCATGTACTTGGGGACTTGTCCGTGATCCTGAGCATCTCCGAGAGGGTCTTCTTGGTAGTTAAGCACATGTAGTGTCTTCGCATGAGGTAGCAACCATGTCTCACACGGATGGAAAGGGGAAGCATTTAGGAGTGGGTTCACCTTGTGTCCAATGGCATGTGCTTGATGTCTCATTGTATGTCCACTTGGGGATTGGAGAGTAGTCGTAGTGTACATGGGGATGATCATAGGATGCTCTGCAGCATCTCCCCCTTATCAAAGATCCGAACTCGAATTGTAAACCTCGTCACCATGGAAACGGTTCTCGTGGACGAACTTGTAGGTGGACGGGGTTGAAGACATGGAGCAATCCAAGTACTCCAAGGTGTCGTCGGAGTGGTATACATTCAAAAAGAGCAAACACAAACGACACTCGGAAATTCAATGGTTAGCGCACACAAGGTGTCCATCAAGGAAGTATGAGTCTGTTCGGCAAGATTGTTCGTGACAAAGCGCATGAAGCTTATCAAGATGGTATAGGATGATGTGCAAAGCATTCATGGGAGCAAAAGCATTCATTGTGCACACAAATGGGTTGTTAATATGAGCAATGCAACCATTGTGCAAAATGATGTCATAATTGGACGGTGTACCAAAAACATGAACATGGTAATTGGTGCTCAATGTGAGTATGTGATCATGCAATTGATGGTGGGCAATGTGATCATTATGTATGAATATGTCATCGAGGTATATCACAACAAATTTGGTAAGGAAATGCACAAGCTCATATATCATGGATGACATGGGAATAGAAGATGCAACAAGGCAATCATAATGTAAGTCAATCCATGCATAAAGTGCAAACTTGTGATGGGTAGTGTTGTACCATAGCTCGATGCCATTGCACTCCTCAACTTGAAGGTCCATAGGTTCCATATCCAATGCCGGTCCTCCATCCAATATATGCATCATGTACACAAGAAGGAGACAAGAATGAAAGTATGGCCCATCCAATATGCATATTTGAAGATGGCTCAAAGGGAAGGAGTTCACCTTTAGGAGTTTCTCGAGGATGTTGGAGTTGCACATCATGTATGCCTTCGCATAACCAAAATGTCTCTTGATGGTACCGCCTTGTGAATTCTTCAAAGTGAAAGAACATGACAAACACTCGGAAAAACAAATGAGGTTAGCGGGAATGCAAAACCTATCATCCATGGGGTGAGATACCCAAAAAGTGTTTTCATCAATCTTATCATAAGAAAGGACAAGGGAATGTGGCATCGTATGAAAGCACATTACGTGATAACAACAAAAGGCATTAGGCTCAGACAAACAAGCATGCATCACAAGTAAGGTGTCAATGTCTCCAAGATTAATAAGCATAGTATGGTTGCACTCACTACAAGTGGATATGATGGTTGCAACTAATGGAGACAAACGACAAAGATCAAGATATATCACGTGACAGGCATGAACATACACTACAAAAAAAGACACATCCGTGACATTTAGGGCCGAATGAAATTTTTTTCTGTCATTCTTATGACACTTCTATGACGATAACTGTGACAAAACCCGGTATCATCATAGATGTGGTGGGGTCCTACTTCTATGACAAAAAATCATGACAGAAAATGGGCTTTCGTCCTGGGCGGGCCGGAGACGCAGCTGCATGACATTCTTTGGGCCGTCCATGACGGAAAAAACTGTGGTAGAAGCGAGGGCGATGAAAATATCGGGGAGTTCCCGGTTACGGTGGATGGTCGGGGGCAGAGCGATGCGTGTTTCTCTCGTACGTACGCGCGTGTGTGCGAGGCGTTGGGCTCTAACTGAACCTGAGCGATTGCACTACAGGCTACGTGTTACTGAACCCGAGCGATCGATCGATCCCTTCACTACTACTGCTAACTGAAGCCGATCGAACACTGCTGCCTCCTTCCCTTGATGAACAGTGAGCGTTGTTGGGGGGTTTGGATGAACAGTTCCTGGTGGGGGGTTGGATGAACAGGACCCCGTGGTAGTAGAGGCCGTTGCCGCTGGATGAACAGGACCCCGATTGATCGAGCTGGTGGAGGGTGGATGAACAGGAGCCCGTGGAGGGCTGGATGAACAGGACGACCCCGTGGAGGGCTGGTTGAACAGTAGCCGATGGAGGGCTAGTTGAATAGTAGCCCGTGGAGGGCTGGTTGAATAGGATCCCGTGGATAGGGCTGGTTGAACAGTAGCCGGTGGAGGAGCGCGCGGTGGAGGCTGGATGAACAGGAGCCCGTGGATGAACAGTCGCAGGTGGAGGCTGGAGGAGGTCGACGGTGGATGAACAGTAGCCCGTGGAGGCTGGAGGAGGTCGACGGTGGAGATGAACAGTATCCCGTGGATTCCCGTTTTGCGGTACGCCACACCCCTCCCGATGAACAGGACCACCGTTTCGACCGTAGCGCTCCAACACAAGTCCGTTTCCTCCGTTTTGCGGTACGCCACACCGCTCCCGGTCAACAAGACCCCGTTTCGACCGTAGGAGGTCCGTTTCCTCCGTTTTGCGGTACGCCAGACCCCTCCCGATGAACAGGATCCCATTTCCACCATGGCCGGTCGAACACAAGGCCGCTTCCTCCGTTCTGCGGTACGCCAGGTCTCGTTTCCATCGGTTGTTCCGTCCAAGCCGGTTGGCTCCCGATGAACAGGACGACGCATTCTGTTCCGACCCAGCCGGTTGGCTCCCCATGAACATGACGACGACGCAGTTTCTCCGTTCCGACCCAGCCATGTACACGAGCCCTGGCCGTACGTATGCGCGAGTAGGCGTTCGAGACCCCGCCCGTATGTACGTACGTGGCCGTATTTTCTTTCTTGCACCCTGGCCGCTGTACGTACGTGTACATGCTACGTGCACGGCTCTACTACGACATGTGCACGCCTCTACTATGACACGTGGCCTTCCTTGCACGGCCATGGTTTATCGCTGCAGCCTGCAGTCAGACCGATCGTATGTACGTACACGTTCGCGACCAGAATGACAACGCTACGTACGCTTCGACCAGGTGGGTCCCGACTATCAGGCACTTCCTTGCGTGCAAAGATGTAGCTGGTGGGTCCCAGCAGTCAGGGGGGAAATGTTTTTTTGCAAAATACGGTGGCCCGTCCGGTGGGCCCCTGCTGTCAGGTGGAGGAATCATTATTTTGCACGTAATAAGGAGGCACTTCCTTGCTGCGGTCGTGGAACCAGCTGTCAGCCTCTCCACGTACAGTACTCTTCCGATGGAAGTCGTTCCTTGACCACATTGACCACGCCGCGCCGAGAGCACAAGGGCGGTGGACGACGGCGAGGCCTAGATAGGGGACGACACGGAGCCAGGGAAGACGCGGAAGTGGAAGCCCACGCGGGGAGGAGTATGAGGGTTCACTGGTTCGGCTGTAGTGTGAGGCTGCCGTCGCCGTAGGGCCTGGCCAGCGGTGGGAGTAGTAGGGGGCGGTGAGGCCTCCGCGGCAGCACAGCCGGCCACGGGAAGCAGTATCAGGCAGCACGATCGGCGCTGCTCTGGGCGGCTGGAGCAACAAGGCCAGAGGTTGAAGAAGCACTACGGCCGTTAGATGGACATCGTACGATCACTGGAGCTAGAATCATTCATATTGTCTAAGTTGACAAAGCCCTCCGTCCCCGTCAACTTAGTAGGCCCACAAGTCAGCCTCCCACTATGCTGGGTCCCAGCTAGCAGGGGGAGTATTCATTTTCTTGTGCGCAATAAGGAGGAACTTCCTTGCGTGCGAAGATATAGCTAGTGGGTCCAAGCTGTCAGCGGGGGGAACGTATTTTTCACCAAATACAGAGGCCCTTCCGGTGGGTCCTAGATGTCAGGTGGAGGAATCATTATTTTGCGCGTAATAAGGAGGCATTTCCTTGTGTGCGGCCGTGGACCCAGCTGTCAGCCTCTCCACGTACAGTCCACTTCCGATGGATGTCGTTCGTTGACCATGTTGACCACGCCACGCCGAGAGCACCAAGGCGGTGGACAACGGTGAGGCCTACGAAGGGAACGACACGGAGCCAGGGAAGACACGGCAGTGGCTGCCCACGCGGTGGGGAGTATGAGGGTTGACTGGTTCGGCTGCCGTCGCCGGAGAATAATAGCAGGTGTGGGTGAGTAGAGGGATGGCTAGGCCAGCGATGGGTGTATAGTGGGGCGGTGAGGCGTGCGCCGCAGCACAACCGGCTGCGGGAGGAGGGAGCAGGCAGTCCCGTCGGCGCTTGTTTGAGCGACTGGAGCAGGAAGAGCAGAGATTGAAGAAGCACGACGGCCGCTGGATGGACATCCAATAGTCACAGCTTGTGCGTCAACCTTTTTTTTAAGAAAGCCTCAAATCTGTGGGAAACAGCATACAGCCCATCTGCCATTATTTCTAATAATTTACAGCCCATTTTCTAATTCTTAAGGTTTTTTTGGAGCCCATATTCTTTTTGTTAGCATTACAGCCCATATTGTGGCCACAATTAAAAAATTATATGAAATTTTGCATATTTCGGTGCGGTCCGAACTGTTTTTAATCCCGAAATTTCGAGTCACATTCAAACTGATTTTAAAAATAAATGTATATCAATATAAAATCCAACAAATTGTCCACGCATAAAAATCAATGCAATTTAAAATCTCGAAATGAAAAAAAATTGAAACTAATTGCCGGTTTGATGTGTTTAAAAAATGTACAACTCATTTCTCATTACTGATAGGCCATTTTCTCGTCTTGAAAGTTTGCATCCCAACAGGCCTGACAAAGCGACTTACTTGACAAATCACAAAAAAACTGGGCTAGCCATTTTCAGAAAGAACAAAAAAACTACCGGGCTGGTCTGTGGTAAACATAAAAGAAAAGGCTATCTAGACAGGCCGGAGTGCCCCGCACAGCCCAATTGACAGCCTGCTTCCGTCTAAAAAACAAATTAGATAAATGCCACTCCAATTATGGTGATTTATAAAAATGCCACTGTAATTTTCAAACTTTGAAAAATGCCACTGCAATTTTTGCAAACTTTGAAAAACGCCACTGCAATTTGCAAACTTTGAAAAACGCCACTCTAGACTTCGAAAAATGCCACTGGAAATGGCATGAAATGGCATTTTTCAAAGTTTGGAAATTGCAGTGGCATTTCTCGGAATCACCAGATTTGGGGTGGAATTTATCAAATTAACCCAAAAGAAAAATAACTAGGCGAGGTTCTGGGTCCCTGGTGTCAGCCACTCATTGTGCAATTCTCTCGTTTATTGACTACGTTGACAATGGCATGGGACCCAGATGTCAGAAATCCATTAGGAGGAGCCATTTTTTATTGGCTTGAAATAAGGAGGCACTTGCTTGCGTACTACCATGACCTTGGTGGGTCCCTGTTGTCATCCTCTCCACGTACAATCATCTCCTAATTGTGTACGCGTCAACCTGGTAGGCCCACAAGTCAGCCTCTAAACCCGTGGCGGACAAATACAACCCATTTCAAAAAATAACAGCCCATTCCATACGTTCAAACGGAAAGTTCAACATTCAGAGCAAAGTAACAGGTCTGATCCAGATATAGAGTACTGAACTTCCACGTTGGCAACCATCATAGCCAAGTTAACTCTCTATTGCCACTAATACTCTAGTAGTGTACAAGTACTAACTTACTCTTAGCTAACTAGACGATGCCGGCCGTCATCTGCGGTACACGCTAAATGCCGGCACCGGCGTCCTCCGCCTCGCCTCGGACTTGCCATAGGTGCGATAGGGCGCGTTGCTCGCGTGCGTTGGCCCTTTCCATGCCGGCGTGCTCCACCGAAGCTTTGGCTTCTAAGCGAGAAACCCACTTGATGAGCTTGTAGTAAAATTCCGCGTCACGAACGCGTGCATGCCCGACAGCCTCCAGGGAAATTTGCCGGGCGCCAGCCACCACGTAGTCGGCCCAGTTGCGGGCGCTCTGCTCGCGACTCAGAGCGTCGGTGCGCTGCTGCTCCATGTCCCGCTGGCAGCACAAATCGGCAATACGCTGCTCCTCCGCCAGGCGGTTGCGCTCCAACAACTCCTCATACTCCACATTGCCATCTAAAGACCGATAGAATGCCTCCTCCCTCCGTCTGGCTTCCGGTGAAAAACCGAACACTAGTTCCGGCGGTGACCGCCTCCGGCGTCGCCTACCACGGATGGGCGGGGGCATGGCGGACATGGCGAGAGCGAGGATAAGTGGCGAGCGACGTCGGGCAGGTGGGGGCTTATGAGGATAGCGCGAGTTGGGTGATGGTGCCACCGGAGAAGCCCGGGAAACAGTAATTATAGGCGGAAGGTAGGGGAACTAGCGTGTCACGGGAAACGCAACGGTCATCGCGGTCATCGGAATTCAATGCATAAGCAGGCATGGCTTAGCACGCCAGCTTGCCGTGGAAAACTAGAAAAACTAAAATTATGACTGTGCCGTCCCGTCCCGTCAGTGGTGCGTCCCGTCCGTGCTGGATCGCACGCCGGCATGACGGTCAAACGAGTGCACTCAAATCATCCAGATGAGGTACTCCCTCCTTGTCAAAAATGATTCCACCACTCATCATCTACCTTGGTTGGTTAGATTTTTGAATTAGGCCCTGCAAACCGGAAAGGAGGTAGTACGTGCATGATCCACTATTTATTCGTGTAGGATCGAGTAGGTCATTTTTTTAATTGAGCCCGGCAAACCGGAAAGGAGGTAGTACGTGCGTGATCCGCTATTTATCCGTGTAGGATCGAGTAGGTCGGATAGTGTACATGTAAGATCGAGTAGCTCGGATGGTGTACGTGTACGATCGCATTAGCTGATGAACATTCGCTGGGAGATAAGGCATTTGCGAACGTTTTTGCTGGCAGTTTCTTCAGATCCGCATCTCATTTTCTTTAGAGCAGCTTGTCAGTTTCTTCAGAGGTAGGCATTTTATTCAAAAAACTACCACTTCGGATGTTGCGTCGCAACTAAAACTGTCAGGAGTGCATTAGTAGGCTAGCTAGTGATCGATCAGTAACTTGTAAACACTGAGCAAACTGAAATAAGGAACTGTTAGTAACTTGTAAACAGTGAGAACACAGAAATAAGGATCATGTTGTGCACAGCAGTAAGAGCCGATCCGTTCGAAATGTTCACACGAGACTCACAGGCCTGGCATTGTAATATGTTCACATTAGTAGCCCAAATTCAAAACCAACTAGTACGATTCCCATACATAAGATCAACATGTGAATGCATCTCAATGATTCACAAATCATATACAAATATGTAGCTCCACAAGCAAAGATCTAGAAAAAACATATGTTCTTCCTACTAACATGGATGCTTCTCTTGGCCAACATTCAGTATAGAGTGAAAGACAAATTTATTTGTGAAGTCTACAATTCCTCTTGCAAACATAAGTGGTTTCACCAACAGCTCGAACCATGAAAATGAACCACACATGATGGAGGAACATCCACTGCAATATGATTTGGTCTTCTATCGATCACACGGCGAGACTATTTTTGGAATACAAACTTTAACTTAGGCAAAATGATGCCCATTCTATAGTCAGACCAAAGCAGTGAAGCACCTAGTGCTGGCCAATAAATAGTACAGTACTACTTTTCTGCAGTCCATGAAGTGACTATCCAATCTTTTTGTGTCTATTTACAAATGGCACTGCATGCAGTGACTATACTATTCTCTTGTGCAGTTCAACCAAAATTGCGGTCACTTTGTTTGTTTGCCAAATAGCAAAGGGCAGACATCTCTGTGTGCACAAATATCAAGCAGCTATTAAACATATACCCCACCTTGTTTTTCGGTTTAAACACCTCTCTTCCGCTTAGCATCTGTCATGTTTTGCACCGGACAATTTGATACAGTCATGGTTTGCCCTGGAAAATTTCATACTGAATTGATTTGCTCGTTCAGAGCAAAAATATAGTGCCTATTCTTCATCAGATCAAGGATATCCATGTTCGCAGTGAGGGAAGAGGTGAAATCGATACAACCGAAATTGAGCATCCAACCATTGAATCCTGTCCTGCACCTCCAATGTAGGTCCACCCTGCCAATAAATTCACATGCAAACCACTAGTATTACTATCTAATGACAGTACAAAAAGAGTAGCAAGATAGTAGCAAACCATGTACCTTCATAATGAACAGCTCATAGTGCCCCCAATTGGATATAAAGGTTTGGAAGAAAACATGCTCCTAATGTTGAACCATTTGGACATTTTGTGCAGTTCCACTAAAATCGAGCATCCCTGTTTGCATAGATATTGAAAGTGTGATTACTATAGAAGTGGCACTAGTTGAAGCATAGACTCACAAATATAAGCATTCCAATTTCTTAATGGGAAAAGGTAGCAAGACTGTTTCTAACCAGCTGTTTGAAGCAATAACTAAGGCAACAACGGCTGATGTCAGGAAGGCATACATAGTTTTTTCTGAAAAATTGAGCCATTGCTGACCTTTCCTCTTCTTTTAAGCATATTTTGTGCAGTTCAACTAAAATAAAATGCCATCACCGCCTTAACAATTCAGTGACACTGTACAAAAGGAAATGACTTAACATTACATCATGATGTCAGGTATGTAGTCGACAGGCATTAGAGACAAACATACAGACCTCCTCCGATAACATAATGAACATTAATTTTAATAAAGGTGTGACTAGCTTTACCGGGATAATTTGAGTGAACTCTACACCCTCTGTTCCTTAATATAAGACGTTTTCGCAGTTCAATTTAAAGTACCCAAACGTCTAGTATTTAGAAAAACAGGTAGTAGTTTTCTTGAGCACATATCTGGGAAAGCTTGCCAGACTTTATATATGTCCATACGCTAATCCAACACCATCCGAATAGTACAAATATAGACTAATCCAGTGGCTAGTGAAACAGTATAGTAGTTATTTTATTATAGGGTACAGTACAATGGTTTTACTCAACAGATTTCCATAAGCTCTAGCACTGGAAGATTTCTATAAGAATTAACAATACAAAATGTAAAGGTAACAAGTTTCAGCATCGGTATAGTAGCTGTGCAAGAGCATTAAACCAAATACAAAAGTCTGAAGGTAACTAGCATTATTAACTAATGACGGTATAAAAAATTGCAAACCATGTACCTTCAAGGTAAATATTATTAACTAACTCGAGGTATGTAATCTATAAGCATTAACAGTGCAAAAATCTGAAGGTAGTAAAAAGATTCATCGTTGGTATACTGGCTGTGCAACAGCATTAGAATGCCTTAGCTGAAAAATCTTTAATACATCCACAATCAACAGCTAACCCTGAAATAATCCACTGACATTAAATGGCACTGCTTAAATTTATCGGTGGCATTAGACTGAGTGCGACATTAGTTAAATGTGGCATCACTTTAGCAGTAGCATTGCTTGACTTGACTGCTGGCGTTATACTAACAACAAAAAAGTGGCAATAAGAGCATGGGAGGCCCATTCGGACAGTGGGCGCACCAGTATGACGTACCTCCACGGACGCATAGAGTGGTGAGGGAGGTATGGTTTCCCAGAGCAACAAATATCCAGGCAGCATATGTGGATTACGTCCGATTTTTGTTCTCTTTGGCTACTAATTTTCCCATTTTCAACCTAGATGCGGGTTTGATGCCTAGTCTCTTGGACAATACAGTCTCCCTTCCTTTCCTTATTCAACCCAGACATGGATTAGTCTGCATGAAGTAGGGTTTCCTTTAATAGTGCAAGTTAAGGTTTCCGTCTGCGTGACCAGCAGAGCAGAGGATAGCAAATTGGGAAGATGGTGGAATGGAAAAGGATCCACATGCAGCGACGTGCCAGATGGGGCAATAGAACAAGGGTATGGTTCGAAAAGAGGTAGCATACCTGAGGGTCGGCGGGAAGTGGCTTCACTCATGGTCGTCGTACTCCGCACACACTACGGCAGTGAGCTTGGGGAAGGAGGCCATCCCGCACGGGCGCTAGGTCTGAGAGGACGGCCTTGTCGTCAGTGCGTGACCTCGCTCGCCGACTACGAGTGCGTCAACGTTGCACGTCCTTTTCTTCCCCGGCGGATCTGTGACCACCGGTGAGGAGGGAGACGGAGACCGTCTTTTTTAGATCTGGAGAGAGGGTGATAGTGTGAGAAGCAAGTGGGCGGCCCTTAGCAAGAAAGCGTTGAAGCTCCATCCTATATATCTTTTTATACTACTAGTACTAGAAGTGGAGTAGTGGTAGGGTAGTTTATATTTTCTCTACATACAATACCAGTTAGTCGTGCTTCAAAACTAAGCGGCGCGCCATTAAAAAAAAATAAAAGGTCGATAACTAATGTGGCACCTCGGGCCAACGCGGCCAGATCGCATTTTGCACGAGAAATTACACACCATGTTTTGTTGACATGTGGTCCCGTTCCCACATGTCAGTGAGACGACGGCGAGTCCTTTTGTACAATTTCCAAACGGACGTCTATGTAGGTCGGGGCGCCTCTTCGTGTACCGTGGCAACCTTCCATCGACTCTTCGCCTTTCCCTCTCGACTTGGAACTGATGTCGCACGCTCTTCCTCCCTCCTCCATTTGCCTTCACCCTTCCTTCTGCCATTGTTCGGTCATCTTCTCCATGGAGGGAACAGGCCAGAAACGACCCTGTTATTCCTGCCCCGATCTGAAAGATGACGTGGTGGAGGAACTCATTGATCGGTGCGACGTCATCACCTCGGCTAGCATGGCAGGTTCGTTCAAGACCATTCTCGACTCGACTAATAACATCATTACAAGGAACCCAAGGGTCCAGGAGCGGTTTGATCTCCCCTATATTCTTCACCGTGAACCTGGTCAGTGGCACGCGGACGACGCATGCCTCGCCTTGTGCAAGTTGATGCCGCTTGATAATGGTACGTGCGATGTTAAGATGCCATCGCTTGAGGGTAAGGCTTGGGCAGGCGCAAATCGAGATTGGGTTGTTTATATTGGGTACAACTGCGAGTGAGAACTTGTGAATGTGCACACTCGTCACCGGGTTCCACTTCCAAAAATCTCAGACTGCCCAGAGGTTGAGCACACCGGTATTCTCCGTACGTTCAAGTACGATCATGGTGACTGTCGTCTACAGAAGATAGAAATTTGTCGAGTTCCCGACTGCTCTTGGGGTTATAGGAATGCTTGTGTTGTCGCTATCTTCGACAAGCTTGTTGCCGTCCTTCATGGTTTGACTCGATGGATATTGCTCAAAAATCAGTTTCTATACACAGATGATCAGTAGTGTGATGCAATTCAATACGAGGGTCTTGTGTTTGCTGCCACCACTCGTGGCACTGTTTTTGCATGGAATCGTTATGCTTCCGGTACGTTTGTCTTCCACCATAATTATAATTGTTTCATCCACATGCATGCGGGTTAGCTAGTTTCCCTTTACTAATTAACCTTCTTGTCTTTCCAAGGTCCTGTGAACATTCCACCACCTATATTTGAAACAATTTATAACCAAGGGGGAGATTACAATGATGATGATCAGGAGCATGGGGACCCATATACTCAGTGGCGCCTGGCAACTTATTCTGATGGATCACCTCTTCTTGTCTGCATACACGGCACTGCTGATGTTACTAAGGAAGCATGTGTTGTCTCCCATGGTCGCACTCTCCGGACCTATTCCAACATCCGTTGCAGGGTATTCGGGATGGATACTACTGTGCTAGAGCCAACACCTTCTCCCTAGTTTAGTATGGATACTCTTGGAGGAAACTCCCTCTTCCTTGGACAAAACTATCCAATCATGGTGAAGGGCAATCCAACTGCTGTTGACACAACGTTACTACCATTTATGAGAAGCAATTGTATCTATACCTCAGACATTGCTATGGTTCCCTACCGTGGCTATCACAATATGTGTCCTGACATAGGCCGCTTCATCCTGGATGATCAGTCCTGCATTGGTCTCGAGATTGACAGTAGCTGCCCCTTCCTAGAGAATCACTTTTGGTTCAAAGCAAGCATTTCCAACGCTGAGGATTGGTTGAGCTGAAGTTCATTTCATTGCTTGTTATTTGTTGTGTGATGAAAACTTTAGTATTTACTAGAATGTATCATCGTGGTCGTTGTGGGTTCATGACCTGTTGTATGTAATAAAATGATATGCCTGTGATAAACTTACTAAATTTATGAATGGCCTTTGAGTCGCTTCTCTGAGTGGGTGTTGCGACGAGGCAAAAAAATATTTTCTGAATACATAATTGTACATGCATTGCAACAGGTTATCGGATGAGTCCAATCAACTATAGTACTACTATTTTTTTTACTAGCTTCACATGCTTCGCACGTCAGGCGGGTGTTTTTACTGTAGCAGTGAATCCCATCATCCTAGGACCTCGGATGAGTCCAGTAGAAATTGCATTATGATGTTTGGGTTCAAACTCTCAAAACTGTTACACTATCTCTATGTCTACGTATACGTAATACAACAAGTTTTTAAACTGGAGACCAGCCACCCACCCTCACAAAGAACACTTTTTAACCTAGCACAGACTCTAGGAAATTTGGCCACAGTGTGAGGTGGGCCATATGTTAATCTGTTCGCTATATGTAGCAGCACCTCGAATCCTCGATATATAGTAGGGTGGCATGGGCCAGATCAAGCATTCGCGTCCAGGAGTACGGCACACGCTACCAACACGACTTCCATCTGACACCATATGTCTTGGAGTCCGTGCTACAGCTATCTCTTCAACCTCGTCGTTTCTCTAACTCAGCCATCGCGCGGCGGGCGAGGTGGGGGCTTGCCGATACTAGTCCGTTTCCTCAACCGCGGTCCCACTTGTAAGGCCAACTCCAACGCACGACCCCTAACGGACCTCCGTTTTGCCTGGATTCTGTCTATTTGGGTTGGGCAATGGGGTCGTGTCCGGGCCATTTCTCGGATTAGTGCCTTCTCGATGCATTCATTGTTGATCTGCGGAGGCTCGATCTTGTGTGCTTCTTTCTTCTTCGAGTGTAAATGTAGGATCGAAAGTATGTCTAGAGGGGGGTGATTAGACTACTTGACCAAATAAAAATCTAGCCTTTTCCCAATTTTAGTTCTTGACAGATTTTAGCAACTTAGCACAAGTCAAGCAATCAACCTACACATGCAATTCTAAGAGTATAGCAGCGGAATGTAAAACAATTGCATATGAAGGTAAAGGCAGGAGTTTGAGGGAGCAAACGCAATGTTGACACGGAGATTTTTTATCCGTGGTTCCGATAGGTGGTGCTATCGTACATCCACGTTGATGGAGACTTCAACCCATGAAGGGTAATGATTGCGCGAGTCCACGGAGGGCTCCACCCACGAAGGGTCCACAAAGAAGCAACCTTCTCTATCCCACCATGGCCGTCGTGTTGGAGATATGTCCTAGAGGCAATCATGTATGATGATATTTCCTATGTGTTTATGAATAAAGATAGTCCTTGGACATTATCAATCATGTGTATCAGCAAGTACGTGACTTGTTTGTGGGACTATGCATTGTATGATGGCTGTCCTAAAAGGTCCCTAGTCGAAAGGGCTGTGTGGACGCGCAGCCGACTAGACTAGCATATGACACGGTTGATGGCTTGGTCTCACTAGCCATAGAGCATTGGATGCTAACCGGATAATATGGACTTGGAAAGGTCTGGTCGGATTCGACATAGTCGGATCTGAGTCGAGATAAGGTCCGAGTCGGACAGACCCAACTATGAGACGATATGTCATCTGTGAGTCTCTGGTACAACATACGTTCTATATCCTCAGACCTGAGCTGGCACATGTACTCAGGATGGTGACAGACTTGCTTTGGGCCGACCAAACGCTAGTCCGTGACTGGGTAGTTACAAAGGTAGGTTTCAGGCTTGTCCAGACCCATGCTGCGAGACATGATCGAGCAAGATGGGATTTGCCCCTCCGACCAGGAGAGATATACTCTGGGGCCCTCGTGTGATCCGACCAGGATAAGTATGGCCATGCGACAAGGATTATGAGATAATCCGGATAGAGGTCGGCATCACTGGAACGAGAAAGAGGTTGGGCTAGCACAAGGATGACACACTCGCCTTGAGCTCGACAACATATGTCGTGTGGCAAAAGGAATGGAAGTGTGATGTATAGGTTCGCTAACCAGATTCATAGTCTTCTTGGTGTTCGGCATGCCTTGCTAGAGGCCGCTGCCAACCCTGTAGTTCGGAGGTAATCCAAACTGCGACCAAGCCGACTTGAACCTAAGGGGTTGCGCGCTTAAGGGAAGGAACCTACGAGGTCGGATCCGAGGACACTGGTCGGATGTGATCCGAGCTGTATTCGGATTGTGGCCGAGTAGACTTATGGGCTTTAGGGTCTATGTGAGGCCCAAGTGTTGAGCCCGCGACGGACGCCTATATATAGTGGAGGTGCGGCACACTCATGGGGTTGATCGCTTCAGCGATGTCACTAGGGTTTGCATGTGTTGCGAATAGACACCGCCACTCGCCGCCGACTGTGTGATCGGACCTAGCAGTCCGCCGCACGGTGTTCCTCCTGCACGCGCGGATACCGTTAGAGGCGGTGCACCTGCGCCGCTCTGGCGAACTTGTACGTGGGAACCGACGACCGGCTGTTTGAGGGAGATCGGACGAGGAGGAGACGATCCACGCGGACGCGCTGCCCCAACTCTTCTTCCGCTGCACGGCACTGCGCGTATAGTGGTAACGAACTGTGATCCATCTCCTGTAGCATGTTCTTGGTTGTTCTGCGCGTAGGAAATTTTAAATTGCAGTCTACGCACCCTACCATAGATCCCAACACGTCGCCCACAAAGGACTTGCCTCACTAGGGTAGATCTTCACGAAGTATGCGATCTCCTTGCCCTTACAAACTCCTTGCTTCAACTCCACAATCTTGACGGAGGCTCCCAAGTGACACCTACCCAATCTAGGAGACACCACTCTCCAAGAAGTACCAAATGGTGTGTTGATGATGAACTCCTTGCTCTTGTGCTTCAAATGATAGTCTCCCCAACACTCAACTCTCTCACAGGATTTGGATTTGGTGGAAAGAAGATTTGAGTGGAAAGAAACTTGGGGAAGGCTAGAGATCAAGATTTATGTCGTTGGAAAGGGATATCTTGACCTCAACACAAGTGTAGGTGGTTCTCTCTCAGAAAATATGTGTTGGAAGTGTAGGCATGTTCTGATGGCTCTCTCCACGAATGAAGAGTGGGTGGAGGGGTATATATAGCCTCCGCACAAAATCTAACCGTTACACACAAATCACCAAACTCGGTGGGACCGATTCAGAGAACTCGGTCAGACCAATTTGGTTCATAATGTGACCGTTAGGCATTTCGGTGGGACCGACATGTCAACTCGGTGGGACCAATTTCGTTAGGGTTAGGGCATAACGTAATCTCGGTGAGACGATTACACAAACTCGGTGAGACCGATTTTGGTAACAGACAAACAAAGAGTTGGTCAGGCAAACTCGGTGGGACCGATTCGCTCATCTCGGTTGGACCGAAACATTACGAAAAGGAAACAGAGTGTTTGCATTGCAATCTCGGTGGGACCGATCGCTCATCTCGGTTTGACCGAAACGTTACGAAGGGAAACAGAGAGTTTGCAATCCCATCTCGGTGAGACCGAGATCCCTATCGGTGAGACCAAAAAGACTAGGGTTTCTGGCAGTGGCTATGTCAACTGAACTCGGTGGCTCCGGATATGAAATTTCGGTGGGGCCGAGTTGGACTTTTTGGTTTGGGACATATGTGGATGTGAGAAATTAGTGGAGGGTTTTGGAGCATATCACTAAGCATTTTGAGCAAGAACCTCATTAAGCAACACCTCACCTCTTCTTAATAGTATTGGCTTTTCCTATAGACTGAATGTGATCTTGGATCACTAAAATAGAAAATGTAGAGTCTTGTGCTTTGAGCTTGAGCCAACCTTCTGTCCTTAGCATTTTGAAGGGTCCACTTTCTAATCCATGCCATGCCAATCATTGAGCTTTCCTGAAATATTTATCTTGAAATAGTATTAGCTCAATGAGCTATATGTTGTTAGGAATTACCAAAACCACCCAGGGATAGTTGCAGTTTCAATCTCCCCCTGATTGGTAATTGATGACAACATATAGATCAAAGCTTCGACAAATGATAATAAGACAGAAAATAAATCGTCTCTTTGAGAAGTATGTGATAAGCAAGAGCTCCCCCTAAATTTGTGATTATTTAAAATTTGCTTTTGAATGCAAATGCACAATCGATTAGGATCATGGGGTACTCTTCCATGTTACATACATCTTGGTGGAGCGCTCAAAATGATAGAAATTAAAAACACGCACTCATCACCAAGCAAAGTGAATGATCATAAGAGGATATGAAAGATAATATCATCCAACAAGCATTAAGGTAGCATATGATCAAACAAGTATCTCACAAGGACATAAAGTATCTCACACAAGCACACAATAAGGAAGTTCAACCAAAATGGCAAGAGAGATAAAAAAGCAACACTCTCTCTCGAAGCCTATGATCTATACATTTTTCTCCCCCTTTGGCAACAAGTTACCAAAAAGTTCAAAAAATGCATAGTGCTAAACGACTCTCAGGCTTGATCTTCGGTAGGAGGTGTTGAGATGACTCCAAGGACAAAGGCTTCAGATGAATAGCTGGAGCTGGTGGAGTAGCTGCTGGAGGTGGAACTGGAGTTGTAGCTGCTGGTGCTGATGATGTTGCTCTTGTGTCAAGAATTGGCACTGCAGCAGACCTCTGTCCTCTGGGCACTCTAGCAAAAGCATCTGTGGTAGACTTTCCCTTCTTCTCCTCTGCTTCCTCCTGGAGCTGCTCAACTGCAGTTTGGATCTCTATTACTTTGACATCAAGGTCATAGAACTTCTGCTCAATGATCCTCTCCAAACTCTCCTGGTTCTTGGTTAGGGTGGCCAAGCCCTTCTCAATCCTCAGGGTGGACTGGATGAGATATCCAAGATGGTCTTGCTTGCTCTTCAAAAATACCTGAGATGCCTCTTCTACAGTTGGCATCTTTGCAGCTTTCTCAGCTTTAGCATTCTCTCTCTTCTCATGTGCTTGAGCTGAAGATGGTTCATTCTCATTCATCACCACTGTGTTGTCTTCAAATTCAGGGTATATGGCCAGGTGCTCCTTATCCAAAAGATATGTGCCTGTGCCCATCTTTGAGTTGATGAGCTCCTGAATTTGTGGGGCATACCCACAGCTTCTCTTCTGGTCAGCAGCAGTCCTCTTGATTGTCTCAACAATCAAACTCATGACCTTGAACTTCTATGGGACATCAAATATATGCAGCAAGTTTATTGCATGTCCTCTGATCATCTTGTGATCACCTGACTTGGGTAGCAGTGTGTGCCTTAGAATCCAGTTTATGGTAGGCAGACCAGATAGCAAGAAGTGGACAGATCCAAACTTATGTGTTTCCAAAGTAGCATCTGGGATCTCTTTGTACATGTTGGCCATTGTATTGTGGTCTTTCTTCTTCTCTGCATAAATGTCCAAGTCATCCTCATGTTCCTCAGGGGCATTGATAAGCTTGGCCCACTCATCAACTATAGACTGGTATCTAGTACCCTCAGACATCCATACTATCCTTCTATCTGGATAGAAGTGGGCAGTGGAGTAAAACTGCATGATTAACTCATCATTCCACTTAGTGAGCTTCTGGGCAACAAATGTGTCAACTCCACATGCCTTGAAGCTATCATACACACCAGGGAAGTGATCCTCATTCTCCTTGATAAACTCCCAGTCAACCCATCTCATGTCACACACTATGGGCTTCTTATCAAGCAGAATTGTCTCATAGAAGTCCTGATGTTCCTTAGTGTGAAACCTGTAGTCCACAGCAGTTCTCCTCCTGATAGCATATGGATCAGACTATCTCCATAGTCTGAATCCTGCATCCTTCCTGGTTTTCATGTTTTCTGCAACTGGGTGTGCATCATTGTGGTCAGGGATCTTGGGTTTCACCTTCCTCGACACTTGAGCTTCATCTTCTTTAGCAGCTTCAGGCACTGGGGCCTTGTTCTTCTCCTCAGCAGGGATGTTTCTAGTCCTTCTCTTGGGTTTAGGCTTTGGAGCTGGAGCAGCAGCCTTGGGAGCAGATTTGGGCTTAGATGGAGCAGCCCCTGATCTGATTGCGTCTCCCATGAGCTTTTGAGTTTTGGGTGCTGGTGCAGCATCCTCTTCCTCTTCCTCTTCTGAATCTTTCCTCATTGAGGGCTTGCCAAGAACTGTGGTAGTAGTGGTTCTGGCCCTCTTCTTCTTCTTCTTATCCTCACCAGCTGCTTTTTCTTCAGATTCAATGGTGAACTTCATGGTTTCACCTGTGGCAACTTTTCTTGGCTTAGACATGGGTTGTCTTCTTGCTGGAGCCTTTGTTTTAAGTCTAGGCTTTGTTGTAGCAGTTGTGCCATACTCTTTCTTCAGCACCTTTTTCTTTGAAGTGGCTTCATCTTCAACAACCACATAGACTTCATCCTCTGAATCAGAAGGTCTCTTCTTCCTTGTCCTGGTAGCAGCCTTTGGCAAGTTACTTGGTGTGCTCCTGCTGCTATCATCATAGCTGGTAGAGAGATCTGAACCCTCACTCATCTGCACCTGTTGCTCAGACCTGTTCTGACAGTCACTTTGATTAGACATCTCTGCAAACACTCTGACAGCAGACCTTGTGAATAGGTTATAGATGAGGTAGAGTAGATGAGCATCACAAAGTACAGGAGTTTTGCAAAACAGATGACTAAAAAACTTAGTTTTAGTTCTTCACAGAAAGCATTTCGGATCTACCGATTTGTAAACTTGGTGATACCAAAGCAGCTTTTGGAACCTAAACTAGTGAACTCGGTCAGACCGAATCACAGTTTGGTGGTACCAAGACTGCTAGTGTTTCACAGAGAATCGAACTCAGTCACACCAATTTGCAATTTTCAGTCAGACCGAAAACACATGTGCTCTGGCCTAAGCCAAATCGCTGAGACCGATTTCTACAACTCGGTCGGTCCGAGATGAATTCGGCGGAGACCTAACCCTAAATTTTCAAATCAAAACTAATCTACGGGACGTTTTCGCTGGACAGGATGATTTCAATCGTGGCAAGAATCATGGCAAAGCAATGTGCTAAGAATCAGAGTTATGGATTAGCACAAAGATCAAGTTCGTACCCTAGTTCGGCGGCGAACTTGCTACAGCAGCAACGGCGGGGCAGATTGCCGTTGACGGCGGCAGAGACCAGCGGCGGGAGGTCGCTGGCGGCGAGAGGACGATCCGGAGACCCGAGGAGGTAGAGCAGGTTACGCGCGGGCGAGGAGGTTAGGAAAAATTTCCAAAATTTGGCCCGTCAGCATATATAACCTGACCCTGTCGGTGTGACCGAGTGGAACGACTCGGTGGCACCGAGATGCAAAACTGCAAGCAGTTACTGCAACTCGGTGTGACCGAAAGGTTCTAATCCGTTGCACCGAGATTGAAAACCCTAGATCAACTTAGTGATCTCGGTAGGACCAAAAGGGATGAATCGGTCAGACCAAAATACACAAAGAGGTTTTGGAGGTTTAAGTCTATGACGAATTGGGGACTCCGAGTGCTCCTCACACAGAGTGGTTCGAATCTGACTTGATCAAACTTTGTGATGTAGCATGAATAGAGTTTGAGACAAGAAAAGAATAGATAGCTAGAGGGAGTTCTTAGGCATTCTTGTACATCCATTTGGCGAAAGAGAAAGAGCCAAACAATCAAAGCATCAAATGGATGTCCTTGAATGAGTAAAATATGCATCCAACATGCTCACACAATTAAAATGGCAAATGAAATATGTGACAAAGCATGCACAAACACTCTAGCATCTATCAAACAATTGGCGATGACTAGGTCATCTATATATGAGTATAATGACTTAGGAGTCAAATGAGAACATTTGATCATAGGTCATACTCATCGTTTAAGCACAAGTGGGGTTACCACTTTTACATAAAGCATTGTTGTGTTCACACCATTTGAGTTGCTTTAGCTCAATGGATTAGAGTAAATCTCCCCCTAGATGTGATATGCCCCCTAAGAGGGATGAACTAACCTGGGTTTTGTCGATGATGACTTGATGGAGGTGTTGAAGATGTAGATGCTCAATGTTGATGTAGATCATTCGGAGCAATCCATTGGAGTGAGTTGCACTTTCAATACCTACACGGGTTAGTCCCACAAGGAACAAACAAGGATATCCATAGACATAGAGTTATGTGTACACAAGATGTTGTCCATGAAAGCATTAGGTTACCTTGTCCCTTGTCTTACCAACAAGAGGGTTTGTGACTCCTTGAACTAGTGCAAGATATGGAAGTTGTTTGCACTTGTCCTTGCCAAGATGATAAGAGTGAAGTATGTTGGCGGAGCCACCCTCAAGAACTCTCTAGTTCTTCTTCTTCGGGATCCACACCATCTTGATGGGAATCCTTGGAGTTGTAGTCGTACTTGATGAAGTAGAACTTGATGTAGTCTTGGGAACCCACTTGACCAAGGCCTTAGGTGCCTCTTCAAATGAATCAATTTCCTCTTGAAGCTTGTCCTTGCCTTTTAGCTTGTGGTCTTGTGGTGGAAGATCATCTTGAGCTTGTGTCCCTTTGAAAGAAGTAGGATCATACTTCTCTTGTTGAGGAACAAACTTCGTCTTGGGGTATTGATCTTCTTCCCATTCAACTCCATTGGCATCGAACTTTCGTTCAAAACCAACACCTTGATTCTTCCGGTGTCTTCCTTGCTTGCGTACAATTTCCTCAAATTTCTTACTTCTGGCAAGACTCTTGTAAACACCTTTCTCTATAATTCCCTTCAATAAGCTATTTTCTTGCTCAAGTGTAACTTGGCTAAGAGAATCATTAGTGGAATCAAGAGAACTACTAGAAGAAACAACATTGGATTTAACATGATTGTTGTTACTACTAGATGAAGCATCTTTCTTGTTCTTGTTGCTAGATTTAACTTGTGGCATGTAAGTAGACAAGAGTAAACGCTTGGCAATGTAAGAAGAACTTTTCTTACGAAGATCATCATTGATTGCCATTAAAAACTCATGTTCTTGCTCAAGGTTGAGCTTTTCAAAGCGTAGCTTGTCATGAGTCTTTAAAAGTTCTCGATGATCTTCCAAGGTAGTTTCATGAGCTAACTTAAGAGTGTTTAGTTCTTTAGTTAGACGCTCAATCTCCTTCTTATCATCGTCATTCATTTTATCTTGATTAGCATGATTAATTGACATTTCATCATAGTTTTCATCACTAGAGTTGTCAACAAGTAAATCATCATCACCTAGCAAATCATCTTCATCACTATTGAAATCAACATACTCGGGGTGTGTGACCTTTGGACCTTAGCCATGAAGCATCTTCCAATCCCTTCATTTGGTGAGTCAAATATGTCGTAGGAGTTGGTTGTCACAAGTGCTAGTCCGGCAACACCTTCATCTTGAGTATATTCGGAGTCGGAGTGATAACTTCTTTCGGAGTGATGGTCAGAGTCGGAACCGGATACCCATTCACCAACATGAGCTTGTATGTCTTCTTTTTGTGTAGCTCGTTGATGACTTGTCCTTCGTTTCCAAACTTTGCTTCTCCGAGAGGGTCTTCGTTCATAATGATCATCTCTACTCCTTTCTCTTGGTGGTGACTCTTCTCTTCTACTTCTTCTTTTGGGAGAATCTGCTCTTCTTTTGTAGGGAGCCGTACACTCATTGGAGTAGTGTCCGGGTCTTCCACAATTGTAGCAATTACGCTCACGACTAGAAGACCTTTTGTCATTGTAGGACCTTGATTTGGAACTTCTTTCCTTGCTTCTACTCTTGTAGAACTTGTTGAAGTTCTTCACCATTAGACTCAATTCTTCATTGAAGGTTTGCTTCTCACTTGATGATGTGGGAGCATCACACGAGGCTTTGTAAGCACCACTTGACTTGTTGTGAAGCTCTTCCTTATCCTCGAGTGACATCTCATGAGCAACAATTCTTCCAATGACTTCCGTTGGCTTGAGATCTTTATAGTTGGGCATCATTTAGATCAATGTGCACACGGTATCATATTTTCCATCCAAGGCTCTTAGGATCTTCTTGATGATGAATCTATCGGTCATCTCTTCACTTCCTAAGCCGGCAATCTCATTTGTGATGAGAGCAAGCCTAGAGTACATTTCAGCGACACCTTCACCATCCTTCATTTTGAACTTGTCAAGTTGAATTTGAAGCACATCCAATTTGGATTCCTTGACGGAGTCGGTACCTTCGTGCATATCAATCAAAGTATCCCGAATTTCCTTTGCATTCTCAAGACGGCTGATTTTGTTGAATTCTTCGGGGCACAATCCATTGAAGAGAATATCACAAGCTTGAGCATTGTATTGTATCATCTTCAACTCTTCCGCGGTAGCTTCACGGTTTGGTTCTCTCCCATCAAAGAATTCATCTTGCAAGCCAATACACACAATAGCCCAAACGGCGGGGTTATGTCCAAGAATATGCATTTTCATCTTATGCTTCCAACTAGCAAAATTTGTACCATCAAAGTAAGGACCTCTACGGTGGTAATTTCCCTTGCTAGACGCCATACTCTCCTAGGTTGTGAAACCAAGGCTATGATCACCAAAAGCTATGGAAATCAAAGAAAATGGAGACCAGAGCTCTGATACCACTTGTAGGATCGAAAGTATGTCTAGAGGGGGGTGAATTAGACTACTTGACCAAATAAAAATATAGCCTTTTCCCAATTTTAGTTCTTGGCAGATTTTAGCAACTTAGCACAAGTCAAGCAATCAACCTACACATGCAATTCTAAGAGTATAGCAGTGGAATGTAAAACAGGTGCATATGAAGGTAAAGGAAGGAGTTTGAGGGAGCAAACGCAATGTTGACACGGAGATTTTTTATCCATGGTTCCCATAGGTGGTGCTATCGTACATCCACGTTGATGGAGACTTCAACCCACGAAGGGTAACGGTTGCGCGAGTCCACGGAGGGCTCCACCCACAAAGGGTCCACGAAGAAGCACCCTTGTCTATCCCACCATGGCTGTCGCCCACGAAGGACTTGCCTCACTAGGGTAGATCTTCATGAAGTAGGCGATCTCCTTGCCCTTAAAAACTCCTTGGTTCAACTCCACAATCTTGACGGAGGCTCCCAAGTAACACCTACCCAATCTAGGAGACACCACTCTCCATGAAGTAACAAATGGTGTGTTGATGATGAACTCCTCGCTCTTGTGCTTCAAATGATAGTCTCCCCAACACTCAACTCTCTCTCACAGGATTTGGATTTGGTGGAAAGAAGATTTGAGTGGAAAGAAACTTGGGGAAGGCTAGAGATCAAGATTTATGTGGTTGGAAAGGGATATCTTGACCTCAACACAAGTGTAGGTGGTTCTCTCTCAGAAAATATGTGTTGGAAGTGTAGGCATGTTCTGATGGCTCTCTCCACGAATGAAGAGTGGGTGGAGGGGTATATATAGCCTCCACACAAAATCTAACCGTTACACACAAATCACAAAACTCGGGTGGGACCGAGTCAGAGAACTCGGCCAGACCGATTTGGTTCATAATGTGACCGTTAGGCAATTCGGTGGGACCGACATGTCAACTCGATGGGACCGATTTCGTTAGGGTTAGGGCATAACGTAATCTCGGTGAGACCGATTACACAAACTCGGTGAGACCGATTTTGGTAACAGACAAAAAGAGAGTTGGTCAGGCAAACTCGGTGGGACCGATTCGCTCATCTCGGTTGGACCGAAATGTTACGAAAAGGAAACAGATTGTTTGCATCGCAATCTCAGTGGGACTGATCGCTCATCTCGGTTTGACCGAAACATTATGAAGGGAAACAGAGAGTTTGCAATCCCATCTCGGTGAGACCGAGATCCCTATCGGTGAGACCGAAAAGACTAGGGTTTCTGGCAGTGACTATGTCAACTGAACTCGGTGGCTCCGAATATGAAATTTCGGTGGGGCCGAGTTGGACTTTTTGGTTTGGGACATATGTGGATGTGAGAAACTAGTGGAGGGTTTTGGAGCATATCACTAAGCATTTTGAGCAAGAACCTCATTAAGCAACACCTCACCCCTTCTTAATAGTATTGGCTTTTCCTATAGACTCAATGTGATCTAGGATCACTAAAATAGAAGATGTAGAGTCTTGTGCTTTGAGCTTGAGCCAATCTTCTGTCCTGAGCATTTTGAAGGGTCCACATTCTAATCCATGCCATGCCAATCATTGAGCTTTCCTGAAATATTTATCTTGAAATAGTATTAGCTCAATGAGCTATATGTTGTTAGGAATTACCAAAACCACCCAGGGATAGTTGCACTTTCAGTAAAGAAGTAGACGTTGCTTCCTCGCATCTAGTCTCATGTCTAGCCTCTATTCTATCAACAAGTGCACTAGTCTCATCTCTAGCCTCTATGCTAGCTAAAAGTGCTACAACATCTACTAAATTGTGCTCTATCAATATATCGATGTACTCTTCTTCCCAATACCAAAACTTGCATCCATCCTACACAATAAAATTTTAAGTTAGCACAACAGGTCTAATCCGAGAGCACAACCGAAGCTAAAGTAGCACATACCCCATCGGTTGAGCACTTGATGAACACCCATCCGGGATGTTCCGGCGTTGTAGACACGCGGCGCAAGACCTTCTTTGGGTAGTCGTCACACGTAATGAGTGGCAACGGTGCGCCGACGAGCTTTTGGGCCAGCACCGAGCCCGGCCGGCCGCCATTCAGGTATCTGCCATCGGACCACCGACGGTGTAGATCCAAGCGGCTAGAGGAGGAGTCAGTACCTGCATGCGGCCTTGCGGCCTTGCCGGGGCCTTCCGCCCGGTGCCCGGCCAGTCCATGGCGCTGCGCGGCCTCCCACAACCGGGCGAGCTCGAGCCCGACCGGATCCGCTCCAAATCCGGCCGCCGGGTGTGCAAAACACGTAGCCGTGGTTGGGTAGCTCCGGGGCGTCGAGGATAAGGGGGCTGAGCGAGCGCGCGTCCGAGCTGCACACGTCGGAGTTGGCCTAGCAGCATGGCAGACCAACCGTGTGGGGGTGCCAAGTGGGTTCGCTCGTGTGGGGGACGAAAGCCATCCCGCGTGGGTGCTAGGTCTGACAGGATGGCCTTGTCGTTAGTGTGTGACCTCTGTGGCAACCGTTCGCTCCCCACTAGCCTCTTCATTGACATGTGGTCCCATTCCCACATGTCAGTGAGACGACGGCTGGTCCTTTTGTACAATTTCCGAACGGATGTCTATGTAGGCCGGGGCGCCTCTTCGTGTACCGTGGCAACCGCCCACCGACTCTTCGCCTTTCCCTCTCGATTTGGGACTGCTGTCACACGCTCTTCCTCCCTCCTCCATTTGCCTTCACCCTTCCTTCTGCCATTGTTCGATCGTCTTCTCCATGGAGGGAACAGGCCGGAAATGACCCCATTATTCTTGCCCCGATCTGAATGATGACGTGGTGGAGGAACTCATTGATCGGTGTGACATCATCACCTCGGCTAGCATGGCAGGTTCGTTCAAGACCATTCTCGACTCAACTAATAACATCATTACAACGAACCCAAGGGTCCAGGAGCGGTTTGATCTCCCCTATCTTCTTCACCGTGACCCTGCTCACTGGTGCACGGACGACGGAGGCCTCGCCTTGTGCAAGTTGGTGTCGCTTGATAATGATACGTGTGATGTTAAGATGCCATCGCTTGAGGGTAAGGCTTGGGCAGGCGCAAATGGAGATTGGGTTGTTTATATTGGGTACAAATGCAAGTGGGAACTTGTGAATGTGTACACTCGTCACCGGGTTCCACTTCCAAAAATCACAGACTGCCCAGAGGTTGAGCACATCGGTTATGACCGTACATTCAACTATGGTCATGGTGACTATCGTCTACAGAAGATAGCAATTTGTCAAGTTCCCGACCGCTCTTGGGATTTAATGGAAATGTAGTTGTTGCTATCTTCGACAAGCTTGTTGCCTTCCTTCATAATTCGACTGGATGGATATTGCTCAAAAATCAGTTTCTATACAAGGATGAGTATCATGATGCAATTCAATATGAGGGTCTTGTGTTTTCTGCCACCACTCGTGGCACTATTTTTGCATGGAATCCTTAGGCTTTCGGTACGTTTGTCTTCCACCATAATTATAATTGTTTCATCCACATGCATGCGGGTTAGCTAGTTTCCCTTTACTAATTAACCTTCTTGTGTTTCCAAGGTCCTGTGAACATTCCACCACCTATACTTGAAAAATTTTATAACCAAGGAGGAGATGACGATGATGATGATCACGAGCATGAGGACCCATATACTCAGTGGCGCCTGGAAAATTATTCCGATGGATCACCTCTTCTTGTCTGTATACATGGCACCGCTGATGTGACTAAGGAAGCAGGTGTTGTCTCCCATGGTCGCACTCTCCGGACCTATTCCAACATCCGTTGCAGGGTATTCGGGATGGATACTACTGTGCTAGCGCCAACACCTTCTCCCTGGTTTAGTATTGATACTCTTGGAAGAAACTCACTCTTCCTTGGACAAAACTATCCAATCATGGTGAAAGGCGATCCAGCTGCTGTATCTATACCTCGGACATTGCTATGCTTCCCTACCATGGCTATCACAATATGGGTCATGAAATAGGCCGCTTTAGCCTGGATGATCAGTCCTGCGTTGGTCTCGAGATGGACAGTAGCTGGCCCTTCCGAGACAAACTCTTCTGGTTCAAAGCAAGCGTTTCCAACGCCAAGGAGTGGTTGAAATGAAGTTCATTTCATTGCTTGTTATTTGTTGTGTGATGAAAACTTTAGAATTTACTGGAATGTTTTGTTGGAACCAATCTATAATCCAACATGTATCCTCGTTGTCGTTGTGTGTTGATGACTTGTTGTATGTAATGAATGGTACATTTGCATATGCATGTCATAAACTCAATTTATAAATGGTTTTCGACTCACTTCTTGGACTGTTAGTGCCGTAGTAGTATAGCCAGCATCCGTAGTAGTACGAAGTTGCCACATCACATAGAGCAAACCAATAGTTTGGTGTCGCACGGAGGCCGAGAAATATGGTGATAGCGTGACTGCGCGAGGTGGGCTTGTACGTAGTATGATGTACGCACACGGCCTGTCGTGTTTCCTACTCCTTCGGTCAGCCTCCTTTTGCCGACACGTGGGACATCCAGCATCCAGGTCGTGTCATGCAAGAAAATGGAGTGGTAGTTGAAGCCACGTGATGTGCATCCTGGGTTAAACTGTAAATAGAATCTTACTACTCTTGAGTAACTCCAAAATTGGCCACCGAAGATCTTTATTGGATTTGTTTTTAATCACCAGCACGTCGAGGTGAAAGATGTGCAGGTTCAATGGGTCCTCTTGCGTTTTCACTTACATGTGGGACCGCATGTGAGCAAACAGACGATGGGCTCCGCGCGTCTGCTGGCTGGCTGAGAAGAGAGATAGAGGAGGGCTGAGCACCGACTCCAGGAAATTTGTTCTACGTAACCAACACCTCGATATAGGCTCGATATAGTGGGGTGGCATGGGCCATAACTAGCATTAACGTCTAGCAGTACGGCAGACGACACCCACACGAGTCCCATCCGACACCAATTTTCTTGGAGTCCGTGCTATAGCCATCTCTTCTCCCTCCTGTTTTCTCAGCCATCGCGCGGTGGGCGGGTTTGCCGATAGTCGGTTTGCTCAACTGCGGTCCCACTTGTAAGTGAAAATGCAACACAACAGGCATTCCCCCTTGAGCGGCGTGCTGGACCAACCGTGTGGGGGTGCGACGCGAACACGGCAGGCTTTTCCTTTTGAACTTGTAACTTGTAAAATTTGGTTCTGCTCCATCGCGCGACCGATAGATAGAAATAACGATTTTCCCTGGAGTAATGAGAAGTTTGGTTCTGGCGCAGTTCATGCATGGAGTACGTACGAAAATTATGAAGTTGATGCGAAAGGTAAGATAATTACTAGTATAGTACCATATACTACTACATGGATTTGACGGAAAGATAAAGATACATACGGATCCATCAACGACATCCTCACGCCCTAGTGCGCCGGGTCACCAACCGACGAGTGAGGAGCAGCGGTGTTGGCGGCGAGCTCAACGTGATTCTGAACAATGTCGTCCAAGGTTGCCCTGCGGTCCAAGAAGGCCAGCGTCCTATCGTCCTCCCCTTGCATGTAGTAGTCCTTGTGGATGATTTGCACGTAGACGTGGGTGATTATGTCGATGGTGTCTTGCTGCGCCAGGCGTTGCGCGGCGAGCGCGACCTCGAGGTGGACATTCTCCGGCGCGACGGCGGGCAGTCGCA
The DNA here is from genome assembly GCF_002575655.3 of Aegilops tauschii subsp. strangulata. Lineage (NCBI taxonomy): Eukaryota > Viridiplantae > Streptophyta > Magnoliopsida > Poales > Poaceae > Aegilops > Aegilops tauschii. The sequence continues at coordinate 329,841,349 of NC_053041.3, forward strand.
GGGCCACCAGTGCGTCGAAGAGGTTGTCACCATAGAGGCCGTTGAGGGTGGCGGGCATCGCAGAGCCTGGGCACGTGGGCTAGAGGCGTACGTCAAGGTCGTCTGCGAGCTTCTTGACGACAGTGAACTTGTCGAGGAAGCCGACAAGGACCTCGTCGAACAAGGAGACGAAGCTGTCGTCCAAGCGGCCCCTCGCCCTGACGGCCTTAAGCACGACCTGGAGACGTTCCTCGGTGCTGGGCCGTAGGCCAGCGTCGTGGACCATCTGGCACAGCCGGCTGATGCTCGCGCTCATCGCCTCCATGGGTCTAGCTTCTAGTCAACTGATCTTGCGATTGGAGTGATCTCTCTTGCCCTTGGTTAGGGTGCATAGGTGTGTAGGATTTCGTAGATTGGACTAGTGGAGAGCCTTTATATGAGAAGTGCAGATTGTGTTGAATTCATGTGCGTGTTGGCCATCTACTCCTCGGCCCTCTACTGCACCTGCCTTTGGTTGTATGATAGGTGGGCCAGCCACCTATTGGGCCCACGTGTCATACAACCAAAGGCAGGTGCGGTAAGTCAATGAAGCTGCGTCCCCCTCCATGCCGGTGCAGTATAGTCATCTCACCGGACCTCTAGTTGGGGCCTAACGAGAGAACTTTGATGTTTACTGGTTTATTGGCCCCCTTTGCATTTTGCGCCAAGTTTTGACATTTGATTTAACTAATAAAATGTTAATGCATGTAACCAAAAATGTTGTGTAATCCCAAAATACTTAGGCACGGTACATTAACTCCCTCCTCATTTCTTATTTCGTGACATATCAACCAGTGAGAGATGTGGGCCATGCATGCTTTCAGTGACTTGAGACTACCAAACATGACATGCAGCGGTTAGTTCATTGCATGTAATCCTCTTAATTAGCAAAAAGACATTAAGTTCTCTCGCCGATAGGAATAAAACAATACACCACGTATGTATTTACAGAGGGAGTAGTAGTACATTTTTTGTGACATGCATTACTAGATATTGCTAGTCAAATACTAAATCCAGATGGACGTGGTAGTACTACTAAATCCAGATGGTGGTGCTAGTACTAGTAGTAGTACTACCAATGTACTAGTAGCACTGTACTACCCGTTGGTCAAATTATTACGTGCTGCTCCTCACAGTGAAGTGACAAGACCCTGCGCCGGAGATGACACCTGAGTATAGGCTCCGTGTTCGGCATACCATAGTCAGCCTCACCGTCTGCAGTCACTATCATCATGGCTGTAGAGCTAGCCTGCTTACAACTAGCCGTGTTCGGCATAATTTCCCGTGCGTAGATGCCCGTGCATTGCACAGAACACCAAGATTGGGGGTGGACGGCGCCGGCAGCGGCCATCGCGCCAGATTTTTCCATGGCCTTCCAGATGTGGTGGGGAGGAGATAAGGCTGATTGTGAGAGACAAGGAGTTGTTTGTAAATAGGGAACAAGTGCAGGCATCTTTTTGCAAAACTGGAGAAGTTTGGTTTGTATGCGTCAGATCTAGATCCAACGGCTATTGGTGAAGGATGGCAGGCACAACATCATCACCAACTCAGGACCTCTTTGATTCGCAGGATTTTGAAAACACAAGAATAGGACACGGCAATATTACAAGTTTCAAACTGATATTACAAATGTTAGGAGTAATGCTGCACCTACGAAGAGGGAATTACTAGGAAGTTTACGTAAGAACTTTCGTTACTTTAGGTGGATGCAGCATTATCGTACAAACTAAAATCCACCGCCCTGACAAGTCACTAATGGGAAAATAAATTTTCGAGTCTCTGGCCACTTGATGTTTCAAAAACAAATTCAGCTTCTGCAGAGACTTTGTCATTTAGGCTTAGACTCTTGCGGAGATCAGCACGCCATTCATTGTTGCGCCAGAGAACACCAAACCTCATTACCTTGAGCACACTTGCCTCCAGAACAAAGAACCTGGCCAATTTAATCTCAGATGTGCTGCCTCGGTAGTCGATCAAATCAATTTTTGTAAGATGGAGATCAAGGCATTCGATGAGATTGTTATAGTGCAGCACATTTTTCACTTTCGGGTCTTTTTTTATCTGCAAAAGAAGAGAACATATTAGAGCAGCTGGCTGTATAAGAGGTACCAATATCATTCGCTCATATGATCGGGTTGGCTGGATAGTGATATTTTTCACTCTCTCTCTCTCTCTCTCTCTCTCTCTCTCTTTCTCTTTCCTCTTATTTACCTACGAGCACGTGAAGAGCTTGGGCATTTGTTGCCTTCCACTATGTGGCCGATGCCATATTTCTCAAAATTATGCCACATAATACGCATCGATGTCAATCAAAAGATTTTGGCACCGCTCTCGTGATGTGAGAGAGTTGGCACTGCTGTGCACACAGACCCACATGTATAAACAAAACAATCAAACCAACTACACCAGCCTCTCACTCTCCCAAACAAGTGTTTTTTATTGCCTCAGTCATCTCTCTCTCTCCCACGCAGGTGCTTTTTCATTGCGTGAGTTAATTTTGCACCAGAGCAAAGTAGGTGATCCAGATTGGGGCACCAGGTGAGCATTGGAGGGGCATCGATGCCAAATGCATCACAAGTGAATTTGGCACGTGTTTTGGCCTACATAGTGGAGGGCCGTTATAGCCCACTTTTGTACTACCTCGTATTTAGTGTAAAATTTTGACCATAGATTTACCTAAGAAAATGCCAATGCATGTCACCAAAAATTATACCATTTGAAATTATGTTCAAATACGAATCCAACGATATAATTTTTAGTGACATGCATTAACATTTTGTAAGTTAAATCTATGGTCAAATTTTGGTACTACAAAATAGGAAGAGTAAACCAGGACGGAGGTAGTACTTGCTCTTAGGGTAACCATAGAGTTACTAGTCTAAGTTACTTTCCACTATGACTAGCCTAGGCTACTATAGTAGTACAACAACAAAAAACGATGCAGATGATCACGTGAGAAAAAATATTAAAAACATTTCTTTCGGTGCAGTGCGTAGATGCAATTTTGAACACTACACTTGTCATCATAATTTGGGAAAATTACAAAAAAATTGAGCTACGTTGTGATTACCGTTTACTAATAGGAAAGAAGTTTCACCTCGATGAGTAGCTTCTTCGTGCACGGAAAGCATGTAAGGAATCCAACAACTTGATCCAGATTGGGGCCGATAGATTTTATTGCCAAGATCTTCACTGTGCGCATTGACTGGGTCAAGCTTGTGGGAATCATTTTCCGGAAGACGGTCGTAAATACATCAAGATGAAATTAAAAAATGAGAATTTTGAGAAGACGGAGAAGAAGATGAGTGCTGTACCTGAACGATTACGGATCCAATAAAGAGTTCAGAGAATTTTGCAGACGAGTACACCAACGCTGTCAATTTTGGCGTGTCAATGACCCTGATTTTTGTTGGACCTTCTAGATTAGATACAACCAATCTCTCAAGGAAAGGCGCATTCTCAATGACCATAACGTGGAATAGCCGGAGTGATCTCTTCCCAATTGATGTCTTGTTGCGGGGCCAGCAAGACACAAAAATCCATCAGAGATTCATCGAGGCGATGTGGAGGCTAATGAACCCGTGGATCTGCTCAAGACGAAGGTACTCGAGTGCAGTATAGCTGTGGAGCGGGTGCTCCATGGCCTGCTTCGAGATGCCAACGTCGAAGAGGTCGAGCCGCTTGAGTTGAGGGAGAAGAAGGGCGGGCGGCATTAATCTGGGGAAGATAGCAGGAGCTGAAGCTGGCACGGCGCAGCGTTAGCGTGAGGCGGAGCGCGGACAGTGGCACAGAGCGACATCGTCCAGCTTCAAAGCTGAGCTCCTCGAGCTGATCTAGGGCGGGGGATAAGAACCACTCGTCGAACTTGGCTTGGACCTTGCAGTTGGTACTGAACATGCAGAAGTCAAAGCGTCTGGCTGGCCCAGGGTGCGATGAAAGGATCTTGGAGACTGCGGCCATGCGTTTGCAATCCCCGTCGCAGAGGCAGCTGTCGACGGTGAGGTTGAGGGGGACGCGGCGCCAGAGGGGGCGCCACCGCCGGGAGAGCAGGGTGGTCCGCACGACAGATTTGGTGGGGAGGAGGCCGATGATGAGGAGCAGCATGTCGTCGCGGAGGCTACTGATGAAGTCCAGGCTCACCGGATGCGGTTTTGGCTCGAGCCGCCTCTCCTTGTTGGCTGCCTCGCCGTCAGTCTCAACTGGCGGCCACACCGGTGTACACGTATGCTGGTCTGTGGTGCTGGTCTGTGTTGTGTGCTTGCCTGCTGGGTGTGCGCGAGTGTGTCCTTCTGTGCATGCCACCGCGTAGTGGTGAATTGTGCGCGAGTGCGTCCTTCACGCGGAAGAGAAGTGTGTCCTCAATGCGCCCTCAATTTACTAGCGTGCGGGGTGCTACCCCGAGTGGTTTCAACTTTGTTTACTTCACTACATGTCAGATGGGCCTCTAGTTTACTTATTTTCACCCACTACCACATGGGCCAGCACACGAAGATAGAGAACACGAGCTGACAAGGCAGCATGTGGACTGGTTGACCGGCCAATTAAACAATATATGGAGCTATAAGCTGACACGGTGAGCGTATAATCCATCGGTATAGAGAGTTCGAGTGAGAGGGGAGGCCCATGAGAGAAAGCAGAGAGAGAGCTACTCCCTCCGTTCGATAATGTAGTGCCAACATTTTTTTAAAGTCAAACTTTTGAAACTTTGACCAAGTTTATAAAGAAATTACTTATATCTACAATACCAAAGATAAATGATAGTATGAAGTAAGTACATGTTGTGATGAATCTAATGATCGTTCCAGATGTAAATGTTTTTCTCCACATATACCTGGTCAAACTTTTCTGAGGTTTGACTTTTCAAAACATCCATATGCTTATGGACGTGAGAGAGTCCCTAACTAGAGAGAGAGAGAGAGAGAGAGAGAGAGTGAAATAGAAAGAGTGAGTGAAAAAAGTGTGTGTGCGTGTGTCAAAGAGACATGGACAACACACGATAAAAGTAGAGAAAAGGCGTGTGTGTCTTATGCAAACATATCACACATGCATCTTTGACAATGGAAGCAAGGTGAGGAGATAGTGTGTGGTTGTTTGCAACCGAGAGAGAAAGACCCCTAGCACGTGTCCAACAGGGGTCTGACAAGCAAGGGAGAGTGGTCGAGAGAGATGTACGGAGAAAATGCAGACATGGGGAGGAGAGAGTTTATGTTTGTGATAGAGAGATCCCCTGGAGATCGTGATGGGACTACATGGGTGGGAGATCGAGTGACAAGGTGTGTGCGCGATAGAATATACCCCGAGAGATATCGAGATAGACGTATGGATGGAAGGATACAATACGTGTGTTCCTGATGGCTAGTGAGAGATAATCATACTTAGGGGGAGTGCGTGCGCCTATGATGGAGTGAGGGATTATGGTACTTAGGGGGGTGCGTGTCACATAGAGAGAACAAGGGCGGAGAGTGTTGGATGGGTCTATATGTAGCATTAGCGAGACATGTGTATGTGTGAACCAGGGAGATATAAAGTTTGAGAGAGATAGAGGAGCCCCGGTAAGGCTGAGTGGTGCGCCAGATAGCTGAGAGGGGGAAAGACATATTCCATCCACTCGATAATGCAGTGCATGTAAAAAAATTTAGAAGTCGAACTTTGGAAACATTGATCAGGTTTACGCAAATGTTATTTATATCTACAATACCAAAGATACATCATATGAAACTACATCTCATGATGAATCTAATGGTATATGTTTGCCGTTCTAGATGTAAATGTTTTTCTCCACGTACATGGTCAAACTTTGTGATGTTTGACTTTTCAATAAATCTATATGCTATGGACTGAAGAGAGTGCCTAAGTCGAGAGAGATCAAGTGCGTGTGAAGGAGAATGAGTGAGTGTGCAAAAAGAGTATGTGTGTGAAAGAGAAAGGGACAACAAACGATAAATTAGAGAGATAGTGCATTTTTTGTTTCTTATGCAAACATATATCACACATGCATTTCTGAGATAGAAAAGCAAGGTGAGGAGATACACGAAGATAGCTAGTGCGTGATTGTTTGCAATGGAGAGAGACACCCCTATAGCACATGTCCAATAGAGGTCTGGCCAACAAGGAACAAAGGTCGAGAGGGACACATGGAGAACATGGACGCATGGGGAGGGAGAGAGGGTGTGTTTGTGATAGAGAGATCCCCTCGAGATCGTGAGGGGACTTATATTAGTGGGAGATCGAGGGAGGTGCGTGCGAGATAGAAGGATGCCCTGAGAGAAATCGAGATATACCATGCACATGTTTGTGATGGAGACTAAGATTAGCTAATCATATACATATAGGGGGACTGCGTGTGCCTACATTTGAGTGAGATACCATCATACTTGGCTAGGCATGAGATTGTGTGTGTGTGTGCGTGTGAGATGGAGAGAGAACGAGGGAGAGAGATAAAGTTTTAGATGGGTCTATTGAGTGCGAGTGAGATATGCATGTGTATGTGTCACCCAGGTAGATGGAGAGTTTGAGAGAGAGAGGGAAGAGCTCCGAGACGATAGAGTGGTGCGTGAGAGAGTGACGGGCAACGAGCCAAGGAATTTGTGTGCGTAGGATGAGTGCACCCAAGATATTTAGCTAGGACTAGAGAATCATACATAGTGTGCAATAGAGACCTATAGATGGAGTATATATGCATGCGAACTAGAAAGACCCCCCCCACACACACACAAAGAGAGAGAGAGAGAGAGAGAGAGAGGGAGAGGGACCAACAAGGTTTGTGTGTTGGATGCGTGTGACAGAATTGAAGATTATTGGCAAGAGAGAGAGAGAGAGAGAGAGCAGGAGTCCGGGAGAGGGGGAGGTCGCGTTTTATGCATCAAAGACTGATATAAACCATGTTTCGATATAAACTTGCATTCAAATATTTAAATTGGAGAACATGTTGTCTGCAATCCACACATGAACGGAGATATGTGTATATCAAACAACTTCATTAATTTGACTATCAACATGTTCATGGAGTACTATAATACTGTACAACATGCTACTCGATTGAGGTGTTTAATTTTGGATTTAGTTCACTATTTTGACCTGGTGAACGAGCTATTTCATTGAATCGAGATATTTCATTTTGGGTTTTATTCCCGTTTTTGAGTGAGTCAACTATTTGTCATATAGTAAATCGCTAGCAACGAGCATGTAAAAACACATTACTCCCGAGCATCATCTCTCCATCTAAAAAAGAAGTGGCAAGCTAATATTTCAAAATTTGATTCGAATTGACTTGGTAAGGTAGACGTGGATGCTCGTTCTCCCAAAATTTGAACGAACTGTTAAACACCCTCTGCTCGGTGGAATTCGCCCGAGCAAATAAATGGGAGACGCGAAATTACTGGCCTATGTGGGACATGCATCAATTGGCCCGTTGTACATCGAGGGTAGGTTCGTAACTTCATCCAAGCGCACCTTCTCCTCGGCCGAAATGACATGTGCCGAATAATTCATAAACCATGGTCGGAAAAACACCCTCTCCTCGCCCGAAATAGCTCGCGCCCACTATTTCAAAACACGCTCTCCTCACCCGAAATCGCTCGTGCCCACTATATTTCAAAACACGCCCTCCTCGCCTGAAATCGCTCGCGCCCATTATATTTCAAAACACGCCCTCCTCGCCCAAAATCACTCGCGCCCAGTATATTTCAAAACATGCCCTCCTCGCCCGAAATTGCTCGCGCCCACTATTTGGGAGAAGCAAAGTTACTCTACTATCCCCGACCCTCAGTACACAGACCCAAGACGAGAAGCCTAAAGGCAGGGGTAGAACTGTAATCCCCCCCACACATTTCAGACAAATGCGTCCGTAAGACATGGTTCCCCCTCCCAATTCCCCATTCATACCTCGTGGGCGCCAAATCACCTTCTCCCCGAAAGCTCCCTTCTCCCGAGCCACGAAACCTCAGCCCCTCCTCCATGGCGCCCCCCACCGCACCAAATTCACAGCCGCCCTCCTCTCTAATCCTGGAGACGATGTCCATTTGCCGTCGTGCACTGGGCCGTTTGCCTCTTACTCCGTGCTGCCGGAGTTGCCTCGATGACGGCCGCGTGAACCGTACCGGAGCCGATTCACCCCCGCCGTTGTTCACGGTGCCGGAGCGGCTCCAACTTTGGACCCGTCCAGAGCCCCGGCGCTGCTTCCCCATAGCCATTGACCATCGCGACATCTCTACTTCCCTGCCGCCGGTAGCCACCGCAACCGTTCCGGCCTCACCGACTAGGCAGCTAGAGCTGCCTACTTCACCGGGCCGCCAGATAGGTCGCACCCTCATCTCAAATCACTTTTATTTAGGTGTTAGTGGTCTGAATTTTTATTCTGGGCCAATCGATTCCCAATGGGAAGCAGCACTCCTCGAGCCGGCGGAGCTCCTAGGTTGCCGGTTGGCTGGTGTCTAACGTAAGGGCGCGGGGGCACAAGTTCGCCGTGGAAGCAGCACTTAGATGGCTATGTTAGAGTTGTGTGGATTGAAGGTACCTCCGCCGCCGGATCTGGATGACGGCGAGTCTTTGTGGATAGGCCCGGGGGCGGCGAAACCACAGCAGTGCGGTGGGCGGTAAGCGGGGTTTTGGTCGGGGCCACGGATGGCGAAGGCAGGCTGCTCTGCCGGTGGTCGCTGGCTCTTCGGGGAAGATTCCGAACAGTGTCAGCCGGGAGGCACAAGACGGCCATCAATCCATCCGGCGTAGATCGGACAGTACCAAAATAAAATAAAATCGTGTGACCCCAATTTAGTCTTCAGTCAACAGACGTGTGACCCCTCTCGTACCTTGCTGTTGATCTCTTAGGGTATTTCTTCAGATCAGAGAGATGTGTTGTTCTTAACATTATGCGTTTTCTACATCTTCAGCCACACCGTCTTCTGACTCACCGCGGCTGCTCCAACAAGCGAAGCATGCACCAGAAGGGAGCTATAGTCCCCACTCAACAATTCCCTGCATCGAATGCGCGTGCCCGACATGGACAGCCACAACAACTGCAGGGCCATCGACAAGTCAGCACATGATGCGCACTCCTATGGATGGCGGCCAGATAGGTTGTACCCTCATCTTACTTGTGTGCAACATTCATGGCTTTGTTATTCATCTAAGCATTGAAAATAGAATAACACATTTCACTGTATATTGATGTTGATCTCTTACGGGTCTTGTTCAGGAGTTAACGCTGTTCCATAGTTCAGCTAAGAGACTCGTTCTTTAGGTAACGATCTTCCATAGTTATCATCCATCAGCCAATGCTATCCCACGGGCTGGTGATTATAGTATTATACCACTTCTAGTATAACCTATGTTGTTCCTTAATACTTTTGTGTGCCATCTAGTTAATCTCGAGTACAAACGATACATATTCTGTAGCTTTCATCTGTGTTCTCCCTTTAGTTTTTGAGACCTGTTGCTGCTAGTTAAGCCCAGTCCTACTATTTATTTCGTCTCCTACAGGCACTCATTACATAAATCTAACTACTAGTTGTCTTCCATGCTGTCAGATATAATTGCACCCACTGATTTATCCACAAGAACCTCACGGAGCAATGTAACGGCCAACAAACTTGACTTCAATGATACCCAATATGATGGAACATGTAAAGGCAGTTCTTCACAAGACTTGCAGAAAGATGATGAATCATATTCACCCCATAAGGTCCTTGCTCTAACTTGGCCCTTGATATGGGTACACATGCATATAATGTCCTGGAGTGCATCTACTCTGTTGCAATGCCTTGTGCTTCGCCTACTGATCATGCATGTAAATATGGCATGATTTCCTGTTTTTCAGTACCTATTCCATTAATGATAACATGTTTTCAAATTCAAGTACTGTCATTCTAGTCTATCGCAATGCCATCTGCTTAGTTTGGACATCATGCTTCTCAATATCTGATGCATTGTTATTCATCAGTATGTACTTCATCTGTCTACCATACCATGTTCTTTTTCTACATTGAAGTGTTGTTCTAGTGGTCTCTTGCAATGCCATCTTAGTTTCCCAATCATACACACATATGTTGCCTTAGTGTTTTTCTGTAATGTATTCCGCTAACATACAGTTTTACATTCAAGTAGTGTTTTTACACTGTTGTCCTGTCGTATCCCTAGCTCTTACATCATACTCCCTCTGTCCGGATTACATGTCGTAGAAATGGATAAAACTGGATGTATCTAGAACTGAAATACGCCTAGACCCATCCATTTATTTCCGGATGAGGGAATACATGTCAATATGTCATGCCTTTCTATTCTTCAGTACCTATTCCATCTTTGTTGTAGCATGTTTTATAATTGAAGCACCATTCTTCTATATAAGGCATGCAATGGGAAGACAGCTATGTTAGAATCTGAAGGGTTACAAACCAGGTCTTTGCAAAAGATCCAAACGTCAAGAGATAATAAACCAACTCCAGTTTTCATAGATACTGCTCCAGCGCAGAGAAACACAACTCCCACTGATAATAAGCAGATTCCAGTGGCCAAAGAACTAGTCCGCTCCAGTCCAGCAAAAATATGTCAACTCCATTCTAAGAAGCGTGTGCGTATCCTCGCATCATGAAATTTTATAGCATTTTGATCATATTTTCTACATGTTTCTTACCCATCTCTCTTTTAGAAAATAAGGTTAAACGATAGAAGATTCCCTCCATTGGGATCATATTCGAGGAAAGTATCTTGCTGGAATTCTCTATGCTCCAATGCTGATGTAAGTACCTGCTGTATATCACTATATTTTGACATCAGCATATATTTTGTTAATCGGTGTGACTCCAACCTTTATCTGATCTAAATTCAGTTGTAGCAAAATGTTAAACGCGACAATGTTGATTTTTGTAAGGAAAACTGCCTGGTAGTTTTGCATACTGAGCTGCATGAGTGTACTATCTCATATCATGCACATTACTGAATTGTAGTGCTGTTCTGGTTGCCCATTCATTCATTGCGTCAATGTTGCTTTCATATTACCTTACCTGGCTGATGATAGATGTGCCATATTGTGTTAATTTGGTGTAGGCTGGTGTGGTCTGGTTGCCCAAATGTTCGTTGTGTCAATGTTGCTTTCCTATTATCTGACCTGGCGAATGATAGCAATGCTAGTGTGTTAATTTGGTGCAGGCTGCTGAAGATAAGAAGACAAACTCTGAAAACAGCAAGGCAACCCCATTGTTTCTTTCCTATAAATCTAGGCCAGGTAATATGGCAATAACTCATGATTAATCTGTTCGGTTCCCGTCCTAATTTATGTTATGATGCAGTGGTCGAGACACTCCCCACTATCAATAATACAAGCCTGCCAAAATCTCCATCTGAATCTGTTCATTTTCCTCTGTCTCGAATGCAACGGAAAAAATGTATGTTTGTGAACCAATTAATGGTTGAAGCAATGATGGAAATGGTGGAGGAATCAGAGGTGCACATTCGTGCGCAACAACAACTGATCAATGTTTTTAGAGACAATGTAGCAAAGCAGCAAGAACTTGCACACATGCTTATGGGCGTCATCCGCGCTGAGGTTGCAGATTTTGACGTTGTAGATCGTTAGGTTCTGTTCTATTTGCATTGGCATCAATCTTTGATTGCCCAGTGGATGTAATTTCCTGTAATATATGCTGGATCAATGTTTTTCCATGTATACCGTACCTTTGCTTGATCGGTTTTGGTCCTGTGCATAATTGCTCGTCGTAATGGGCTCGAATTATCTAATTGGGCCTAAAGACATGTACGAACTTTAGTGGGCCCATTAAGATAATGGGCCGTTACCAGGCCGAAAGTTAATTCTCGGCCATCTTACCTCCCGGGTCGTTAACAGGCCGACATCAAAGTGGGCAACAGGTGGGCCCATTTGATTTCACGGGTCATTAACAGGCCGTTACTAAGGTCGGGCTACATATGGCCCAACTATACTGTGGGCCTTTAGCAGGCCGAAAGAGACAGGGGGCTCGTACTAGACCATGAAGAGCATGGGCCGCTAAGAGGCCGAATGTCAGGTCGTACTATAAATGGTCCAACTGTGTTGTGGGCCTTTAGCAGGCCGAAAGAGAAATCGGGCTGGTATTGCACCATGAAGAGCATGGGCCGTTAAAAGGCCAAAACTCAGGTCGTACTACAAATGGCCCAACTCATTTATGGACCGTCAAAAGGCTGAAAGACACACCGGGCCGGGAATTGGCCAAACACTTAAATGGGTCGCTAAAAGGCCAAAACTAAGGTCCGACTACAAATGGCCCAACTCATTTATGGGTCGTCAACAGGCTGAAAGACACACTGGGCCGAAAATTGGCCCAACATTTAAATGGGTCGCTAAAAGGCCGAAAGATGTACATCCTGAAAATGGGCCCATCCCTTGAATGGGCCGTTAACAGGCCGAAATCACATCGGGCCGATATTGAGCCCAAATATATAGCGGGCTATTAAAGGGCTCGAATTGACGATGGGCTGCAATGGTGTCAAATCTTTAACGGGCCGTTGACGGGCTGAATTGGCACATCTCGTATGGGTCGTGGGCTTAAATGGACCTGACACAAGTAGGGCTTATATGGGCTGGCCTGCTAATTTTTACTGGGCCGGCCTTTTTCACTGGAATGGGCCACTGTTGGGCCGTGCCACGTGTCGACCTGTCATAGGCGCCTCCTGTCTAATGAGTGGATGACATCTGTCCCAATGGTGAGCCAACATGTGTTTCCTCCGGCCAATAAGAATTTTACACATGGAAAGTCCTCATTGGTCCGGACTGTTAACGGGTTATCGGATCCAAAACCGGACCCGATAGCTTAACGGCGACCCGTTACGGTGGATGCCACGTGTCGGTCACCCTTGACGAAAGCACTTTCATGACGCGCCATTTACCGTCATGGAAGTGGACACTTCTGTAATGATAATTTTGGTAAAGTCATGGAACACTTCTACAACAGCACAGGTATGACTATCTTGATTCTGTCATAAAATCGTCATGGATGTACATGCATGACAAAAAACGTGACCTACTATGACAAACACGTATCATCACGGAAGTGTATTTTTTTGTAGCGATGTATGTCATCAACCCAAGAAAGCGAGTAAGAATGGAACATGGGTGATGCAACAAAGGAAGCAATCATAGTGATCAAGTCAAGCAATTTGGGGCAGGTTTGGGTATAAGCTTCTCACAAACCAGAGCTTCTCACAACAAGCGTGATGGTTTCGGTAGGGAACGTGCCACCTTTGGGGATGGAATTATATCCGTTGCCTCTTATTGCTTTCAAAAAAATTCTAGTGTCAGCATAGAACAACAGGAGTGTTGTGTTCAATTTTGGAATTTTTCGGGGTTCATTTGGCCTTTTTTATGCATTAATTGGGTTTCTGGGCATTTAATGTGCATAATTCAAATTTGAACTACAAGCACATGCTCCAGTGCACCAAAGTTGGTTGAAAAATCACATGTGTGTCCTTGGGTGAATTTCTAGGTCCCATGAAAGAAATGGGAATGAAATTCAAACACCAGGGCAGTGTTGATTGCCGGCAAAACATTGAGATGCCTTGTTTTTAAATTCTAGTAAATCCAAAACTCGTCTGAAATTCATGAAACTTGGCATGCTATCATGGAGCGGCATCAACATGTCGTGGTAAAAAAATTGTCCCATTTGGGGCAGCATTGGGTATAAGCTTCTCACAAACCAGAGCTTCTCACAACAAGCGTGATGGTTTCTGTAGGGAACGTGCCACCTTTGGGGACGGAACGATATCCATTGCCTCTTATTGCTTTCAAAAAAATTCTAGGGTCAACATAGAACAACAGGAGTGTTGTGTTTAATTTTGGAATTTTTCGGGGTTCGTTTGGCCTTTTTTATACATTAATTGAGTTTTTGGGCATTTAATGTGCATAATTCAAATTTGAACTACAAGCACATGCTCCGGTGCACCAAAGTTGGTAGAAAAATCACATGTGTGTCCTTTGGTGAATTTTTAGGTCCCATGACAGAGATGGGAATGAAATTCAAACACCAGGGCACTATTGATTGCCGGCAAAACATTGAGATACCTAGTTTTTAGATTCTGGTAAATCCAAAACTCGTCTGAAATTCATGAAGCTTGGCATGCTATCATGGAGCGGCATCAACATGCCATGGTAAAAAATTTGTCCCATTTGGGGAAGGTTTTTGTCGGCGTCCTGGGAACGGGGGTCCCCAGACTTGCCTGCCTGCGGCCCACGATGTGGCGCCACCAGCGGCCCTGTACGGCCCATCTTCACCAGCAAACACTCAAGACCCTCGCGAGGGGCCAAGCCTCCCGAGGCGGACAACGCAAGATCTCCTCGTGGGCGGCCTCACCAGGCTGCCTCGCGAGGGGCAGAGAGATCAAGGCAAGGGGCACCTCGCGAGGTTCCTGTGATGTAAGCCATGACGACCGGGGCCAGGCGGGCGCCAGCGCGCGCAATGTCCTCGTTTCCTCTTTGGTGCTAAAGAGGCAAGCGCAGGCGAGGAGTCCCGAGGCATCAGGCAAAGGTTTCCATATCAGTGCAACGAGACCAAGACCAGCAGGACGGTAGGACGGAGGTCACCGTGGAGCCCAAGACGGCGTCACCACCAGAGCCTTTGGCAGCCGAAGACCACCTTTAGTCAGGATAAGTTGTACTAGTTGTCTCCCTTCAAATTTGGCCGTTGTGGGATATCTTCCCGCCTAAACATTTGGGAAGAGGACCAGGGCCTCTATAAATTGGACTAGCCACCACCTTAGCAAAGGAGGGATGATTCGGATCACCAGCCACAACACTAGCTCACCGAGCACAAGAGCACCTCTCCTCAGGAGGTTGTTCTTCCCCTGTACTAGTTCTTCCTCGGCCCAAGAGGCAATCCACCACACCACACTGGAGTAGGGTATTACACCACATTGGTGGCCCGAACCATTATAAACTCTTGTGTCCCTTGTTCTGTGAGTTCGACATGCTGAGCCTTGAGACCGCGGTGAGGGCGTGAGCTAGGGGGAGGAGAGATCTTCGTGCACACCCCAGTGTTCGAAGCTCAAGGGTTTTGCCGGAACCTGATATCCGACATTTGGCGCGCCAGGTAGGGGTGCGCCGAAGCTTTCCTTTCGCCAATCCGCGTTCCACCGCTCCATCGCATCCATGGCGGACGCTCGTCGAGCCCGCGCTGAGCGCCTGGCCGCCCTCGCCGCCCGTGTCGCTCAGCTAGCCCCTGTCGGCGGGCCTCCCCGTCATTCCCCGTTGCCCGCCGCCAATGCCGCCACCGGTCCGGCGGGAAACGAGCAACAGGCGTCCTCGCTGCACCCCTCGGTGCGGCGGGATGGTCGTACCGCCACACCGTCGCTGACCCCAGCCGGCTCATCGTCTCACACTCGTCGCGCTCCCACGGACGCGCAGGCTGCACTGCTCATGGCGCGCGAGCTCCTGCGCTACCGCCCGGTCGACGACCTCTACGAGGACTGGTTGGACCACATCGCCGAGCTCGTCAGCGCCGCTGGGGGCTCCCCCGTACCCTCCCTCTTGCTGCCTCGCCCACCGCCAGCTGCGGGCGACGTAGCTCATGGAGTACCTCCACCACCTCCGCACCAAGACGGCGCTCTAGCGCCAAGGCGTGCGGCCCCCCGGCGTGACCCACCGCGTCGGGCACCTGCGCGAGAAGAAGGGAGCTGCCAAGAAGTTCCCCGGCCGCAAGAGAATGCTCCCGCGCTCCCAGCGCCACCGCGACAAGACCACGTGCCGCCTGCAGTGGTGGCGCGCGGACATCAGGGGCAGGCTCCGCATCAGCAAAGGGCCCCGCTGGCCACAGCAGGCTGCTGCGCCTTCACTCCGGAGTTGCGTAGCATCGTCTGGCCGGGAAGGTTCAAGCCAGACCTGGCTCCTCGCTACGACGGCACCCCCGACACTGCGGAGTTCTTGCAGCTCTACGAGCTGAGCATCGAGGCGGCCAACGACGACGAAAAAGTCATGACGAACTAGTTCCCCATGGCTCTCAAGGATGGTGCTCGCTCATGGCTCCTGAACCTGCCCCCGGGCTCGATCTCCTCCTGGGATGAGATGTGCGACCGCTTCATCGCCAACTTCCAGGGCACTCAAGACCGCCCTCCGGCCGCGGGTGACCTGCGCCGCATCAAGCAGCAGCCAGGAGAGACCCTGCAGAAGTACATCTAGCGCTTCAACAACGTTCGTCTCAAGATCCCCAAGGTGACGGATGAGGCCATCATTTCCGCGTTTTCCGATGGCGTCCGCGACGTGAAGATGAAGGAGGAGCTCGCCATCCACGAGGAGTTATGCATGGCTCTGGAGCTGTTCAACATGGCGACCAAGTGCGCTAGAGCTGAGGAAGGGCGCCATTCCCTCCTCGAGCTCCCAGCTACTGACCCGGAGGAGATGAAAGCCAAGGCCAAGGACATGAAGCGCAAGGGGTGGCTGTGCTCGCGGCGGAGCCTGACACGAAGCGCGGTCGGGACCACCCCGAGTCGTCCAAGAGCAGCCGTCCTTTCTGCGCCTTCCACAACATGCACAACCACAACACCAACGACTGTCAAGAGCTCAGGGCCATTCGAGATGGACGCTTCGGTCAATGCCCAGAGCGCAATGATCGAGGGTACGACCGAGGAGGAGGACGAGGCGGAGGGCGCTGGGTCGATCACGGCCCCCGCCAGGAGTGGCGCGACCGGCTTTGTGAAGACCGCTGGCAGGACCAGCCTCGTGAGGGCGCCTGGAGGGATCAGCCTCGCGAGGACCGTCCTCAGGGCAACGCGGGTCTTCCTCCGCTGCCGCCACCACTAAGAAGGAACGACGACCACCATCAGGACTAGGGGCTGGGGGCTTCCAGGAACCGCGTGCTATCGCCTGCATCTTGGGCGGAGCTCAGGCCCTAGCATCTCAGCGTATCTTCAAGCAGTTTGCTCGCGAGGTGAACGCAGCCCTTCCCAGGCTTGAGGCCACGCGCCCGCTCAGGTGGTCCAAGTGCGCCATCAACTTTAGCTCGGCGGACCAGCTCAAGTGCGCGGTCACTGCTAGCGCCCTCCCGATGCTCTGCTCACCCCTCATCAGCAAGGTACAAGTCACCAAGACCCTCATCGACGGCGGCGCAGGGCTTAACGTCCTGTCCGTTGAGACATTCGACAGCCTTCAAGTGCCGTACGATCAGCTTCAGCCCACCAAGCCCTTCTCAGGAGTGACGGACGGCTCCACCACCCCGATAGGGCAGGTCCGCCTCCCTGTCACCTTCGGACAACGCGAAAACTACCGCACCGAGCTCGCCGACTTTGACGTCGCCCACATCCGTCTGCCATACAATGCCATCCTCGGGTACCCAGCGCTAGCCAAGTTCATGGCAGTGACCCACCACGGCTACAACGTCCTCAAGATGCCAGGAAGTGGCAGGATCATCGCAGTCCCCTGCGAAGAAAGGGATGCGGTGTGTTCCCTCGAGCGCGCCTTCCAAGCCGCAGCAATCGAAGACCCCGACAACCAAGGCACCATATACCCTCCTAAGGCCATCCCCAAGAAGAAGAAGCAACTACTCCGTGCAGGGCCTCAGGGGAGCGGCGCCTCTAGCGGTGCCACATCGGGATCGGTGCCCGCACCTGGGGCGCCTCCCTCCCTCGCATAGGAAGGCATGCCCGACGCCCTCCTCGGGCAAGGCTCGGGGGCTCTCTTCTGGAGGGCCTCAGGCCTAGCCAACATCACGAGGGAGGCGCTCGGGCACCACGTGGAGGCGTGCTTTGCGGCACGTTTCCCTCAGGAGGACACCGGGCGAGGAGTGCCCGGCGCTCAGGAGTTCATCGCCAAGACCACTCAGGAGCTACAGGATGCAAAGGCCATGCGCGGCGATGGCCGCCCACCTAGCGCAGCTCCCCATCCTGGCGAGGATGGCGGGCTGCACGTCTGCATCGACATCCCAGGGCTCAACAGGGCCGCATCTCAGGAGCGCTTCTGGCCTTCACGTGTGGGACATTGCAAGGGCCCACCTCACAACTATGTTCGCATGCCATTCGGCTTGCCGAGCATGGCGGCGGCCTACCAGCGCAACCTGCGGAGCGTCCTGGCGACCCAGGAGGCCAGCCATCTAATACGTCCATTTTGCATCATGCTTTTATATCGATATTTATTGCATTATGGGATGTTATTATACATTATGTCACAATACTTATGCCTATTCTCTCTTATTTTACAAGGTTTACATGAAGAGGGAGGCAGTTGGAATTCTGGGCTAGAAAAGGAGCAAATATTAGAGACCTATTCTGCACAACTCCAAAAGTCCCGAAACTCCACAGAAGTTAATTTTGGAATTAATAAAAAATTCTGAGCGAAGAAAGTACCAGAGGGGGCCCACACCCTGGCCACGAGGGTAGGGGGCGCGCCCCCTGCCTTGTGGGCCCCCTGGCAGGCCTCCGGTACCCATCTTCTGCTATATGAAGTCTTTTACCCTGAAAAAAATCATAAGCAAGCTTTCGGGAAGAAACTCCGCCGCCACGAGGCGAAACCTTGGCGGAACCAATCTAGGGCTCCGGCGGAGCTGTTCTGCCGGGGAAACTTCCCTCCGGGAGGGGGAAATCATCGCCATCGTCATCACCAACGATCCTCTCATCGGGAGGGGGTCAATCTCCATCAACATCTTCACCAGCACCATCTCCTCTAAAACCCTAGTTCATCTCTTGTATCCAATCTTTGTCCCAAAGCATCAGATTGGTACCTGTGGGTTGCTAGTAGTGTTAATTACTCCTTGTAGTTGATGCTAGTTGGTTTATTTGGTGGAAGATCAAATGTTCAGATCCTTTATGCATATTAATACCCCTCTGATTATGAACATGAATATGATTTGTGAGTAGTTACGTCTCTTCCTGAGGACATGGGAGAAGTCTTGTGTAACATCCCAAAATTCTAAATTTTGGAATGTTATAATAAATAGATAGATTTGATTGATTGTGTGAAGTTGAGTGAAATTCGAAACTTTTTGAAAGTTAAATGAGAGGGAATAAAAGGACTTTCCCAAACTTTCATATTACAGTTATGATCTCCATGAATTCAAATTCTTTTCACCACAAAACCCTGGAGAGAAGATGACATGACTTCTTCCATTTATTTAAATGACAAGGGGTGTTGAAAATATTTGAATTTCATTTGAGAATATTTCCAATTCTGAAACTTTATGCAACTCAATGATTTTCACTAGCGAAGATAAAATGACTTCTTCAAAACATATGAAATATGAGTTGGGAGTTTCAAAGGATTAAATTCAAAGTCCTTTTGGAAATTATTTTTAATTTGGAGTTGTTTGGGTGATATTCAAATTATTTTTCTCCAAAAATAAAATACATGAAAAATAGGGTAACATGATTCCCTACATCAGAAAATTGGAGATAAATAAATTTGAAATCATTTTGGTATTTTGAAAATGATTTTTATTGGATTTTAGTAGAGCAGTAGCACTCTTTGATTTATTTGAATATATGTGGATTTTATTTAATGCTAGAAAAATGCCCATGCTGTAGGAAAATTTTTTTCTGAAAATTTTGATATATAATATGCCTATGTAGAATTTTATTTTTGTTTTCGTTATACAGTTTTCCTTTCTGTTTCTAATAAAAAAAACTGTACGTGCCGCCCAAATTTTATCCGTCGCCTACATGCACAGTGCACCCAGGCCGGCCCATGTTCTTTTTTGGTTATGTTTCAAAAAAAAATATTATCCTTTTTCTTAATTTTTTTCCTTCTTTTAGTGTTTGAAAAAAAAACTGCAGCACGCACGCGCGCGGCCGGCCGAAGCTTTAGGCCCATGCGCTTTTCTCCTTTTTTTTTTGTTTTTCGTCTACGTTTAGTCCCACATTGCCTAGCCTTTGACCTTTAAGCCTTTTTCCACCAATAAATATAGACCCATAGAGCCTCCAAAAATCATCCGATTCGGGTTAAATCAAAATTTTGGTTTGACTAGATTCCTTAAAGAAAAATATATTTCTCCTCTCCGACGGGACTTTTAGAAGTTGTCTCCTCACTCCGAAGTCGTGGTATATTTATTCGTTCTCTGTATTTATACGTTAGACCTAATTTTTTTTAGCCGTAGCTATTTTTCTTCTGCAAAACAGCTTGGCCCCGATTTTTCAAATAGCCATAACTTTTTACTCGTTCATCCAAATTAGATGAAACCAGCATCTATAGATTCGTCTTGTTTTCACCTATCCAGTTAACCTGTCACGTCAACTTTTTGAAATTTTCAAATTTTGAAATTTGTTCAAATTCATATTCAAACTTCTTTTGTTCATAACTTAAGTTCCGTAACTTCGTTTGAGTTGATTCTTTTCGCAAAGCGAAGCTCTTGACCTAAACTTTCTGATAAGGCCAAATTCACATAATTTTGGTACTGTTAGAAATTGTTTTATGTTGCAAGAGTTATTTGCTTGGTTTTGATGTTTTCCGAAGTATCTTCTTCGTTCTTTCTGATCTTTTGAGTGATTGCTTATGTGTGGTTATCATTGCTTGCTTACGATAGATTGACTGGAGTGTGACGAGTAGAACTATCAAGAGTTATGAGTGCGAATCATCTTCATTAACATTGCAGGCAAGTTCACACTTTGATCATACCTCTTTACCACCCAGTTTTATTGCATTACATCAATCCTCAAACAATTGCATGATTAGGATCTGATTAATATGTGGGTTTTGGGAAGTAGATGAGGTAGTACCTATTGCCCTGTTTATTATCAAACCTTTGGGAGTTATTTCTACGTTTGCTTATATTGCTATGCTATGCTCGTAGACGTGGATTGGGTTTGAGTGAATTTCCATGACAGTTGTGAGATTGTTAATTAATGGTTCAACTTAAGGTGGCTACTTAAATAAACATCTGGGTGGATTGAGGCACCTGGAGAACCCAGTGTTGCCTGTATTTTTGGATATCCCGGAGTACCCGTGTGATCATCCTATGGACCGCCACCCAGACTCAAAGGGATCATAAGATTATTCATGCTAGAAACTTCCGTGTGCAGCCACAAGCCATTATGGGCTCTGGCATAGTTGAGTAAGTTGTGTGAGCTCTTGAAGAGGTGGACTAGCAGATGTAGGGGGATTGTAGGTGTAACGGTCTGCCCGGAGTAGAGAGTAAATGCTTCTGAAAGACTGTGTCTCGATCATCCGTTTGTCAAACACCAAGTAGTGCGAGAAATCCAACGGAGGAGATCGAGTCTTGTGGGGAAAAGTGCGCAAACCTCTGCAGAGTGTACAAACTAACCATGATTAGCCGTGTCCCCGGTTATGGACAACTTGAGTATCTAGTACTTGGATTATCATGTGAATCTCATCACCATGTTACTTTAATTAATTTGGTTGGGTTAACGATGATACTTAATTGGGATTGAGATGCTGTCAACCATCTCAATGTTTAACAACCACCATGATAGTCAAATAAAATTTATTCCTTTGCAGTAGGGAAAAATTGGCTTTTCGCAAAAACATTATAACCATAGAGCTCTTCCACCAGCCATATATGCATGTAGTGATAGCCTTTGTTCATCATTTCTCTATGATGTGAATTTGCCAGCATATTACATGTGCTGACCCGTTTTCGGGCTGCAACGTTTCATGTTGCAGGATTCTTACGACGAGTAAGTGATACATTAGGGTTACGATTTCTACACTCAACTTTGCCGTTGTTGTTGATGGGAATCCACAACCTTGTTACTTCCGCTATTTGGATTGAGGTAATAGTATTTATGTTACTTTATACATGTGATTTACCTCTGTTATAAATCCTCGAGTACTGTGTGTGTCAGCATACCAATCCAGGGATGACACTTAAGCACAGAGACTTGATCCATTCGGGTCGGGTCGCTACAAGATGGTATCAGAGCACATGTTGACTGTAGGACGTGACCCTAGAAACTGGCAAGCCCATAGGAAGGATTATCTCAAAAACTTTTCTTCTCAAAAAGATCTTTTACCTCTCTTCTCTTCTGAGTTAATTCAAATATTCCCTTTTAGTGAGACCATACCCTTTTTCCTTTTGGACCACTCGAAGATTCGACTGAATAGAACCACTCCAAGAAGTACAAGATATCGGACAACCACGACCACCACGGAATGAAGGAGATTTTACCGTGCATCTGAATAATGGAAACTACAACTGTTGAAGACTCTGAAGACTAGGAGAATTGGAGGCTCTGAAGAATTCCCAGATTTGACCTAGTAAGGCTACCCCTATGGAACTTGGCAGACTATGGAAGCTATCAATACCTGAGATCAAGGTGTATTGGAGAAAGACCGGAGCATGGAGAGTTAAAAACTCAAAGTTCTGTCAAGGAAAACCCTAAGGCAAAAGATATCAACTATGGGGAGATAGCTCATGGAAATGACAAGAGCAGAAACATGGCTATCCATGATGTTATCACCCGCTTATGCTATTGTCACCGTGCTGAGTTAAGCATGCATATGCATGGAAGGATTGGATGGTAGAAGGCTGATGGAGCACCTACCAGCAAGACGAAGTTTTAACCTTAGCTGGTGTATCACCAGGATCTGGAGCATTACATCAGGAAGTTTAAAGATGAACCTTCACGAAGCAGTATTCGACAAGTAAGCGTTTCGTGAAGAACTCAGGACCCAGAAGTTGAAAGTAGCCAAGCTGGGAAAACAAAACCTCGAGACAACGGAGACTCGTCAGGAACTGAAGGACAGTAGGATCATGGTTCATGTCAAGGATGTTGAGACCCAGAAGTTGGAGCGCAACTCCAGAAATATTAAAGGACGTCACGAGAGACTTCGCGTCAACAGAGATGATTTGGAAAAAGAACTTGAGAAGGACAAGCATGATTGGAAGAAACCATCGGAGACATTAACAAGACTTGAAGAGTTTGGAGAACGTTGAAGACTTATAGACCTTTAGAAGACCAAATCCCTGTTATACCTACGTTAGATGCGACGTTTGTGAGCTGTCATTTGTTTGTTGTTTTTCGACGGCCACAATAAAAACCTGTCTCTTCAAAACTATTGTTTGTATTGTGTGCATCTCTCTCTATCTCTCTTATCCCACCCCAAACCCATGGACCCAATAGAGGATGAATGGAGATGAGCTTGTATTTTCTGGACCGATGAGTCAATTGGAGACGGACCGATGGATTCAGAACATGGAGGATCACATGGAGAATAACCCTATAGCCGGAAAGGATATGACCCAGCATGCTCTTGAGTGCTTTGAAAGAGGTGCCTCTACTTGGTGGAGGATGTACCAAACCATCAACGGATGGCAAGGAGTAACCACTTGGAAAGAATTTAAGTTGACTTTGCCAAAGTCTTGGCTTGTGTCCCAGAAATTGAGGCCTTATGGAAAGGATATGAAGAAACCTTGTGCATACAAGCTTTGTGGAGAAATAGGACACAACCATAAAGAAAACAAGGATGAATACCCCCATAAGCGGAGGATTGCCAAAGGAGTGAGCCGAGGATCTCAGGGAACTTCGGTTGGAGATTGTTCCCAAGGGTTTTGTTGTAGCAATGGAAGTTCAGTCTACATTGTTGGGAAGGATCCGTGAAGCTCAGAAGGATGACAAAGAGATTGATGCGATAAAAGTGAAAATGAGCAAAGGAAAGGCCAAGGATTATTGTAAGGATGAGCACGACACCTTATGGTTCAAGGACCGTGTATATGTTCCCAATAATGCAAAGATCAGGAAGTAAATACTTCAGGAGGCTCATGACTCACCATACTCAATTCGCCCTGGAAACACCAAGATGTATTTGGATTTGAAGGAGCGTTTCTGGTGGACTGGTATGAAGAAGGATATTGCGGAGTATGTAGTCGTAGGTGATGTATGCCAGAGAGTAAAGGCAGAGTATCAGAAGCCAGCCGGATTACTACAGCCTATGCCGATACCCGAATGGAAGTAGGATAAGCTTGGCATGGATTTCATTACCGGATTTCCCAGAACCCGATCGGGATATGATTCTATGTGGGTAGTAGTTGATTCTCTTGACCAAAGTGGCTCACTTTATCCCAGTGAAAACCACCTATACAAGTGCGAAGTTGGCCTAGATATATTTGACCAGGATCGTATGTCTGCATGGAGTTCCGAGGACCATCGTATCAGATAGAGGAACACGGTTTACCTCAAAGTTTTGGAATCAGTTGCACCAGACTTTGGGTACTAGGCTAGAGTTCAGTACAGCCTTTCATCCGCAGACAGATGGATAGACCGAGAGAGTCAATCAGATTCTGGAGGACATGTTCAGAGCGTGTGCGCTAGATTATGGATCTAGTAGGGATGATAATCTACCTTGCGCGGAGTTCTCATACAACTACAGTTACCAAGCCAGTTTGAAGATGGCCCCTTTTGAAGCTTTGTATGGGAGAAGGAGCCAGACACCGTTGATGCGGGATGAAGTTGGAGACCGTCAGTTGTTTGGACCAAATGTGATCAAGGAGTCAGAAGAGAATGTTAAGTTGATTCAAGATAGACTAAAGGTAGCTCAGTCCAGGCAGAAGAGTTATGCAGACTCAAAAACGCAAGCATGTAGTCCATGAAATTGGAGACAGAGCATGTCTTTGTGTGTCCCCTCTGCGAGGAATTAAACGATTCGGAGTTAAGGGAAAGTTAGCCCCGAGATTTGTAGGACCATACCGAGTTTTGGATCGTATGGGAGAAGTGGCCAACAAGTTGGAGTCACCCGATGGACTGTCAGGAGTTCATGATGTGTTTCAT
The DNA here is from genome assembly GCF_002575655.3 of Aegilops tauschii subsp. strangulata. NCBI lineage: Eukaryota > Viridiplantae > Streptophyta > Magnoliopsida > Poales > Poaceae > Aegilops > Aegilops tauschii. The sequence continues at coordinate 329,866,048 of NC_053041.3, forward strand.
GTTTCCCAGTTGAAGAAGTGTCATGCAGAGATGGCCAATATTCCCCTGTAAGGACGCTTGACCCTGGAAAGGATAATGATGTTCCACGAAGTGGAGTATGGACTTCATAAGTATAAGTTTTTTTTCTCGGTATGTGGGATATCCCCCGAGGATGAAGAGATGAAGTACTATTGGATATAAAGGAGGTATGATGTTGGAAATATGTATCAATGGAAATTCCATGATGAGTCTGAGTAATCATGTCCTAGTTTGGTGCCAATAAAAGGAAGGAAGACAGTACAATTGGATGGATTTAAGAATACTAGGAAGTTGGATGTTGGATTAAGGATCAGTTGCCCAATGATGAGTTCAAGGTTTACAAGTGATGAGATGGGCCATAACCCACAGGCCCCAGGACCTGCCAAGAAGCAAACACATTCTTGCTGAAGGAAAAACCCTGGAAGAAGTTACGATTTTATCGACAGACGATCTTATAGGAGTTACGCAAAACCTGAGGGTTGGGAAGGAACGATAGATGTTTGTTTGGCTTGCAGAATCTATGGATTTATCCGAACCCAGTTCGTTGACAAGAGAAATTCTGCAATGCTTGTGAGGATGACCGAGTGTTAGAATGTGAGATTCGCTAAACCATGTACAAGGTAATGATTTGGGTGCGGGATGGATTTATCACCATACCGACTTACTCTTATTGTTCACCTTGCTATACGGGATGGTAAATCTGAGTGACTTGCCTATAGTGGAGAGACGACGATCAAAACCTTGTTTAAACCTTAGAATGGTATAAGTATTTTTCCCTTGTACAAGGCAGCTGTTGCCAATCGTAGTATATACGGTGAGAATGAAGCCTAGACCCATTTCCTGCAGGACAAACCATAAATTGTTAACCACCATGAGATATCGATAGTTAGTTAGTATTGGCGCCTGACCCGTCAGCTAAGAAGACCCAGTCTCTGAAGGACCATACCAAGACAAAGGGACAGAAGAATTGAGAAAAAGGTTATGCCACTACCTGAAGAGCCAGAGAAGGAATTATCTCGAGAATTTGAGAAGACCGGCCCCGTCAAGAATAAGGATGGAGTATATGAGTACTGATGGGACCATGACAATGTTTCTAAGGGTGCTAGCACCCGAGACCCCCTATGATGATCAATGGATTTTGAGAAGACCCCAAACCTAACCTATTTCTTTCTAGCCTCTCCGAATCTCGAGGACAAGATTCATTTTAAGGGTGGTAGGTTTGTAACATCCCAAAATTCTAAATTTTGGAATGTTATAGTAAATAGATAGATTTGATTGATTGTGTGAAGTTGAGTGAAATTCTAAACTTTTTGAAAGTTAAATGAGAGGGAATAAAAGGACTTTCCCAAACTTCCATATTACTGTTATGATCTCCATGAATTCAAATTCTTTTCACCACAAAACCCTGGAGAGAAGATGACATGACTTCTTCCATTTATTTAAATGAAAAGGGCTGTTGAAAATATTTGAATTTCATTTGAGAATATTTCCACTTCTGAAACTTTATGCAACTCAATGATTTTCACGAGCGAAGATAAAATGACTTCTTCAAAACATATGAAATATGAGTTGGGAGTTTCAAAGGATTAAATTCAAAGTTCTTTTGGAAATTATTTTTAATTTGGAGTTGTTTGGGTGATATTCAAATTATTTTTCTCCAAAAATAAAATACATGAAAAATAGGGTAACATGATTCCCTACATCAGAAAATTGGAGATAAATAAATTTAAAATCATTTTGGTATTTTGAAAATGATTTTTATTGGATTTTAGTAGAGCAGTAGCACTCTTTGATTTATTTGAATTTTTGTGGATTTTATTTAATGCTAGAAAAATGTTCATGCTGTAGGAAATTTTTTTCTGAAAATTTTGATATATAATATGCCTATGTAGAATTTTATTTTTGTTTTCGTTATACAGTTTTCCTTTATGTTTCTAACAAAAAAGTGTACGTGCCGCCCAAATTTTATCCATCGCCTACGTGCACAGTGCACCCATGCCGGCCCATGTTGTTTTTTTGGTTATGTTGCAGAAAAAAAAAATATTTCTTTTTCTTAATTTTTTTTCCTTCTTTTAGTGTTTGAAAAAAAACTGCCGCACGCACGCGCGCGGCCGGCCGAAGCTTTAGGCCCATGCGCTTTTCTTTTTTTGTTTGTTTTTCGTCTACGTTTAGTCCCACATTGCCTACTTTTGACCTTTAAACCTTTTTCCACCAATAAATACAGACCCATAGAGCCTCCAAAAATCATCCGATTCGGGTTAAATCAAAATTTTGGTTTGACTAGATTCCTTAAAGAAAAATATATTTTTCCTCTCCGGCGGTACTTTTGGAAGTTGTCTCCTCACTCCGAAGTCGTGGTATATTTATTCGTTCTCTGTATTTATACGTTAGACCTAATTTTTTTTAGCCGTAGCTGTTTTTCTTCTGCAAAACAGCTTGACCCTGATTTTTCAAATAGCCATAACTTTTTACTCGTTCATCCAAATTAGATGTAACCAGCCGTAGCTATCCAGTTAACCGGTCACGTCAACTTTTTGAAATTTTCAAATTACGAAATTTGTTCAAATTCATATTCAAACTTCTTTTGTTCATAACTTAAGTTCCGTAACTCCGTTTGAGTTGATTCTTTTTGCAAAGCGAAGCTCTTGACCTAAACTTTCTGATAAGGCCAAATTCACATAATTTTGGTACTGTTAGAAATTGTTTTATGTTGCAAGAGTTATTTGCTTGGTTTTGATGTTTTCCGAAGTATCTTCTTCGTTCTTTCTGATCTTTTGAGTGATTGCTTATGTGTGGTTATCATTGCTTGCTTACGATAGATTGACCGGAGTGTGACGAGTAGAACTATCAAGAGTTATGAGTGCGAATCATCTTCATCAACATTGCAGGCAAGTTCACACTTTGATCATACCTCTTTACCACAAAGTTTTATTGCATTAGATCAATCCTCAAACAATTGCATGATTAGGATCTGATTAATATATGGGTTTTGGGAAGTAGATGGGGTAGTACCTATTGCCCTGTTTATTATCAAACCTTTGGGAGTTACTTCTACGTTTGCTTATATTGCTATGCTATGCTCGTAGACGTGGATTGGGTTTGAGTGAATTTCCATGACAGTTGTGAGATTGTTAATTAATGGTTCAACTTAAGGTGGCTACTTAAATAAACATCTGGGTGGATTGAGGCACCTGGAGAACCCAGTGTTGCCTGTATTTTTGGATATCCCGGAGTACCCGTGTGATCATCCTATGGACCGCCACCCAGACTCAAAGGGATCATAAGATTATTCATGCTAGAAACTTCCGTGTGCAGCCACAAGCCATTATGGGCTCTGGCATAGTTGAGTAAGTTGTGTGAGCTCTTGAAGAGGTGGACTAGCAGATGTAGGGGGATTGTAGGTGTAACGTTCTGCCCGGAGTAGAGAGTAAATGCTTCTGAAAGACTGTGTCTCGATCATCCGTTTCTCAAACACCAAGTAGTGCGAGAAATCCAACGGAGGAGATCGAGTCTTGTGGGGAAAAGTGCGCAAACCTCTGCAGAGTGTACAAACTAATCATGATTAGGCGTGTCCCCGGTTATGGACAACTTGAGTATCTAGTACTTGGATTATCATGTGAATCTCATCACCATGTTACTTTAATTAATTTGGTTGGGTTAACGATGATACTTAATTGGGATTGAGATGCTGTCAACCATCTCAATGTTTAACAACCACCATGATAGTCAAATAAAATTTATTCCTTTGCAGTAGGGAAAAATTGGCTTTTCGCAAAAACATTATAACCATAGAGCTCTTCCACCAGCCATATATGCATGTAGTGATAGCCTTTGTTCATCATTTCTCTATGATGTGAATTTGCCAGCATATTCCATGTGCTGACCCGTTTTCGGGCTGCAACGTTTCATGTTGCAGGATTCTTACGACGAGTAAGTTATACGTTAGGGTTACGATTTCTACACTCAACTTTGCCGTTGGTGTTGATGGGAATCCACAACCTTGTTACTTCCGCTATTTGGATTGAGGTAACAGTATTTACGTTACTTTATACATGTGATTTACCTCTGTTATAAATCCTCGAGTACTGCGTGTGTCGGCATACCGATCCAGGGATGACACTTAAGCACAGAGACTTGATCCATTCGGGTCGGGTCGCTACATCTTGCTGTAAGTAGTCATGTGAATTTGGTATTCTTTCGATATTTTGATGAGATGTATGTTGTCTTTCCTCTAGAGGTATTGCAATCCGGGTTTTATTGGCCTACTCTCTTCAAAGATGTCCGTAAGTTTGTCTTGTCTTGTGATGAATGTCAAAGAATTGGTAATATCAGTAGACGTCAAGAAATGCCTATGAATTATTCACTTGTTATTGAACCGTTTGATGTTTGGGGATTTGATTATATGGGACCGTTTCCTTCCTCTAATGGGTATACACATATTTTAGTCGTTGTTGATTACGTTACTAAGTGGGTAGAAGCTATTCCAACTTGTAGTGCTGATCATAACACCTCTATTAAGATGCTTAAGGAAGTTATTTTTCCGAGGTTTGGAGTCCCTAGATATTTAATGACTGATGGGGGTTCACATTTTATTCATGGTGCTTTTCGTAAAATGCTTGCTAAGTATGACGTTAATCATAGAATTGCATCTTCGTATCACCCACAGTCTAGTGGTCAAGTAGAATTGAGTAATAGAGAGCTCAAATTAATTTTGCAAAAGACTGTTAATAGATCTAGAAAGAATTGTCCAAGAAACTTGATGATGCATTATGGGCCTATATAACTCCATATAAAAATCCTATGGGTATGTCTTCGTATAACATGGTTTATGGAAAAGCATGTCACTTACCTTTCGAACTAGAACATAAGGCATATTGGGCCATTAAAGAGCTCAATTATGATTTCAAACTTGCCGGTGAGAAGAGGCTTTTTGACATTAGCTCACTTGATGAATGGAGAACCCAAGCTTATGAGAATGCCAAACTGTTTAAAGAAAAAGTTAAAAGATGGCATGACAAAAGGATACAAAAGCATGAGTTTAATGTAGGTGATTATGTGTTGCTATTCAACTCTCGTTTAAGATTTTTTGCAGGAAAACTTCTCTCTAAATGGGAAGGTCCTCACGTTATCGAGGAGGTCTATCGTTCCGGTGCCATAAAAATTAACCACTTCGAAGGCACAATTCCGAAGGTGGTGAACGGTCAAAGAATCAAACATTATATATATCAGGTAATCCGATAAATGTTGAAACTAATGTTATAGAAGCCGTGACACCGGACAAATACATAAGGGACACTTTCCAGAACGTTTCAGACTCCGAAAAGGAATAGGTATGTGGTACGGTAAGTAAACCGACTCCAAAACAGTTCTAATGGCAATTTTTCTCTGTTTTGGAATATTTAAGAAAATAGGAAAATAAGAAGTAGTCCGGGAAGGACATGAGGCGTCCACGAGGGTGGAGGGCGCGCCCTACCCCCCTGGGCGCGCCCCCTGCCTCGTGGGCACCTCATGCGCTCTACGGACTCCGTTTTCTTGCACGATACTTCTTTTGGTTGGTAAAAATTCATTATATAAACTCCCGAAGGTTTTGACCACCGTATGATACGTCTCCAACGTATCTATAATTTTTGATTGCTCCATGCTATATTATCTACTATTTTGGACATTATTCGGCTTTATTATTCACTTTTATATTATTTTTGGGACTAACCTATTAACCGGAGGCCCAACCCAGAATTGCTGTTTTTTGCCTATTTCAGAGTTTCGCAGAAAAGGAATATCAAACGGAGTCCAAACGGAATGAAACCTTCGGGAACGTGATTTTCAGAACGAATATGATCCAGGAGACTTGGACCCTACATCAAGAAACAAAAGAGGAGGCCACGAGGTAGGGGGCGCGCCTACCCCCCAGGGCGCGCCCTCCACCCTCGTGGGCCCCCTATTGCTCCACCGACGTACTCCTTCCTCCTATATATACCTACATACCCCCAAATGATCAGATACGGAGCCAAAAACCTAATTCCACCGACGCAACCTTATGTACCCACGAGATCCCATCTTGGGGCCTGTTCCGGAGCTCCGCCGGAGGGGGCATCGATCACAGAGGGCATCTACATCAACACCATAGCCCCTCCGATGAAGTGTGAGTAGTTTACCTCAGACCTTCAGGTCCATAGTTAGTAGCTAGATGGCTTCTTCTCTCTTTTTGGATCTCAATACAAAGTTCTCCCCCTCTCTCGTGGAGATCTATTCGATGTAATCTTCCTTTGCGGTGTGTTTGTTGAGACCGATGAATTGTGGGTTTATGATCAAGTTTATCTATGAACAATATTTGAATCTTCTGAATTCTGTTATGTATGATTGGTTATCTTTGCAAGTCTCTTCGAATTATCAGTTTGGTTTGGCCTACTAGATTGATCTTTCTTGCAATGGGAGAAGTGTTTAGCTTTGGGTTCAATCTTGCGGTGTCCTTTCCCAGTGACAGTAGGGGCAGCAAGGCACGTATTGGATTGTTGCCATCGAGGATAACAAGATGGGTTTTTTTTATCATATTGCATGAATTTATCACTCTACATCATGTCATCTTGCTTAAGGCGTTACTCTGTTTTTATGAACTTAATACTCTAGATGCATGCTGGATAGCGGTCGATGAGTGGAGATGCAGGTAGGAGTCGGTCTACTTTTCTCGGACGTGATGCCTATATACATGATCATACTTAGATATTCTCATAACTATGCTCAATTCCTTCAATTGCTCAACAGTAATTCGTTCACCCACCGTAAAATACTTATGCTCTTGAGAGAAGCCACTAGTGAAACCTATGGCCCCTGGGTCTATCTTCATCATATTAATCTTCCAACACTTAGTTATTTTCTTTGATTTTTTACTTTGCTTTTATTTTACTTTGCATCTTTATCATAAAATACCAAAAATATTATCCTATCATATGTACCAGATCTCACTCTCGTAAGTGACCGTGAAGGGATTGACAACCCCTTATCGCGTTGGTTGCGAGGATTTATTTGTTTTCTGTATGTGCGAGGGACTCGCGCGTAGCCTCCTACTGGATTGATACCTTGGTTCTCAAAAACTGAGGGAAATACTTACACTACTTTGCTGCATCACCCTTTCCTCTTCAAGGGAAAACCAACACAGTGCTCAAGAGGTAGCAAGAAGGATTTCTGGCGCCGTTGCCGGGGAGGTCTACGCAAAAGTCAACATACCAAGTACCCATCACAATCCCTTATCTCCCGCATTACATTATTTGCCATTTGCCTCTCGTTTTCCTCTCCCCCACTTCACCCTTGCCGTTTTATTCACCCTCTGTTTTCCGTTTTATTCACCCTCTGTTTTCCGTTTGCCTTTTTTTCGCTTGCCTTTTGTTCGCTCGTGTGTTGGATTGCTTGTTTGTCACGATGGCTCAAGATAATACCAAATTATGTGACTTTAACAATACCAACAATAATGATTTCCTTAGCACTCCGATTGCTCCTCTTACCAATACTGAATCTTGTGAAATCAATGCTGCTTTGTTGAATCTTGTCATGAAAGATCAATTCGCCGGCCTTCCTAGTGAAGATGCCGCTACTCATCTAAATAGCTTAGTTGATTTGTGTGATATGCAAAAGAAGAAAGATGTTGATAATGATATTGTTAAATTGAAGCTATTTCCTTTTTCGCTTAGAGATCCTGCTAAAGCTTGGTTTTCGTCTTTGCCTAAAAATAGTATTGATTCTTGGAACAAGTGCAATGATGCTTTTATCTCTAAGTATTTTCCTCCCGCTAAGATCATCTCTCTTAGAAACGATATTATGAATTTTAAGCAACTTGATCATGAACATGTTGCACAAGCTTGGGAGAGATTTAATTAATGATACGTAATTGCCCTACTCATGGTTTGAATTTATGGATGATTATACAAAAATTTTATGCCGGATTGAATTTTGCTTCTAGAAATCTTTTAGATTCGGCCGTGGGAGGCACTTTTATGGAAATCACTATAGGAGAAGCTACTAAACTCCTAGATAATATTATGGTTAATTATTCTCAATGGCACACTGAAAGATCTACTAATAAAAAAGTGCATGCGATAGAAGAAATTAATGTTTTGAGTGGAAAGATGGATGAACTTATGAAATTATTTGCTACTAAGAGTGTTTCTTCTGATCCTAATGATATGCCTTTGTCTACTTTGATTGAGAATAATAATAAATATATGGATGCGAATTTTGTTGGTAGGAATAATTTTGGTAACAACGCGTATAGAGGAAACTTTAATCCTAGGCCTTATCCTAGCAATTCCTCTAATAATTATGGTAATTCCTACAACAACTCTTATGGAAATTTTAATAAGATGCCCTCTGAATTTGAGACTAGTGTTAAAGAGTTTATGAATTCGCAAAAGAATTTTAATGCTTTGCTTGAAGAGAAATTGCTTAAAGTTGATGAATTGGATAGGAACGTTGATAGAATTTCTCTTGATGTTGATTCTTTAAAGCTTAGATCTATTCCTCCTAAGCATGATATCAGTGAGTCTCTCAAAGCCATGAGAATTTCCATTGATGAGTGCAAAGAAGAACCGCTAGGATGCGTGCTAAGAAAGATTGCTTTATGAAAGCGTGTTCTTCAAATTTCTATAAAAATAAAGATGAAGATCTAAAAGTTATTGATGTGTCCCCTATTAAATCTTTGTTTTGCAATATGAATCTTGATAATGATGGGACTGAACATGATCCACCTTTACCTAGAAGGCGTTCCAAAAATTTGGAGTTTTTAGATCTTGATGCTAAAATTGATAGAAGTGGTAATAAAGAGGTCAAAACTTTAGATCTCAATACACCCACTATTTTGGATTTCAAGGAATTTAATTATGAAAATTGCTCTTTGATAGATTGTATTTCCTTGTTGCAATCCGTGCTAAATTCTCCTCATGCTTATAGTCAAAATAAAGCGTTTACTAAACATATCGTTGATGCCTTGATGCAATCTTATGAAGAAAAGCTTGAGTTGGAAGTTTCTATCCCTAGAAAACTTTATGATGAGTGGGAACCTACTATTAAAATTAAGATTAAGCATCATGAGTTCTATGATTTATGTGATTTGGGTGCTAGTGTTTCCACTATTCCCAAAACTTTGTGCGATTTGCTAGATTTCCGTAATTTTGATGATTGCTCTCTAAACTTGCACCTTGCGGATTCCACTATTAAGAAACCTATGGGAAGAATTAATGATGTTCTTATTGTTGTAAATAGGAACTATGTGCTCGTAGATTTTATCGTTCTTGATATAGATCGCAATCCTTCATGTCCTATTATTCTTGGTAGACCATTCCTTCGAACGATTGGTGCAATTATTGATATGAAGGAAGGGAATATTAGATTCCAATTTCCATTAAAGAAAGGCATGGAACACTTCCCTGGGAAGAAAATAATATTACCATACGAATCTATCATGAGAGCCACTTATGGATTGCCTACCAAAGATGGCAATACCTAGATCTATCATTGCTTTTATGCCTAGCTAGGGGCGTTAAACGATAGCGCTTGTTGGGAGGCAACCCAATTTTATTTTTAGTTTTTTACTTTTTGCTTCTGTTTAGGAATAAATATTTGATCTAGCCTCTTGTTAGATGTGTTTTTATGTTTTAATTAGTTTTTGTGCCAAGTTAAACCTATAGGATCTTCTTGGATGATAGTTATTCGATCTTGCTGTAATTTCCAGAAACTTTCTGCTCACAAAAATAATTGTTAAAAATCACCAGAACGTGATAAAATAGTGATTCCAATTGCTTCTGATCAATAAACAAATTGTATAGGTCGTCCTATTTTGGCTGATTTTTTGGAGTTCCAGAAGTTTGCGTTAGTTACAGATTACTACAGACTGTTCTGTTTTTGACCGATTCTGTTTTTCGTGTGTTGTTTGCTTATTTTGATGAATCTATGGCTAGTAGAATAGTTTATAAACCATAGAGAAGTTGGAATACAGTAGGTTTAACACCAATATAAATAAAGAATGAGTTCATTACAGTACCTTGAAGTGGTCTTTTGTTTTCTTTCGCTAACGGAGCTCACGAGATTTTCTGTTGAGTTTTGTGTTGTGAAGTTTTCAAGTTTTGGGTGAAAGATTTTAATGGATTATGGAACAAGGAGTGGCAAGAGCCTAAGCTTGGGGATTCCCATGGCACCCCCAAGATAATCTAAGGACACCATAAAGCCAAAGCTTGGGGATGCCCCGGAAGGCATCCCCTCTTTCGTCTACTTCCATCGGTAACTTTACTTGGAGCTATATTTTTATTCACCACATGATATGTGTTTTGCTTGGAGCGTCTTGTGTGATTTGAGTCTTTGCCTTTTAGTTTACCACAATCATCCTTGCTGTACACACCTTTTGAGATAGCCACACATGATTTGGAATTTGTTAGAATACTCTATGTGCTTCGCTTATATCTTTTGAGTTATATAGTTTTGCTCTAGTACTTCGCTTATATCTTTTAGAGCACGGTGGTGGATTTGTTTTATAGAAACTATTGATCTCTCATGCTTCACTTAGAATATTTTGAGAGTCTTAAATAGCATGGTAATTTTCTTAAATAATCCTAATATGCTTGGTATTTAAGATTAGTAAAAACTTTCTTATGAGTGTGTTGAATACTAAGAAAAGTTTGGTGCTTGATAATTGTTTTGAGATATAAAGATGGTGATATTAGAGTCATGCTAGTTGAGTAGTTCTGAATTTGAGAAATACTTGTGTTAAAGTTTGTGATTCCCGTAGCATGCATGTATGGTGAACCGTTATGTGATGAAGTCGGAGCATGATTTATTTATTGATTGTCTTCCTTATGAGTGGCGGTCGGGGACGAGCAATGGTCTTTTCCTACCAATCTACCCCCCTAGGAGCATGCGCGTAATACTTTGCTTTGATAACTTGTAGATTTTTGCAATAAGTATATGAGTTCTTTATGACTAATGTTGAGTCCATGGATTATACGCACTTTTCTTCCTCCCACCATTGCTAGCCTCTCTAATACCGCGCACTTTTCGCCGGTATCATACACCCACCATAAACCTTCCTCAAAACAGCCACCATACCTACCTATCATGGCATTTCTATAGCCATTCCGAGATATATTGCCATGCAACTTTCCACCGTTCCGTTTATTATGACACGCTCCATCATTGTCATATTGCTTTGCATGATCATGTAGTTGACATCGTATTTATGGCAAAGCCACCGTTCATAATTCTTTCATAGATGTCGCTCTTGATTCATTGCATATCCCGGTACACCGCCGGAGGCATTCATATAGAGTCATATTTTGTTCTAAGTGTCGAGTTGTAATTGTTGAGTTGTCAGAAAATAAAAGTGTGATGATCTTCATTTTTAGAGCATTGTCCCAAGTGAGGAAAAGGATGATGGAGACTATGATTCCCGCACAAGTCGGGATGAGACTCCGGATGAAAAATAATAAAAAAGAGGCCATAAAAAAAGAGAGAGAAGGCCCAAATAAAAAAAATGAGAGAAAAAGAGAGAAGGGACAATGTTACTATCCTTTTACCACACTTGTGCTTCAAAGTAGCACCATGATCTTCATGATAGAGAGTCTCTCATTTTGTCACTTTCATATGCTAGTGGGAATTTTTCATTATAGAACTTGGCTTGTATATTCCAATGATGGGCTTCCTCAAAATGCCCTAGGTCTTCGTGAGCAAGCGAGTTGGATGCACACCCACTTAGTTTCTTTTGTTGAGCTTTCATATACTTATAGCTCTAGTGCATCCGTTGCATGGCAATCCCTACTCACTCACATTGATATCTATTAATGGGCATCTCCATAGCCCGTTGATACGCCTAGTTGATGTGAGACTATCTTCTTCTTTTTGTCTTCTCCACAACCACCATTATATTCCACATATAGTGCTATGCCCATGTGTTGAGGATATAGACCTTAGAGTCACCCGCCAGGAGGGGCCGGGTTACTCTAATGGTCATTACCAGAAGCCCGGAGCCAAGCTTGAAGACGGTGGGCCAGAGATGGGCTTAAGACCCGGATATGGCTTAAGGCCCGTAGTTACAATCGTTATTATGGTAGAACTTGTAGTGCAAGGCAAGTATGATTGAGAGTCTGAGACGGACGCTCTTATGAGCCGCCGGGACTCTGAGGGCTGCTGGGCGTCAGCCTCCCTATATAAAGGGACGACCCGGCAGCGGTTTAGGGATAAGAACAATCTCATCAAGAGCCGGGGATAGCGGTTTTAGCTCCCTGGTGATCGTAACCCTAATCAATACCATCTCAACTGGACGTAGGCTTTTACCTTCACCGTAAGGGGCCGAACCAGTATAAACCCTCGAGTCCCTCGTCCCACATTAACCCCTTCAAGCTTCCTGGTTGCGATGGCTCCACGACTAAGTCCTAGCTCGAGGACATCTGCCGTGACAATTCCACGACAGTTGGCGCCCACCGTGGGGCTAGCGCACGGTGGATTTGAGTTCTTGAAGGGCAGCTTCGAAGGGCTCAAGGGATACGCTGTGGGCCGGATGACCAAGAGTCGTCGCGACAAGCTCTACATCGACGATGCAAACTGGGGCCCCGACGCCGGCTCAATTGAGTATGGGTACCGGGTCCCCTTCGGCGGAATTCATGTCTTCATTGGCAAGATTGGTGAGCCGGGACCTGAGCCGGATCTCTGCGCCGATCTCATCGAAACGGCTCAGCGCGCACGACCCGCCCGGGCCCGGCCTGCCTTAAGGCGCGCTTTTGTGGGATGCATCCATGGAGGGCCCTCTGATCCAGCTGGGTCTGGTGATGAGACGGCAGCCAGCTCTGACGGCGATCGACCACCGATGAGTCAAACTCGTTGTACCAACTTCAGGATGGCAGGCTCATGGGTTGTTCCGATGGTGACAGTATTCCGGACCTATTTAAGCCGCCAAGTCAGGTTGGAGTTTTTATGGCTGGAGCGCAACCTGTTCAGAACCCCGCTGCTGGAGCGGGAACCCCGGTGCCTTCGCCGGCTCAGGTGCTAATGGATCTCACGGACAAGATGACGGCCTTGTTAACCGTCACGGTTGACCCGGCGGATCAAGCTCGGCATGACGCGGAGGTGGCACAGTTAAAATTGGATCTAGTGAAGGCTAAAGAGGATCTTGCAGCGGAAGGGATCAGGCTGGCTGCGGAGAGGGCGGCTCTCGATGCCCAAACATAGCTGATCCAGGCGCAGTCCTTCCAACTCACGATGGATCAAAACGCGGCCAATGAGGTCCTGAGAAGGAGGCATCAAAAGGCCCAATCTCGACTCCCTCCGGTTTACGATCCACGCAACCTCTCCAACACGCCAGGTGCAGGGTCTAGTAACCCGCCAGGGATCATAGCGCCCGGGTCTGGACCCCTTATTCAGCCACGAGTGATGGGGCCTCCCCAGGTGCCCCCTGCCCCGCCTCCGTATGTGCCAATACCCCCGGGTCATTATAATAACCCGCTGGAGAACATAGTCGCTGCGGCAGCACGGCTGGCGGCTCTACCAGTTGACGGCGACTCTCCGACGGCTATTGAAACCCGCCGGGTCAGGGAACTCCTTCAGACAGCACTGGCGCAGCAAGAGGCGTACTCCTACAGCCGGGACAGGATCCACTCGACCCCTCGTCCAGGCCAGAGCCCGAGTTACAGCCGGCACATGGTCTCAGCAACCGGCTCAACTAATGTCCGATGCCATGACCCGCCCCCTGGCCATGGCCCGGCTCATAATGGAGCCTTTTACGCAGCAGACCAAGCGCAGCAAGAGGCGGAGCAAGTGCCGCAATTGACGGCTTACCAGACCCCCCCCGACTTATCCGACGGCTTCCATTGATGTGGGTATCCCTACCAGGACCGGGGGTGTCCCTTGTTTAGTGCCAGCTATCCGTAATGAACGTCTACCTAAGGATTTCAAGGGCCCTAGGAAGGTGCCTAATTACACAGCTGACTTACAACCCGCAGCCTGGATCGAGAGTTATGAGATGGCTATGGAGCTGCTGGAGGTCAGTGAGGCGGCCATGGCCAAGTATTTCACCATGATGTTAGATGGGACTGCCCGCACTTGGTTGAAAGGGCTACCACCGAATTCCATTGGGTCTTGGGCTGAGCTGAAGGCCCGGTTCATCCAAAACTTCAAAGATACCTGTAGGCAGTCTATGTCAATTGTGGATTTGACTATCTGCAAGCAGCAGGAGGGTGAGTCCACGACACATTGGGTTCGCCGGGTTAAGGAGATCATACATTCATCAGACAAGATGGATGCCGGCTCAGCTATTTTAATGCTGGAGCAGAATTGTCGTTTTGTGCCCCTGAAGATGAAACTCGGGCGGCTTAAGCGCGACTGCAGTGATATGGGTACACTAATGGCAGCCCTTGTCAAGTACGCCGATTCTGATGGTACCAAGGATCCCACTTCAGATGATGAAAGGACAGGGAAGGGAAAGAAGAACGGCAATGGCAAGGGTCCTCAGTTTAACCCGGGGAACCAAGGAGGAGGCAAGCGCAAGGCAGATGGCAGCCTAGAGTTTGTGGCCAACGCCAGCGCACAAGGCAATAACCAGCGACGCAAGGGGAGGCCCCCTCCCCGAGGCGGCGGGTCAGGACCTTCACTGGAGCAGCTGTTGAATGAGCCTTGTCCGAGACACGGCTCTAGAGAGAAGCCAGCGACTCATCTATGGAAGGATTGTGCAATCATGAAAGCCTTTAAAAACTACAATGGCCCGGGCGGCGGCTCAGGTGCCGGCGGCTCCGGCGCTGGCGGCCTTCATGGCCCGGGGGGCGGCTCAAATTCTGGTCCTCAGAGCGGTCAAGGGGGCTTTAATCAACAGTCTGGCCAGGGTCATCAACAGCAGCAGGGGGTTATCAGATCAATCCAAAGCAGCTTAGCGGTGGATAGTATCATGTGTTTACCACTAGTTTGTGCAAGCGAGATCAGAAGCTTCACAAGAGGGCTGTGAATGCTGTTGAGCCGGCGATCCCACGCTACTTGCGGTGGTCTGAGCAACCTATAGTGTGGAGTAGGGAGGATCACCCTCCCCGGGTGGATAACCCGGGCCACTTGGCCTTAGTGGTGGCTCCTCAAGTGGGAGGACATAAATTCACAAAGGTGCTCATGGATGGAGGCAGCAGCATCAACATCCTCTATTATGAGACTTTTCGCCATATGGGGTTGGTTGATAAGAACCTCAGCCAGTCGAACACTATCTTCCATGGCGTGGTACCTGGTAAGTCGGCTTATCCAGTCGGCAAGATCGAATTGGAAGTGGCTTTTGGTGATGAAAACAACTACAGGGTGGAGAAATTGACCTTTGAGGTGGTCAAGATAAGAAGTCCCTACCATGCTATATTTGGACGGCCAGCTTACGCCAAGTTCATGGCACGGCCGTGTTATGTGTATTTACAGCTCAAGATGCCGGGTCACAATGGGACCATTACGGTTCACGGCAGCCGGAAAGTGGCTTTGGAGTGTGAGGAAGGCGATGCGGCTTATGCAGAATCTGTGTGTGTTACAGAGGAGTTGAAGTTTTACAAGGACAATGTTGACCCAACAGATATGACCTCTCTGAAAAAGCCAACTACAGAACAAGAGCTGGCAATGAAATTTAAATCAGCTGATGAGACTAAACTTGTTGATTTTGTTCCAGGTGACTCATCTCAGCAGTTTAGCATCAGTGCAAATCTAAATCCAAAATAGGAAAGCGCGCTCATCGAGTTCATCCGTGAGAATAGGGACATCTTCGCATGGAAACCTTCTGACATGCCAGGTGTACCTAGAGAACTCGCTGAGCATACTCTCAATGTTGATCCTAAATTTAAGCCGGTCAGACAGTTCCTTCGGCGGTTTAATGAAGAGAGGCGGAAAGCTATTGGTGAAGAGGTGGCCCAGCTCTTGGCGGCCGGGTTTATCGTTGAAGTCTTTCACCCAGAGTGGTTGGCTAACCCGGTGCTCGTACTCAAGAAGAACGGCACCTGGCGGATGTGTGTGGACTACACGGACTTGAACAAGGCGTGTCCGGCTGATCCTTTTGCCCTCCCCCGTATTGATCAAATCATTGATGCTACGGCAGGTTGTGCACGTCTAAGTTTCTTGGATGCTTATTCCGGTTATCATCAGATTAAGATGGCAGTTAAGGACCAGGAGAAGACGGCGTTCATTACTCCCTTTGGAGCCTTCTGCTATGTATCCATGCCTTTTGGACTCAAGTGTGCACAGGCGACTTACCAGCGTTGTGTACAAAACTGTCTTCATAAACAGATTGGGCGTAATGTTCACGCTTACGTGGACGATATTGTGGTTAAGTCCATAAAAGAGGAAACCCTGATAGATGATTTAAGGGAAACCTTTGATAATCTCCGGGTCTATAAGATGATGCTTAACCCGGCCAAGTGTGTCTTTGGTGTTCCTGCAGGCAAACTCTTGGGCTTTTTGGTTTATGACAGGGGCATTGAGGCTAACCCGGAGAAGATCAAGGCCATCACCTCCCTGGCTAAGCCGGCGTGTATAAATGACGTTCAGCGCTTGGCGGGTCGCATTGCTGCTTTAAGCCGTTTTATAAGCCGTTTGGGTGAGAAGGCCATGCCCTTATATCAGTTGATGAAGAAAACTGATAACTTTTTCTGGAATGATGCAGCTAATACCGCTTTTGAGGATTTGAAGAAGCAGCTGGCAGAGCCCCCAGTCCTTGCTGCTCCGGTTGATAAGGAGCCCTTGCTACTGTATGTGGCGGCAAACGCACAAGCCGTCAGTGTGGCTATTGTGGTAGAGCGCAAGGAGGCGGGTAAGGAACATCCAGTTCAGCGGCCGGTTTATTATGTCAGCGAAGTGCTCATTGAGTCCAAGCAGCGGTACCCGCATTGGCAGAAGCTTGTGTATGGTGTGTTCATGGCCAGCCGGAAACTTAAGCATTATTTTCAGGGTCATCCCATCACTGTGGTCAGCTCTGCCCCCCTTGGTGACATCATCCAAAACAGAGAGGCCACAGGGAGAATTACTAAGTGGGCTATAGAACTTGGACCTCATGGTCTCAAATATGTGCCACGCACTGCTGTTAAATCTTAGGCCTTGGTGGATTTCATCAATGATTGGACAGAGTCACAAGTGCCTGAGCAGAAGCCGGATAACACATATTGGACTATTCACTTCGATGGGTCCAGGCAGTTGGAGGGCTCGGGGGCTGGGGTTATATTGGCTTCCCCTAAAGGTGACAAGTTCCATTATGTGCTACAGTTGATGTTTCCTTGCACTAACAATGCGGCTGAGTACGAGGCCTTGCTCCACGGTCTTCGGATGGCTAAGGAAATGAGCTTGAGCCGGGTAAGATGTTTCGGTGACTCAGACTTGGTGGCTCAACAAGTATCCGGCAAGTGGGACTCTAAAGACCCGCTCATGGCGGCTTATCGCCGCAAAGTTGATGCCATTGCTGGGCACTTTCAGGGCTACCAAGTAGAGCACATTGATCGCAGGAAGAACGAGGCGGCTGATGCCCTAAGCCGGCTAGGCTCTCAGCGAAAGCCGGTGCCGCCTAACACTTTCCTGGATGTCCTGTATAGCCCTTCGGTTAAGTTGCCTACAGAGGAAGACTTGGCTGTCCCTGACCCGAAGGCACGACTGGTGGCGGCTCTCCATATCATACCAGACTGGACAATGCCATATCTGGCTTACATGACCCGGGGCGAGTTGCCTGAGGATGAAACTTTGGCCAGGCAAATAACCCGGCGGGCCAAGTCAATGATTGTTATCGATGGCGAGTTACATCATCGCAGTGTTACAGGAGCGTTTCAGCGTCGTGTCTCCCCTGAGGAAGGTCAAGAGATCTTGCGTGAGATCCATGAAGGGGATTGTGGCCATCATGCCGGCTCAAAGTCTCTTGTGGCCAAGGCTTTTCGTCATGGTTTTTATTGGTTGACGGCTCATGCTGATGCAGAGGACTTGGTCAGTAAATGTGATGGTTGCCAGAGGTTCTCACGACGGGCTCATGTGCCGGCTCAGGAGCTGAGGATGATCCCAATCACTTGGCCCTTTGCGGTCTGGGGGCTTGATATGGTTGGGCCTTTTAAAAGGTCCAAGGATAAGAAGACCCACCTCTTGGTGGCAGTTGATAAGTTCACAAAGTGGGTGGAAGCTGAGCCAGTTAGCAAGTGCGATGCAGCCATGGCGGTTCAATTTATGAAAAAGGTGATTTTCCGCTTTGGCTTTCCGCACAGCATCATAACTGACAATGGCACCAATCTCTCCAAAAGCGCCATGGAAGAGTTTTGTCAACGAGAGCATATCCGACTTGATGTTTCCTCAGTGGCTCATCCTCAATCCAATGGTCAAGCTGAAAGAGCTAACCAGGAGATTCTGAAGGGCATCAAGCCCTGGCTTTTGGTCCCTTTGCAACGGACGCCGGGTTGTTGGGTGGAGGAGTTGCCCTCCGTTTTATGGAGCGTCAACACTACTCCTAACAGGTCTACAGGCTTCACGCCTTTCTTCATGGTTTATGGAGCAGAAGCAGTCCTCCCCAGTGACATCCGTCACGACTCACCTCGCGTGGCGGCTTATGTTGAGACGGATAATGAACAGGAGCGCCAAGATGCTCTTGACTTGTTGGACGAACAACGTGATGTGGCATCAGCCCGTTCAGCGATTTACCAACAAGACCTGCGCCGTTATCATAGCCGCCGGGTCAAATCCCGGGTCTTCCAGGAAGGTGACCTTGTGCTCCGGCTCATCCAGGATCAAACAGATGCACACAAGTTATCCCCGCCTTGGGAAGGGCCCTTTGTGGTCAGCAAGAACTTGCACAACGGGTCATATTACCTCATTGACATTCGGGAGCACAAAGATTCATGTAAATCGGAGGAGGAGACCCGTCGGCCGTGGAACATAGCTCAGCTTCGGCCTTACTACACTTGAGCCACCGGCTCTCGTGGTGTACATACTTCTCTCAGCCATGTATATATTATGATAAGCAATAAAGCAGGGCCTCTGTCCTTTTTTCTCCTCCAAATATACACATGTTGTTCTTATTGCAAGATTACATGATGATTTAAAGGAGGATCCGGCTTATGATCGTATTCGAATTTAGCCGTAAGCAGTAAAGTCACTTGGGGGCTTCCTGTTCAAACATGGGTCGTATTCGAACCAAAGAGAACATAGCTGTCGATACCCATTTGATTGGCAAAGTGCCGAGCTCATTGGGAAGTTACCTTTGGTCATATTTGAATCATAGTTTAACCCCTCTGAGAACCGACGTGGATCGTATTCGAATCAGCGTCGTTAAACAATTCTTGAAATCACTTGGGGGCTTCCTGTTCAAACATGGGTCGTATTCGAACCAAAGAGAACATAGCTGTCGGTACCCTCTTGATTGGCATCGCCACACCCACTGGGGGCTATGTGATCGTATCCCAATCTTAGCTTAACCCCTTTGGGCCGGGTCTCTGGTCGTATTCGAACCGGAAGCCCCTAAGTTCCTATGTTCTATCACAAGTTTACTCTGATTATGTCAAGGTGTGTACGGTCGGGTCTCGCTTTGCCGGCTTAACTTTGGTTTATAGTGTTAGTTGAACACCATGGGTGTCATCAAGACAGGTAACTCGGAGTTAAGATACCAACCTTGTTACCCGGGTTATCTAAACCGGAAGTATGCTTACAGGCCGCTAAGGGTGTTATTACGACTGTGTTAAGGATATAATTGAGGACCAGTCTTTTTTGATTCATATTCCGGGTTATCTATCCGAAACACCTGATTCTTAGGGCGGTAAGCCGCCTCGAGACTTGTGATTTGCCTTTCTATGCAGGATACTTAAAGGCACCTCTTTGAGGTTGAGAAAAAGAAAGGGATGGTTATGACCCGGAGAAACATCAAAGAGACAACTTCAAAAGACCTTGGCATTCAATACGTGCACGATGGCACGGCAGAGATAGACTGTTGCACCTACTTTATTACAAAACTCATCAAATCTAACAAGGGTGGATCATTGTTTGGTAAACTGACAGCCGAGTTACGATGCCCGCTGAGTGGAAGTCTCCGGCTTGTTCCAGTCCTCTCCTCCGGCTGATCCCAAGACCTGGAAGGTTGATGACTTCCAGTCGATGCCGCTGAGAGCCTCGAACTGGGCTTCCTCATCAATTAACCCGGCCGGGTCAATCTCCGGGGCGAAGGTGTGCTGACGAGCCGGCGGGATCAGGTTGAGGGCTTCATAGCGAGGGGTTGGAATCCTCTGATTCTCCGCGTCATAACACGGCTGGTACTTGGTCAGATCTGTGTCATTCCCGATGAGGGTGGCCACCGGGCGTACAGCCTTCACGCACGCTGCGAAGTCTTTCTGATCGAAAGTTGAGCCGTCTTCCTTCAGGCTTGGATAGCCAAGGGCGATGTCCGCCGGGTCTAACTCCGGCAGGAATGCCTTGGCCCGTCTCAGCGCGGCGATTGCTCCAGCTCTCGCAGAAGCCCGTCGCAGCTCTTGGATCCGCTGAGGCAGAATGGCGAGCCAGCGCAGGACTTCTGCCAGGTGAGTCGGCACCTCGTTGGATAGGGCCACCACAGCTAAGGCATGCTGTGACCCGGTGTAGAGCTGCTCCACCAGGGTATACACGGCCTTTAGCTTGGTGACCACGCTCTGGTTGAGGTTGGCACTTTTGGGACCTGTTTAACAGAATCAAGTAAGTCGGCGACAAGGATGAATCATGAGATATAAACATTCTAACATTGATGAAAGCTGGTGAGGCGACTTACCGAAGATGGCGGCCACCATTTGGGAAACCTGGTGCTTTAGGCCGGAGAGCTCGGTGGTCTTCTCAGAGAGAGGCTTCTCTGCCTGTTCCGCCCGGGTCACCAGTGCGGCCTTCTCTTCGGCCCAGGCTTTCCGCTCAGCATCAAATTCTGTCTTCAGCTTCTCTTGAGCGGCGATGCTAGATACAAACTTGGCGTTTGCCTTCCGGGTCTCCATCTCCTGCGTCTTCAGCCGGCTCTTGAGATCCGCAAGGTCCGCCTCTAGTTTCTTGCCAACAGCCTGTATAAATTTCCGGGTTATGACATGAGCAGTTACTATATAAGTCCCAAGCACTTTCCAAGCAAAGACAATTGGCACTTGGGGGCTAATGCATATTGAACGTATCTATCTACATACAGCCGGCTCAATTGAGTAAGCCGGAACCTAAGTCTACAACATATTCAAATCATAAGTCGTCGACTTGGGGGCTAGCATGGCAAAGGTAACTATGCAGTAAGTACGAAGATAGCAGAAGGATACCTCAGATTTTTGCTGGATCTGGTTTACCATGGCGACCTCGGCGTCCCGGCTCTTGTGTACTTGGCTGATGTAGCCAGAGACGAGCTCTCCAATGCTCAGGTTGTTGTAGTTGGAGAGGTCCAGATTCGCCCGGTGGGGCTGCAGCAACTCCCCCTTAGCAGAGCACTTGGCCAATACGGTCGGTCTCCCCGGCTCAACAAACTCCGTCCGGGTGATTACCACGTCCGGGTCGTCTGCTGGTGGAGCTGAGCCGGAGGCCTCCGGGTTAACCGAAGCTTCGGTCGTTGCCTTGGTAGTTGGGGCGGTGGCTTCAGGTGCCGTGTCCATTGGAGTGGTGGCTTCGGGGGCGGAGGCAGCTGGCGGTTCTTGGATTGTCACCGCCGGCTCAGGCAAATCCGGCACTCCGGCCGACTTGGTTTTCTTCACCCTCTTGGTGAGCTTTGCCTGGGCACTGAATGAACAACAAAGGTTAGTACAAAGAATATGAGTAAAGATCAGAACAACATGAGATGATTGTTGTTACCCGGGCGCGGTCTTGAAAGCCGGCAGATTTGACTGCATGGAGTCACCCGAAGAGGGGGAGGTCTCCTGGTAATTGGAGTCGGAAGAGTTGAGTGGCTGACGGATAACACCCGCCAACGGGTGAAAAGGGTACAAGTGGGAAATAACCTCAGTTCGGCGCTTCCTTGTTGCGTCGGGTAACCCGGCGGAGAGATCGGTGTCCTTGTTGGTCCGGGTGTGACGCCGGCTTTCGTGAACCTGTCGCTTCAAAAGAAATTGAGGGTCTTGATGAGCTAAAGGATGTGAAAAGCTTACTTTCTGGGTTACCCTTCGGACTTTCAGCTGTGGCAAGGGCTCCGAGTCGGAGGAAAGTGACATTACCTCTTCAACCACCGGGTTACTTGCGCCGGTGTCATCCTGTCAATGAGCAAGTATTGATAAGGCGGACAACAACAAACAGTGAATATAGTAAGGACTTAAATGCTCAGGAGTTACCTCTGACTCGGAGCTGTCGCTTAATTGCATCAGCTCCGAAGCAGTAGGCCTGCTTCCCTTTTTGAGAGGGGCGGCTTTCTTGGAGGCTTTCTTCGCCTTCCTGGCTTTCTTGGCCGCCTCATGGTCATATTTGACCCGCCAGAACTTATCATCAGCCTGAAAAATACAATGATGAATTCTTAAAATGGTTCAGATGAAGGTTATATGCAGACGAAGATAAAAAGTTAAAGTCAGCGGCTTACCGCTGGGGCTGGATTGGTCTTGCAGAAGGGGGCTAACCCGGTCCTTCCGTAGTCTGCCAGGCTCTCGTTTAAAAGAGCCTTGGTCTCCTCCTCTGCAACGTCTTCTGGAAGATCATTGCGGCTGTGCCTCTGAGGGTCATCCTTTCGCCCTGTGTACTCACACATTAAGCCGGGGCGGCGGCTCAATGGGATCACCCGCCATGAGATCCAGACCCGGACCAGGTCGATTCCGTTCAGACCGTTGCCCAGAAGGGCCTTGATTTTGTTGATAGTAGGAAGCAGAGGCTGGCGCTCCGCTTGAGTCAGCTTGTCCGACAGTGGGTGAGTCGGCTCCAGACGTGTTGGGCGAAAGCCGGGCAGCGGGCTTTCATCAGCCGGGGACGTATCTTGGCAGTAGAACCAAGTCATGTTCCAGTCCTTGGGGTGGCTCGGCGGCTCTGCGTAAGGGAAAAGACAGTCCCTACGCCGCTGGATGGAAATGCCACCTAACTCCAGACTTGGTCCGTTGGCACACTCATTCTGGCGGTTTAAGTAAAAAAGCTCTCTGAAGAGCAGCAGACTAGGCTCTTCTCCAAGGTAAACCTGGCAGAAAACATGGAAATTGCAGATGTTGGACACTGATTTGGGGCCTATATCTTGAGGCCGCAAGTCGAAGAAGTTGAGCACGTCCCTAAAAAACTTTGAGCCAGGCGGTGTGAAGCCCCGGCTCATGTGATCCGCGAAAATCACTACCTCCCCGTCCTTTGGCTGTGGTCTCTCTTATGACGGGTCAGGGGCACGGTAGGACATGACTTCTTTCTTAGGCAGATATCCGGACTTAACAAAATTGGCTAGGGTCTCGTTGGTGACGTTGGACCTCATCCAGTTGCAAGTGATGGGAGCCTTAGGAGGCATGGTGAAAGTTGGCAGTCTATGACAAAAAGGAAAAATGTCCGGGTTAATTATAAGCCGGAGATCTACAATTCACAACTAAGGTGGCGGCTTATGAAGGGGACTAATGATATATACTCTGGTACAGTGGGTTATTTAAGCCACAGGGGCATTCAGAGTAAGTTGGTTATCTACGGCCTTACCACAGTTAAGCCGGAGGATTCTACGAAGCATGGTTTTCTTTAAAGCCGGAGGATTCTACAGCGCGTGGTTTCTTTAAACCGAAATTGTAAGCCGCCAAGATTCAATGGTTGCAGTTTTTACTAAGTGTGGTGAAACAGGTTTCACATATTGCAGTAACTTTTTTGGATCAAAATGGTCGGGCAAAGGAAAAAATTTCTAGACCTAGAAACCGAAGTGAGGGAGTTCTTGGGTTCGAACAAGGTTCTTATGCAGTACAAGGAAGGCTACTTGCGTGTGAAATGGATCTTAAAACAACTACCGCACTAGTTCTATGCAGGCCTAAGATCAAGCAGGAGCAGTAACTAGGAGAACTACCGAACTTGCGGGAAATGGTGACGAACACGAAGAACGTGGATGAACCCTACTGCAGATCTACTCTACGGGGTAGTGAGAACTTACCGGAGCTGAAGAGGTGCGGGAGTCGCCGCCGTTTATCTGGTCCGAGTCAGGGTGATGCAGCGGCCAAGGTTGACGAAGACCGGAGGCGAGACGACGGCGGCGGAGTGCGAGCTCAGTGAGAGAGGCAGCGGCGCGAGGAGGAAGAAGAGTGGCAGAGGAGCCCGTCGGGCCGGCCTATTTATAAGGCGAGCTCATAAAGCGGGCGCGAGAATCAAGGAGACCGTGGCGTGGTTATCTCCCCCCCACGACGCCTCGATTTTCGGGATGACAGTAAAAGCAAAGATCCGTTGCGGATTCGGTGGAGTAAAAAACGGGTTTAATGGAAGATGACGTCACGGCGGATTATCCGGAGTCCAGAGGATGACGTCACGCCGGGTTATGGCATCACATGAAAGGTAAGCCGGAGATTTTTTCTGCCGGAAGAGTTGAAGATTGACATGAGCCGGCTCAAATCAATCTGGGGCCTAATGTTGAGGATATAGACCTTAGAGTCACCCGCTAGGAGGGGCCGGGTTACTCTAATGGTCATTACCAGAAGCCCGGAGCCAAGCTTGAAGACGGTGGGCCAGAGATGGGCTTAAGACCCGGATATGGCTTAAGGCCCGTAGTTACAATCGTTATTATGGTAGAACTTGTAGTGCAAGGCAAGTATGATTGAGAGTCCGAGCCGGACGCTCTTATGAGCCGGCCGGGACTCTGAGGGCTGCTGGGCGTCAGCCTCCCTATATAAAGGGACGACCCAGCAGCGGTTTAGGGATAAGAACAATCTCATCGAGAGCCGGGGATAGCGGTTTTAGCTCCCTGGTGATCGTAACCCTAATCAATACCATCTCAACTGGACGTAGGCTTTTACGTTCATCGTAAGGGGCCGAACCAGTATAAACCCTCGAGTCCCTCGTCCCACATTAACCCCTTCAAGCTTCCTGGTTGCGATGGCTCCACGACTAAGTCCTAGCTCGAGGACATCTGCCGTGACAATTCCACGACACCATGCCTCACGCTCATGTATTGCGTGAAGATTGAAATTTTTTGAGAACGTCAAAAGTATGAAACAATTGCTTGGCTTGTCATCGGGGTCATGCATGATTTAAATACTTTGTGTGGTGAAGATAGAGCATAGCCAGACTATATGATTTTGTAGGGATAACTTTCTTTGGCCATGTTATTTTGAGAAGACATGATTGCTTAGTTAGTATGCTTGAAGTATTATTATTTTTATGTCAATATTAAACTTTTGTCTTGAATCTTTCTGTAACACCCCGGATGTGTTTTTCCATATTTGTAACTCCAACTCTTGCCATTTTCGGCTATGTGTTATGATATTCTCTCCGTGGTTGGGTCTTGTCTTCATTTTGCATTTTGTTCATGTCATCATGTGCATCTCATTTGCATACGTGTTCGTCTCTTGCATCCGAGCATTTTCCCCGTTGTCCGTTTTGCAATCCGACACTCCCACATGCACCGGCGCGCCCCTCTTGTCTCTTTTCGTGAGCGGGTGTTAAACGTTCTCGGAATGGACCGAGGTTTGCCAAGTGGCCTTGGTACACCACCGGTAGACCACCTGTCAAGTTTCTTTCCATTTGGAGGCCGTTTGATGCTCCAACGGTTAACCGGGTAACCGCAAAGGCCTTTTGAGTGTTGCAGTCCAACACCCTCCAAAACAGCCCCTAGCCCATCCAAACACCCTCCATGCTCTCGGTCGTTCGATCACGATCATGTGGGCGAAAATCGCACCTCTTTTGGAGTCGCCTACCTCCTCCTAGCTATAAATATGTGCACCCCGTCCAAATCCCGCAGTCCAAAACCCTAGCCCCGCTCCCTCCGCGCGCCGGACACGTCCGGAGGCGCCGGACGAATCGCCGCCGCCGCCCCGAGCCAACCGGAGGGCGCCACGTGGCCCTCCCCGCCGCCAGCCGCCGCCGGCCCGCCCGAGCCCGCGGGAGGCCCTCCCGGCCCGAGCCGCCCCGAGCGTCTCCGCCTCTGCGCCCTCGTCCGAGCCGCCCCGAGCGCCTCGACCCCCGCCGCCTCGACTCCGCCGCGCCCGGTCGCCGCCGGCGACCTCCCCCGTCCACTCCGGCCACCGCGACGTTCTCCGGCGAGAGCCCGGCCCTACCTCGATTTCCATGCCCGAACCCTAGATCTGGGATTTCGGAGGTGAAAAATTCCTCCAAGTCCTTTTTCTGTCACGTTATCATGCCATGTTTATCATGTCATATATCTTTGCATACTACTCCGTTTCATGTGCATGATATATCAAGATATTCATCAAGAGATGCTCTTCATTTTGTTCCATTGTGCCATGTCTGTTTGAGTTCATCTTGATGCCTAAATCATCGTTGCAAGAGTGCTATATGATGTTAACTTCTGTCTGTTAATATAAGATGATGATTTGTCATTTTTGTTGCATTTGATGTGTGCAACTTATGAGCATGAGCTCTACATGTGTTTTGAACTATGCCATGCCTTCTTTACAGAGGTGCTTTCCATGTATTTTTGTGATCTATGTGGGGACTAGCACAAGCATGCAAAGTAGCCTCCACAATGTTGTTGTTATCAGGGACTTGGGATTTTGCCAAGTCCTTTTCCTGCTATTATTTTGATGCCATGTAAACTGGATGCTACAATGAGATCCATGCTTATTTTGCGATAGTTCAGTAAGGATGTTTTGAACATATTGTTATGTTATATCCATCAATGCCCCTGTTTGCAATTATGGAGTGCCCTAGCATGTCTCAATCTTGCTCTACTTTTGCTATAAAATGTTCCTGGCAGAATGCTAACATGCTATTCAATTTTGCCAAGGTTATTGTAGTTGATCCATGCATGCTATGAACTTGTTCTTGCTATGGTTAGCTTTATGAACATGTCTTCTTGCTGTTGGTATGCTTGTTTTGTCATTCAATGCTTTTTGATGAGTGAATCGAGCTCGCAAAGATGCCTTCATAATTCTGTTTATGCCATGCTTTGTTTTTCTGCTAAGTCTGAAACTGTTAATAAAACTTTATGTTTACATGGGTGCCATCATATCTTCTGTGCCTTTTTGGCTCATGGCGAGTAAGGGACTTTTGTTCTATGCATTTAGTAGATTCATGCCATGCCTTGATTTGCTATGATATGTTCCTTAGCATGCTGTTTTCTGGCTCTAAACATGGCTTCCTGGTGTTATTTCTGGCATGTTAGTATTTTCACCAAGTCTGTGAAGCTGATATCTTTTGCACTTTTTCCATGCTTGTTTGAACCTTCTATGGTGTGATTTAGCCGTAGCTCAGTGTTCATGTTTTGTGAAGCATCTTGAGTACATCTCTGCCATATGCTTTGTTGCTATCTTAGGGTGCTGTAGCATAGTTTCTTGATGTATTCTAAGTGCTATCATGCTGTTAATCGCAGAATTGTGTCATTCTTGTTTTGCTTGCCATTTGCAAACCGTGCATCCGTTTCCGGTGATCTTTATATCGATTTCGACCGAAATCATCTCATCTTTCCAGCGGCATACTTGGTTTGCCAAGTTGATGCCTTGTTCATCTTTTCCCTTCCGGAGCACGCATATGCATTGCATATCACATCTCGCATATCATGTCATGTATTGCATCATGTTGCTTGTGCATTTCCCGTGATTGATTGTTGGTTCTTTGCTTGTGTTCTTGCTTTGGGTAGAGCCGGGAGATGAGAACGCTTACGAGGAACCTGTTGAGAACGCTTACAAGGATCAAGCTTTCGACAACTCTGAGAACCTTGCAGGCAAGATGACCATACCCTCGAAATCACTTCTATCTTTGTTTGCTAGTTGTTCGTTCTATTGCTATGTTGCGCTACATACCACTTGCTATATCATGCCTCCCATGTTTCCATGTCAAGCCACTAACCATCGTTTCCTAGCAAACCTTTGTTTGGCTAAGTTACCGCTTTTGCTCAGCCCTTCTTATAGCGTTGTTAGTTGCAGGTGAAGTTGAAGTTAGTTCCATGTTGGAACATGGATATTTTTGGCATATCACAATATCTCTTATTTAATTAATGCATCTATATATTTGGTAAAGGGTGGAAGGCTCGGCCTTATGCCTGGTGTTTTGTTCCACTCTTGCCGCCCTAGTTTCCGTCATACCGGTGTTATGTTCCTTGATTTTGCGTTCCTTACGCGGTTGGGTGATTTATGGGACCCCTTGATAGTTCGCCTTGAATAAAACTCCTCCAGCAAGGCCCAACCTTGGTTTTACATTTGCCTACTATCGTGGAATTGTCACGGGAGATGTCCTCAAGCTAGGACTTAGTCGTGGAGCCATCGCCGCTAGGAAGCTTGAAGGGGTTAAACGGGACAAGGAACACGAGGGTTTATACTGGTTCGGCCCCTTACGGTGAAGGTAAAAGCCTACGTCTAGTTGAGGTGGTATTGATTAGGGTTTCGATGACCAGGGAGCTTAACTGCTATGCCTGGCTCTCGATCAGATCTTTCTTGTCCCTAAACCGCTGCCGGGTCGTCCCTTTATATAGAGAGGTTGACGCCTAGCAGCTTCTGAGAGTCCCGGCCGGCTCATAAGAGTGTCCGGCTCGGACTCTCAACTATTCTTGCCTTACACTACAAGTTCTACCATAATGACGGTTGTAACCACGGGCGGTAAGCCATCTCCGGGTCTTAAGCCCATCTTTGGCCCACCGTCTTCAAGCTTGGCGCCGGGCTTCAGGTGATGATCCTTATATGTAACCCGGCCCCTCCTGGCGGGTGACTCTAAGGTTTATATCGTCAACATTAGGCCCCAGATTGATTTGAGCCGGCTCATGTCAATCTTCAATCCTTTCAAAAGAAAATCTCCGGCGTACAATTGTGTGAAGGCTATAACCCGGCGTGACGTCATCCTCTGGATTCCGGGTAATCCGCCGTGACGTCATCTTCCTTTAAATCCATTTTTTACTCCACCATATCCGCAACGGATCTTATCTTTACTGCCATCCCGAAAATCGAGGCATTTTTATGGTGAGATAACCGCGCCGTGGCCTCCTCATTTCTCGCGCCCACTTATGAGCTTGCCCTTATAAATAGTCCGGCCCGATGAGCCTTCAGCCACCCGTCTTCCTCCTCGTGCCATTGTTCTTCCGCTCGAGCTCTGTTGTTGTCGCCGCCGCGGGTCTCCTCCTCCTCACCAACTCCGGCCGCTGCATCAACCTGTTGCGTCCAGAGAAAACGGCGGCGACCTCCGCGACTCACCAGCACCTGTAAGTCCTTGCTGCCCCGTAGAACAGATCTCCAGTAGGGTTCTTCCTGTTCTTCCCGTGTTCTTCACCGTTCTTCGCGGGTTCTCAGTAGATTTGATTTTTACCACCCTTCTTGATCTTAGACTTGCATAGAACCACTGCGGTAGCTGTTTCACTTCCATTCCCAATGTACATAGGCTCCTTTTTACTGCATAGTGGCTCCGTTCGAACCCGCAAACATCTTCTGCGTCTGTTTTAGGTCTAGAAATTTTCCTTTTCAGCCGACCGTTTTGATCCAAATTAGTTACTGCAATGTGCGAAACCTGTTTTCACCACACTTAGTAAAAAACTGCACCCGTTGAGTCATGGCGGTTTACGTTTCCGTTTTAAAGAAGCCACGCGCGGTAGAACCTTCCGGCTCAAAGGAGGCCATGCGCCATAAAATTTTCCGGCTCATCTGTGACAAGGTCGTAGACAATCGAATTACTCTCAATACCTCCAGCGGCTTAGATAACCCGATGCACCTAGATATATGTCATTAGTCCCCTCCATAAGCCGCCACTTTAACATTGAACTGTAAATTTCCTCCGACTTATAATTAAACCGGGCATGTTTCCTTTTATCATAGGCTTCTGACTTTCACCATGCCTCCCAAAGCTCCTAAAGCACCCATCACTTGCAATTGGATGAGGTCCAACGTCACTGACGAGACCTTAGCGGATTTTGTAAAGTCGGGTTACCTGCCCAAGAAGGACGTCATGTCCTACCGTGCCCCTGACCCATCAGAGGAGAGACCACAACCAAGGGACGGGGAGGTGGTAATTTTTGTGGATCATATGAGCCGGGGCTTCGCACCGCCCGGCTCAAAGTTTTTTAGAGATGTGCTGAACTTCTTTGATCTGCGGCCACAAGACATAGGACCCAATTTGTCACGACCGGTTTTTCAATAAAATAATTATTGAGAGACCAATCCCTTTTACGGACCAGTAAGGAAGAATTCCTTCTCACTGGTAGACAATGTCTTGGTCACAGAAGAAAAATACCAGGAGTACTAAATATAATACAAGGTTGAGCGGAGACTGCCCAACAATTTATTACATGCACGCCGATAAAACAAGACGGCGGATAGGGTGGCATACTACTAACTCACGATAATGACGGTGGTGGAAATATCACCGTGAAGCGAGTGATATAACTCCTGAAGACTACAGCTCTTCGAGCGTTGGAGTGAGGCTCGAGGAGACTTATCCCAGCGAAAAGGCAGAATAAATGGGGTTGGTTTGCGGGTGGCG
This sequence comes from Aegilops tauschii subsp. strangulata, assembly GCF_002575655.3. Taxonomy (NCBI): domain Eukaryota; kingdom Viridiplantae; phylum Streptophyta; class Magnoliopsida; order Poales; family Poaceae; genus Aegilops; species Aegilops tauschii. Next base: position 329,896,543 of record NC_053041.3, read on the forward strand.
GAAGCGTATATAATACAAGTGACCAATATCCGGGATCGCGCAGGACTGACTGGGACTCCTCTAGGCGTCGGACGCGCTATCAAACTCTTCATCCAAGAGATCGCCTTCGTCAACATCTGGCCAAATCAACAAGCCAGGTGAGTACTATGAAAGTACTCGCAAGACAGTTCGGACATAAGATATAACGAATGTAAACATGAAGCATATGAACAATTTATCCAGTGCGTTCAGACATAGAGATAATAAATACTGGGTGCCAAGCGAGGGTCTGAATGACGCCTCGAGCGGAAACTGCAGAATAGTAGTACTGGTGCCAAACGAGTGTCTGAAAGACTCCTCGAGAGGAAACTGCGAGAATAATAATACTGGTGCCAAACGAGTGTCTGAAAGACTCCTCGAGAGGAAACTGCGAGAATAATAATACTGATGCCAAACGAGTGTCTGAAAGACTCCTCGAGAGGAAACTGCGAGAATAATAATACTGATGCCAAACGAGTGTCTGAATGACTCCTCGAGAGGAAAATGCAAGAATAATAATAATGCCACAGTCGGACGTCTGAGCGACATCACATAAAGGGCTTACATTTAAAGTGAGAAACAAAAGACACGCCGCAGTCGGACGTCTAAGCGACGTCACATAAAGGGCTTACATTTAAAGTAAGAACCAAAAGACACGCCGCAGTCGGACGTCTGAGCGACGTCACATAAAGGGCTTATATTGCAGTTCAATAATTTAATAGTTCGGGAACATAATTTATCACAAGTACGAGATGAATAAAAATTTTAGTCCATCCATAGGAATAATAATTAAACTGGATTTACCACTTGAGCTTGTTCACCGGGGACAAATTTTCCACGCGGATAGATATGGATATACTGATTAGACTACTTGATCATGGATACGATGATTTGGAAGGAATTGACTCTGCAGAGTTTGTACTTAACCACAGCCAACGGATTTCAGTAGTCACGGGGACTAGTTCCGTCTACGGTGTTTTGGAAGAAACACGTCTAACCAGTACACACCCAATTCAACCTTCTGAAGCCAGGGACCACCCTCGGCAACGTTCAAGAAAAACCTTGAGACGGGGAGGCTACAACCTCGCGTAGCATGGGATCAAATTTCTATACGCGCGCTCTAAGGGGGTGCCCCCCATCTCGGTCCCAACCGGAAACACCCATGCCCCCTGACCGGATGACTGGCTTTAATCCTGGGCCAAGGTACCATCATCCCGGCCTCTCTATTTGGTGTGTACACGGAAAGAGGTTACCAACTTACTAAACCGCATCCTGGCAAATGAAACATGTGGTAGCACGGAAGGGGGAAAGGACGATAATGTGACTCCGTCCACGTTAACGTCGGAGAAAGTCGGATGATGCAAGGCTGGTATGCTACAACAGTACCACCTTGCTGCCCTTCATGTCACCACATGATTAGGCCATCTCTCATCAGAGATCATCGCAACTTTGGAACATGCGGGGAAAAGGACGATAACGTGACTCCGTCCACGTTAACGTCGGAGAAATTCAGATGACGCAAGGCTGGTATGCTACAACAGTACCACCTTGCTGCCCTTCATGTCACCACATGATTAGGCCATCTCTCATCAGAGATCATCGCAACTTTGGAACATGCGGGGAAAAGGATGATAACGTGACTCCGTCCACGTTAACGTCGGAGAAAGTCGGATGACGCAAGGCTAGTATGCTACAACAGTACCACCTTGCTGCCCTTCATGTCACCACATGATTAGGCCATCTCTCATCAGAGATCATCGCGACTTTGGAACATGCGGGTAGTTGCCTTACAAGCAACGAGGTATTTACCGACACTCATATGCCACGCACAAACCTTCAAGCAAACATGCAAAACACTTATCATATCAAATGTTCAAACATGCTTGCCTGGTTCGGAGAAGTCGTGGTCTAGCTCGGCGAAGTTCGCGGCTCCGTCACCTCTTCCGGAACCTACGGCAATCACGAAAACGGGTACTAACGTAAAAACCAACGCGTACTCAGAAACTTTTACAAATATTTTTCAAACAAATCCCATAAAAAACTAGACAAAATTTGGAGATTGTCAGAAAAAGAATCACTCAAAAATCCCTTTTTATTAAAAAGTTATAAAGGTTTCTGTCCAGGGACTTATCTGTAATGAAACAGAAAAGTTCCAGGGTTTTAACTGAGAAAACAGAAAACGGTTCGATTGGAAATACGCAAGCTCAAGAGAGGAAACGTATTTTGCCCGAAGGCGCCAACAGAAAATGGTTCGCGAAAGAATAGAACAGAGGCTGACATGCGGGGTCCACATGTCAGGTTTGAAAAGCTCGCCGGCGCCCGAAGACTGCGGTGGACGCCGGCGTCGAACCACGGCGAGTTAGGAGGATCGGAGGGTACCAAGAGCTTCAGCGTGTTCTTCCGCGTCGGTGGGTGGTGGACTCGACCAATGGGGAGCACCACGTCGACGGCGACACTATCTCCGGCGGACGACGGCTCGGGTGATGGTGGGGAACTCCGGTGGAGGGCTGCAAACGACGAATTGAAGCGCGGGTCAGGAGGAGGGATGTAAAGTGAAGCTACTGGCAAGAGAAGGGAGGCGGAGGTGCACACACGGGGGCGAATCGAGCTGGATCCCGTGGCGGGTCGCGGCGGCCGGAGTCGAGGAAGGAGACCTCCTCGGGGCTCTTCCAGTGGCTAGGCGTGCTCTAGGTGGAGTGCAGGGATGGTGGGTGCTCGGGTTGAAGCTCGGGGCCTCTATTTATAGGCGGATCGACGGGGTGGCCGTGAACGGAGAATCTCCGGCGAGCGATTACGGCGATGCAGTGGATTGGCAGGAGGTTTGAGTGGCCGGGCAGCATCAGTGGAGGTTACTGGAGTCATTCCACAGCTAAACGGAGTTGGTCTTGGCGTAATGGCGTCGGTCCACGGTGAGGTGACCGCACGGGCTCGACGGCGGCAGAGAGCGCGCTCCACGCCCTGCGGTTCACGACGAGAGCGGCAGCGCGTTCGGGGGAGTGGAAGGCCACGCGGCGAGCTCCGGTGGCTTGGGCGGCGCTGGGTTGCGCCGTCAGCGCCGTGCCTCCCGCTGCCGGCCGCAAAGCCGCCGCTGGCGTCGGTCACGGGGCGGCGCACCTTCTGCTGCTCGTCGCCGACGTCCGCAAGGTGCCAGGCGTTCGTGCGGGGCAGGAACAAGGGGGAGGGGACGAGGAGCAAGGCGACACAGTGGCACTGGCGAGATCGACAACCATCTCTGAAGAAAACGACAGTAAGCCACTGAACTGTTCTCTGAATTTTATGAACCTGAATTTGACAATGCACTGCAGGTGCTCGACAGAATGATTTGGCTACGAGATAAATTTTTCTGGGGCAGTAACTTGGTGAAGTGACCACTCAATGCACCCAGAGGCTGCCTGATTTTTCTTGGAATTTTTGGAGAAGGATTTGAATGAATTTCTCCAAATTTGACAAATCTGGTCCAAACTTGCAGCAAGTGAAGTTTGAAAATTTTGAACTGAAGACCAGTGGATCTTCATGGATCTTGGTTGAGGGTTCAAAGGACTAGGGAGGAGAGTTGGTTTGGGGGCAAAAATCAAAACAGAAAGTAGAGTTCCTTTGTAAATCACCAATGGATAGAATAGAAGGCAGAAATTTATTTGAATAAGATTTAAATGGAAAAATAAGCATAGGGGAGGTTCAACTTGCTGGATTAGATGCCAAACATGATCCAAAGATGAGGGGAGGGTTAGGAGAGAGTATTTGCACTAAGGCCATGGCAAGAGGGAAATGTTGAAAGTGGTAGAGGATTATTCCAAAAGCCATAGTGCAAATTTCAAAGGGATTTTCAAAAGGCATTTTCCCAAGTGAAAAGTATTTGTCTTGAGTCCAGATGAAAAGCAAGAACCTCCAAGACCAATAGACAGATCTTGGGTGAATCCAAATAAAACTTTTGCCATATAAAAAAATATTTGAAAGGGAGAGTTCTTTAAAAAAAAAATTGAAGTCACCTCCCTCAAGTCAAATAAAAATCTTTTGAAAAATCCAAATAAAAACTTGGGTGTTACAACACCTACCCCCTTAGGAAAAATCTGTCCTCGAGATTTCTGCTGATCCTCAAATAGATATGGATACTCTGCCCGGAGGAAATCTTCCCTTTCCCATGTAGCTTCATCCTCAGTGTGGTTGCTCCAATGAACTCTGAAAAACTTTGTCGTTTTCTGACGGGTCCTCCGTTCAGACTCTTCCAATATTTTTACTGGCCTCTCTCTGTAGGTGAGATCTGGTTGCATATCAATGTTCTCATGAGGTACATGCTTATCCGGGTTACTCACACATTTCCTCAACTGTGAGACGTGAAATACGTCATGGACGTCTGACAGTTCCTTGGGTAGGTCTAGTTGGTAGGCTACTGTGCCTCTTCGTGCCTTTACACAAAATGGTCCAATAAATCTTGGGGCTAGCTTCCCCTTAATTTTGAACCGTTGCAGACCCCTCATAGGAGATACTCGGAGGTATACGGAATCACGGGGTTCAAAGCTGACCTTACGATGCTTCTGATCATAGTAGCTCTTTTGTCGGCTCTGTGCTGTCTTGAGTTTGTCCCTGATTTGTTTAACTTTCTCCTCGGCCTCCTTAAGCATGTCTGGGCCGAAGATACGGCTGTCACCTGTTTCTGACCAATTCAGTGGGGTACGACACCTCCGTCCGTACAATGCTTCAAAGGGTGCCATTTGTAAGCTGGCTTGGTAACTGTTGTTGTAAGCAAATTCGGCATACGGCAAACTCTCTTCCCAACTGGATCCATAGGTGAGCACACAGGCTCTTAGCATATCCTCTAGGATTTGGTTTACACGTTCCATTTGTCCATCAGTCTGAGGGTGGTATGCTGTACTGAAAGCTAGTTGCGTGCCCAGAGCTTGTTGTAGGTGATCCCAAAATTTGGAGACGAATTGGGTGCCTCGGTCTGATATTATAGTCTTTGGGACTCCGTGCAAGCAAACTATACGGGAGAGATAAAGTTTGGCCAGCCTTTGTGTGGAGTAGGTAGTCTTCACAGGAATGAAGTGAGCAACCTTGGTTAGTCGGTCTGTGATGACCCATATGGCGTCATTCCCGCGTTGTGATCGGGGTAGTCCGACGATGAAATCCATTCCTATTTCATCCCATTTCCACTCCGGTATCCTGTTTGGCTGGAGTAGCCCTGCTGGCTTTTGATGCTCGGCCTTGATGCGCTGACATGAATCGCAACAAGCAATAAATGTGGCTATATCTCTTTTCATACCATGCCACCAAAATCTTTCCTGAATGTCCTTGTACATTTTGGTTCCTCCAGGATGGATCGAGTATGGAGCGGTGTGGCTTTCGGTTAAGATTTGTTGCTTGAGTTCCTCAATGTTAGGTACGCAAAGTCTGTCTCCGTACCATAGTGTCCCTTCACTGTCGGTGACGAACTCTGAAGCTTTACCATGGTTCATTTTCTTCTTTATGCCTTCGATGCTGGGATGTCCCTGTTGAGCCTTCTTAATTTGTTTCACCAGGGTGGGCTGTATCTCCAGGTTTGATATGGTGCCCTCGGAGACTAACATCATGTTGAGCCTAGTGAACTCTTGTTGAAATTCAGGCCTCAAGTTTTGCGGACCGTCATTGTCCGGGCTGGGGTTTCGACTAAGGGCATCGGCCACTACATTCGCTTTCCCTGGATGGTAGTGAATACCGACATCATAGTCCTTAACCAATTCCAACCAGCGTCGTTGGCGTAAATTTAGCTCTGGCTGTGTGAAGATATATTTGAGGCTCTTATGGTCCGTGTATATTTCACAGCGATTCCCCAACAGAAAATGCCTCCACTCCTTGAGTGCATGAATAACTGCTGCTAGCTCCAAGTCATGTGTTGGGTAATTTTCCTCATGTTTTCGCAGCTGCCGAGAGGCATATGCGACTACTTTGCCATCCTGCATTAGTACACATCCGAGACCTTTTCGGGATGCGTCACAATACACTTCAAAACTCTCGTGAATGTCTGGCACAGTTAATACCGGTGCGGTTGTCAGCTCTTCTTTACTTCTTGGAAGCTCTGCTCGCATGCTTCCGTCCATACAAATTTCTTGTCCTTCTTGAGCAACTGTGTCATAGGTTTTGCCACAGTGGAGAATCCTTCAATAAATCTTCTGTAATATCCGGCCATCCCTAGGAAACTCCGCACATCTGTAACGTTGGCGGGCGGCTTCCAGTCAAGTATGGCTTTGACTTTTTCTGGGTCTACGGCCACACCTTCTTGGTTCAGTATATGGCCTAAGAAACCAACTTGTCTTAGCCAAAAATTCGCACTTGCTAAATTTGGCGTACAATTGATGTTTCCTCAATTCTCCCAAAACAATTCTGAGGTGCTCAGCATGCTCTTCTGGTGTCCTTGAGTAAACCAGAATATCGTCAATGAATACCACAACAAATTTGTCCATGAATTTCATGAACACTTTGTTCATGAGGTGGACGAAATATGCGGGGGCGTTCGTTAGTCCAAAAGGCATCACTGTAAACTCGTATAACCCATATCTGGAAGTGAATGTTGTCTTGGGGATATCTTCTGTCCGTACTTTCAATTGGTGATATCCCGATCTCAAATCAATCTTTGAGAATACTTTGGCTTGTGCGAGCTGGTCAAACAAATCATTTATCCGTGGCATCGGATATTTGTTTTTGATGGTGACCATATTGAGGGCTCGATAGTCTATACACAGTCTCAGTGTCCCATCCTTTTTCTTTGGGAACAACACAGGCGAACCCCAAGGTGAGGAGCTGGCTCGAATAAATCCTTTGTCCAATAATTCTTTTATCTGCTTCTTCAACTCCACCAATTCTGAGGGTGCCATTCTGTAAGGCTTCTTATAGATGGGAGCGGTGCCAGGTGCTAGTTCGATGCTGAATTCTCTCTCTCGGTCTGGTGGCATGCCTGGTAGTTCTTCAGGGAACACATCAGGAAATTCGCATACCACTGGGACTTTTCTCAGTTCTGCAATGTCCATTTTGTTCAGTTTTGGTTGCTGTGATCGTGGCCTTTCTTGAGCGGAAACTCTTATTGTCTTGCCGTGATGGTGAGTGAGAATCACTGTCCGATTGAAACAGTCGATGAATCCTTTGTTGGTGGTCAACCAGTCCATCCCTAAAATGACATCCAGTCCCTTACTCTCCAACACGATGAGATTCACGAGGAATTGTAGTCCTTCGAACTCAATGACCACTCCTCGGCAGTAACCCTGAGCGATTTGCTTATTTCCGGGGGACTTGATGATCATAGATTTTTCCAAGGGAAGTATCGGAAAACCATGTTGCAAAACAAAACTCTTCGAAACGAACGAATGGGAAGCTCCAGAATCAAACAAAACCGTGGCAGGTACTGTGTTGACAGGGAACGTACCGAGCACGATGTCTGGGGCATTCTGCGCCTCTTCCCTGGTCACATGGTTCAGGTGACCCTTCCTGTGGTTGTTGTTGGGGTTGAAGTTGTTGCGCTTGGGGGCTGGAGTGTTTCCACCATTGTTTGGTTTGGGTGCCGAGTTCTTTGGCTTTGGGCACTGTTTAGCATAATGCCCTTCTTGACCACAAGTATAGCAGGTGACCCCTGGACGGTACGTGTACTCCTTGTCCCTGGCATGAAACTGTCCGACGGGCGTTGGTTCAGTAGTCGTGGATCTCCTTGTGTCTGTCCGTGGAACCTCAGTCCTGCTTCGGTGGTTGCGAGCAAGAGTCGTCTTGTCCCTCTTTCGCTTACGGATATCTTCCAGACTACGGCGTTCATTCTCCAAGGTAATGGCCTTGTCCACCAGAGTCTTAAAATCCGGAAAAGTGTGTACAACCAGTTGGCATCTTAGAGCTGGTGCCAGGCCGTCCAGGAATTTTTCCATCTTCTTATTTTCTGTCATGTGCTTGTCGTAGGCATAACGAGACAGCTGGGTAAACTGACCATTGTATTCTGTTACTGACATGCCTCTCTGCTTCAAGTCATCGAACTCTCTCTTCTTGATCTTTAGGATGCTCCTGGGGATGTGTGCCCCACGGAAGCCTTCCTTGAACTCTTCCCAGGTGATGTTGTGTTCACGGGGGTGCATGTGTAGGAAATTTTCCCACCATGCTGCAGCTGCTCCAGTAAGATAGTGTGGTGCGTAAAGCACCTTCTCATGATCTGAGCACTGAGCAATGATCAGCTTCCTTTCAATGTCACGAAGCCAATCATCGGCTTCCAGCGGCCTATCGGTGTGAGCAAAAGTTGAGGAGCGAGTCTTCTGTAACTCAGATAACTTGGAATGCTGTTGATAGGGTTCACGGTGGTTTCCCATGTTGATGACATGATTCATCATCTCTTGGTGCTGTTGCTGGCTTTGCTCGAAGAGACGGCATACTTGAGACAGGGCTGCTTCGCTGTCGTGTTGACTGGACTGACCCTGAGTGAAATTGTTGCTAGTCTGTGTCCCGTAAACCTCTTCTGGCTGATCGGGCATGGAGCGAGTCCACGGGCGAGACATTTTTTCCAGTCTGGGGTATTATTGTGCAAAACCCATGAGAAAAACTGTGCAGCACAAGGAAAATCTTGCAAAGGCAACAATTAAGAAGACTTCAAGGTTTTCAAGAAAACATAAGCGATTTTGCATGGAGGAGAACTGCTTAACACAAATCTTACACGCGAAATACAAACACATGATACAGCACTCAGGATGCGCGTACACATCCTGACATGTTATTTAGACTAGCGTACTACTCCGGAAGGCAGCAAACACACCAATACAAACTAGCGTACAGATAAAACAGCACATCATACAAGCAGGCATAACGCGCGGCTACTCGATGCTCTCAGTCGGAGATGGTGAAGATTTCCTTTCCCTTGCCGATGGCAAGACTCAGCGGTCCAGGAGAATCCACCTCCACCTCCTCTCTAGCTGGCTCCTGGCGCGTGACGCTGCGCTGCGGTGACGGTGCGGGAGCGACGGGCGGCAGAGCGGGTGCGGCAGGCGGTGCGGCTCTGACTGGAGTAGGAGCGATGACTCGGTCAAACTCCTCAGTGGTAGGCAGACGGCGAGCAGTGGCCAAAACGGCCGGTGCATACGAGGCTGAAGACGAGACGAATGTCAGAGGCGGTGCCGTGTGGAGAAGCTCCTTCCTGCTGGCAGGACCGCCCCGGACTAAGTCCATGCGGGCAGCCACAAGATCGTCGACGAGGTTGTCGAAAGACTCCTCCAGAGCCTTGAGATACTCCACAACCATCTCGATGGCTTCATCTCGCTCTCCCCGATGGCAGGCGAATGCATAGTGACTGGTGTAAGGCACATGGCATGGGAGGTAGCGGTAGCGACGAGTCTTCATCGTAGGAAGGATGTCCCGAAGGCGAGCTATCGCCTCACGGGCAGCCATCTGCATGGCATGCCTCTCCGTAGGCATGGCCCTTCCCACAAAACGGAAGTGGCGAGTTGCAGAGCGTCCTCCCTTGAATTGCACCACAGCTTGGTGCATAGACACGTCGTCACTGAGCTTGTGTTGATAGAGTGTGAACTCCGGGCGAGCTGCTGGCCCGATCGCGAGCTTGGTGATGGAGACGAGGAGCTTGACAAACCCCTCGGGTACGTTCGTGAACACTCGATTCTCACAGCTGCTGCCAGCCATCTACAAAAGTAGGCAAAAATTCTAAGTAGTCATGTCATAAATTTATGATGACCAACAGAAAATAGCTATAATTGTAAAATGCTGAAAAAAGCACAAAAGACGCTAATAACCGATTAGCGACCTTACCTAGTGGCTTCCTACAGTCAGCCTAGCTCTGATACCAAGCTTGTCACGACCGGTTTTTCAATAAAATAATTATTGAGAGACCAATCCCTTTTACGGACCAGTAAGGAAGAATTCCTTCTCACTGGTAGACAATGTCTTGGTCACAGAAGAAAAATACCAGGAGTACTAAATATAATACAAGGTTGAGCGTGGACTGCCCAACAATTTATTACATGCACGCCGATAAAACAAGACGGCGGATAGGGTGGCATACTACTAACTCACGATAATGACGGTGATGGAAATATCACCGCGAAGCGAGTGATATGACTCCTGAAGACTACAGCTCTTCGAGTGTCGGAGTGAGGCTCGAGGAGACTTATTGCGGGTGGCGGAAGCGTATATAATACAAGTGACCAATATCCGGGATCGCGCAGGACTGACTGGGACTCCTCTAGGCGTCGGACACGCTATCAAACTCTTCATCCAAGAGATCGCCTTCGTCAACATCTGGCCAAATCAACAAGCCAGGTGAGTACTATGAAAGTACTCGCAAGACAGTTTGGACATAAGATATAACGAATGTAAACATGAAGCATATGAACAATTTATCCAGTGCGTTCAGACATAGAGATAATAAATACTGGGTGCCAAGCGAGGGTCTGAATGACGCCTCGAGCGGAAACTGCAGAATAGTAGTACTAGTGCCAAACGAGTGTCTGAAAGACTCCTCGAGAGGAAACTGCGAGAATAATAATACTGGTGCCAAACGAGTGTCTGAAAGACTCCTCGAGAGGAAACTGCGAGAATAATAATACTGATGCCAAACGAGTGTCTGAAAGACTCCTCGAGAGGAAACTACGAGAATAATAATACTGATGCCAAACGAGTGTCTGAATGACTCCTCGAGAGGAAAATGCAAGAATAATAATAATGCCACAGTCGGACGTCTGAGCGACATCACATAAAGGGCTTACATTTAAAGTGAGAAACAAAAGACACGCCGCAGTCGGACGTCTGAGGGACGTCACATAAAGGGCTTACATTTAAAGTAAGAAACAAAAGACACGCTGCAGTCGGACGTCTGAGCGACGTCACATAAAGGGCTTATATTGCAGTTCAATAATTTAATAGTTCGGGAACATAATTTATCACAAGTACGAGATGAATAAAATTTTTAGTCCATCCATAGGAATAATAATTAAACTGGATTTACCACTTGAGCTTGTTCACCGGGGACAAATTTTCCACGCGGATAGATATGGATATACTGATTACACTACTTGATCATGGATACGATGATTTGGAAGGAATTGACTCTGCAGAGTTTGTACTTAACCACAGCCAACGGATTTCAGTAGTCACGGGGACTAGTTCCGTCTATGGTGTTTTGGAAGAAACACGTCTAACCAGTGCACACCCAATTCAACCTTCCGAAGCCAGGGACCACCCTCGGCAACGTTCAAGAAAAACCTTGAGACGGGGAGGCTACAACCTCACGTAGCATGGGATCAAATTTCTATACGCGTGCTCTAAGGGGGTGCCCCCCCTCTCGGTCCCAACCGGAAACACCCATGCCCCCTGACCGGATGACTGGCTTTAATCCTGGGCCAAGGTACCATCATCCCGGCCTCTCTGTTTGGTGTGTACACGGAAAGAGGTTACCAACTTACTAAACCGCATCCTGGCAAATGAAACATGTGGTAGCACGGAAGGGGGAAAGGACGATAACGTGACTCCGTCCACGTTAACGTCGGAGAAAGTCGGATGACGCAAGGCTGGTATGCTACAACAGTACCACCTTGCTGCCCTTCATGTCACCACATGATTATGCCATCTCTCATCAGAGATCATCGCAACTTTGGAACATGCGGGGAAAAGGACGATAACGTGACTCCGTCCACGTTAACGTCGGAGAAAGTCGGATGACGCAAGGCTGGTATGCTACAACAGTACCACCTTGCTGCCCTTCATGTCACCACATGATTAGGCCATCTCTCATCAGAGATCATCGCAACTTTGGAACATGCGGGGAAAAGGACGATAACGTGACTCCGTCCACGTTAATGTCAGAGAAAGTCGGATGACGCAAGGCTGGTATGCTACAACAGTACCACCTTGCTGCCCTTCATGTCACCACATGATTAGGCCATCTCTCATCAGAGATCATCGCGACTTTGGAACATGCGGGTAGTTGCCTTACAAGCAACGAGGTATTTACCGACACTCATATGCCACGCACAAACCTTCAAGCAAACATGCAAAACACTTATCATATCAAATGTTCAAACATGCTTGCCTGGTTCGGAGAAGTCGTGGTCTAGCTCGGCGAAGTTCGCGGCTCCGTCACCTCTTCCGGAACCTACGGCAATCATGAAAACGGGTACTAACATAAAAACCAACGCGTACTCAGAAACTTTTCCAAATATTTTTCAAATAAATCCCATAAAAAACAAGACAAAATTTGGAGATTGTCAGAAAAAGAATCACTCAAAAATCCCTTTTTATTAAAAAGTTATAAAGGTTTCTGTCCAGGGACTTATCTGTAATGAAACGGAAAAGTTCCAGGGTTTTAACTGAGAAAACAGAAAACGGTTCGATTGGAAATACGCAAGCTCAAGAGAGGAAACGTATTTTGCCCGAAGGCGCCAACAGAAAACGGTTCGCGAAAGAATAGAACAGAGGCTGACATGCGGGGTCCACATGTCAGGTTTGAAAAGCTCGCCGGCGCCCGAAGACTGCGGTGGACGCCGGCGTCGAACCACGGCGAGTTAGGAGGATCGGAGGGTACCAAGAGCTTCAGCGTGTTCTTCCGCGTCGGTGGGTGGTGGACTCGACCAACGGGGAGCACCACGTCGACGGCGACACTATCTCCGGCGGACGGCGGCTCGGGTGATGGTGGGGAACTCCGGTGGAGGGCTGCAAACTACGAACTGAAGCGCGGGTCAGGAGGAGGGATGTAAAGTGAAGCTACTGGCAAGAGAAGGGAGGCGGAGGTGCACACACGGGGGCGAATCGAGCTGGATCCCGTGGCGGGTCGCGGCGGCCGGAGTCGAGGAAGGAGACCTCCTCGGGGCTCTTCCAGTGGCTAGGCGTGCTCTAGGTGGAGTGCAGGGATGGTGGGTGCTCGAATTGAAGCTCGGGGCCTCTATTTATAGGCGGATCGACGGGGTGGCCGTGAACGGAGAATCTCCGGCGAGCGATTACGGCGAGCAGTGGATTGGCAGGAGGTTTGAGTGGCCGGGCAGCATCAGTGGAGGTTACTGGAGTCATTCCACAGCTAAACGGAGTTGGTCTTGGCGTAATGGCGTCGGTCCACGGTGAGGTGACCGCACGGGCTCGACGGCGGCAGAGAGTGTGCTCCGCGCCCTGCGGTTCACGACGAGAGCGGCAGTGCATTCGGGGGAGTGGAAGGCCACGCGGCGAGCTCCGGTGGCTTGGGCGGCGCTGGGTCGCGCCGTCAGCGTCGTGCCTCCCGCTGGCGGCCGCAAAGCCGCCGCTGGCGTCGGTGACGGGGCGGCGCACCTTCTGCTGCTCGTCGCTGACGTCCGCAAGGTGCCAGGCGTTCGTGCGGGGTAGGAACAAGGGGGGGGGGACGAGGAGCAAGGCGACACAGTGGCACTGGCAAGATCGACAACCATCTCTGAAGAAAATGACAGTAAGCCACTGAACTGTTCTCTGAATTTTCTGAACCTGAATTTGACAATGCACTGCAGGTGCTCGACAGAATGATTTGGCTACGTGATAAATTTTTCTGGGGCAGTAACTTGGTGAAGTGACCACTCAATGCACCCAGAGGCTGCCTGATTTTTCTTGGAATTTTTGGAGAAGGATTTGAATGAATTTCTCCAAATTTGACAAATCTGGTCCAAACTGGCAGCAAGTGTAGTTTGAAAATTTTGAACTGAAGACCAGTGGATCTTCATGGATCTTGGTTGAGGGTTCAAAGGACTAGGGAGGAGAGTTGGTTTGGGGGCAAAAATCAAAACAGAAAGTAGAGTTCCTTTGTAAATCACCAATGGATAGAATAGAAGGCAGAAATTTATTTGAATAAGATTTAAATGGAAAAATAAGCATAGGGGAGGTTCAACTTGCTGGATTAGATGCCAAACATGATCCAAAGATGAGGGGAGGGTTAGGAGAGAGTATTTGCACTAAGGCCATGGCAAGAGGGAAATGTTGAAAGTGGTAGAGGATTATTCCAAAAGCCATGGTGCAAATTTCAAAGGCATTTTCAAAAGGCATTTTCCCAAGTGAAAAGTATTTGTCTTGAGTCCAGATGAAAAGCTAGAACCTCCAAGACCAATAGACAGATCTTGGGTGAATCCAAATAAAACTTTTGCCATATAAAAAAAATATTTGAAAGGGAGAGTTCTTTAAAAAAAAATTTGAAGTCACCTCCCTCAAGTCAAATAAAAATCTTTTGAAAAATCCAAATAAAAACTTGGGTGTTACACAATTCTGTGTCCAATATATGCAACTTCCAAGTGTTCTGCGAAGTCTACCTTGGAGAAGAGCCCAGCCTGCTGCTCTTCAGAGAGCTCTTCTACCTGAACCGCCAGAACGAGTGCGCCAACGGGCCAAGTTTGGAACTTGGCGGAATCTCCATTCAGCGACGGAGAGACTGCCTCTTCCCTTACGCCGAGCCGCCAAGCCACCCAAAGGACTGGAACCAGACGTGGTTCTACTTCCAAGACACGTCGCCGGCTGACGAGAGCCCGCTGCCTGGCTTTCGCCCCACGCGTCTGGAACCAACACACCCTCTGTCAGACAAGCTAACTCAAGCGGAGCGCCAACCTCTGCTCCCCACCATTAACAAGATCAAGGCTCTCCTGGGCAATGGTCTCAATGGAATTGACCTGGTCCGGGTCTGGATCTCGTGGCGGGTGATCCCCTTGAGCCGCCGCCCCGGCTTAATGTGTGAGTACACAGGCCGGAAAGATAACCCCCTGCGACATAGCCGCAACGATCTTCCTGAAGACGTTGCTGAGGACATGACCAAGGCTCTCTTGAACGAGAGCTTGGCAGACTGCGGGAGGACCGGCTTAAGTCCCTTCTGCAAGACCAACCCGGCCCCAGCGGTAAGCCGCTGATCTGGACATCTTATTTTCTTCCGTAGATAGCTTTCATCTGAACCTTAAGAAATCGTCATTGTATTCTTCAGGCCGATGACAAATTCTGGAAGGTCAAATATGACCATGAGGCGGCCAAGAAGGCCAGGAAGGCTAAGAAAGCCGCCAAGAGAGCCGCTCCCCGCAAGAAGGGAAGTAGGCCTACTGCTTCAGAGCTGCTGCAACTAAGCGACAGCTCCGAGTCAGAGGTAACCCCTGAACCTGTAAGCTCTTGTTGTATTTGTTGTTTATTTCTGTCCACCTTATCAATACTGTTCATCAACAGGATGACACCGGAGCAAGTAACTCGGTGGTTGAAGAGGTAATGACACTTTCCTCTGACTCGGAGCCCTTGCCAAGGCTGAAAGTCCGAAGGGTAACCCGGAAAGTAAGATTTTCTCATCCTTTAGCTTATCAAGATCCTCAATTTCTTTTGAAGCAACAGATTCATGAGAGCCGGCGGCACACCCGGACCAACAAGGACGCTGACCTCTCCTCCGGCTTACCTGATGCATCGAGGAAACGCCGAACCGAGGTTATCTCCAACTTGTACCCTTTTCATCCTTTGGCGGGTGTTATACGTCAACCGCTCAATTCTTCTGATTCAAACTACCAGGAAACCTCACCCTCCTCTGGTGAATCGATGCAATCAAACCTGCCGGCCTTCAAGACCGTACCCGGGTAACGATGATCATCTCTTGTTGTGCTTATCTTTGCTCATACCTTTGTACTAAACTTTTTGTCCTTTCAGTGCCCAGGCAAAGCTCACCAAGAGGGCGAAAAAGAACAAGCCGGTCGAAGAGCCGGACTTGCCCGAACCGGAGGTAGCAGCTCAAGAACCGCCAGCTGCCTCTGCTCCCGAAGCCACCGCTCCAACCGACAAGCCAACCGCAGAAGCTTCTGCTAACCCGGAGACCTCCAGCCCGGCTCAGCCGGTCAATGACCCGGACGTGGTAATCACCCGGACGGAGTTTGTTGAGCCGGGGAGACCTACTGCGCTGGCCAAGTGCTCCACCAAGGAGGAGTTGCTAGAGCGCCGCCGGGCTAATCTGGACCTCACCGACTACGCAAATCTGAACATCGGAGAGATCGTCTCCGGCTATGTCAGTCAGGTGCACAAGAGCCGGGATGTAGAGATCGGCATGGTGAACCAGATTCAGCAGAAGTCTGAGGTACCACTCTTCTTTCTTCTTGCTTATTGCATAGTTATCTTGTTATTCTTACCATACTCTAGCCCCCAAGTCTACTACTTATGATAGAATATGTTGTAGACTTAAGTTCCGGCTTACTCGCTTGAACCGGTAATTTGTAAATAGAAACGTTCGATATGCATTAGCCCCCAAGTCCCAAGTGTCTTTGCTTGGAAAGTGCTTGGGACTTTAAAATTGCATAATAACTGTTCATCCTATAACCCGGAAATTATGCAGGTTGCTTGCAAGAAGTTTGAAGCTGACATCTCCGATCTGAAGACCCGCCTGAGGACGCAAGAAACTGAGACCCGGAAGGCCAATGCCAAATTTGTGTCCAGTATTGCTGTGCAAGAAAAGCTGAAGACGGACTTTGACGCTGAACGAAAAGCTTGGGCCGAAGAGAAGGCTACTCTGGTGAACCGGGCCGAACAGGCGGAAAAGGCTCTGACGGAAAGAACCACCGAACTCGCCGGTTTAAAGCGCCACGTGTCACAGATGGTCGCCGCAATCTTCGGTAAGTCATTCCACCGGCTCTCATCCAGTCCATAATCTTTATGTCTCATAACCCATCATTGCCAGCGGCTTATCTTCCTCTGTTTAAACAGGTCCCAGAAGCGCCAACCTCAACCAAAGTGTGCTGACCAAGTTGAAGGCCGTGTACACCCTGGTGGAGCAACTCTACACCGGGTCACAGCGCGCCTTGGCCGTGGTGGCCCTATCCAATGAGGTGCCGACTCACCTGGCGGAAGTTCTTCGCCGGCTTGCCGTTCTTCCTCAGCGTGTCCAAGAGCTGTGACGGGCCTCTGCAAGAGCCAGGGCCATAGCTGCTCTGAGCCGGGCCAAGGCGTTCCTTCCAGAATTAGACCCGGCGGACATTGCCCTTGGCTATCCCAGCTTGAAGGAAAACGGCACCCCCTTTGACCAAAGGGACTTTGCAGCCTGCGTGAAGATCGTACGCCCAGTGGCCACTCTGATTGGAAATGACATGGATCTGACCAAGTACCAGCCGGGTTACGACGCAGAGAATCAGAGGATTCCCACTCCGCGTTATGAAGCCATCAGCTTAGTCCCGCCGACTCGTAAGCACACCTTTGCCCCGGAAATTGACCCGGCCGGGTTAATTGACGAGGAAGCTCGATTTGAAGCTCTGAGCGGCATTGACTGGAAATCGTCAACCTTCCAGGTCTTGGGAACAGCCGGAGGAGCGGAGAGGGATGAGCCGGAAGCGTCGACCCAGCAAGCATCTTAACTCTGTAGGCGGCTTATTTAAACAATGCTTCACCCTTTTGGACTCGATGAGTCTTGTAATAGAATAGGACCAACACTTTAATTTTGCCGTGCCATCGTGCACGTGTTGAATGCTGAATTCCATTGAAGTTGCTTCCTTATATTTCTCCGGGTCATAATTTGATCATTCATTTCCCTTAAACTCAAATAGTTGCCTTTAACTATCCTGCATAGAAAGACAAATCACAAGTCTCTAGGCGGCTTACCGCACTGAGAATCATAGTTTTATACATATAACCCGGAATATGAATCAAAAAAGACTGGTCCTCAATTATGTCCTTGATATACCCGTAATAACACACTTACCGGCCTGCAAGCACACTTCCGGCTTATATAACCCGGGTAATAAGGTTGGTACCTCAATTCCGGTTTACTAGTCTTAATAACGCCGATTGTATTCGACTAGTACTGTAAATCAAAGTTAAGCCGGCAAAGTGAGACCCGCCGTGTACACTTGAAATAATCAGAAGAACTCGCTATAAATCAGAAAAACTTAGGGGCTTCCGGTTCGAATACGACCAGAGACCCGTCCCAAAGGGGTTATGCTAGGATTCGAATGCGATCATATAGCCCCCAGTGGGTGTGGCGATGCCAATCAAGAGGGTACCGACAGCTATGTTCTCTTTGGTTCAAATACGACCCATGTTTGAACAGGAAGCCCCCAAATGACCTTAAGAATTGTTTAACAACGCTGATTCGAATACGATCCACGTCGGTTCCCAAAGGGGGTTGAACTGTGATTCAGATATGATCAAAGAAAAACTCCCCAATGAGCTCGGCACTTTGCCAATCAAATGGGTATCGACAGCTATGTTCTCTTTGGTTCGAATACGACCTATGTTTGAACAGGAAGCCCCAAGTGACTATATTGCGTATGGCTAGATTCGAATACGATCATAGGCCGGATCCCCCTTCAAGTTATCATGTGATCTTGCAATGAAAACAACACGTTCACCTTTGGAGGAGAAAAAGGACAGAGGTCCTGCTTTATTGCTTATCATAATATATACATGGCTTAGAGAAATATGTACATTATGAGAGCCGGTGGCTCAAGTGTAATAAGGCCGAAGCTGAGCTATGTTCCACGGCCGACGGGTCTCTTCCTCCGACTTACGTGAATCTTTGTGCTCCCGAATGTCAATGAGGTAATATGACCCGTTGTGCAAATTCTTGCTGACCACAAAGGGCCCTTCCCAAGGCGGGGATAGCTTGTGCGCATCTGTTTGATCTTGGATGAGCCGGAGCACCAGATCGCCTTCCTGGAAGACCCGGGATTTAACCCGGCGACTATGATAACGGCGCAGGTCCTGTTGGTAAATCGCTGAGCGAGCTGCTGCCACATCACGCTGTTCGTCCAACAAGTCAAGAGCATCTTGGCGCGCTTGTTCATTATCCACCTCAACATAAGCCGCCACTCGAGGCGAGTCATGACGGATGTCACTGGGGAGGACTGCTTCCGCTCCATAAACCATGAAGAAAGGCGTGAAACCTGTAGACCTGTTAGGAGTAGTGTTGATGCTCCACAACACGGAGGGTAACTCCTCCACCCAACAACCCGGCGTCCGTTGTAAAGGGACCAAAAGCCGGGGTTTGATGCCTTTCAGAATCTCCTGATTAGCCCTCTCAGCTTGACCATTGGATTGAGGGTGAGCCACTGATGAAACATCAAGTCTAATATGCTCTCGTTGACAAAACTCCTCCATGGCGCCTTTGGATAGATTGGTACCATTGTCAGTTATAATGCTGTGTGGAAAGCCAAAGTGAAAGATCACCTTTTTCATAAACTGAACTGTCGTGGCTGCATCACACTTGCTAACTGGCTCTGCTTCAACCCACTTGGTAAATTTGTCAACTGCCACCAAGAGGTGGGTCTTCTTATCCTTGGACCTTTTAAAAGGCCCAACCATATCAAGCCCCCAGACCGCAAAGGGCCAAGTAATTGGGATCATCCTCAGCTCCTGAGCCGGCACATGAGCCCGTCGCGAGAACCTTTGGCAACCATCACATTTACTGACCAAGTCCTCTGCATCAGCATGAGCCGTCAGCCAATAAAAACCATGACGAAAAGCCTTGGCCACAAGAGACTTTGAGCCGGCGTGATGGCCACAATCCCCTTCATGAATCTCACGCAAGACCTCTTGACCTTCCTCAGGGGAGACACAACGCTGGAACGCTCCCGTAACACTGCGGCGATGCAACTCACCGTTGATAACAATCATTGACTTAGACCGCCGGGTTATTTGTCTGGCCAAAGTTTCATCCTCAGGCAAATCTCCCTGGGTCATGTAAGCCAGATAGGGCACTGTCCAGTCCGGGATGATGTGGAGAGCCGCCACCAGTCGTGCCTCCGGGTCAGGGACATCCAAGTCTTCCTCTGTAGGCAACTTAACAGAAGGGTTATGCAGGACGTCCAGGAAAATATTAGGCGGCACCGGTTTTCGCTGAGAGCCCAGCCGGCTTAAAGCAACAGCCGCCTCGTTCTTCCTGCGATCGATGTGCTCTACTTGGTAACCCTGAAAGTTCCCAGCAATGGCATCAACTTCACGGCGATAAGCCGCCATGAGAGGGTCCTTGGAGTCCCACTTTCCTGATACTTGTTGAGCCACCAAGTCTGAGTCGCCGAAGAACCTTACCCGGCTCAAGCTCATCTCCATAGCCATCCGAAGACTGTGGAGCAAGGCCTCGTACTCAGCTACATTGTTGGTGCAAGGAAACATCAACTGTAGCACATAATGGAACTTGTCACCTTTAGGGGAAGCCAATACGACTCCAGCCCCCGAGCCCTCCAATTGCCTGGACCCATCGAAGTGAATAGTCCAATATGTGTTATCCAGCTTTTGTTCGGGCACTTGTAGCTCTGTCCAATCATTGATGAAATCCACCAAGGCCTGAGATTTAACAGCAGTGCGTGGCACGTATTTCAGACCATGAGGTCCGAGCTCTATAGCCCACTTAGCCACTCTCCCTGTGGCCTCTCTGTTTTGAATGATATCTCCAAGGGGGGCAGAACTGACCACAGTGATGGGGTGACCCTGGAAATAATGCTTAAGCTTCCGGCTTGCCATGAACACACCATAAACAAGCTTCTGCCAATGCGGATATCGCTGCTTGGACTCAATGAGCACTTCGCTGAGATAATAAACCGGCCGCTGAACCGGATGCTCCTTACCCTCTTCCTTGCGCTCCACCACCACACACCGACGGCTCGTGTGTTAGCAGCCACATGTAGCAATAAAGGCTCCTTGTCAACCGGAGCAGCAAGGACTGGGGGCTCCGCCAGCTATCTCTTCAAATCCTCAAAAGCAGTATTAGCTGCATCGTTCCAGACAAAGTCATCAGTTTTCTTCATCAACTGATATAATGGCATGGCCTTCTCCCCCAAACGGCTTATAAAACGGCTTCAAGAAGCGATACGACCCGCCAGGCGCTGGACGTCGTTTATACACGCTGGCTTAGCCAGGGAGGTGATAGCCTTGATCTTCTCCGGGTTAGCTTCAATGCCTCTGTTAGAAACCAAGAAACCCAAGAGCTTGCCTGCAGGAACACCAAAAACACACTTGGCCGGGTTAAGCATCATCTTGTAGACCCGGAGATTATCAAAGGTTTCCCTCAGATCATTTATCAAGGTTTCCTCCTTCCTGGATTTAACCACAATATCATCCACATAAGCATGAACGTTGCGCCCAATCAGGTTATGAAGACAGTTCTGCACGCAACGCTGATAAGTCGCCTGTGCACTCTTGAGTCCAAAGGGCATAGACACATAGCAGAAGGCTCCAAAGGGAGTGATGAACGCCGTCTTCTCCTGGTCCTTAACCGCCATTTTAATCTGATGATATCCAGAATAAGCATCCAAGAAACTTAGGCGCTCACAACCCGCCGTAGCATCAATGATTCGATCAATACGGGGAAGGGCGAAAGGATCAGCCGGACACGCCTTGTTCAAGTCCGTGTAGTCCACACACATCCGCCAGGTGCCGTTCTTCTTGAGTACGAGCACCGGGTTAGCTAACCACTCTGGGTGAAAGACTTCAGCAATAAACCCGGCCGCCAAGAGCCGGGCCACCTCTTCACCAATAGCTTTCCGCCTTTCTTCATTAAACCGCCGAAGGAATTGCCTGACCGGCTTAAATTTCGGATCAACATTGAGAGTGTGCTCAGCGAGTTCTCTAGGTACACCTGGCATGTCAGAAGGTTTCCATGCAAAAATGTCCCTATTCTCACGGATGAACTCGATGAGCGCGCTTTCCTATTTTGGATCCAGATTGGCACTGATGCTAAACTGCTGAGATGAATCACCTGGAACGAAATCAACAAGTTTAGTCTCATCAGCCGACTTAAATTTTATTGCCGGCTCATGCTCCGTAGTCGGCTTTTTCAGAGAGGTCATATCTGTGGGGTCAACATTGTCCTTGTAGAATTTTAACTCCTCTGTTGCACAAACAGATTCTGCATAAGCTGCATCAGCTTCCTCACACTCCAAGGCCACCTTCCGGCTGCCATGAACCGTAATGGTCCCATTGAGACCCGGCATCTTGAGCTGTAAATACACGTAACACGGCCGTGCCATGAACTTGGCGTAAGCCGGCCGCCCGAATATGGCATGATACGGGCTTCTTATCTTGACCACCTCAAAGGTCAATTTTTCCACCCTGTAGTTGTGCTCGTCTTCAAAGGCCACTTCCAACTCAATCTTGCCGACTGGATAAGCCGACTTACCAGGTACCACACCATGGAAAATAGTGTTTGACTGGCTGAGGTTCTTATCAATCAACCCCATACGATGGAAAGTCTCATAATAGAGGATGTTGATGCTGCTGCCTCCATCCATGAGCACCTTAGTGAACTTATATCCTCCCACCTGAGGAGCCACCACCAAGGCCAAGTGATCCGGATTATCCACCCAGGGAGGGTGATCCTCCCTACTCCACACTATAGGCTGCTCAGACCACCGCAAGTAACGCGGAACCGCCGGCTCAACAGCATTCACAGCCCTCTTATGAAGCTTCTGATCTCGCTTACACAGACTGGTGGTAAACACATGATACTGTCCACCGCTAAGCTGCTTTGGATTGGTCTGATAACCCCCCTGCTGCTGTTGATGACCCTGGCCAGACTGCTGATTAAAGCCCCCTTGACCGTTCTGCGGATTAGAATTTGAGCCGCCGCCCGAGCCATGAAAGCCGCCGGCGCCTGAGCCACCGCTCGGGCCATTGTTGCCGTTGAAGGCGTTGGAATTCTTAAAAGCCTTCATGATTGCACAATCCTTCCATAGATGAGTAGCTGGCCTCTCTCTAGAGCCATGCCTTGGGCAGGGCTCATTCAACAGTTGCTCCAGCGTCGGGCCTGACCCACCGGCTCGGGGAGGGGGCCTCCCCTTGCGTCTCTGGCTATTACCCCTGGCGTTGGCCACGAACTCTAGGCTGCCGTCGGCCTTACGCTTGCCACTTCCTTGGTTCCCCGGGTTATGCTGAGGACCCTTGCCATTGTCGTTCTTCTTTCCCTTCCCTGTCCTTTCATCGTCTGAAGCGGGGTCCTTGGTACTATCAGAATCGGCGTACTTGACGAGAGCCGCCATCAGCGTACCCATACCATTGCAGTCGCGCTTAAGCCGCCCGAGCTTCATTTTCAGGGGCAGAAAACGACAATTTTCCTCCAACATTAAGACTGCAGAACCGGCATCCATCTTAGCCGATGAATGTATGATCTCTTTGACCCGGCGAACCCAATGTGTCGTAGACTCACCCTCCTGCTGTTTACAGTTAGTCAAATCCACTATTGACATAGACTACCTACAGGTGTCTTTGAAGTTTTGTATGAACCGGGCTTTTAGCTCAGCCCAAGACCCGATGGAATTCGGCGGTAGCGCTTTCAACCAAGTGCGGGCAGGCCCATCCCGCATCATGGTGAAGTACTTGGACATCGCCGCTTCACTGACCTCCAGCAGTTCCATGGCCATCTCGTAACTTTCGATCCAGGCCCCGAGTTGTAAGTCAGCTGTGTAATTAGGCACCTTCCTAGGGCCTTTGAAGTCTTTGGGTAGACGTTCATTGCGGAGAGCTGGCACTAAGCAAGGGACACCTCCAGTCCTCGGAGGGATACCCACATCGACGGAAGTCGTCGGATAAGCCGGGGGGGTCTGGTAAGCCGTCAACTGAGGCACCTGCTCCGCCTCTTGCCGCGCTCTGTCTTGGTCTGCTGCGTGAAAGGCTTGGTTATGAACCGGGCCATGGCCAGGGGGCGGGTCATGGCGTCGAACATTACTTGAGCCGGTCGCTGAGACCATGTGTCTGCTATAACTCGGGCTCCGGCCTGGACGAGGGGTCGAGTGGATCCTGTCCCGGCTGTAAGAGTACGCCTCTTGCTGTGCCAGCGCTGTCTGAAGGAGTTCCCTGACCCGGCGGGTTTCAATAGCCGTTGGAGAGTCGCCGTCAATTGGGAGGGCCGCTAGCCGTGCTGCTGCGGCGACCATGTTCTCCAGCGGGTTAGCATAATGACCCGGTGGTATCGGCACATACTGAGGCGGGGCAGGGTTCACCCGGGGAGGCCCCATCACTTGTGGCTGAACAGGGGTCCCAGACCCGGGCACTATGATCCCTGGCGGGTTACTAGACCCTGCACCTGGCGTGTCGAAGAGGTTTCGAGGATCGTAAACCGGAGGGAGTCGAGATTGGGCCTTTTGATGCCTCCTTCTCATGACCTCATTGGACGCGTTCTGATCCATCGTGAGCCGGAAGGACTGCGCCTGAATCAACTGAGTTTGGGCGTCGAGAGCCGCTCTCTCCGCAGCCATCCTGATCCCTTCCACTGCTAGATCATCTTTGGCTTTCGCGAGATCTAACTTTAACTGCGCCACCTCCGCGTCATGCTGAGCTTGATCCGCCGGGTCAACCGCGGCGGTCAACAGGGCCGTCATCTTGTCCGTGAGATCCATCAGCACCTGAGCCGGCGAGGGCACCGGGTTTCCCGCCCCAGCAGCAGGGTTCTGAACAGGCTGCGCACCGGCCATGAAGATTCCAACCCGGCTCGGCAACTCAAATGGGTCCGGAATACTGTCACCATCGGAACAACCCATGAGCCTGCCATCTTGAAGTTGATACAACGAGTCTGACTCATCTGTGGACGACTTGCCGTCAGAGCCGGCGGCCGTCTCATCACCAGATCTAGGTCCATCAGAGAGCCATCCATGGATACATCCCACAAAAGCATGCTTCAAGGCTGGAAGGGGCCGGGCGGGTCGTGCGCGCTGAGCCGTCTCGATGAGATCGGCGCAGTGGTCCGGCTCCGGGCCCGGCTCGCCAATCTTGCCAATGAAAACATGAATTCCGCCGAAGGGGACCCGGTATCCGTACTCAATTGAGCCGGCGTCGGGGCCCCAGTTTGCATCGTCGATGTAGAGCTTGCCGCGACGACTCCTAGTCATCCGGCCCACAGCGTATCCCTTGAGCCCTTCGAAGCTACCCTTCAAGAACTCAAATCCACCGTGCGCTGGCCCCACAGTGGGCGCCAACTGTCGTGGAATTGTCACGGCAGATGTCCTCAAGCTAGGACTTAGTCGTGGAGCCATCGCCGCTAGGAAGCTTGAAGGGGTTAAACGGGACAAGGAACACGAGGGTTTATACTGGTTCGGCCCCTTACGGTGAAGGTAAAAGCCTACGTCCAGTGGAGGTGGTATTGATTAGGGTTTCGATGACCAGGGAGCTTAACTGCTATGCCTGGCTCTCGATCAGATCTTTCTTGTCCCTAAACCGCTGCCGGGTCGTCCCTTTATATAGAGAGGTTGACGCCCAGCAGCTTCTGAGAGTCCCGGCCGGCTCATAAGAGTGTCCGGCTCGGACTCTCAACTATTCTTCCCTTACACTACAAGTTCTACCATAATGACGGTTGTAACCACGGGCGGTAAGCCATCTCCGGGTCTTAAGCCCATCTTTGGCCCACCGTCTTCAAGCTTGGCGCCGGGCTTCAGGTGATGATCCTTATATGTAACCCGGCCCCTCCTGGCGGGTGACTCTAAGGTTTATATCCTCAACACCTACCTAAGCCTTTTTCCCTTGGGTTTTCGCGAGCCCGAGGGTCATCTTTATTTAACCCCCCCCCCCCGGGCCAGTGCTCCTTCGAGTGTTGGTCCGAACCAAGCAGCCTGCGGGGCCACCTCGGGGAAACTCGAGGCCTGGTTTTACTCGTAGCTTGACTTATCCGGTGTGCCCTGAGAACGAGATATGTGCAGCTCCTATCGGGATTTGTCAGCACATTCGGGCGGCTTTGCTGGTCTTGTTTTACCATTGTCGAAATGTCTTGTAAACCGGGATTCCGAGACTGATCGGGTCTTCCCGGGAGAAGGAATATCCTTCGTTGACCGTGAGAGCTTATAATGGGCTAAGTTGGGACACCCCTGCAGGGTATTATCTTTCGAAAGCCGTGCCCGCGGTTATGTGGCAGATGGGAATTTGTTAATGTCCGGTTGTAGAGAACTTGACACTTGACTTAATTAAAATACATCAACCGCGTGTGTAGCCGTGATGGTCTCTTTTCGGCGGAGTCCGGGAAGTGAACACGGTTTGGGTTATGTATGAGCGTAAGCAGTTTCAGGATCACTTCTTGATCATTTCTAGCTTCGCGACCGTTGCGTTGCTCCTCTTCTCGCTCTTATTTGCGTATGTTAGCCACCATATATACTTAGTGCTTGCTGCAGCTCCACCTCATTATCCCATCCTTCCTATAAGCTTAAATAGTCTTGATCTCGCGGGTGTGAGATTGCTGAGTCCTCGTGACTCACAGATTCTACCAAAACAGTTGCAGGTGCCGACGACACTAGTGCAGGTGATTCAACCGAGCTCAAGTGGGAGTTTGACGAGGAACTTGGTCGTTACTATGTTTCGTTTCCTGATGATCAGTAGTGGAGCCCAGTTGGGACGATCGGGGATCTAGCATTTGGGGTTATCTTCTTTTCATTTGGACTTGACCGTAGTCGGTCTATGTGTGTATTTTGGATGATGTATGAATTTATTTATGTATTGTGTGAAGTGGCGATTGTAAGCCAACTCTCTTTATCCCATTCTTGTTCATTACATGGGATTGTGTGAAGATGACCCTTCTTGCGACAAAACCTACAACGCGGTTATGCCTCTAAGTCGTGCCTCGACACGTGAGAGATATAGCCGCATCATGGGCGTTACACTTTCGGATCTGAATATTCATAACACAATTAAGAAGAATTACATTGAAATTATGCCAAGTAGCACTCCGCATCAAAAATTCTGTTTTTATCATTTACCTACTCGAGGACGAGCAGGAATTAAGCTTGGGGATGCTTGATACGTCTCCAACGTATCTATAATTTTTGATTGCTCCATGCTATATTATCTACTGTTTTGGACATTATTGGGTTTTATTATTCACTTTTATATTATTTTTGGGACTAACCTATTAACCGGAGGCCCAGCCCAGAATTGCTGTTTTTGCCTATTTCAGAGTTTCGCAGAAAAGGATATCAAACGGAGTCCAAGCGGAATGAAACCTTCGGGAACGTGATTTTCAGAACGAATATGATCCAGGAGACTTGGACCCTACGTCAAGAAACAAAAGAGGAGGCCACGAGGTATGGGGGCGCGCCTACCCCCCAGGGTGCGCCCTCCACCCTCGTGGGCCCCCTGTTGCTCCACCGACGTACTCCTTCCTCCTATATATACCTATGTACCCCCAAACGATCAGATACGGAGCCAAAAACCTAATTCCACCGCCGCAACCTTCTGTACCCACGAGATCCCATCTTGGGGCCTGTTCCGGAGCTCCGCCGGAGGGGGCATCGATCACGGAGGGCTTCTACATCAACACCATAGCCCCTCCAATGAAGTGTGAGTAGTTTACCTCAGACCTTCGGGTCCATAGTTAGTAGCTAGATGGCTTCTTCTCTCTTTTTGGATCTCAATACAAAGTTCTCCCCCTCTCTCGTGGAGATCTATTCGATGTAATCTTCCTTTGCGGTGTGTTTGTTGAGACCGATGAATTGTGGGTTTATGATCAAGTTTATCTATGAACAATATTTGAATCTTCTGAATTCTTTTATGTATGATTGGTTATCTTTGCAAGTCTCTTCGAATTATCAGTTTGGTTTGGCCTACTAGATTGATCTTTCTTGCAATGGGAGAAGTCTTTAGCTTTGGGTTCAATCTTGCGGTGTCCTTTCCCAGTGACAGTAGGGGCAGCAAGGCACGTATTGTATTGTTGCCATCGAGGATAACAAGATGGGGTTTTTTATCATATTGCATGAATTTATCCCTCTACATGATGTCATCTTGCTTAAGGCGTTACTCTGTTTTTATGAACTTAATACTCTAGATGCATGCTGGATAGCGGTCGATGAGTGGAGATGCAGGTAGGAGTCGGTCTACTTTTCTCGGACGTGATGCCTATATACATGATCATACCTAGATATTCTCATAACTATGCTCAATTCTGTCAATTGCTCAACAGTAATTCGTTCACCCATCGTAAAATACATATGCTCTTGAGAGAAGCCACTAGTGAAACCTATGGCCCCGGGGTCTATCTTCATCATAGTAATCTTCCAACACTTAGTTATTTTCTTTGCTTTTTACTTTGCTTTTATTTTACTTTACATCTTTATCATAAAATACCAAAAATATTATCCTATCATATCTACCAGATCTCACTCTCGTAAGTGACCATGAAGGGATTGACAACCCCTTATCGCGTTGGTTGCGAGGATTTATTTGTTTTGTGTAGGTGCGAGGGACTCGCGCGTAGCCTCCTACTGGATTGATACATTGGTTCTCAAAAACTGAGGGAAATACTTACGCTACTTTGCTGCATCACCCTTTCCTCTTCAAGGGAAAACCAACGCAGTGCTCAAGAGGTAGCACCGTACCACGCAAATATCCTCTGTTTTTGTTTCTTGTTGTCTCTGTAGCAGGTTTGGAGCAAGATGTCATCTCAGGACTCCGACGGAGAGAGCTATGTCTCACATCTCGTTGCTGACCCAAACACCTATGGGGATCTATCTCCTGGTGGTCGAACTACGGATGATGAGGAGGACGCTCATTTGAGGAGGATCAATGATTCAAGTTCGGAGGAGGAGGATGTCCCTATACCTCAACCTGGGGATATGCACGTGAAGTTCAAAAAGTCTAGCCTTGCTAAAAGGGCTAAACTCTCTAACAACCAATCTATTCCTTCTCGTTTTCGGCACAAAAGCAAAGGATATTTATGTGACAAGATCTTGAAGCTGGAATCGGAGGTTGATGATTTAAAAGAGGAAATTGCTCTTATCAATTACAGTATGAAGAAGCTAAAGGCACAACTGTCATCATCAACAACTCCACCATCGAGGAAAGAGGTATAATCAGATGGGTATGGGCACTCCCCTTGGCAACTGCCAAGCTTGGGGGAGGTGCCCCGGTATCGTATCACCATCACACTCCTATCTTTACCGTTTTTCTTAGTTCGATCCTTTTGGTAATATCTTGATCTAGTAGAATAAAGTTTTAGTATGATTTAGTTTTGAGTTTTGCTTTATGACCCCTCTATGTAATCGAGTCCATGAGCTTTATATAATAAAGATTAGTGTTGAGTCAAGGGCTTGATTATTTTGCTATGATCTTGAGGGAACAAAAGAAAAAGAAAGAATAAAAAGAAAGAAAGAGATCATATTGATCTTATGGAGAGTAATGACTTCACATATAAGGAAGTATGATGATTAAAAGTTGTTGAGAGTTGACAAATACTTGACAAATACATGACAACCTCTGCTTCCCTCTGCGAAGGGCCTATCTTTTACTTTTGTCTTTGACGACATACAAGAGTCATGGTGATCTTCACCTTTCCTTTTTACATTTTATCCTTTGGCAAGCACATTGTGTTGGAAAGATCCTGATATATATATATATATATATATATATATATATATATATATATATATATATATCCAATTGGATGTAAGTTAGCATGAACTATTATTGTTGACATTACCCTTGAGGTAAAAAGTTGGGAGGCAACATTATAAGCCCCTATCTTTCTCTGTGTCCGATTAAAACTCCATACCCATAATTATTGCGTGAGTGTTAGCAATTGTGAAAGACTAAATGATAGTTAAGTATGTGGACTTGCTAAAAAGCTCTTATATTGACTCTTTCCGATGTTATGATAAATTGCAATTGCTTCAATGACCGAGATTTTAGTTTGTTAGTTTTCAATGAAGTTTCTGATTCATACTTGACATTGTGAATAGATTATTACTTGAGCATAAGAAATCATATGACAATATATATGTTGCTGTTATAAGAATGATCATGATGCCCTCATGTCCGTATTTTATTTTATCGACACCTCTATCTCTAAACATGTGGACATATTTATCATTATCGGCTTCCGCTTGAGGACAAGCGAGGTCTAAGCTTGGGGGAGTTGATACGTCCATTTTGCATCATGCTTTTATATCGATATTTATTGCATTATGGACTGTTATTATACATTATGTCACAATACTTATGCCTATTATCTCTTATTTTACAAGGTTTATATGAACAGGGAGAATCCCGGCAGCTGGAATTCTGGGCTGGAAAAGGAGCGAATATTAGAGACCTATTCTGCACAACTCCAAAAGTCCTGAAACTCCACGGAAGTTATTTCTGGAATTAATAAAAAATACTGAGCGAAGAAAGTACCAAAGGGGGCCCACACCCTAGCCACGAGGGTGGGGGCGCGCCCTACCCCCCTGGGCATGTCCCCCTGTATCATGGGCCCCCTGGCAGGCCTCCGGTGCCCATCTTCTGCTATATGAAGTCTTTTACCCTGGAAAAAAATCATAAGCAAGCTTTCGGGAAGAAACTCCGCCGCCACGAGGCGGAACCAATCTAGGGCTCCGGCGGAGCTGTTCTGCCGGGGAAACTTCCCTCCGGGAGGGGGAAATCATCGCCATCGTCAACACCAACAATCCTCTCATCGAGAGGGGGTCAATCTCCATCAACATCTTCACCAGCACCATCTCCTCTAAAACCCTAGTTCATCACTTGTATCCAATCTTTGTCCCAAAGCCTCAGATTGGTACCTGTGGGTAGCTAGTAGTGTTGATTACTCCTTGTAGTTGATGCTAGTTGGTTTATTTGGTGGAAGACCATATGTTCGGATCCTTCATGCATATTAATACCCCTCTGATTATGAACATGAATATGATTTGTGAGTAGTTACGTTTGTTCCTGAGGACATCGGAGAAGTCTTGCTATAAGTAGTCATGTGAATTTGGTATTCGTTCGATATTTTGATGAGATGTATGTTTTCTTTCCTCTAGTTGTGTGATGTGAATGTCGACTACATGACACTGATACGTCCATTTTGCATCATGCTTTTATATTGATATTTATTGCATTATGCGCTGTTATTACATGTTATGTACTTATGTCTATTCTCTCTTATTTTACAAGGTTTACATGAAGAGGGAGAATGCTGGCAGCTGGAATTCTGGACTAGAAAAGGAGCAAATATTAGAGACCTATTCTGCACAGCTCCAAAAGTCCTGAAACTTCACGAAATTTTTATTGGAATTAATAAAAAATACTGAGCGAAGAAAATACCAGAGGGGGCCCACACCCTGGCCACGAGGGTGGGGGTGCGTCCCCCTACCTCGTGGGCCCCCTGGCAGGCCTCTGGTGCCCATCTTCTGCTATATGAAGTCTTTCGTCCGAGAAAAAATCATAAGCAAGCTTTCGGGAAGAAACTCCGCCGCCACGATGCGGAACCTTGGCGGAACCAATCTAGGGCTCCGGCAGAGCTGTTCTGCCGGGGAAACTTCCCTCCGGGAGGGGGAAATCATCGCCATCGTCGTCACCAACGACCCTCTCGTTGGGAGGGGGTCAATCTCCATCAACATCTTCACCAGCACCATCTCCTCTCAAACCCTAGTTCATCTCTTGTATCCAATCTTTGTCCCAAAGCCTCAGATTGGTACCTGTGGGTTGCTAGTAGTGTTGATTACTCCTTGTAGTTGATGCTGGTTGGTTTATTTGGTGGAAGATCATATGTTCAGATCCATTATGCATATTAATACCCCTCTTATTATGAACATGAATATGATTTGTGAGTAGTTACGTTTGTTCCTGAGGACATGGGAGAAGTCTTGCTATTAGTAGTCATGTGAATTTGGTATTCGTTCGATATTTTGATGAGATGTATGTTGTCTTTCCTCTAGTGGTGTTATGTGAACGTCGACTACATGACACTTCACCATTGTTTGGGCCTAGAGGAAGGCATTGGGAAGTAATAAGTAGATGATGGGTTGCTAGAGTGACAGAAGCTTAAACCCTAGTTTATGTGTTGCTTCGTAAGGGGCTGATTTGGATCCATATGTTTCATGCTATGGTTAGGTTTACCTTAATACTTCTTTTGTAGTTGCGGATGCTTGCAATAGGAGTTAATCATAAGTGGGATGCTTGTCCAAGTAAGGACAGCACCCAAGCACCGGTCCACCCACATACCAAATTATCAAAGTAACGAACGCGAATCATATGAGCGTGATGAAAACTAGCTTGACGATAATTACCATGTGTCCTCGGGAGCGCTTTTCTCTATATAAGAGTTTCTCCAGGCTTGTCCTTTGCTACAAAAAGGATTGGGCCATCTTGCTGCACCTTATTTACTTTCATTACTTGTTACCCGTTACAAATTACCTTATCACAAAACTATCTGTTACCGATAATTTCAGTGCTTGCAGAGAATACCTTGCTGAAAACTGCTTATCATTTCCTTCTGCTCCTTGTTGGGTTCGACACTCTTACTTATCGAAAGAACTACGATAGATCCCCTATACTTGTGGGTCATCAAGACTCTTTTCTGGCGCAGTTGCCGGGGAGTGAAGCGCCTTTGGTAAGGAAAAATTTATATAGTGTGCTGAAATTTACTGTCACTTGTTACTATGGAAAGTAATCCTCTGAGGGGCTTGTTCGGGGTATCTTCACCCCGACCAGTAGAGCAAAGAGCTGCTCCTCAACCTACTGAAAATGTTTACTTTGAAATTCCTTCGGGTATGATAGAGAAACTGCTAGCTAATCCTTTTACAGGAGATGGAACATTGCATCCCGATTTACACTTAATCTATGTCGATGAAGTTTGTGGATTATTTAAGCTTGCAGGTATGCCCGATGATGTTATCAAGAAGAAGGTCTTCCCTTTATCTTTGAAGGGAGAGGCATTGACATGGTATAGGCTATGTGATGATATGGGATCATGGAACTACATACGATTGAAATTGGAATTTCATCAGAAGTTTTATCCTATGCATCTTGTTCATCGTGATCGTAATTATATATATAATTTTTGGCCTCGCGAAGGAAAAAGCATCACTCAAGCTTGGGGGACGCTTAAGTCAATGTTATATTCATGCCCCAATCATGAGCTCTCAAGAGAAATGATTATTCAAAAAATTTATGCTCGGCTTTCTCTCAATAATCGCTCCATGCTCGATACTTCTTGTACTGGCTCTTTTATGATGAAGACTATTGAATTCAAATGGGATTTATTGGAAAGAATTAAATGCAACTCTAAAGATTGGGACCTCGACGAAGGTAAGGAGTCAGGTATAACACCTAAGTTTGATTGTGTTAAATCTTTTATGGATACCGATGCTTTCCGTGAATTTAGCACTAAATATGGACTTGACTCTGAGATAGTAGCTTCTTTCTGTGAATCATTTGCTACTCATGTTGATCTCCCTAAGGAGAAGTGGTTTAAATATAATCCTCCCATTGAAGTAAAAGTAGTTGCACCTATTAAAGTTGAAGAAAAGACTATCACTTATAATGATCCTATTGTTCCTACTGCTTATGTTGAGAAGCCACCTTTCCCTGTTAGAATAAAGGATCATGCTAAAGATTCAACTATAGTCAACAAAAGTAATATCAGGACACACAAACCCCTTGAGCAAGTTAAAGTTGAACCTAAAATTGCTATGGTTAAAGATCTCTTGGCTGATAATATCGATGGGCATGTTATTTATTTCTGTGAGGAAACTGCTAGAATTTGCTAAACCTGGTGCTAAAGATAAACATAGACCTATTGTAGGCATGCCTCTAATTTCTGTTAAAATAAGAGATCATTGTTATCATGGCTTGTGTGATATGGGTGCTAGTGCTAGTGCAATACCTCATTCCTTATACAAAGAAATTATGCATGATATTGCACTTGCTGAGATAGAAGAAATTGATGTTACAATTAATCTTGCCAATAGAGATACTATTTCACCGATTGGGATTGTTAGAGATGTTGAAGTCTTGTGTGGGAAGGTTAAATATCCTGCTGACTTTCTTGTTCTTGGTTCCCCACAAGATAGCTTTTGTCCCATTATATTTGGTAGACCCTTCTTGAACACTGTTAATGCTAGGATAGACTGCGAAAAGGATGTTGTCACTATTGGTTTGGGGGATATGTCTGATGAGTTTAATTTTGCCAAATTTAGTAGACAACCCCGTGATGAGGAATTGCCTAGTAAAGATGAAATTATTGGTCTTGCTTCTATTGCCGTGCCTCCTAGTGATCCTTTAGACCAATATTTGCTAGACCATGGAAATGATACGTTTATGAATGAAAGAAGGGAAATAGATGAAGTATTCTTTAAACAGGGGCCTATTCTGAAACACAACTTGCCTGTTGAAATTCTAGGGGATCCTCCTCCACCCAAGGGTGATCCCGTGTTTGAGCTTAAACCATTACCTGATAC
This sequence comes from Aegilops tauschii subsp. strangulata, assembly GCF_002575655.3. NCBI lineage: Eukaryota > Viridiplantae > Streptophyta > Magnoliopsida > Poales > Poaceae > Aegilops > Aegilops tauschii. Next base: position 329,930,610 of record NC_053041.3, read on the forward strand.
TCTTAAATATGCGTACCTTGATGAAAAGAAGATATATCCTGTTATTATTAGTGCTAACCTTTCAGAGAAGGAGGAAGATAAATTATTGAAAACTCTGAAGAAGCACCGTGCTGCTATTGGATATACTCTTGATGATCTTAAGGGCATTAGTCCCACTCTATGTCAACACAAAATAAATTTGGAGAAAGACGCCAAACCAGTTAGTGATCACCAATGACGGCTAAATCCTAAGATGAAAGAAGTGGTAAGAAAAGAAATATTAAAGCTCCTTGAGGCAGGTATAATTTATCCCGTTGCTGATAGTCAGTGGGTGAGTCATGTCCATTGTGTCCCTAAGAAGGGAGGTATTACTGTCGTTCCTAATGATAAATATGAATTGATCCCGCAAAGAATTATTATAGGTTATAGGATGGTAATTGATTTCCGCAAATTAAATAAAGCTACTAAAAAAGATCATTACCCTTTTCCTTTTATTGATCAAATGCTAGAAAGATTATCCAAACATACACATTTTTGCTTTCTAGATGGTTACTCTGGTTTCTCTCAAATACCTGTGTCGGCTGAGGATCAAGAAAAGACCACTTTTACTTTCCCCTTCGGTACTTTTGCTTATAGACGTATGCCTTTTAGTTTATGTAATGCACCTACTACCTTTCAAAGTTGCATGATGGCTATATTCTCTAACTTCTGTGAAAAGATTTGTGAGGTTTTCATGGATGATTTCTCCGTTTATGGATCCTCTTTTGATGATTGCTTGAGCAACCTTGATCGAGTTTTGCAGAGATGTGAAGAAACTAACCTTGTCTTGAATTGGGAGAAGTGCCATTTTATGGTTAATGAAGGTATTGTCTTGGGGCATAAAATTTCTGAAAGAGGTATTGAAGTTGACAAAGCTAAAGTTGATGCTATTGAAAAGATGTTGTGTCCCAAGGATATCAAAGGTGTAAGAAGTTTCCTTGGTCAAGCTGGTTTTTATAGGAGGTTCATTAAAGACTTCTCAAAAATTTCTCGGCCTCTAACTAATCTATTACAAAAAGATATTCCATTTGTCTTTGATGATGATTGTTTAGAGGCATTTGAAATACTTAAGAAAGCATTGATTTCTGCACCTATTGTTCAGCCACCTGATTGGAATTTAGCCTTTGAAATTATGTGTGATGCTAGTGATTATGCTGTAGGTGCTGTTCTAGGGCAAAAAGTTGATAAGAAATTAAATGTTATTCAATATGCTAGTAAAACTCTAGACAATGCCCAGAGAAATTATGCTACTACTAAAAAGGAATTTTTAGCAGTTGTTTTTGCTTGTGATAAGTTCAGACCTTATAGTGTTGATTCTAAAGTAACTATTCACACTAATCATGCTGCTATTAAATATCTTATGGAAAAGAAAGATGCTAAACCTAGACTTATTAGATGGGTTCACTTGCTACAAGAATTTGATTTACATATTATTGATAGAAAGGGAGCTGAGAACCCCGTTGCAGACAACTTGTCTAGGTTAGAGAATGTTCTTGATGACCCACTACCTATTGATGATAGCTTTCCCAATGAACAATTGGCTGTCATAAATGCTTCTCGCACTGCTCCATGGTATGCTGATTATGCTAATTACATTGTTGCTAAATTTATACCACCTAGTTTTACATACCAGCAAAAGAAAAACTTTTTCTATGATTTAAGACATTACTTTTGGGATGACCCACACCTTTATAAAGAAGGAGTAGATGGTGTTATTAGACGTTGTATACCTGAGCATGAACAGGAACAGATCCTACGCAAGTGTCACTCCGAAGCTTATGGAGGACACCACGCTGGAGATAGAACTGCACATAAGGTATTGCAATCCGGTTTTTATTGGGCTCCTCTCTTCAAGGATGCCCGTAAGTTTGTCTTGTCTTGTGATGAATGTCAAAAAATTGGTAATATTAGTAGACGTCAAGAGATGCCTATGAATTATTCGCTTGTTACTGAACCATTTCATGTCCGGGGCTTTGACTATATGGGACCGTTTCCTTCCTCTAATGGGTATACACATATTTTAGTTGCTGTTGATTACGTTACTAAGTGGGTAGAAGCTATTCCAACTAGTAGTGCTGATCATAACACCTCTATTAAGATGCTTAAAGAAGTTATTTTTCTGAGGTTTGGAGTCCCTAGATATTTAATGACTGATGGTGGTTCACATTTTATTCATGGTGCTTTTCGTAAAATGCTTGCTAAGTATGATGTTAATCATAGAATTGCATCTCCGTATCACCCACAGTCTAGTGGTCAAGTAGAATTGAGTAATAGAGAGCTCAAATTAATTTTGCAAAAGACTGTTAATAGATCTAGAAAGAATTGGTCCGAGAAACTTGATGATGCATTATGGGCCTATAGAACTGCACATAAAAATCCTATGGGTATGTCTCCGTATAAAATGGTTTATGGAAAAGCATGTCACTTACCTCTCGAGCTAGAACATAAGGCATATTGGGCCATTAAAGAGTTCAATTATGATTTCAAGCTTGCCGGTGAGAAGAGGCTTTTTGACATCAGCTCATTCGATGAATGGACAACCCAAGCTTATGAGAATGCCAAACTATTTGAAGAAAAAGTTAAAAGATGGCATGACAAAAGGATACAAAAGCGTGAGTTTAATATAGGTGATTATGTGTTGCTATAAAACTCTCGTTTAAGACTTTTTGCAGGAAAACTTCTCTCTAAATGGGAAGGTCCTTATGTTATCGAGGAGGTCTATCATTCCGATGCCATAAAAATCAACAGCTTCGAAGGCACAAATCCGAAGGTGGTTAATGGTCAAAGAATCAAACATTATATCTCAGGTAATCCTATAAATGTTGAAACTAATGTTATTCAAACCGTAACCCCAGAAGAATACATAAGGGACACTTTCCAGAACGTTTCAGACTCCCAAAAGGAATAGGTATGTGGTACGGTAAGTAAACCAACTCCAAAACAGTTCTTATGGCAATTTTTCTCTGTTTTGGATTATTTAAAAAAATAGGAAAATAAGAAGCAGTCCAGGAAGGACACGAGGCTTCCACGAGGGTGGGAGGCGCGCCCTACCCCCCTGGGCGCGCCCCCTGCCTCGTGGGCACCTCGTGTGCTCTCCGGACTCCGTTTTCTTGCACGATACTTCTTTTGGTCGGTAAAAATTAATTATATAATCTCCCAAAGGTTTTGACCACCGTACCACGCAAACATCCTCTGTTTTTGTTTCTAGCTGTTTTTCTGACAGATCTGGATCACCATGACGTCTCCAAGTGCCCCCAAGGACAAGTTCTTCGAGAAGGTCATCAACCCCTACCTCGTGGAAGTGCTGCAACATCCTCAAACCATTGAGATGCATGAGGGGTTGCTGCACATCCGCAATGTTGAGGGACCAAGGAAGACCGGAAGCGTGGAGACAAGGCTCGAGGCAATGGAGCAACAAGTTTTCAAGTGCCAGGAGATGGTGGAGCGTGGACTCGACTCCAATCACATAATGATCACGGAGTTCACAAACAACCACAAGCTGGACGCCAAGGACATTGGGGAGGCCATCTTCAAGCTTCACGAGAAAATCGAGCACCTCCAAGCCCAGATCTATGAGTTGCAAAACCAAAACTGTGAGTATGAATATAGATTCGAGAGGATGAGTTTGGCTGCAGATTTAAGGATCCCGGAGACTCCATCCTTCTATGATGGAGAGCCTATGCCTTGGAAGATGGACGACAAGCCTACATCATCAACAATTCCTTCACCAGCAAAAGAGACATAATCACATGGGTATGGGCACTCCCCTTGCCAACTGCCAAGCTTGGGGGAGGTGCCCCGGTATCGTATCACCATCACACTCCTATCTTTACCGTTTGTCTTAGTTCGATCCTTTTGGTAATATCTTGATCTAGTAGAATAAAGTTTTAGTATGATCTAGTTTTGAGTTTTGCTTTATGATCCTTCTATGTAATCGAGTCCGTGAGCTATATATAATAAAGATTAGTGTTGAGTCAAGGGCTTGATTATTTTGCTATGATCTTAAGGGAATAAAATAAAAATAAAGAATAAAAAGAAATAAAAGAGATCATATTGATCTTATGGAGAGTAATGACTTCACATATAAGATGTATGATGATTAAAAGTTGTTGAGAGTTGACAAACATAGTTTTGGTCATCGTTGCAATTAATAGGAAGTAATAAGGAAAGAGAGGTTCTCACATATAAATATACTATCTTGGACATCTTTTATGATTGTGAGCACTCATTAAAATATGACATGATAAAGAGTTGATGTTGGACAAGGAAGACAACGTAATGGGTTATGTTTTGTTATATCTGAAATAAAGTATATTGTCATGGATCATCCAACATGTTGAGCTTGCCTTTCCCTCTCATGCTAGCCAAATTCTTTGCACCAAGTAGAGATACTACTTGTGCTTCTGAATACCTTCAAAACCAGTTTTGCCATGAGTGTCCACCATATCTACCTATGGATTGAGTAAGATCCTTCAAGTAAGTTGTCATCGGTGCAAGCAATAAAAATTGCTCTCTAAATATGTATGATTTATTAGTGTGGAAAAAATAAGCTTTATACGATCTTGTGATATGGAAGAAATAAAAGCGACGGACTGCATAATAAAGGTCCATATCACAAGTGGCAATATAAAGTGACGCTCTTTTGCATTAAGATTTCGTGCATCCAACCATGAAAGCGCATGACAACCTCTGCTTCCCTCTACGAAGGGCCTATCTTTTACTTTTGTCTTATTCCTTATGCAAGACTCATGGTGATCTTCACCTTTCCTTTTTACATTTTATCCTTTGGCAAGCACATTGTGTTGGAAAGATCCTGATATATATATATCCAATTGGATGTAAGTTAGCATGAATTATTATTGTTGACATTACCCTTGAGGTAAAAGGTTGGGAGGCAACACAATAAGCCCCTATCTTTCTCTGTGTCCGATTAAAACTCCATACCCATAAGTATTGCGTGAGTGTTAGCAATTGTGAAAGACTAAATGATAGTTGAGTATGTGGACTTGCTGAAAAGCTCTTATATTGACTCTTTCCGATGTTATGATAAATTGCAATTACTTCAATGACTGAGATTATAGTTTGTTAGTTCTCAATGAAGTTTCTGATTCATACTTTACATTGTGAATAGATTATTACTTGAGCATAAGAAATCATATGACAACATATATATACATGTTGCTATTATAAGAATGATCATGATGCCCTCATGTCCGTATTTTATTTTATCGACACCTCTATCTCTAAACATGTGGGCATATTTATCGTTATCGGCTTCCGCTTGAGGACAAGCAAGGTCTAAGCTTGGGGGAAGGTTATACGTCCATTTTGCATCATGCTTTTATATTGATATTTATTGCATTATGGGCTGTTATTACACGTTATGTCACAATAATTATGCCTATTCTCTCTTATTTTACAAGGTTTACGTGAAGAGGGAGAATGCCGGCAGCTGGAATTCTGGGCTGGAAAAGGAGCAAATATTAGAGACCTATTCTCCACAGCTCCAAGAGTCCCGAAACTTCACGGAAGTTATTTTTGGAATTAATAAAAAATACTGAGCGAAGAAAATATCAGAGGGGGCCCACACCCTGGCCACGAGGGTGGGGGGCGCCCCCTACCCCCCTAGGCGCGCCCCCTGCCTCGTGGGCCCCCTAGCAGGCCTTTGGTGCCCATCTTCTGCTATATGAAGTATTTCGTTCGAGAAAAAATCATAAGCAAGCTTTCGGGAACAAACTCCGCCGCCACGAGGTGGAACCTTGGTGGAACCAATCTAGGGCTCCGGCAGAGCTGTACTGCCGGGGAAACTTCCCTCCGGGAGGGGGAAATCATCGCCATCATCATCACCAACGATCCTCTCATCAGGAGGGGGTCAATCTCCATCAACATCTTCACCAGCACCATCTCCTCTCAAGCCCTAGTTCATCTCTTGTATCCAATCTTTGTCCCAAAGCCTCAGATTGGTACATGTGGGTTGCTAGTAGTGTTGATTACTCCTTGTAGTTGATGCTAGTTGGTTTATTTGGTGGAAGATCATATGTTCAGATCCTTTATGCATATTAATACCCCTCTGATTATGAACATGAATATGATTTGTGAGTAGTTACGTTTGTTCCTGAGGACATGGGAGAAGTCTTGCTATTAGTAGTCATGTGAATTTGGTATTCGTTCGATATTTTGATGAGATGTATGTTGTCTTTCATCTAGTGGTGTTATGTGAACGTTGACTACATGACACTTCACCATTGTTTGGGCCTAGAGGAAGGCATTGGGAAGTAATAAGTAGATGATGGGTTGCTAGAGTGACAGAAGCTTAAACCCTAGTTTATGCGTTGCTTCGTAAGGGGCTGATTTGGATCCATATGTTTCGTGCTATGGTTAGGTTTACCTTAATACTTCTTTTGTAGTTGCGGATGCCTGCAATAGGAGTTAATCATAAGTGGGATGCTTGTCCAAGTAAGGACAGCACCCAAGCACCGGTCCACCCACATACCAAATTCTCAAAGTAACGAAAGCGAATCATATGAGTGTGATGAAAACTAGCTTGACGATAATTCCCATGTGTCCTCGGGAGCGCTTTTCTCTATATAAGAGTTTGTCCAGGCTTGTCCTTTGCTACAAAAAGGATTGGGCCATCTTGCTGCACCTTATTTACTTTCATTACTTGTTACCCGTTACAAATTACCTTATCACAAAACTATCTGTTACCGATAATTTCAGTGCTTGCAGAGAATACCTTGCTGAAAACCGCTTATCATTTCCTTCTGCTCCTCGTTGGGTTCGACATTCTTACTTATTGAAAGGACTACGATAGATCCCCTACACTTGTGGGTCATCAGACACTTCACCATTGTTTGGGCCTAGAGGAAGGCATTGGGAAGTTATAAGTAGATGATGGGTTGCTAGAGTGACATAAGCTTAAACCCTAGTTTATGAGTTGCTTCGTAAGGGGCTGTTTTGGATCCATATGTTTCATGCTATGCTTAGGTTTACCTTAATACTTCTTTTGTAGTTGCGGATGCTTGCAATAGGGGTTAATCATAAGTGGGATGCTTGTCCAAGAAAGGACAGTACCCAAGCACCGATCCACCCACATACCAAATTATCAAACTAACGAACGTGAATCATATGAGCGTGATGAAAACTAGCTTGACGATAATTCCCATGTGTCCTCGGGAGCGTTTTCCTTCATATAAGAAATTGTCCAGGCTTGTCCTTTGCTACAAAAAGGATTGGGCCATCTTGTTGCACCTTATTTACTTGCATTACTTGTTACCCATTACAAATTACCTTATCACAAAACTATCTGTTACCGATAATTTTAGTGCTTGCAGAGAATACCTTACTGAAAACTGCTGATCATTTCCTTCTGCTCCTCGTTGGGTTCGACAATCTTACTTATCGAAAGGACTACGATAGATCCCCTACACTTGTGGGTCATCAGCATCACGTGGTCCTGGCGGAAATGGATACGGTCCTCAAGGAACCGCCTGGACCCCCAGAGCCTCCCGAGGCTCAGGGCCCGGTGGCTCATGAGGAGCAACCCCTTCGCCACGCATCTTCAGCTACCCCAACATCCCTTCGACAATGGAACCAGGTGACATTTTCCAAGTTTATTTAGCTGGGAGCGCCCCCCGGGCTGCATCATTCTCAGGCCGCATGGGCCTGTCCCTGCAGCATGTATCCTTTTACATCTTTAGCTTACTCTGTTGGGGGCGCCCCTCGGGCTGCATCATCCCCATGCTGCTCGGGTTCGACCCAGTGGCATGTATCGTTCTTGCCTTTACCTAAGCTAGTTCGCTTTCCATGCATAAGCTATCTATGGTTATTACTTGCTTGATTGTCACCCATCGCATCGCCGATCTGCCCCACACTCATCCCGCAACGGGAGCTACTCACGCTGGCACGACGCTTGTGCTCGGGTCCGTCCCTGCAACGCCGACAAATCTGAGTGGTCGAGCTCTGACTCGCGGCACGCCCCGCGCACGTCACCTCACCAGGCCCTCAGTGCCTTCATCTTCTTGCGGAGCGACCAGTGGTAGACCGGCAATCGTAGTGGCAATCTGTGTCCCTCCTCGTGCTAACCTGCAGGGACCTCCTGAGAACAACAGCAGGCGGTACCGCGGGCTCCCTCTTCTCCCATGCAATTCTCTTGCACGTTAAAAGGGGGGCCCTGAGCATCGCGACTGAGGAGCTCTTACTGGCTCTCCAGCCCTCACCCCCTGGCCTTGACCATGGCATCGTGACCTGGCATACCAACAGCGGCTGAGCTCGCTCGAGGGCCGGGACCTGAGGACGTAGAGCACACAGAAGAGCGTCGAGAAGAGGGGGAGGCTCACAAGGGCCTAACCTGGCTACACTACGGCCGTCGACGCGCGAGTCTGGCGGAGCACAAGGAACCGACTCTCGACTGCCAAGATATGTTTCGTGCCCGGGTCGACCAAGCGCTAAGGCATAGGATTCTCACTTGTTGCAGCCTTGTTGCGGCAACGTCGCCTCCCTTTCCTACCTCTTGGTGGGTGCTTGCGCGCTAAAGGGGACCTCTTGAGCATCGCGCCTCAGGAGCTCTTACTGGACCTCGGGCCGCTCACCTCCTGGCCTTGACCACGGCATCGTGACCTGGCATCTAGCGACGGTTGCAGCCTGCCTGGGGACCGGGACCTGTCGGCGTAGAGCACCAAGCTGCCGCGGGGTTGGAAAGGGGAGACCGAGGCGAAACAGGACATGTGTTCGCAAATTTTCATAATAAGGATAATATCAACAAAAGACATTACAAACCCTTTACACGCCCCTGCGGGGTCCATCTTGATTCCTCGCAGGGAACAAAAGAAGGGAGTTTTTGGAAGCACTATCTACACGCGCCAACGTGGTCGACGCCATCATCAACAGTGGGCCACGAGAGGCCGGCGCCAACCCCATCCAGGTCAGCGGCGGCCGGACGCTGTGGCTTTGCTCTGAGCGCGGCGAGAGCTCAGTGGCACGTAGCTGTCGTCGCTCGTCTCCGGGGTCTCGTAGGGTTCAGGAGAGTCGCTGGACTCCCAAGCGTCGCCGCTGCTGGAGGAGCTGCTGGCGAAGCCAGCAGCAGGCTCGCCGATGGTCGCTGCGCCGCCCCGGCGACCCCCTCCGGGGCAGCACTTCAGGCGGCGGCCTTCCTCGTCGAAGACCTTCAAGAACATGGTGGAAGCGCCATCGTACTCAAAATGGATGGCGAGGGCACCTTCCGAGCGGCAGACTCGAGGAACTTCGCCCCAGCCACGGGTCATGAAGATCTTGCCTGGGGAGACGGCTTCAACCTCCGCTCCAGTCGCCGGGGCGTCGCAGTCGGCGTGCTGCAGCCAAAGCTCGAGAGGACCCCTCGGCGGCATCTCGGCGGAGAAGAACTGCGGAAAGCGAATCCAAGTGCGCGGAGGCATCGCCGCCCACGTCACGAGTTCGCACGAGGAGTCCGCGGCGTGGGCTCCTGGGGAGACGGCGTGCGTCACCACGGCGCGGTGACCACGGCCACGACGTGGGCGGCGGCGCTCGCCGCCTCTCCATCCAGAGCCCTCAGCTTGGGCGTACAGAGGCAGCGGGTACCTGGGGGGAGGCCACTCGCACCAAGGCCTCGACACCTCCGGCCTCACGACTACGTTGCTGCGGTGGGCCAGCCTCTTCTTCAGCGGAAGTGGCTCGGGCTCGTCGCGGGGGGGTTTTCCCTTCTCTGCGGCCGAGAACCTCTGTATCGACGCCATGAGTGTCGCTACTAGAAATGAAGCAAGGGAGAAGAAGCGAGCGGAGCAGGAAGAGATGAGCGACGGGGGCTCCGCCCTCCCCCCTCCTCATTTATAGCGGGAGAAGGCCAACCGGCGATCCCCACGATCACAGGTAATGATGATTTTTCTCTGCATGCAGCGGGGACTCGTCAAGTCAGGCAGTTGCCGAGGCAGCGCGGGGAAGCAGAGACGCCCACGTCCAATCAATTGACACGCGTCAAGCGAGGCCGCAGGCTGTTGGGGCCTGCGGCGCTCCGCACTTGCCCCTTGGCTTCGCCTCGAAACCAAGTCCGAGCACGCCTTGGGCCCGGGGGCTACTGTCGGCGTCCTGGGAACGGGGGTCCCCAGACTTGCCGACCTACGGCCCACAGCGTGGCTCCACCAGCGGCCCTGTATGGCCCATCTTCACCAGCAAACACTCAAGACCCTCGCGAGGGGCCAAGCCTCGCGAGACGGACGACACAAGACCTCCTCAGGGGCAGCCTCACCAGGCTGCCTCGCGAGGGGCAGAGAGATCAAGGCAAGGGGCACCTCGCGAGCTTCCTGTGAGGTAAGCCATGAAGACCGGGGCCAGGCGGGCGCCAGCGCGCGCAGTGTCCTCATTTCCTCTTTGGTGCTAAAGAGGCAAGCGCAGGCGAGGAGTCCCGAGGCATCAGGCAAAGGTTTCCATATCAGTGCAACGAGACCAAGACCAGCAGGACAACAGGACGGAGGTCACCGTGGAGCCGAAGACGGCGTCACCACCAGAGCCTTTGGCAGCCGAAGACCACCTTTAGTCAGGATAAGTTGTACTAGTTGTCTCCCTTCAAATTTGGCCGTTGTGGGATCCCTTCCCGCCTAAACATTTGGGAAGAGTACCAGGGCCTCTATAAATTGGACTAGCCACCACCTTAGCAAAGGAGGGATGATTCGGATCACCAGCCACCACACTAGCTCACCGAGCACAAGAGAACCTCTCTTCAGGAGGCTGTTCTTCCCCTGTACTAGTTCTTCCTCAGCCCAAGAGGCAATCCACCATACCACACTTGAGTAGGGTATTACACCACATCGGTGGCCGGAACCAGTATAAACTCTTGTGCCCCTTGTTCTGTGAGTTCGACGTGCTGAGCCTTGAGACCGCGGTGAGGGCGTGAGCTAGGGGGAGGAGAGATCTTCGTGCGCACCCCAGTGTTCGAACCTCAAGGGTTTTGCCGGAACCCGAAATCCGACAGTTTGGGTATAAGCTTCTCACAAACCAGAGCTTCTCACAATAAGCGTGATGGTTTCGGTAGGGAATGTGCCGCCTTTGGGGACGGAACGATATCCGTTGCCTCTTATTGCTTTCAAAAAATTTCTAGTGTGAACATAGAACAACAGGAGTGTTGTGTTTATTTTGGAATTTTTCGGGGTTCGTTTGGCCTTTTTTATACATTAATTGAGTTTCTGGGCATTTAATGTGCATAATTCAAATTTGAACTACAAGCACATGCTCAAGTGCAACAAAGTTGGTTGAAAAATCACATGTATGTCCTTGGGTGAATTTCTAGGCCCTATGCAAGAGATGGGAATGAAATTCAAATATCTAGGCGTCGTGGCTCGGCCGGAAAGATTGAGAAACTTGGTTTTTTAATTCCTGTAAATCCAAAACATGCCTGAAAATCATGAAACTTGGCATGGTGTCATGACATGGCACCAACATGCTCTGGTAATCTGTCCGATTGGCGAAGGCGCACACATTATCAATCAACAAAGTCATTTTGGAACAAGGGTTGCCACGTTACAAATCGGAAACACAAGTATTATTGAAACCATGGGCGTTCTACTTACCAATTACGTGCCGCCACGCGCCCCCTTTTTTATTGGCTAGGAGGTGTCGTGCGGGGTAGCTATTTGAGTACGGGAGGCGTGCGATCAGACCCCTGCGCGTGCTCATCTGGAGGAGAGCCCTTTGACCGCTACCCGCCGCGCACCTCCCTCCCAACGTCTCCATCAATGGCGCCCGAGCCCCTGTTCTATGGCGTGGCTATATGTCTCACTGTGAGATTTAAGAGAGAAAAATGAAAATCTAAAAAGAAAGTTTTGCACGGATCTTGATGTAAGATCCAACGGACCAATATAGCATCGACTGCGACTTATAGCAAGCATGATGAATATAAGGATGATGACAGTGCATAATAATTCTCTTACATATTTAGGAACATAACTAAAAAAGCCACATGCGGCAACGCCCGAAATACACAAGGGCAAAAGAAGAAGGAAGACAACGATCTGGCTCGCTGATCTCTACTTTCTTGATGCATTGCTGCAGGCCGCAGGAACTAGTCTCTGCAGCGAGCGGCGATGAGCACTTTCTTGTCCTCAAGATGCTGCTTGAGAGCATCCACGGATTCCTCCAGCAGCCTGCTGCGCTCGATGCGCAGCATGGCATTCTCTTCCATAAGTTTCTTGACGATGACGCCGGTCCTCTTCAACAAGGCAGTGGTCTCCTCCTACTGCTCCGCACTTCCGATGATTTTCGCCCTCAGCAGGTCACGATCGGCTCGGAGCTTCGCATTGCTCTCATTTAGTTGCCGGATGACACCGGTAGCCTGTTCAAAAGAGGCTTTCATGTCGTCCTGCAACCTCGCCCAGCCGGAGATCTGATCCATCTGGCTATGGACGATCGCATGCATGCACCAGTAAGAGTCCTCGCCTGCCCGCGAGACATTTTCCCAGGCCGCCACAGCGCGGGAGGACATCTCTACTGCATTCGCGGCGCGGCGGGACATCTCTTCTGCTTCCGCGGCACGGCCGGACCAGTCTACTGCATCGACGGCGCGGTGGGACCTCCGTGCTGCTTCGGCGGTGAGGCGGGACCTCTGTGTTGCTACGGCCGCGCGGCGGGACATGCCGGCTGCGTTCGCGGTGAGGCGGGGCATCTCACGTGCTTCCTCTTCCATGCTCGCATCTCCCTAGTGGCAATCTCTCGACCCAGAACTCACGCCGGCCATGCAGACGCAAGGGAACGATGATGAATGACTTGTTTATTTTTGTGGATGAGGAGTTGAGGAGGAATGTGCAGTCATCTTGGAGTAGTAGTATTTATAACCGAGTACTAATACGATCCTAAGTGGGAAACCATTTAGGTTTTGATCGGTGTGAACAGCTTTGCAATTTGAAATGTGACGGGACGCAGGCTCAAAATTTACTGACGGTTATAAGTGCGGCACTATTCTCGGAAGGCGTAACGTGGGCATGTGTGATAGAGCGTATCGTATCACGGGGTTTGGATGCACCGGCGAAGTTTGCACCAACTCTCAAGGTGAGAAAGGGCAATGCAACGTACCGAAGAGGCTAGCAATGGTGGAAAGGTGAAAGTGCGTATAATCCTTGGACTCAACATTAGTCATAAAGAACTCACATACTTCTTGCAAAAATCTACAAGTCATCAAAAACCAAGCACTACGTGCATGCTCCTAGGAGGATAGATTGGTAGGAAAAGTCCATCACTCGTCCCGACCGCCACTCATAAGGATGACAATCAAAGAACACCTCATGTTTCAAATTTGTTGCACAACGTTTACCATATGTGCATGCTACGGGACTTGCAAACTTCAACACAAGTATTTCTCAAATTCATAACTACTCAACTAGCACAACTTTAATATCACTATCTCCATATCTCAAAACAATCATCAAGTATCAAACTTCTCTTAGTATTCAATGCACTTTAAAGTTTTTATCTTGGATGCCTATCATATTAGGACTAATTTTATAACCAAAGAAAATTACCATGTTGTTCTAAAGGACTCTCAAAATAATATAAGTGAAGCATTAGAGATCAATAATTACTATAAAATAGAACCGCCGCCGAGCTCTAAAAGATATAAGTGAAGCACTAGAGCAAAATTGTTTAACTCAAAAGATATAAGTGAGGCATAAAGAGTATTCTAATAAATTCCGATTAATGTGTGTCTCTCCCAAAAGGTGTGTACAGCAAGGATGATTGTGGTGAACTAAAAAGTAAAGACTCAAATCATACACGACGCTCCAAGCAAAACACATATCATGTGGTGAATAAATATATAACTCCAAGTAAAGTTACCGATGGACGAAGACAAAAGAGGGGATGCCTTCCGGGGCATCCCCAAGCTTAGGCTTTTTGGTGTCCTTGGATTTTACCTTGGTTGCCTTGGGCATCCCCAAGCTTAGGCTCTTGCCACTCCTTGTTCCATAATCCATCAAATCTTTACCCAAAACTTGAAAACTTCACAACACAAAACTCAACAGAAAATCTCATGAGCTCCGTTAGCGAAAGAAAACAAAACACCAGTTCAAGGTACTGTAATGAAATCATTCATTATTTATATTGGTGTCAAACCTACTGTATTCCAACTTCTCTATATTTCATAACCTCCAATACTAGCCATAGATTCATCAAAATAAGCAAACAACACACGAAAAACAGAATCTATCAAAAACAGAACAGTCTGTAGTAATCTGTATCAAACGCAAACTTCTGAAACTCGGAAATATCTACCAAAATAGGACGACCTAGATAATTTTTTTATTGATCTACTGCAATTGGAATCAGTATTTTATCACATTCTGGTGATTTTTAACAATTGTTTTCGTGAGCAGAAAGTTTCTAATTTTTTTCAGCAAGATCAAATAACTATCATCCAAGAAGATCCTATAGGTTTTACTTGGCACAAACACTAATTAAAACATAAAACCACATCTTACCAGAAGCTAGATGAAAGATTTATTACTAAACAGAACCAAAAAGCAAGAAACGAAAATAAAATTGGGTTGTGTGACGCCCTCGATTCAATCATACACTAATCATGCACGCAAATGTGTACGATCAAGATCAAGGACTCACGGGAAGATATCACAACACAACTCTAGACACAAATTAAAATAATACAAGCTTTATATTACAAGCCAGGGGCCTCGAGGGCTCGAATAAATAAGCTCGAATACACAAGAGTCAGCGGAAGCAACAATATCTGAGTACAGACATCAGTTAGACACGTCTGCCTTAAGAAGGCTAGCACAAAAGCAACATCGATCGAAAAGGGCAAGGCCTCCTGCCTGGGAGCCTCCTAACTACTCATGGTCGTCGGCAGTCTCCACGTAGTAGTAAGCACCCTCAGGGTAGTAGTAGTCATCGGTGGTGTCGTCTGGATCCTGGGCTCCACCATCTGGTTGCACCAACCGGAAAGAAGAAGAAAGGGGGAAAAGGGGAAGCAAAGCAACCGTGAGTACTCATCCAAAGTACTCGCAAGCAAGGATCTACACTACATATGCATCGGTATCAATGAAAAGGGTTGTATCTGTGGACTGGACTGCAGAATGCCAGAAGAGAAGCGGAAAGCCTAGCCTATCGAAGACTAGCATCTTCTGGAAACCACCATCTTGCAGCAACCGGAGGGAGTAGAATAGCATAAATTAAAGTAGTAGAAGTGTTATCAACCTCGGCCAGAGATCCTTTCTCGACTCCCTGCGAGAAAGCAATCCCAGAGCCATAATATCCAGTTATCATCTCATATCCAAGTCTCATCACAAGTATCCAGTTCTAGTTGTATCGATCGGGATACAACTCCAAGTGTCCGTTATCGTAGGACAGGCTATCGATAGATGTTTTCTTCCCTGCAGGGGTGCACCAACTTACCCACCACGCTTGTGAAGGAAATATGCCCTAGAGGCAATAATAAAGTATTATATATTTCCTTATATCATGATAAATGTTTATTATTCATGCTAGAATTGTATTAACCGGAAACATAATACATGTGTGAATACATAGACAAACAGAGTGTCACTACTATGCCTCTACTTGACTAGCTCGTTAATCAAAGATGGTTATGTTTCCTAGCCATAGACATGAGTTGTCATTTGATTAACGGGATCACCTCATTAGGAGAATGACGTGATTGACATGACCCATTCCGTTAGCTTAGCACCCGATCGTTTAGTATGTTGCTATTGCTTTCTTCATGACTTATACATGTTCCTATGACTATGAGATTATGCAACTCCCGTTTACCGGAGGAACACTTTGTGTGCTACCAAACGTCACAACGTAAATGGGTGATTATAAAGGTGCTCTACAGGTGTCTCCAAAGGTACTTGTTGGGTTGGCATATTTCGAGATTAGGATTTGTCACTCCGATTGTCGGAGAGGTATCTCTGGGCCCACTCGGTAATGCACATCACTATAAGCCTTGCAAGCATTGTGACTAATAAGTTAGTTGCGGGTTCATGTATTACGGAACGAGTAAAGAGACTTGCCAGTAACGAGATTGAACTAGGTATCGAGATACCGACCATCGAATCTCGGGCAAGTAACATACCGATGACAAAGGGAACAACGTATGTTGTTATGCAGTTTGACCGATAAAGATCTTCGTAGAATATGTGGGAACCAATATGAGCATCCAGGTTCCGCTATTGGTTATTGACCGGAGAGGTGTCTCGGTCATGTCTACATAGTTCTCGAACCCGTAGGGTCCGCACGCTTAACGTTACGATGACAGTTATATTATGAGTTTATATGTTTTGATGTACCGAAGGTTGTTCGGAGTCCCGGATGTGATCACGGACATGACGAGGAGTCTCGAAATGGTCGAGACATAAAGATTGATATATTGGACGACTATATTCGGACACCGGAAGTGTTCCGGAGAAGTTTCGGATTAAACCGGAGTGCCGGAGGGTTACCGGAACCCCCCGGGGAAGTATTGGGCCTTAGTGGGCCTTGAGGGGAGCAAGAGGGCAGCAGCCAGGAGGTGGTGCGCCCCCTCCCAGGAGGAATCCTAGTTGGACTAGGAGAGGGGGGCGCAGCCCCCTTTCCCTCTCCCTCTCCCTCTCTTTCCTTCCCCCCCTCTTTTCCTAGTTGGACTAGGAAAGGGGAGTCCTATTCCTACTAGGAGGAGGACTCCCCCCCTCTCCTTGGCGCGCCTAGGGCAGCCGGCCTCCCCCTTGCTCCTTTATATACAGGGGCAGGGGGCACCTCTATTACACACTTGATATACGATATTTTAGCCGTGTGCGGTGCCCCCCTCCACCATATTACACCTCGATAATACCGTTGCGGAGCTTAGGCGAAGCCCTGCGTCGGTGGAACATCATCATCGTCACCACGCCGTCATGCTGATGAAACTCTCCCTCAACACTCGGCTGGATCGAAGTTCGAGGGACGTCATCGAGCTGAACGTGTGTAGAACTCGGAGGTGCCGTGCGTTCGGTACTTGATCGGTCGGATCGTGAAGATGTACGACTACATCAACCGCGTTGTGATAACGCTTCCGCTGTCGGTCTACGAGGGTACGTGGACAACACTCTCCCCTCTCGTTGCTATGCATCACCATGATCTTGCGTGTGCGTAGGAATTTTTTTTGAAATTACTACGTTCCCCAACAGTGGTATCACAGCCTGGTTTTATGCGTTGATGCTATGCACGAGTAGAACACAAGTGAGTTGTGGGCGATATAAGTCATACTGCTTACCAGCATGTCATACTTTGGTTCAGCGGTATTGTGAGCTGAAGCGGCCCGGGCCGACATTACGCGTACGCTTACGCGAGACTGGTTTCACCGTTGCGAGCACTCGTTGCTTAAAGGTGACCGGCGGGTGTCTGTCTCTCTCACTTTAGTTGAACCGAGTGTGGCTACGCCCGGTCCTTGCGAAGGTTAAAACAGCACCAACTTGACAAACTATCGTTGTGGTTTTGATGCGTAGGTAAGAATGGTTCTTGCTAAGCCCATAGCAGCCACGTAAAACATGCAACAACAAAGTAGAGGACGTCTAACTTGTTTTTGCAGGGCATGTTGTGATGTGATATGGTCAAGACATGATGTGATATAATTTGTTGTATGAGATGATCATGTTTTGTAACCGAGTTATCGGCAACTGGCAGGAGCCATATGGTTGTCGCTTTATTGTATGAAATGCAATCGCCATGTAATAGTTTTACTTTATCACTAAGCGGTAGCGATAGTCGTAAAGGCAATTAGTTGGTGAGACGACAACGATACTACGATGGAGATCAAGGTGTCGCGCCGGTGACGATGGTGATCATGACGGTGCTTCGGAGATGGAGATCACAAGCACGGTGCTTCGGAGATGGATATCACAAGCACAAGATGATGATGGCCATATCATATCACTTATATTGATTGCATGTGATGTTAATCCTTTATGCATCTTATCTTGCTTTGATTGACGGTAGCATTATAAGATGATCTCTCACTAAAATTTCAAGATAAAAGTGTTCTCCCTGAGTATGCACCGTTGCAAAAGTTCTTTGTGCCGAGACACCACGTGATGATCGGGTGTGATAGGCTCTACGTTCAAATACAACGGGTGCAAAACAGTTGCACACGCGGAATACTCAGGTTAAACTTGACGAGCCTAGCATATGCAGATATGGCCTCGGAACACGGAGACCGAAAGGTCGAGCGTGAATCATATAGTAGATATGATCAACATAGTGATGTTCACCATTGAAACTACTCCATCTCATGTGATGATCGGACATGGTTTAGTTGATTTGGATCACGTAATCACTTAGATGATTAGAAGGATATCTATCTAAGTGGGAGTCTTAAGTAATATGATTAATTGAACTTAAATTTATCATGAACTTAGTACCTGATAGTATCTTGCTTGTCTATGTTAATTGTAGATAAATGGCCCGTGCTGTTGTTCCATTGAATTTTAATGCGTTCCTTGAGAAAGCTAAGTTAAAAGATGATGGTAGCAATTACACGGACTGGGTCCGTAACTTGAGGATTATCATCATTGCTGCACAGAAGAATTACGTCCTGGAAGCACCGCTAGGTGCCAGGCCTCCTGCAAGAGCAACGCCAGAAGTTATGAACGTCTGGCAGAGCAAAGCTGATGACTACTCAATAGTTCAGTGTGCCATGCTTTACGGCTTAGAACCGGGTCTTCAACGACGTTTTGAACGTCATGGAGCATATGAGAGGTTCCAGGAGTTGAAGTTAATATTTCAAGCAAATGCCCGGATTGAGAGATATGAAGTCTCCAATAAGTTCTATAGCTGCAAGATGGAAGAGAATAGTTCTGTCAGTGAGCATATACTCAGAATGTCTGGGTATAATAATCACTTGATTCAACTGGGAGTTCAACTTCCGGATGATTGCGTCATTGACAGAATTCTTCAATCACTGCCACCAAGCTACAAGAGCTTCGTGATGAACTATAACATGCAAGGGATGGATAAGACAATTCCCGAGCTCTTCGCAATGCTAAAGGCAGCGGAGGTAGAAATCAAAAAGGAGCATCAAGTGTTGATGGTCAGTAAAACCACTAGTTTCAAGAAAAAGGGCAAAGGGAAGAAGAAAGGGAACTTCAAGAAGAACAGCAAGCAAGTTGCTGTTCAGGAGAAGAAATCCAAGTCTGGACCTAAGCCTGAAACTGAGTGCTTCTACTGTAAGCAGACTGGTCACTGGAAGCGGAACTGCCCCAAGTATTTGGCGGATAAGAAGGATGGCAAGGTTAACAAAGGTATATGTGATATACATGTTATTGATGTGTACCTTACTAATACTCGCAGTAGCACCTGGGTATTTGGTACTAGTTCTGTTGCTAATATTTGCAACTCGAAACAGGGGCTACGGATTAAGCGAAGATTGGCTAAGGACGAGGTGACGATGCGCGTGGGAAATGGTTCCAAAGTCGATGTGATCGCCGTCGGCACGCTACCTCTACATCTACCTTCGGGATTAGTTTTAGACCTAAATAATTGTTATTTGGTGCCAGCGTTGAGCATGAACATTATATCTGGATCTTGTTTAATGCGAGACGGCTATTCATTTAAATCAGAGAATAATGGTTGTTTTATTTATATGAATAATATCTTTTATGGTCATGCACCCTTGGAGAGTGGTCTATTTTTAATGAATCTCGATAGTAGTGATACACATATTCATAATGTCAAAGCCAAAAGATGCAGAGTTGATAATGACAGTGCAACTTATTTGTGGCACTGCCGTTTGGGTCATATCGGTGTAAAGTGCATGAAGAAACTCCATACTGATGGAATTTTGGAATCACTTGATTTTGAATCACTTGGTACTTGCGAACCGTGCCTCATGGGCAAGATGACCAAAACACCGTTCTCCGGAACTATGGAGAGAGCAACAGATTTGTTGGAAATCATACATACAGATGTATGTGGTCCGATGAATATTGAGGCTTGTGGCGGATATCGTTATTTTCTCACCTTCACAGATGATTTGAGCAGATATGGGTATATCTACTTAATGAAACATAAGTCTGAAACATTTGAAAAGTTCAAAGAATTTCATAGTGAAGTTGAAAATCATCGTAACAAGGAAATAAAATTCCTACGATCTGATCGTGGAGGAGAATATTTGAGTTACGAGTTTGGCCTACATTTGAAACAATGCGGAATAGTTTCGCAACTCATGCCACCCGGAACACCACAGCGTAATGGTGTGTCCGAACATCGTAATCGTACTTTATTAGATATGGTGCGATCTATGATGTCTCTTACTGATTTACCGCTATCGTTTTGGGGTTATGCTTTAGAGACGGCTGCATTCACTCTAAATAGGACACCATCGAAATCCATTGAGACGACGCCTTATGAACTATGGTTTGGCAAGAAACCAAAGTTGTCGTATCTTAAAGTTTGGGGTTGCGAGGCTTATGTGAAGAAACTTCAACCTGATAAGCTCGAACCTAAATCGGAGAAATGTGTCTTCATAGGATACCCAAAGGAGACTGTTGGGTACACCTTCTATCACAGATCCGCAGGCAAGATATTCGTTGCTAAGAATGGATCCTTTCTAGAGAAGGAGTTTCTCTCGAAAGATGTGAGTGGGAGGAAAGTAGAACTTGATGAGGTAACTGTACCTGCTCCCTTATTGGAAAGTAGATCATCGCAGAAATCAGTTTCTGCGACACCTACACCAATTAGTGAGGAAGTTAATGATAATGATCATGAAACTTCAGATCAAGTTATTACTGAACCTCGTAGGTCAACTAGATCAAGATCCGCACCAGAGTGGTACGGCAATCCTGTTCTGGAGGTCATGTTACTAGACCATGACGAACCTACGAACTATGAAGAAGCGATGGTGAGCCCAGATTCCGCAAAATGGCTTGAGGCCATGAAATCCGAGATGGGATCCATGTATGAGAACAAAGTATGGACTTTGGTTGACTTGCCCGATGGTCGGCAAGCCATTGAAAATAAATGGACCTTCAAGAAGAAGACTGACGCTCATGGTAATGTTACTGTCTATAAAGCTCGACTTGTTGCGAAAGGTTTTCGACAAGTTCAAGGGATTGACTACGATGAGACCTTCTCACCCGTAGCGATGCTTAAGTCTGTCCGAATCATGTTAGCAATTGCCGCATTTTATGATTATGAAATTTGCCAAATGGATGTCAAAACTGCATTCCTGAATGGATTTCTGGAAGAAGAGTTGTATATGATGCAACCGGAAGGTTTTGTCGATCCAAAGAGAGCTAACAAAGTGTGCAAGCTCCAGCGATCCATTTATGGACTGGTACAAGCCTCTCGGAGTTGGAATAAACGCTTTGATAGTGTGATCAAAGCATTTGGTTTTATACAGACTTTTGGAGAAGCCTGTATTTACAAGAAAGTGAGTGGGAGCTCGATAGCATTTCTGATATTATATGTGGATGACATATTACTGATTGGAAATGATATAGAATTTCTAGATAGCATAAAGGGATACTTGAATAAGAGTTTTTCAATGAAAGACCTCGGTGAAGCTGCATATATATTAGGCATTAAGATCTATAGAGATAGATCAAGACGCTTAATTGGACTTTCACAAAGCACATACCTTGACAAAGTTTTGAAGAAGTTCAAAATGGATCAAGCAAAGAAAGGGTTCTTGCCTGTACTACAAGGTGTGAGATTGAGTAAGACTCAATGCCCGACCACTGCAGAAGATAGAGAGAAGATGAAAGATGTTCCCTATGCTTCAGCCATAGGCTCTATCATGTATGCAATGCTGTGTACCAGACTTGATGTGTCCCTTGCTATAAGTTTAGCAGGAAGGTACCAAAGTAATCCGGGAGTGGATCACTGGACAGCGGTCAAGAACATCTTGAAATACCTGAAAAGGACTAAGGATATGTTTCTCTTTTATGGAGGTGACAAAGAGCTCATCGTAAGTGGTTACGTTGATGCAAGCTTTGACACTGATCCGGACGATTCGAAATCACAAACCGGATACGTATTTACATTGAACGGTGGAGCTGTCAGTTGGTGCAGTTCTAAGCAAAGTGTCGTGGCGGGATCTACGTGTGAAGCGGAATACATAGCTGCTTCGGAAGCAGGAAATGAAGGAGTCTGGATGAAGGAGTTCATATCCGATCTAGGTGTCATACCTAGTACATCGGGACCAATGAAAATCTTTTGTGACAATACTGGTGCAATTGCCTTAGCAAAGGAATCCAGATTTCACAAGAGAACCAAGCACTTCAGAAGACGCTTCAATTCCATCCGGGATTTAGTCCAGGTGGGAGACATAGAAATTTGCAAGATACATACGGATCTGAATGTTGCAGACCCGTTGACTAAGCCTCTTCCACGAGCAAAACATGATCAACACCAAGACTCCATGGGTGTAAGAATCATTACTATGTAATCTAGATTATTGACTCTAGTGCAAGTGGGAGACTGAAGGAAATATGCCCTAGAGGCAATAATAAAGTATTATATATTTCCTTATATCATGATAAATGTTTATTATTCATGCTAGAATTGTATTAACCGGAAACATAATACATGTGTGAATACATAGACAAACAGAGTGTCACTAGTATGCCTCTACTTGACTAGCTCGTTAATCAAAGATGGTTATGTTTCCTAGCCATAGACATGAGTTGTCATTTGATTAACGGGATCACCTCATTAGGAGAATGACGTGATTGACATGACCCATTCCGTTAGCTTAGCACCCGATCGTTTAGTATGTTGCTATTGCTTTCTTCATGACTTATACATGTTCCTATGACTATGAGATTATGCAACTCCCGTTTACCGGAGGAACACTTTGTGTGCTACCAAATGTCACAACGTAAATGGGTGATTATAAAGGTGCTCTACAGGTGTCTCCAAAGGTACTTGTTGGGTTGGCATATTTCGAGATTAGGATTTGTCACTCCGATTGTCGGAGAGGTATCTCTGGGCCCACTCGGTAATGCACATCACTATAAGCCTTGCAAGCATTGTGACTAATGAGTTAGTTGCGGGATGATGTATTACGGAACGAGTAAAGAGACTTGCCCGTAACGAGATTGAACTAGGTATCGAGATACCGACGATCGAATCTCGGGCAAGTAACATACCGATGACAAAGGGAACAACGTATGTTGTTATGCGGTTTGACCGATAAAGATCTTCGTAGAATATGTGGGAACCAATATGAGCATCCAGGTTCCGCTATTGGTTATTGACCGGAGAGGTGTCTCGGTCATGTCTACATAGTTCTCGAACCCGTAGGGTCCGCACGCTTAACGTTACGATGACAGTTATATTATGAGTTTATATGTTTTGATGTACCGAAGGTTGTTCGGAGTCCCGGATGTGATCACGGACATGACGAGGAGTCTCGAAATGGTCGAGACATAAAGATTGATATATTAGACGACTATATTCGGACACCGGAAGTGTTCCGGAGAAGTTTCGGATTAAACCGAAGTGCCGGAGGGTTACCGGAACCCCCCGGGGAAGTATTGGGCCTTAGTGGGCCTTGAGGGGAGCAAGAGGGCAGCAGCCAGGAGGTGGTGCGCCCCCTCCCAGGAGGAATCCTAGTTGGACTAGGAGAGGGGGGCGCAGCCCCCTTTCCCTCTCCCTCTCCCTCTCTTTCCTTCCCCCCCCCCCCTCTTTTCCTAGTTGGACTAGGAAAGGGGAGTCCTACTCCTACTAGGAGGAGGACTCCCCCCTCTCCTTGGCGCGCCTAGGGCAGCCGGCCTCCCCCTTGCTCCTTTATATACGGGGGCAGGGGGGCACCTCTATTACACACTTGATATACGATATTTTAGCCGTGTACGGTGCCCCCCTCCACCATATTGCACCTCGATAATACCATTGCGGAACTTAGGCGAAGCCCTGCGTCGGTGGAACATCATCATCGTCACCACGCCATCGTGCTGACGAAACTCTCCCTCAACACTCGGCTGGATCGGAGTTCGAGGGACGTCATCGAGCTGAACGTGTGAAGAACTCGGAGGTGTCGTGCGTTCGGTACTTGATCGGTTGGATCGTGAAGACGTACGACTACATCAACCGCGTTGTGATAACGCTTCCGCTGTCGGTCTACGAGGGTACATGGACAACACTCTCCCCTCTCGTTGCTATGCATCACCATGATCTTACGTGTGCACAGGAATTTTTTTTTAAATTACTACGTTCCCCGACAGCTTGATTAACTCCGGCCGGACACACTTTCCTGGGTCATGCCCGGCCTCGACCAAACAATACGCCGCAACCCGACCTAGGCTTAATAGAGAGGTCAAGCACGCCGGACTAAACCTATGCCCCCAGGGGTCATGGGCCATCGCCCCGGGAACTCCTGCATGTTGCGTGGGCGGCCGGTGAGCAGACCTAGCTACCTCCTTAAAAAAAGCGGGAGCTTACCCGTCCAACCCGGCGCGCGCCGCTCAGTCACATGACGTCTATTAAGCTTCGGCTGATGCATACGACGCAGAACGCCCATACTATGCCCACGTGATGGTTAATGCTATCAGGCCAGAGGCCCCTCGGATCAAATATCCAAATCGTAGTGGATTAGGAACGCGCGGTAACAAGCAGAGACTCACGAAAGATGTGACCCCGTCGCCCCGTCTCGAGGACTTGCGGCAAGGGCTAGGAATGCCCGGCCACGCCTCGTAATTATCTCGCGGGCACCTTCCAGGTCAACCCGACTCCACATCACTCGCAATTATGTTCGCGCGGGTACCCCTCAGGGTCGACCCGTCTTTAGTAACATGGTTCAGTGTAAAGTCATAGTAACCATAGTAACCGTGTGTCCAAACATCAAAGGGAAAACCTGAGGAATCACTCCCGGTGAATTCCACTCGATGTAATCATCAAGGTGAACGTAAGAGGAACCACCCCCGAGGTTCACACTTGAGGGGTTGCACGACAGAGTCGTATCGGAAGTGGTTAAGGCGAAATCACCCTCGATGACCACGACCGAATAACTACACTAGCGGGTTAACATCAGAAGTGCTGATGAAGTCTCACCCTCGGCACTCGATAGTAACCCAGTAGTGTCGAGCAACTAAGGGGAAGTGATGTGCGGTGTCGGGGCCTGGTCTTCGATGATGAAGCAGGGGCAACAAGGACAAGGTGGGGGTCACTGGTGGATCACTAACCAACCTATACTAAGCAGTTTAGGATAAGCAGGTAGGTAACAATGAACAGGTTACAAAAGAGGCTATGCATCAGAATAGGAGCAAACAATAACAGTAGCAAAATCTAATGCAAGCATGAGAGAATGGAATGGGCGATATCGGGATGATCAAAGGGGGGGCTTGCCTGGTTGCTCAGGCAAGGAGGGGTCGTCGTCGACGTAGTCGATCACAGGGGCAGCATCGGTCTCGGGGTCTACCGGAGAGAAGAGGGGGAAGAAACAGTAAATATAAAGCAAACATAGCATCACAAAGCATAACGTGGCAATATGATGTGCCGGGTGTGACCTAATGTATGGCTACACGATATAGGCGAAGGGGGAATTCAACCGGGAAGGTGTTCTCGGTTCCGGACCTGTGTCAGACAGATGACCGGAGGGGGAATGTTCCATGTTTAGATAGTTAGAGGCATCTGACTGATGAATGGATCGCGTATTCGGATTCGTTGGATTTTTCTGAGCAACTTTCATATAGAAAACATTTTCATCCGAGTTACGGTTTATTTTCTATGAATTTTCAAAGATTAAACCATTTTCTGGATTTATTTAAATTAACAGAAAAGATAAAATGACGTCAGCATGACGTGCTGATGATGTCAGCAGTCAACAGACTCGCTGACCAGGTCAAACTGACCAATGGGTCCCACATGTCATAGACAGAGGGCTAACAGTGGGTTATTTTAATTGAACAGGGTGTTAATTGGCAGTTGGGCCCCACATGTAAGTGACTAATTAGCTAAACTAATTACTTTTAATTATAAAAACATTTTAATTAGTTTAATTACGCGGTGGGGCCCGCATGTCAGAGGTATTGGGCTGCCCAGTCAGCACGTTGACTGGGTCAACCCAGTCAACGGGGCCCCCATGGCCCACTGGCTGTGACCCAGGGGTGGGGCCCGTCTAGCCACGTTGGCGGCCGGCGCCGGAGTTGCTCCGGTGACTCAAAACGCGGCGGCGCGGCGCCGGAATGCGTTGGATCTCATCTACGATGGGTGGTTTCGCGCGCGCTTGGGCGCGTTCGAACGAGCAGCGAGTGCCGCCTCCAGTGGTGGTGGTGGTTTCGCCGGAGTCGGCCAGAATCGGCGCTGGCGAGGAGCAGAGGTGGCGGCGTTCTCGGGCACTCGTCGAGCTAGGTGCTTTGGGGGCACAGGAAGACGCGTGCACGTGTGCGTTGGGGGGCGGGCGTCGAGCCACTTCGAGTGGTGCTGGTGACGGCCGTCGGGGTGCACTGTGGCGACAGCGGCCGGCACCGGACGGAGACGGAGTTGGGGGTACGCGGCGTGGGGAAGCAAGCGGGCAACGACATTCGGATGCGGGCAGAGAGCCGCGTCCAGTGGCGGCAGCAACGCGTGCAGGGGCGACCAGAGTCGAGCGGTGCGTCGAGGTCAGACGGCGGCCAGAGCGGGAGCTCGGCGGGACCAGTGTTAGGAACTCCTAGAGGGAGAGAGGAAGGATGCCTCAGGCGCGGTGGCTCACAATGAAACCGTAGGGGATGGCAGCGGGCTCGAGGGAGGCTCGGGGTAGGCCTGTAGCAGATGCCACGGCGGCGGCGATCCCCGGCGACCGAGGAGGAAGAAGCAGTTGCCGCGGTCGATGCAGAGGTGAGGAGCTCCAACTGGCGGCACCAGTCGATGGATAGGGTGACGGTGGACCTCGTAGACGTGTCGACAAGGTGCGGGGGCGGCGGTGGCCGCGACGGGGCGAAGTGGCCGGTGACGAGCGCGTCGTGCAGGTGGAGGGAAGGGGGTCTGGGGAGAGCCCAGAGGGGAGTGGGGCGACCGAGGAGAGCGGGGGAGTGAGTGGGGCGCAGGGGAGAGGACCAAGGCGTCGGGGCGCTGGCGGCCTTATCCCCTCGGGACGGCGCCAGCGAGGTGGTGCGGCGGCGACCAGCTTCCTGTAGCGACGGGGTCGGCGGCACAGAGAACCGACCGGGGAGGGGGAGTGGGCTGGCAGATGGAGTGGGCCGAGGCCCAAATGGGAGGCCAGGGGCTCTTTTCTCTCTCTCCCCTCTGCTTTTCCTTTTTAATTTCTTTTCTGTTTTTCCAGCAGCTTTTGCATCTTCTTTTTAGACACTAATGACTTTGCAAAATTATGCCACTGGTCAAAACAATTTCAAAGAATAATTGGGCACTGCCACAAAAATTTTGGGGCCTTGAGGAGTTGTCCAAGCATTTTTAGAAAATGAAAAGGACATCTTATATACTGCTGGACCAGATAATAAATTCTCAGGGGTAATTTGGGAATTCCAAAAATGTTGGCTTCAACATGACAAATATCTAAGGATTATTTGCCATAGGATGAACTATTTTATTTGCATGAAAGAAGAAGCAAATATTTTACATGCAGTTTGAATTTGAATTGGAAGCAGATTTTGGACAAGTGGCATTTTTGCATGATGATCATGATGACATGACCTTCATTAGGGGGAGATTACTGTAGTGTGATGCTGGGGATGTTACAAATCTCCTCCACTACAAGAAATCTCGTCCCGAGATTTAAGTGGGGAAGCCAATAGTAACTTCGAGAGAACTGGCCCTTATAGGGATAATTATCTGGTGAACAATGGAGGGAGTGTGGCAGAAGTATCTCTCAAGTTGAAACTTCATAGAATCGAGAGCAAAGTATGAAGGTACAATAGGAAGTTTCAAGCGAATGGACAAACGGTCGATACCTGAACAGAGTGTGATAAGGGGGTTCAGAGCATCGGGAATAGATCATCTCTCGGAAAGTGGCTCGCGAATTACATACGAAGTCAAGTGCGAGGAATAACTTTGGAAACAGGGAGGTACGAGAGAGTCAAGTTTCTATCATGTGGAACTGTGGGTTATGGGCCCACCATGTGGGTTCAGAGTAGAAAGAGTGGTGACATCTTGCATGGTCATGATAGCAAGGCATGTCAGAGCATAGCCTGCCAGTCCTGTTGGCAACAACGTCGGTACCAAGGGCGAGGGATGAAGAAAACCATTTTCCTGCTTGTTGAATCGAGGCGGACCAATAGGCAAGGTTCTCGTCCATCGGGGGTTACCGAAATTTCACCAACTATAGTAACAGGGTCTTACTGACACAGTTCTACACCAAGGTGTTTACATAAGCAGAAAAAAATTACTGCTTAGACCATATAGATCACAAGAAAGGTTAAACAAAACAATGGGAAGGAAAAGGCAATTATCAGATTAAACAGAACAATGGAAATGAAAATGTGTTTAAACACATATTTCAAGGGTATATCCTTCCCAAGGACAAGCAGAGCATGATATCCATGACAGGATATAATGTAGAAAACTCTTTAGGTAAGGGGAGAGAAATTTCATGACATTACCCATACAGCGGTGTTTGGATAGTTGATCAGGAAACATTTAGCATTGGGCTTCAAATGTTCTTGTTGAAAATCGGAGTACCATAAGCATGCTTCGAGATAGCATTGACATGGTCATCAGGTGAAGATCAGACTTTGGAAACAGAAAGGATCCATCAGGAATAACTTTTAGAATAAGTCTTACAATTTCCTCATGGAAAGAATGTATAACCTTGCTAAAAATGAAAACTATAACAATGGGTCCTCCGGCCCGGTGCGCTAGGCATGACATCACCTTGCTGGGCTATACAAAGTCCAATGTTACGACTTTTGGAAAATTTCCCAACCATCATATTTGGCTGAGATTCAGTTCTGATTGGTGCCAGGATACCTCAGACTCATGATGCCTGAGAAGGAAGGGGTGCAACACAATTTGACAAGGTGGAGTTGCAAGATTCTCGGGAAATGAACTATGGAAGCAAGTTCCAATCATGAGGTCATCCTTTAACCAAGGAGAGGACGAGGAGGTGGCTGATGAACTCAGCGACAATTCATTGAGATTTTCAAAAGATGGATTTCCACACTTATGTGAACAAGGAGATAACATTTGTCAGATCAAATGATTTAATGAGGTATGCTCGAGGAAACCATACACAGTTAAACATTGGTTGAAAGGTGCACCCGAAATATGGACTTAGGTAGCATGGTCAATGTTAGTATGGTGATTCGATAACCAATGGTCTAAGAATGAAATATCGACCATTAACTTCAAAGCAATAGGGTTGCTAGAAGTTTTGAAGACGCGCATCATAGTTCAATTGTCGGTTTTCTGGTTAGAAACAACACGGGGACCAAGGAATGAACGGATATGGCAAGAAGTATCACCTGTATATAGAAGATGGTAATACTCCAAGGTAAAGAAGAACATATGCTGGGTAGCAAGGATCTCAAGGTATAACACAAAACACGAACAAGTTTGTGTTAAACAGAAGGCAATAAAGTGGTCGATGATAACACAAATCATCGAGGGCAAGGATGGCATTTCTCAACAAGAATTCAACTGATATGCTGGAAGAGCTCAGAATGTTGACGAGCACGACACCATTGTCGAGAGATTTCAGGAAGATGTAATCGATCGGCGATGACATCAAGTCAAAGGAATGATGAAGCAAAAAGTTATTGGAACCACGGATATGACACAAGCTCAAAATCAAGCTTGTTGTTCGAGGTGAATTGATAAAATGAGGAAGATCGACGTAAGCTTCGCTCATCGTCGAAAATTTGTGCTCCGGGAATAAGGACCAGGTAGCACAGTTAAATTAGGACGATAATGATATAGCCGATCAGGCTAGGAATGATGTGACGGAGTATCACTCCAATTAAGAATTTACAAGAGGTAGTGCAATGACACAATATCATCGAGATAACATGAGACAATACTTGAAGGTAGATCAAATTAGAGGTTGGACAGGTGAAATGACTTGCAGGAGACAAGTATTTTAACTTCTCCGGAAAATGGAATTAAGGAGAAACTATGCTCGGAACCACAATTATGAATGATCAAACCACCGATACAAGATGAGCTTATAACAAGGGGGTAATTATTTTTACGATCAGCTTCCATGATAAGTTCTACATCGGTTCCATGGGCATGAACACCAAGGTTCAAGGTCGACTCCCACTTCTTCAATGCATAACCTTTCATTCACTCCTCGTTTCGAAAATGGCATTAGTGTTGGAAGTTTTACCTGGTGAAAAACCAGATGAGTACGACCCGTGAAAACTTTTGAGTTCACACGAATTAGAGAAGGTATAGGTTCAACCCATCGGGCATTGCACGAATCTATACCACACACTTATAGAAGCAACAGGTAACATCTCAAAGTAGGATACATACGGCAAGAATTAAATGATACCACATTGTCGAAGGTATTTGTAACATGGGAAGAACTCACAAGGATTTAGAATATGAATGACATTGTCGGATAATAACCCAGCAATGGATCTGGCGATTCATGACAGAGTTGATGTGAGTATCGGTAATCAATCAGATGAAGAAGGGGATGCAAAGGCATCGACTTATAGAAACGTCTGAATGACTCGATGCTTGGGTACAAAGGAATTATGATTTTCCTGCTCGTTGAAACAAGGCGGACCATTAGGCAAGGTTCTCGTCCATCGGTGGTTACCGAAATGTCACCAACAATAGTAACAGGGTCTTACTGACAGAGTTGTACACCGAGGTGTTTACATAAGTAGGAGAATATTACTGCTTAGGTCATATAGATCACCAGAAAGGTTAAACCAAACAATGGAAAGGAAAATATGATTATAAGATTAAACAGAAGAATGGAAAGGAAAATGTGTTTAAACACATAGCTCAATGGTATATCCTTCCCAAGGACAAGCTGAGCATTATATTCATGACAGGATATAATGTAGAAAACTCTTTAGGTAGGGGAGAGAAATTTCATGACATTACCCATACAACGGTGTTTGGATAATTGAGCAAGAAAACATTTAGCATTGGGCTTCAAATGTTCTTGTCGAAAATCGGAGTACCACAGACATGCTTCGAGATAGCATTGACATGGTCTTCAAGCAAGGGTCGGACTTTGGATACTCAAAGGATCCATCAGGAACAACTTATAGAATAAGTCTCACAATTTCCTCCAGGAAGAATGGTTATCCTTTCAAAAGGGATTGTAATGATATGTCCTCCAGCCAGGGGGGTGCTAGGCATGACATCATGTTACCGGGTCATAAATAGACCAATGTCTCTTGGAAATATGTTCCAACCATCACATCTGACCGAGATTCAGATCTGATTGGTGTTAGGATAACTCAGACATAGGATGTCTGAGAAGAAAGGTGCAACACAATTGATGGGATGACATTGTAAGATTCTCGGGAAATGAACTATGAAAGCAAGTTCCGAAACGAGAGTTCATCATTAAATCAAGGAGAGGTGAGGAGGTGACTTATTGACTCAGCGACAATCCATTGACTCTTCCAAAAGATGGATTTCCACAACTATGTGAACAAGGAGATAACATTAGCTAGATCGAATGACTTAATGATGTATGCTCGAGGAAAACATACACAGTTAAACATTGGTTGAAATGTGCACCCGAAATATGGGCTAGGTGGCACAATCAATGTTCGAATGATGATTCATTAAGCCATATACGTAGAATGAAACTATAGACCAATAACTTCAAAGCAATAGAGTTGCTAGAAGTTTAGAATCTACACATCACAGACCATTTGTCGGTATTTCGTTTAGAAACTACACGGGGACCAAGAAAGAATGGTGATGGTGAGAAGTATCACTGTACCAAGAATTCTTAAGAGGTGGAGTAATGTTCACGACATTCTTGACATCAAAGATGGTAATACTCCATGGTAGAACATAACATAAGTTGGATAGCAGGGGAAATCAAGATACAACACAAAATATGAACAAGTTTGTGTTGGGGGGAGGTAAGAATGTTGTCGATGATAACACAATTCATCGAGGGGCAAGGATGGTATTTCTCATCCTGAATTTCGACACACAACTTGGAAGAAGTCAAATTGTTGACAATGATCACGACAAATTTGTCGAGAGGTTTTCAAGAAGATGTAATTGATCGACGATGACATCAAGTCAAAGGAATGATGAAAGCGAAAGGTTATTGGAACCATGGGTAGGACACAAACTCGAAATCAAGTTTGCAGTTCAAGGAGAAGTGATATGACGAGGAAGATCGACGCAAGATTAGCTCACTGTCGAAATTTGTGCGTTGGGAAGGTCCAGGTAGCACGGTTAAAATCGGCACGATAATGACATAGCCGAGCAAGCTAGGAATGACTTGAAGGATTATT
The DNA here is from genome assembly GCF_002575655.3 of Aegilops tauschii subsp. strangulata. Lineage (NCBI taxonomy): Eukaryota > Viridiplantae > Streptophyta > Magnoliopsida > Poales > Poaceae > Aegilops > Aegilops tauschii. The sequence continues at coordinate 329,962,952 of NC_053041.3, forward strand.
AAACTCGTCAGCAACAAAAATTACTTAGAGCTATTGAATCGCAGTGCGGAATTGATTCACATATCGGTGTCCTTGAGGGGTTCTAACAACTCAGAACCCGTTGGAAAAATTGGAATTAGTAAGAAATAATAGCTGATGAAGACTCATAAGATGCAACACAGTTCTTAGATATTCTCGAGATACCAGAGGGTAATACTCGACGGTAGATCAAAGTAGAGGTTGGACTGGGGTATTGACTTGCAAAAGACAAGTGCTTTAACTTGTCCGAGAAATGGGATCAAAGAGAAAATATGGTCGGAACCACGATTGCAAAAGGCCAGATCCCAGATATAAGATGAACTTATACCAAGGGAATAATTAATTTAAGAAAAGCTTTAATGATAAGATCTACATCGTGTCCATGGGCATGAACGCAAAGTTCAAGGTCGACTCCCACTTCTTCAATGCATAACCTTTCATTCACTTCTCGCGTTTGATGAAGTTGCAGTGTTGAAAAATTTTATCTGGCAAAATACCAGAAGAGTATGACTCATGAAAACTTTTGAGTTCACACATATTATGGAAGGCATAGGTTCAACCCATCGGGGCATATTAGGAATATATGCCACAAGCTTCAAGAGTAATTATCACCAGCTCAAAAGCAGAGCATGGTTGACAAAGCAGAGGATACAATTTACCAAAGGCATTATGTATCAGGGAAGAACTCACAAGGTGATTAAATATGAGGGCACTGTCGGATAATAATCTAACAAAGGATTTGGTTGTCCACAAGGGATCAGATGTGAGCATCGGTACTCAACTAGAGGAAGAAAGAATGCAAGGGGATCAGATTATAGAAACAACTGACTAACTCAAAGCTCAAATGCAAAGGGATTATGATTTCCAAATCAAGGGATCATAAGCAAACGCTCTGATTAAGGATGGATAAGTTGAATAGCCTTAGGGGTACAATCGATGGCAATTCGATTGGTCGATACCAGCTCATGTTTAAAATGACGTTTGAGCCAGAAGGAAGAATTCTAGGATCTGATTGAGGATTGTGAGCATTCGCAATATTTTGAATCAACAGACTCAAAATGATAATGACAAGGAATGACAATAAGATTACGAGACTTACAGGATTAACCATAATGCAAGCAAGCAAGAATTTCAAGAGCAATAGGCTGCTTAGGATTTTCGGAAGTTCAAATAGTATTTCAAAGACTTTTGTGAATTACTTGAATCAACTGGGGACGAGCGGATACTCGGTAAGTGCGAGAATTATCCGTAGGGGTATTCAGGTGACAAGGAACAGCAAGGCAGTAAGCTCAAAGGATTCTCGGAACAACAGAGAGAATTTCGGGGTATCTTGTAATAACAAGATCAACGGGAAAACATTATATGAATGGCGAGTATACGTGGTTATCCATAGGAGTTTATCGATGGAAGGGAATTGCAAAAGCGATGAACACAAGTTCTCGGGTTAACAGCGGAGAGTGTCTTCAGGGTCTTCACGTGCAGCAGACGATCATCAGTAATAAGGGGCACTCCGGGTGAAAGTGATAACGAGAACCTAATGTTAGATTTAGCAAAATTCATTTAACCCGAATAGAAGAGAGATCAGAGTCCCAGAGTATAGACAAGGAGTAAAAGATCCTAATACCACCAAATGGCGACGTGGGCCCGTAAGCCACACAGCCATGTTAGTAAAAGTTTTTCACTGACTAGACTCGACTTCGGCCAAGGAGTTGGAAAGGGGGATTCCTACAGGCAGCTGGCTCTGATACCAACTTGTGACGCCCCCGATTTGACCGTACACTAATCATGCACGCAAATGTGTACGATCAAGATAAGGGACTCACAGGAAGATATCACAACACAACTCTAATACATAAATAAGTCATACAAGCATCATAATACAAGCCAGGGGCCTCGAGGGCTCGAATACAAGTGCTCGATCATAGACGAGTCAGCGGAAGCAACAATATCTGAGTATAGACATAAGTTAAACAAGTTTGCCTTAAGAAGGCTAGCAAAAAAGTAGCAACGATCGAAAAGGCAAGGCCTCCTGCCTGGGACCTCCTAACTACTCCTCGAAGCCGAACTCCATGTAGAATCATCCTCGGGATCTCTAGCTCCTGGACTCCAGCATCTGGGTGCGACAATCCGGTATAGAAAAGGGAAAAGGGGGAGAAAAGCAACCGTGAGTACTCATCCAAAGTACTCGCAAGCAAGGAGCTACACTACAAATGCATGGGTATATGTGTAAAGGACCATATCAGTGGACTGAACTGCAGGATGCCAGAATAAGAGGGGGATAGCTAATCCTGTCGAAGACTACGCTTCTGGCAGCCTCCATCTTGCAGCATGTAGAAGAGAGTAGATTGAAGTCCTCCAAGTAGCATCGCATAGCGTAATCCTACCCGGCGATCCCCTCCTTGTCGCCCTGTTAGAGAGCGATCACCGGGTTGTATCTGGCACTTAGAAGGGTGTATTTTATTCAGTATCCGGTTCAAGTTGTCATAAGGTCAAGGTACAACTCCGGGTCGTCCTTTTACTGAGGGACACGGCTATTCGAATAGATAAACTTCCCTGCAGGGGTGCACCACATAACCCAACACGCTCGATCCCATTTGGCCGGACACACTTTTCTGGGTCATGCCCGGCCTCGTAAGATCAACACGTCGCAGCCCCACCTAGGCTCAACAGAGAGGTCAGCATGCCGGTCTAAACCCTATGCGCGCAGGGGTCTGGGCCCATCGCCCTATGCACACCTGCACGTTGCGTACGCGGCCGGAAGCAGACCTAGCCCCCTTAATACAAGCGCGAGCTTACGGTCCAATGCGGCACGCGCCACTCAGTCGCTGACGTCAAACAGAGCTTCGGCTGATACCACGACGCCGGGATACCCATAACTACTCCCGCGTAGATGGTTAGTGCCTATAGACCAAATGGCCAGACTCAGATCAAATACCAAGATCTCGTTAAGCATGTTAAGTATCCGCGAACGCCGACCAGGTCCAGGCCCACCTCTCTCCTAGGTGGTCTCAACCTGCCCTGTCGCTCCGCCACAAAGTAACAGTCGGGGGCCGTCAGGAACCCAGGCCCACCTCTACCGGGGTGGAGCCACCTGTCCTTTCAGCCCCCTCATCAGAATCACTTGCGGGTACTCAACGAGCCGACCCGACTTTAGTCACCACATGTGTCATGTATATAATGTATATAGTATATACCCGTGATCACCTCCCGAAGTGATCACGGCCCAGTAGTATAGCATGGCAGACGGACAAGAGTGTAGGGCCACTGATGTAACACTAGCATCCTATACTAAGTAGTAGGATAGCAGGTAGGGGTAACAACTGTAGCAACAACGACAGGCTATGCATCAGGATAGGATTAACGGAAAGCAGTAACATGCTACACTACTCTAATGCAAGCAGTATAGAGAAGAATAGGCGATATCTGGTGATCAAGGTGGGGGCTTGCCTGGTTGCTCTAGCAAGTAGGAGGGGTCGTCAACTCCGTAATCGAACTGGGCAGCAGCAGCGTCGGTCTCGTAGTCTACCGGAGAGAAGAGGGGGAAGAAATAGTAAATATAAAGCAAACATAGCATCCCAAAGCATAATGTGGTAGTACGACGTGTCGGGTGTGACCTAACGTATGTCTGCACGAATAGGTGAAGGGGGAAAATTCAACCGGGAATGTTTTCCCGGTCCCGGACCTGTGCCAGACAGATGACCGGAGGGGGAAAGTTCCATGTTCAGCATGCTAGAGGCATGTGACAAATGAACGGACCTCGTATTCGGATTCGTTGGATTTTTCTGAGCAACTTTCATATAGAAAACATTTTCATCCGAGCTACGGATTATTTTATTTGATTTTTGAAAGATTTAACAATATTCTGGAATTATTTATATTAACAGAAAAGGAATATGACGTCAGCATTGCGTGGGGATGACGTCAGCATTGCATGTAATTTAAACTAAACTAACAGTCTAATTAGAGCGGTGGGCCCCATATGTCAGTGAGTGTTTAGGCTAGTATAGTTACTTGTTTTTTTAAAATGTTTATTAAACTAATTATCAGAGCGGGGGCCCACATGTCTGTGACAGAAGCCGGCCCAGTCAGCGTTGACCTCAGTCAACTGGTCAAAGTGGGGCTCCTGGGCCCACCAGTCAGTGGCTGGGGCCTGCCCAGTCAGCAGTTGACTAAAGTCAACAGGGCAGCCGGGTCCCAGGGGCCCACGGGTCAGCGACCCAGGGGCAAGGCCCATCGAGCCACGTCGGCGTCGGCGCCGGAGAGAGCTCCGGCGACCAAAAACGCGGCGGAGCTCGCCGGACTTGGCCGGAAAAACGCTACGGTGCTCCGTTCGGGGCGTGCTTAGGCTCGTTCGAACGAGCGTTCAACGCCGCACCTTTTTACGGGAGCGGTGCGGCCGTAAACGGCCGGAAGCTACGGCGGCGAGCGGCGGAGCGGACGCCGGAGTTTGGCCCTCGCGTGAACTGCGGCTAGACGGCACGGCAAGACTACTGGGGAGGCTCTACGGGGTCCTGGCGAGGCCTAGAGCACGGTGGCGAGCTCGGGTGAGCACGACATCGACGAGGACGACGGTGACGAGCTCCGTTGCGGAGTGGGCTTCGGGCGGCGATGGCAACGGCAGCTACGGTGATGAATCCGTGCGGGGGAGAGAGGGGGGAGACGTGGTGGCTCACCGGGAGCCGTAGGGAAGTGGCAGTGTGCTCGGGGAGGCGCGGAGCATCCGGAATCGACGGCGATAGACGGCGGCGACCCGAGGAAGGAGAAGAAGATGGCGGCGGAGTGGAGGCCTCCCAGCTCGTTCCGTTCGGCGTAGTCGACGTAGTCGACGGCGGGGAGCCGTTCGGGCACGTCGGCGGGGCAATCGGGGCACGCTGGCCGCGGGATCGAGCGTTGCGACGGCGAGCTCTCGGGCAAGCTCGCAGCCGGAGCGATAGAGAGAGCGAGGGGGAAACTGGGGTAGCTAGGGTTTCCCGGGGGTACGGGGCGGCCTTAGCCGTGCGGGGGCTCGGCGGATGGTCGCCGCGTGGCCATCCGCGGCCTGGACGAGCGCCCGGCGGCCACCGAGCTCGGATGAGCAGTAGGAGGAAGGAGGGGACTCCAGGTGGGCTGGGCCGCACCTGTAGCTAGTAGGCCTAAGTGCATAGTAGAACTTAGGCCCCTTTTTATTTTCTTATTTCTGTGCTTTGTTTTTCTTTTACTGTTTTATTTTAGTTCCTCTTTTATTTTTATTTTTTTGTTTTACAAAAATTACCACTAGTGCCTAAATTTGTATTTATCAACAAACTACTGTGAGATTAATCCTTAACCCATAATAAAATAGTTTTAGCATTTTATAAATTCAATAGGCATTTGTTTAATTGTTTTCACTATTGTTTTAATTGTTTTAGAGCCTTTAAACATTTTATCAAAGCTTGGTTCCTCCACCATAATTACTTACGATTTATTTGACACAACCCAAACATTTTAGTTTTGATATTTGAAAATTTTACTGTTTGCCTATATTTTATATTTTAACTTGAATCGTTTTTGAACTAAACTCGAGTTTATCAACAGTAACCGAGGTGACGTGGCACCATCAGCAGAGGTTTACTGTAGCTTGATTATCCGGGCGTCACAATTCTCCTCTACTACAAGAAATCTCGTCCCGAGATTTAAGAGGGAAGTAAAGTGGGAAGGTTCGGGTTACGAAATTCTAGGAGTGTTCTTGGTCTTGGTTGTTCTTCTCGAAGAGGTTGATCCATTACATTGATGTCTTCATTCTGTTGTTTCAGGTCATCATGATAAAGTTGTCGTCCTTTCTTCGGGAACTCCATCGTACTTAAGACAGAGTAAGGGGGTATTCCGGAAGAACGGACCTCTGCAAGGTTTACTATCTGGTCAATATCATCGGGGAAGGTGGTGGAAAGTAACTCTCGAACTAAAACTTAAGAAAAGCCGAGAGCAAGTAAGGAAGTACCATGAGAAGTTTCAAACGGGTAGGCAATCGTTCGAAGCCTGAAACAAAGTGTGAAAGGGGTTCAAAGCAATCGAAATAAGTATTATGTCTCATGCCAGTATAGATCAGTAGGACGGTGGTCCGTGAATTACATACGAGGCCACGCGCGATGAATGAATTTGGGGAACAGGGGGTGCACAGGAGAGTCAGGTTTTGATCCTATGGAACTGTGGGTTAGGGCCCACCATGTGGTTAAAGTAGGAAGGGCGGTGACATCTTGCACGATCATGATAGCAAGGCAAGTCAGAGGGTAGCCTGTCAGTTATATGTCAGCAACATCGTCGGTACCAAGGGCGAGGGACGAAGAGAACCATTTTCCTGCTCGTTGAAACAAGGCGGACCATTAGGCAAGGTTCTCGTCCATCGGTGGTTACCGAAATGTCACCAACAATAGTAACAGGGTCTTACAGACAGAGTTGTACACCGAGGTGTTTACATAAGCAGGAGAATATTACTGCTTAGGTCATATAGATCACCAGAAAGGTTAAACCAAACAATGGAAAGGAAAATATGATTATCAGATTAAACAGAAGAATGGAAAGGAAAATGTGTTTAAACACATAGCTCAATGGTATATCCTTCCCAAGGACAAGCTGAGCATTATATTCATGACAGGATATAATGTAGAAAACTCTTTAGGTAGGGGAGAGAAATTTCATGACATTACCCATACAACGGTGTTTGGATAATTGAGCAAGAAAACATTTAGCATTGGGCTTCAAATGTTCTTGTCGAAAATCGGAGTACCACAGACATGCTTCGAGATAGCATTGACATGGTCTTCAAGCAAGGGTCGGACTTTGGATACTCAAAAGATCCATCAAGAACAACTTATAGAATAAGTCTCACAATTTCCTCCAGGAAGAATGGTTATCCTTTCAAAAGGGATTGTAATGATAGGTCCTCCAGCCAGGGGGGTGCTAGGCATGACATCATGTTACCGGGTCATAAATAGACCAATGTTATAACTCTTGGAAATATGTTCCAACCATCATATCTGACCGAGATTCAGATCTGATTGGTGTTAGGATAACTCAGACATAGGATGTCTGAGAAGAAAGGTGCAACACAATTGATGGGATGACATTGTAAGATTCTCGGGAAATGAACTATGAAAGCAAGTTCCGAAACGAGAGTTCATCATTAAATCAAGGAGAGGTGAGGAGGTGACTGATTGACTCAGCGACAATCCATTGAGACTTCCAAAATATGGATTTCCACAACTATGTGAACAAGGAGATAACATTAGCTAGATCGAATGACTTAATGATGTATGCTCGAGGAAAACATACACAGTTAAACATTGGTTGAAATGTGCACCCGAAATATGGGCTAGGTAGCACAATCAATGTTCGAATGATGATTCATTAAGCCATATACGTAGAATGAAACTATAGACCAATAACTTCAAAGCAATAGGGTTGCTAGAAGTTTAGAATCTACACATCACAGACCATTTGTCGGTATTTCGTTTAGAAACTACACGGGGACCAAGAAAGAATGGTGATGGTGAGAAGTATCACTGTACCAAGAATTCTTAAGAGGTGGAGTAATGTTCACGACATTCTTGACATCAAAGATGGTAATACTCCATGGTAGAACATAACATAAGTTGGATAGCAGGGGAAATCAAGATACAACACAAAATATGAACAAGTTTGTGTTGGGGGGAGGTAAGAATGTTGTCGATGATAACACAATTCATCGAGGGGCAAGGATGGTATTTCTCATCCTGAATTTCGACACACAACTTGGAAGAAGTCAAATTGTTGACAATGATCACGACAAATTTGTCGAGAGGTTTTCAAGAAGATGTAATTGATCGACGATGACATCAAGTCAAAGGAATGATGAAAGCGAAAGGTTATTGGAACCACGGGTAGGACACAAACTCAATCAAGTTTGCAGTTCAAGGAGAAGTGATATGACGAGGAAGATCGACGCAAGATTAGCTCACTGTCGAAATTTGTGCGTTGGGAAGGTCCAGGTAGCACGGTTAAAATCGGCACGATAATGACACAGCCGAGCAAGCTAGGAATGACTTGAAGGATTATTAAACTCGTAAGCAACAAAAATTAGTTAGAGTTATTGAATCGGAGTGCGGAATTGATTCACATATCGGTGTCCTTGAGGGGTTCTAACAACTCAGAACCCGTTGGAAAAATTGGAATTAGTGAGAAATAATAGCTGATGAAGACTCATAAGATGCAACACAGTTCTTAGATATTCTCGAGATACCAGAGGGTAATACTCGACGGTAGATCAAAGTAGAGGTTGGACTGGGGTATTGACTTGCAAAAGACAAGTGCTTTAACTTGTCCGAGAAATGGGATCAAAGAGAAAATATGGTCGGAACCACGATTGCAAAAGGCCAGATCCCAGATATAAGATGAACTTATACCAAGGGAATAATTAATTTAAGAAAAGCTTTAATGATAAGATCTACATCGTGTCCATGGGCATGAACGCAAAGTTCAAGGTCGACTCCCACTTCTTCAATGCATAACCTTTCATTCACTTCTCGCGTTTGATAAAGTTGTAGTGTTGAAAAATTTTATCTGGCAAAATACCAGAAGAGTATGACTCATGAAAACTTTCGAGTTCACACATATTATGGAAGGCATAGGTTCAACCCATCGGGGCATATTAGGAATATATGCCACAAGCTTCAAGAGTAATTATCACCAGCTCAAAAGCAGAGCATGGTTGACAAAGCAGAGGATACAATTTACCAAAGGCATTATGTATCAGGGAAGAACTCACAAGGTGATTAAATATGAGGGCACTGTCGGATAATAATCTAACAAAGGATTTGGTTGTCCACAAGGGATCAGATGTGAGCATCGGTACTCAACTAGAGGAAGAAAGAATGCAAGGGGATCAGATTATAGAAACAACTGACTAACTCAAAGCTCAAATGCAAAGGGATTATGATTTCCAAATCAAGGGATCATAAGCAAACGCTCTGATTAAGGATGGATAAGTTGAATAGCCTTAGGGGTACAATCGATGGCAATTCGATTGGTCGATACCAGCTCATGTTTAAAATGACGTTTGAGCCAGAAGGAAGAATTCTAGGATCTGATTGAGGATTGTGAGCATTCGCAATATTTTGAATCAACAGACTCAAAATGATAATGACAAGGAATGACAATAAGATTACGAGACTTATAGGATTAACCATAATGCAAGCAAGCAAGAATTTCAAGAGCAATAGGCTGCTTAGGATTTTCGAAGTTCAAATAGTATTTCAAAGACTTTTGTGAATTACTTGAATCAACTGGGGACGAGCGGATACTCGGTAAGTGCGAGAATTATCCGTAGGGGTATTCAGGTGACAAGGAACAGCAAGGCAGTAAGCTCAAAGGATTCTCGGAACAACAGAGAGAATTTCGGGGTATCTTGTAATAACAAGATCAACGGGAAAACATTGTATGAATGGCGAGTATACGTGGTTATCCATAGGAGTTTATCGATGGAAGGGAATTGCAAAAGCGATGAACACAAGTTCTCGGGTTAACAGCGGAGAGTGTCTTCAGGGTCTTCACGTGCAGCAGACGATCATCAGTAATAAGGGGCACTCCGGGTGAAAGTGATAACGAGAACCTAATGTTAGATTTAGCAAAATTCATTTAACCCGAATAGAAGAGAGATCAGAGTCCCAGAGTATAGACAAGGAGTAAAAGATCCTAATACCACCAAATGGCGACGTGGGCCCGTAAGCCACACAGCCATGTTAGTAAAAGTTTTTCACTGACTAGACTCGACTTCGGCCAAGGAGTTGGAAAGGGGGATTCCTACAGGCAGCTGGCTCTGATACCAACTTGTGACGCCCCCGATTTGACCGTACACTAATCATGCACGCAAATGTGTACGATCAAGATAAGGGACTCACAGGAAGATATCACAACACAACTCTAATACATAAATAAGTCATACAAGCATCATAATACAAGCCAGGGGCCTCGAGGGCTCGAATACAAGTGCTCGATCATAGACGAGTCAGCGGAAGCAACAATATCTGAGTACAGACATAAGTTAAACAAGTTTGCCTTAAGAAGGCTAGCACAAAAGTAGCAACGATCGAAAAGGCAAGGCCTCCTGCCTGGGACCTCCTAACTACTCCTCGAAGCCGAACTCCATGTAGAATCATCCTCGGGATCTCTAGCTCCTGGACTCCAGCATCTGGTTGCGACAATCCGGTATAGAAAAGGGAAAAGGGGGAGAAAAGCAACCGTGAGTACTCATCCAAAGTACTCGCAAGCAAGGAGCTACACTACAAATGCATGGGTATATGTGTAAAGGACCATATCAGTGGACTGAACTGCAGGATGCCAGAATAAGAGGGGGATAGCTAATCCTGTCGAAGACTACGCTTCTGGCAGCCTCCATCTTGCAGCATGTAGAAGAGAGTAGATTGAAGTCCTCCAAGTAGCATCGCATAGCGTAATCCAACCCGGCGATCCCCTCCTCGTCGCCCTGTTAGAGAGCGATCACCGGGTTGTATCTGGCACTTGGAAGGGTGTATTTTATTCAGTATCCGGTTCTAGTTGTCATAAGGTCAAGGTACAACTCCGGGTCGTCCATTTACCGAGGGACACGGCTATTCGAATAGATAAACTTCCCTGCAGGGGTGCACCACATAACCCAACACGCTCGATCCCATTTGGCCGGACACACTTTTCTGGGTCATTTCCGGCCTCGTAAGATCAACACGTCGCAGCCCCACCTAGGCTCAACAGAGAGGTCAGCACGGCGGTCTAAACCCTATGCGCGCAGGGGTCTGGGCCCATCGCCCTATGCACACCTGCACGTTGCGTACGCGGCCGAAAGCAGACCTAGCCCCTTAATACAAGCGCGAGCTTACGGTCCAATGCGGCGCGCGCCACTCAGTCGCTGACGTCAAACAGAGCTTCGGCTGATACCACGACGCCGGGATACCCATAACTACTCCCGCGTAGATGGTTAGTGCCTATAGACCAAATGGCCAGACTCAGATCAAATACCAAGATCTCGTTAAGCGTGTTAAGTATCCGCGAACGCCGACCAGGGCCAGGCCCACCTCTCTCCTAGGTGGTCTCAACCTGCCCTGTCGCTCCGCCATAAAGTAACAGTCGGGGGCCGTCAGGAACCCAGGCCCACCTCTACCGGGGTGGAGCCACCTGTCCTTTCAGCCCCCTCATCAGAATCACTTGCGGGTACTCAACGAGCCGACCCGACTTTAGTCACCACATGTGTCATGTATATAATGTATATAGTATATACCCGTGATCACCTCCCGAAGTGATCACGGCCCAGTAGTATAGCATGGCAGACGGACAAGAGTGTAGGGCCACTGATGTAACACTAGCATCCTATACTAAGTAGTAGGATAGCAGGTAGGGGTAACAACTGTAGCAACAACGACAGGCTATGCATCAGGATAGGATTAACGGAAAGCAGTAACATGCTACACTACTCTAATGCAAGCAGTATAGAGAAGAATAGGCGATATCTGGTGATCAAGGTGGGGGCTTGCCTGGTTGCTCTAGCAAGTAGGAGGGGTCGTCAACTCCGTAATCGAACTGGGCAGCAGCAGCGTCGGTCTCGTAGTCTACCGGAGAGAAGAGGGGGAAGAAATAGTAAATATAAAGCAAACATAGCATCCCAAAGCATAATGTGGTAGTACGACGTGTCGGGTGTGACCTAACGTATGTCTGCACGAATAGGTGAAGGGGGAAAATTCAACCGGGAATGTTTTCCCGGTCCCGGACCTGTGCCAGACAGATGACCGGAGGGGGAAAGTTCCATGTTCAGCATGCTAGAGGCATGTGACAAATGAACGGACCGCGTATTCAGATTCGTTGGATTTTTCTGAGCAACTTTCATATAGAAAACATTTTCATCCGAGCTACGGATTATTTTATATGATTTTTGAAAGATTTTACAATATTATGGAATTATTTATATTAACAGAAAAGGAATATGACGTCAGCATTGCGTGGGGATGACGTCAGCAGTCAACAGACTCGCTGACCAGGGTCAAACCGGGCCTGTGGGTCCAGTGGGACCCACATGTCAGCCTCTGTTAGTCTAACAGTAATTTAAACTAAACTAACAGTCTAATTAGAGGGGTGGGCACCATATGTCAGTGAGTGTTTAGGCTAGTATAGTTACTTGTTTTTTTTAAACTTTTATTAAACTAATTATCAGAGCGGGGGCCCACATGTCTGTGACAGAAGCCGGCCCAGTCAGCGTTGACCTCAGTCAACTGGTCAAAGTGGGGCTCCTGGGCCCACCAGTCAGTGGCTGGGGCCTGCCCAGTCAGCAGTTGACTAAAGTCAACAGGGCAGCTGGATCCCAGGGGCCCACGGGTCAGCGACCCAGGGGCGGGGCCCATCGAGCCACGTCGGCGTCGGCGCCGGAGAGAGCTCCGGCGACCAAAAACGCGGCGGAGCTCGCCGGACTTGGCCGGAAAAACGCTACGGTGCTCCGTTCGGGGCGTGCTTAGGCTCGTTCGAACGAGCGTTCAACGCCGCATCCATTTACGGGAGCGGTGCGGCCGTAAACGGCCGGAAGCTACGGCGGCGAGCGGCGGAGCGGACGCCGGAGTTTGGCCCTCGCGCGAACTGCGGCTAGACGGCACGGCAAGACTACTAGGGAGGCTCTACGGGGTCCTGGCGAGGCCTAGAGCACGGTGGCAAGCTCGGGTGAGCACGACATCGACGAGGACGACGGTGACGAGCTCCATTGCGGAGTGGGCTTCGGGCGGCGATGGCAACGGCGGCTACGGTGATGAATCCGTGCGGGGGAGCGAGGGGGGAGACGTGGTGGCTCACCAGGAGCCGTAGGGAAGTGGCAGTGTGCTCGGATGACAAATATCTAAGCTCGGATGACAAGCTCGGGGAGAGCCCAGAGGGGAGTGGGGCGACCGAGGAGAGCGGGGGAGTGAGTGGGGCGCAGGGGAGAGGACCGAGGCATCGGGGCGCTGGCGGCCTTATCCACTCGGGACGGCGCCGGCGAGGTGGTGCGGCGGCGACCAGCTTCCTGTAGCGACGGGGTCGGCGGCACAGAGAACCGACCGGGGAGGGGGAGTGGGCTGGCAGATGGAGTGGGCCGAGGCCCAAATGGGAGGCCAGGGGCTCTTTTCTCTCTCTCCCCTCTGCTTTTCCTTTTTAATTTCTTTTCTGTTTTTCCAGCAGCTTTTGCATCTTCTTTTTAGACACTAATGACTTTGCAAAATTATGCCACTGGTCAAAAAAATTTCAAAGAATAATTGGGCACTGCCACAAAAAGTTTGGGGCCTTCAGGAGTTGTCCAAGCATTTTTAGAAAATGAAAAGGACATCTTAAATAGTGCTGGACCAGATAATAAATTCTCAGGGGTAATTTGGGAATTCCAAAAATGTTGGCTTCAACATGACAAATATCTAAGGATTATTTGCCATAGGATGAACTATTTTATTTGTATGAAAGAAGAAGCAAATATTTTACATGCAGTTTGAATTTGAATTGGAAGCAGATTCTGGACAAGTGGCATTTTGGCATGATGATCATGATGACATGACCTTCATTAGGGGGAGATTACTGTAGTGTGATGCTGGGGATGTTACAGGTTGCCTCCCAACAAGCGCTATCGTTTAACGCCCCTAGCTAGGCATAAAGGCAAGGATAGATCTAGGTATTATCATCTTTGGCATGCAATCCATAAGTAGCTCTCATAATAGATTCATAAGGTAATTTAATTTTCTTTCTACGAAAGTGTTCCATGCCTTTCCTTAACGGAAATTAGAATCTAATATTCCCTTCTTTCATATTAATGATTGCACCAATCATTCTAAGGAAAGGTCTACCAAGAATAATAGGACATGAAGGATTGCAATCTATATCAAGGACAATGAAATCTACGGGCACATAATTCCTATTTGCAACAATAAGAACATCATTAATTCTTCTCATAGGTTTCTTAATGGTGGAATCCGCAAGGTGCAAGTTTAAAAAACAATCATCAAATTCACGGAAACCTAAGAAATCACACCAAGTTTTTGGAATCGTGGAAACACTAACACCCAAATCATAAAAAGCAAAGCGTTCATGATCTTTAATTTTAATTTTAATAGTAGGTTCCCACTCAACATAAAGTTTTCTAGTGATAGAAACTTTCAATTCAAGCTTTTCTTCATAAGATTGCATTAAAGCATCAACGATAAGTTTAGTAAAAGCCTTATTTTGACTATAAGCATGCGGAGAATTTAGCACGGATTGCAACAAGGAAATATACAATCTATTAAAGAACAATTATCATAATTAAATTCCTTGAAATCCAAAATAGTGGGCTCATTGCTATCTAAAGTTTTGACCTCTTCAATCCCACTTTTACCAATTTTTGCATCAAGATCTAAAAACTCCGAAATATTGGGACGCCTTTTAACTAAAGTTGACTCATATCCAGTCCCATCATTATCAAGATTCATATTGTAAAACAAAGATTTAATAGGGGACACATCAATCACTTTTAGATCTTCATCCTTATTATCATGAAAACTAGAAGAAGATGCTTTCATAAAGCAATCTTTCTTAGCACGCATCCTAGCGGTTCTTTCTTTGTACTCATCAATGGAAATTCTCATAGCCTTGAGAGACTCATTGATATCATGCTTAGGTGGGATAGATCTAAGTTTAAGAATCAACATCAAGAGAAATTCTATCCAAGCCAATTCATCAATCTTAGGCAATTTTTCTTCAAGCAAAGCATTGAAATTCTTTTGAGAAATCATAAATTCTTTAACACTAGTCTCAAAATCAGAGGGCATCTTATTAAAATTTTCATAAGAGTTGTTGTAGGAATTACCATAATTATTGGAGGAATGACTAGGATACGGCCTAGGATTAAAGTTTCCTCTAAAAGCATTGTTACCAAAATTGTTCCTACCAACAAAATTCACATCCATAGATTCATTATTATTCTGAATCAAAGTGAACAAAGGCATATCATTAGGATTAGAAGAAACACTCTTATTAGCAAACAATTTCATAAGTTCATCCACCTTCCACTCAATGTTGGAGATCGTTGCAGAAATTAAAAAAAATTACGCATCACCAAGAACAATCTATGGAGTCTTCTAGCAACGAGAGGGAAAAGAGTGCATCTACATACCCTTGTAGATCGCGAGCGGAAGCGTTCAAGAGAACGGGGTTGATGGAGTCGTACTCGTCGTGATCCAAATCACCGATGATCCTAGCACCGAACGGACGGCACCTCCAGTTCGACACACGTACGGAGCGGGGACGTCTCCTCCTTCTTGATCCAGCAAGGGGGAAGGAGAAGTTGATGGAGATCCAACAGCACGACGGCGTGGTGGTGGAAGTAGCGGGATCCCGGCAGGGCTTCGCCAAGCGCAAGCGGGGAGGAAGAGGTGTCACGGGAGGGAGGGAGGCGCCAGGGCTTGGGGTGCTGCTCCCATGCGCCTCCCCACTATATATAGGGGTGGAGGGGGCTGGTTTCTTGCCCTCCAAGTCCATTGGGGCGTTGGCAAAGGTGGGGGGAAGAAATCCCATCATTTCCCTTCCCCACCGATTGTTATCCCCCTTTTTTTAGGGATCTTGATCTTATCCCTTAGGGATATGATCTTATTCCTTCTAAGGTGGGATTTTGGTGCGCCTTGACCAGGGGCGTGGGGCCTTGCCCTCACTACCCACGTTCATGTGGGTCCCCCCATGCAGGTGGGCCCCACTTCGGAACCTTCTAGAACCTTCCCGGTACAATACCGAAAAATCCCGAACATTTTTCGGTGGCCAAAATAGGACTTCCCATATATAAATCTTTACCTCCGGACCATTCCGGAACTCCTCGTGACGTCCGGGATCTCATCCGGGACTCCGAACAACTTTCGGTTAACTACATACTAATATCTCTACAACTCTAGCGTCACCGAACCTTAAGTGTGTAGACCCTACGGGTTCGGGAGACATGCAGACATGACCGAGACGACTCTCCGGTCAATAACCAACAGCGGGATCTGGATACCCATGTTGGCTCCCACATGTTCCACGATGATCTCATCGGATGAACCACGATGTCGAGGATTCAATCAATCCCGTATACAATTCCCTTTGTCAATCGGTACGTTACTTGCCCGAGATTCGATCGTCGGTATCCCAATACCTTGTTCAATCTCGTTACCGGCAAGTCACTTTACTCGTACCGTAATGCATGATCCCGTGACCAAACACTTGGTCACATTGAGCTCATTATGATGATGCATTACCAAGTGGGCCCAGAGATACCTCTCCGTCATACGGAGTGAAAATCCCAGTCTCGATTCGTGCCAACCCAACAGACACTTTCGGAGATACCCGTAGTGCACCTTTATAGCCACCCAGTTACGTTGTGACGTTTGGCACACCCAAAGCACTCCTATGGTATCCGGGAGTTGCACAATCGCATGGTCTAAGGAAATGATACTTGGCATTTGGAAAAGCTCTAGCAAACGAACTACATGATCTTGTGCTATGCTTAGGATTGGGTCTTGTCCATCACATCATTCTCCTAATGATGTGATCCCGTTATCAATGACATCCAATGTCCATAGTCAGGAAACCATGAATATCTGTTGATCAATGAGCTAGTCAACTAGAGGCTCACTAGGGACATGTTGTGGTCTATGTATTCACACATGTATTACGATTTCCGGATAACACAATTATAGCATGAACAATAGACAATTATCATGAACAAGGAAATATAATAATAACCATTTTATTATTGCCTCTAGGGCATATTTCCAACAGTCTCCCACTTGCACTAGAGTCAATAATCTAGTTACATTGTGATGAATCGAATACCCATAGAGTTCTGGTGTTGATCATGTTTTGCTCTAGGGAGAGGTTTAGTCAACGGATCTGCTACATTCAGGTCCGTATGTACTTTACAAATATCTATGTCTCCATTTTGAACATTTTCACAAATGGAGTTGAAGCGACGCTTGATATGCCTGGTCTTCCTGTGAAACCTGGGCTCCTTGGCAAGGGCAATAGCTCCAGTGTTGTCACAGAAGAGAGTCATCGGGCCCGACGCATTGGGAATAACTCCTAGGTCGGTAATGAACTCCTTCACCCAGATTGCTTCTTGTGCTGCCTCTGAGGCCGCCATGTATTCCGCTTCACATGTAGATCCCGCCACAACGCTTTGCTTGCAACTGCACCAGCTTACTTCCCCACCATTCAAAATATACACGTATCCGGTTTGTGACTTAGAGTCATCCAGATCTGTGTCGAAGCTAGCATCGACGTAACCCTTTACGACGAGCTCTTCGTCACCTCCATAAACGAGAAACATATCCTTAGTCCTCTTCAGGTACTTCAGGATATTCTTGACCGCTGTCCAGTGTTCCATGCCGAGATTACTTTGGTACCTTCCTACCAAACTTACGGCAAGGTTTACATCAGGTCTGGTACACAGCATTGCATACATAATAGACCCTATGGCCGAGGCATAGGGGACGACACTCATCTTTTATCTATCTTCTGCCGTGGTCGGGCATTGAGCCGTGCTCAATTGCACACCTTGCAATACAGGCAAGAACCCCTTCTTGGACTGATCCATATTGAACTTCTTCAATATCTTGTCAAGGTACGTACTTTGTGAAAGACCAATGAGGCATCTTGATCTATCTCTATAGATCTTGATGCCTAATATATAAGCAGCTTCTCCAAGGTCCTTCATTGAAAAACACTTGTTCAAGTAGGCCTTTATGCTTCCCAAGAATTCTATATCATTTCCCATCAACAGTATGTCATCCACATATAATATGAGAAATGCTACAGAGCTCCCACTCACTTTCTTGTAAACACAGGCTTCTCCATAAGTCTGTGTAAACCCAAATGCTTTGATCATCTCATCAAATCGAATGTTCCAACTCCGAGATGCTTGCACCAGCCCATAGATGGAGCGCTGGAGCTTGCATACCTTGTTAGCATTCTTAGGATCGACAAAACCTTCCGGCTGCATCATATACAATTCTTCCTTAAGAAAGCCGTTAAGGAATGCCGTTTTGACGTCCATTTGCCATATCTCATAATCATAGAATGCGGCAATTGCTAACATGATTCGGACGGACTTCAGCTTCGCTACGGGTGAGAAAGTCTCATCGTAGTCAACCCCTTGAACTTGTCGATAACCCTTAGCGACAAGTCGAGCCTTATAGATGGTCACATTACCATCCGCGTTTGTCTTCTTCTTAAAGATCCATTTATTTTCTATGGCTCGCCGATCATCGGGCAAGTCAGTCAAAGTCCATACTTCGTTTTCATACATGGATCCTATCTCGGATTTCATGGCTTCTAGCCATTTGTCGGAATCTGAGCCCGCCATTGCTTCTTCATAGTTCGAAGGTTCACCGTTGTCTAACAACATGATTTCCAGGACAGGGTTGCCATACCACTCTGGTGTGGAACGTGTCCTCGTGGACCTACGAAGTTCAGTAGTAACTTGATCTGAAGTACCTTGATCATCATCATTAGCTTCCTCTCTAGTCAGTGCAGGCACCACAGGAACATCTTCCTGAGCTGCGCTACTTTCCGGTTCAAGAGGTAGTACTTCATCAAGTTCCACTTTCCTCCCACTTACTTCTTTCGAGAGAAACTCTTTCTCCAGAAAGGACCCGTTCTTGGCAACAAAGATCTTGCCTTCGGATCTGAGGTAGAAGGTATACCCAATGGTTTCCTTAGGGTATCCTATGAAGACGCATTTTTCCGACTTGGGTTCGAGCTTTTCAGGTTGAAGTTTCTTGACATAAGCATCGCATCCCCAAACTTTTAGAAACGACAGCTTAGGTTTCTTCCCAAACCATAATTCATACGGTGTCGTCTCAACGGATTTCGACGGAGCCCTATTTAAAGTGAATGCGGCAGTCTCTAAAGCATAGCCCCAAAATGAGAGCGGTAGATCGTAAGAGACATCATAGATCGCACCATATCCAATAGAGTGCGATTACGACGTTCGGACACACCATTTCGCTGAGGTGTTCCAGGCGGCGTGAGTTGTGAAACTATTCCACATTTCCTTAAGTGTGTGCCAAATTAGTGACTCAAATATTCCCCTCCACGATCTGATCGTAAGAATTTTATTTTCCTGTCACGTTGATTCTCAACCTCACTCTGAAATTCCTTAAACTTTTCAAAGGTCTCAGAAAACGGAAATAGCTTCAATTTAACAATATCATTGTCCACATCTTTCTTCTTTTGTATATCACACAAATCAACAAAGCTGTTTAGATGGTAGCGGCATCTTCACTAGGAAGGCCGGCGAATTGATCTTTCTTGACAAGATTCAATAAGGCAACACTAATTTCACAAGATTCAGCATCGGTAAGAGGAGCAATCGGAGTGCTACGAAAATCATTGTTGTTGGTATTGACAAAGTCACACAATTTAGTATTGTCTTGAGCCATCGTGACGAGCAAGCAATCCAACACACAAGCAAACAAGAAGCAATCGAGAGAAAAAGCGAACGGGAAAAGAGGGCGAATAAAACGGCAAGAGTAAAGTGGGGGAGAGGAAAACGAGAGGCAAATGGCAAATAATGTAATGCGAGGGATAAGAGTTTGTGATGGTACTTGGTATGTCTTGACTTGTGCGTAGACTCCCCGGCAACGGCGCTAGAAATCCTTCTTGCTACCCTTTGAGCATGCGTTGGTTTTCCCTTGAAGAGGAAAGGGTGATGCAGCAAAGTAGCGTAAGTATTTCCCTCAGTTTTTCAGAACCAAGGTATCAATCCAGTAGGAGGCCACACGCAAGTCCCTCGTACCTACACAAACAAATAAGAACCTTGCAACAACCGCGATAAAGGGGTTGTCAATCCCTTCACGACCACTTGTAAAAGTGAGATCTGATAGAGATGATAATATAATATTTTTGGTATTTTATAATAAAGATTGACAGTAAAGATTGCAAAGTAAACGGCGCCAGAAATCGCTTGTTGTCGGAAGATTAATATGATGGAGAATAGACCCGGGGGCCATAGGTTTCACTAGTGGCTTCTCTCAAGATAGCATAAGTATTACGGTGGGTGAACAAATTACTGTCGAGCAATTGATAGAAAAGTGCATAATTATGAGAATATCTAGGCATGATCATGTATATAGGCATCACGTCCGCAACAAGTAGACCGACTCCTTCCTGCATCTACTACTATTACTCCACACATCAACTGCTAT
The DNA here is from genome assembly GCF_002575655.3 of Aegilops tauschii subsp. strangulata. Classification (NCBI taxonomy): domain Eukaryota; kingdom Viridiplantae; phylum Streptophyta; class Magnoliopsida; order Poales; family Poaceae; genus Aegilops; species Aegilops tauschii. The sequence continues at coordinate 329,983,159 of NC_053041.3, forward strand.
CCAGCATGCATCTAGAGTATTAAGTTCATAAGAACAGAGTAATGCATTAGGCAAGATGACATGATATAGAGGGATAAACTCAAGCAATATGATATAAACCCCATCTTTTTATCCTCGATGGCAACAATACAATACGTGTCGTTTCCCCTACTGTCACTGGGATCGAGCACCACATGATTGAACCCAAAACTAAGCACTTCTCCCATTGCAAGAAAGATCAATCTAGTAGGCCAAACCAAACTGATAATTCGATGAGACTTGCAAAGATAACCAATCATACATAAAAGAATTCAGTGAAGATTCAAATATTGTTCATAGATAATCTTGATCATAAACCCATAATTCATCGGATCTCGACAACACCGCAAAAAGAGTTACATCAAATAGAACTCCAAGAAGATCGAGAAGAACTTTGTATTGAGATCCAAAGAGAGAGAAGAAGTCGTCTAGCTAATAACTATGGACCCGAAGGTCTATGGTAAACTACTCACACATCATCGGAGAGGCCATGGTGTTGACGTAGAAGCCCTCCGTGATCGATGCCCCCTCCGGTGGAGCGCCGAAAAAGGCCCCGAGATGGGATCTCACGGGTACAGAAGATTGCGGCAGTGGAAATAGGGTTTCGTGGTGCTCCTCGATGGTTTCGGGGTACATAGGTATATATAGGAGGAAGAAGTAGGTCGGTGGAGCCACGAGGGGCCCACGAGGGCGGAGGGCGCGCGGATAGGCGCGCCCCCTGCCTCGTGGCCTCCTCGTTCGTTTCTTGACGTCCACTCCAAGTCTCTTGGATCACGTTTGTTCCAAAAATCACGCTCCCGAAGGTTTCATTCCGTTTGGACTCCGTTTGATAATCCTTTTCTGCGAAATACTGAAATAGTCAAAAAACAGCAATTTGCACTGGGCCTTGGGTTAATAGGTTAGTCCCAAAAATAATATAAAAGTGTATAATAAAGCCCATTAAACATCCAAAACAGAATATATAATAGCATGGAGCAATCAAAAATTATAGATACGTTGGAGACGTATCACGTCTTGCTCCAGATCCCCTCTCCCTTTGCTCAAAAAACCTCCAGATATGCCGAATCTCTTCCCCAAGCTCGCCACTGATGGCCTCCGGCAAGGCAAAGCCTGCCGCTCCTTCTGCGCGCAGGCCCCCTCCTTCAAGCCGGCCCTTGGTGCATCGTTCATGACCAAGGAGAAGCATCTTGCTGCCGCGCTCCCGCTGACGGCCGGCAGCGCCAACGATGGAGGGGAGACGGTGCTCCGGGTCGGCTCTGTCGATCCGGAGATCTTGGGAGAGAACTTCTACCCCTTCTTCCTGCACAGCGTCTTCGCTGGGCTTGTTCCCCCTTCTCTAGTTTCTTCTATGCCATCCTCAACCATTACGGGCTCCACGCCCTCCATCTTCATCCCAACTCCATCCTTCTCCTGTCAATCTTCGCCTTCTATTGTGAGGCGTTTGTGGGGGTGATGCCCTCCGTCGTGCTCTTCCGCCACTTCTTCTACCTCTGGTTGGGCGGCTCCCAGTGCTCCGGGTGCGCCAGCTTCATCGCCGCTAATGGCAGCAATGCGATCTCAAGGGTAGGGAAGAAGGTGGAAGACTTCCGAAACAAGTGGGTCTTCATGGACGCCAAGTGCCCCCACACTCTGCTAGAGCCGCTGACCGCGATGCCGGTGAAGCTGGACCGGTGGGCTCACGAGAAGCTCACCGATCCCCGGGCGGAGCAGCTGCTGGAGAAGATCAAGGTGAACCTGAAGACGGAGGAGAAGGCGGAGGAGCTGACGGGGGCCATGATCGTCAAGGAGTTCCTGACCCAGCGCCTGGCCCCGCTCCAGGCGCACTCATGCCCCTGTGGAGCTTCAAGGGTGCGGAAGACGAACTCCGGTTGAGCCCGGGCGACCTGTCCGATGAGGAGCTAAGCAAGGCCATGCACACCTTGCTGGAGAAGGACCAGGGTGGGCCCCCTGAAGCCCATCTCCCGTTGTATCGCCGCAACGACAGGGAGAAGGTGGCCGCCGCCATGTCTGTCTTCAACGAGCATGGGCTCGTGCCGTTGAAGCCTTCCCTGCCCCTGGGCTCCCTGGTGACGGTGTCCTTCGGCGAGTCTAGTGAGGAGGAGAAGGCGGACACGGAGGCGACCTGGGAAAGGGTGGGGGAGACCTCTCCCCCGCGACAGACCAATCTCCTCTGCGGCCTTTCTGATGACAACGACGCTGGCGAACACCCAGTTAGGGAGTCGTTGCGCTCCACCGGGGTCACCACGAGGTCCAGGGGTACCCCCTCGAGGAAGTCGAAGCAGAAGACCCCGAGGAAGGACAGGTCAGCGTTGCTTCTTCGGGGCGGCGCCTCCACTTCACCGCCGGCCGCACACTCGTCCGCCCTTGAGAGCGCGGCGATGCCCGTGCCTAGGAAGCTTGTGGGCCTCGCGCTCCTGGGCAGGAAGAGGGATTACGTCGCCGGGTACCAGTAAGTGTATCTCCTTGCCTTTGCTCTTTCATCTTGATGCCAGGCTGGCGTCGGCAGCGAAGAGGAAGGAATATGCCGGAGCCGCCAAGGCCAAGCAGCCTGATGTGGCCGCGACGACTCTGGTGTAGAAGGACGAGGCCGCTTCACGTGCTCCCGTGGCAGGGTTGTCCTCCCGAGGCTCGGGGGCCCAGCCTCAGGAGAAGACAGCCCCTGCGTCTGAGCCGAGTCAGAAGGCGCTCGCCTCCACCGCGCCTGCTGACGACCCGATGGCTCCGGAGCCCCCGGCCATCCTTGCTGCTACTGCTTCGCCGGTCCTGGCGCCAGTGCCGTCTCCTCCCCCAACCGTTATGCCGGCGGGCCGTGGTTCTTCTGCCGCGCCAGGTGCTCTGGAGGAGGCCTTCTCCGCGCTGGACCAGCTCCGGGCCGATCTTCGGGGCCCCGACCGGCGCAGGGCGTCTGGAGCTGGTCTCAGGGTGGATCCAGGCTGATTCTTCCGTCAGGGTTGCCTGGGGCCAAGCCGAGCCGGCCGCAGAGGAGGGCCGGAAGGTGGCCGGCATAGCCGCTGTCACTCACGACGTGGCGTTGAAGGACGCGAAGGATGCCGAGAAGCGCTGCCGTGCGGCGGAGGCCGAGCTGAAAGCCCTCCGTGACGAGCAGGCCACCCGCGCCCGCTAGGTCGGGGAGCAAGAGGAAAAGCTGAAGGACTGGGAGGTTGCGGTCGCCGACCGTGACGCTGAGCTAGAGCAGGCAGCCCGGGAACAGGCCACGGAGCGCGGCCGCCTGGAGAAGCTGAAGGAGGAGGTGGAGCCGGCCCAGGCGTCCCACACCAAACTCGTCTCCGAGGAGAAAGCTCGGCTGGAGGCCAGGGAGAAGCTCCTCGCCGCGGCCCAGAAGACAGCCACCGCGGCCAAGAAGACGGCCACCGCGGGGCATGCCGCTTTCGACTCCCTCGAGCTGAGGTCCCGCAAGGCGCTGCAGGATCTCTACGGGAGCGGGTATGAGAAGCCGCTGGTAACTCCGGAGGAGGGCCCGCCGGGCTGCTCCTCAAGCTCACCGCGGCGCTCGAGGGCATCATCGTCGGAGTGGGCCCCATGGTCGAGGGAGAGGTCCGCGCGCTTTCCACCTCAGCCGCGATGCGCGTCTTCAGCCACCACTATCTTCGGGACCCCAGCTTCGACTTCAGTGCCTTGCTTGAGCCCGTGGACCCTGAGCTCTACACCGCTGCTGCCGAGGTCGTGAAGGACCAAGTGGAGGCCCTGCTGCGGAAGTTCCTCGCCGTCGACCCTGTGACCACGGCTGATGGCAAGGACGGCGGTGATGTCGTCGACGACGGGGCTCCCCAAGTGGGCGATGGTGGCGTCCAAGGTTGAAGAAGAGGCTCGATGGCGGCGCTTCCCCCTGTTTAGGTCCTGCAACATATATCGTGCCTCGTGGAGGCGTAAGAACTTATGCTTGGTACTTTTAAGAGATAGTATGTTTTGTAATAATTTGCTAGGGTTCCACGATTTCCTTTCCGTTTGCATTAGTGTTCTGCGTCGGCAGGGCCCGGCCCCGCGCATACCTCATCGCCGTTGGGTCGTCCGGATCACCAGGATGAGACCAAGGGGTGAGGGGCTACGTGACCAGTTAGGCTCCCGAGTCGCGATGCTCAGGAGTCCCCCTTGACGTACAAACAGCCCTCAGGAAGGAGATGCGAGAGTAGATCTTAGCGTTCTGCGTCAGCAGCGCCCGGCCCTGCGCATACCTCAGTCGTCGTTGGGGCGTCCGGATCACCAGGACGAGACCAAGGGGTGAGGGGCTACGTGACCAGTTAGGCTCCTAAGTCGCGATGCTCAGCAGTCCCCCTTGACGTGCGAACAAACCTCCATACCTTTCCTCGCCGGGCTCTCACTCGGGAGGGGTGCGCGAAGTCCAGGTCTGGGGGACCTGGCGAGGTAGCGTACGCCAGGCGTGACCTGAGCGTAGCCCCGTGCCCAGCCCCCTCGCGCAACTTTCCGGTGGGAAAGCGGCGCGGTGAGGCTAAGCACCGAGCCTGGCGGCTCGCGTGAGGTTAATGCAGCCGTCTGGCCACCCACAGTTGTTTATCACCAGGGCAGAGCATGGCACTTCCGCTCTTGCACAGGCATAGCCACTCCTCGACCGTGTCGACTGCCAGCGCGGAGCATGGTGTTTCCACTGGTGCGTGGGTCGGAGCTCCCTCTGAGGGGAGATTCCGGGGCGTGTACAGCCCCGCCCTGACACGTGGCTTGCACGACAGGGCTAGAGGAGGTGTGTATGGGCACTCGTGAGCCAGCGCGGGACTCACGAGGCCCTACCTCAAGGCGGGTTGCGCCTGAATTTGATTGGAACACTTGAGATGGTCCTGCAAGATAGTTAGACAACCTGCGCCGAGTGAATCTCCTGAGGTTATTGCATGAGAAGGCCAAACACCAACGACCCCAGGAGGTGACGTGAGCAGGACCGGCCCGCCAGACAGAGCTCACCCGTTGGGTTTGTCGACGCTGCAGGGACGGACCCAAGCACAAACGTCGTGCCCAGTCTTCTCATGCGAAAGTCCTGAAGAAAGACAACCGGCGCGCGGCTCCCGCGATGGTGAGGCACCTGGTCGCACGCCCTTACTCATCCGCCCGCGATTAGCTCAAGCAAGAACAAGGCACCAAGGACCATGGGAGGTGACGTGCACGGGAGCTGGCTCGCGAGCCAGAGCTCAGCCACTTGGGTTTAGCGATGCTGCAGGGACGGACCCGAGCACAGACGATGTGCCAGTCCTTAATCATGAGGTGGTCGTGCGTGGGCTTGCAAGGGCGTACGACGTTCATGGCGACGAAGCACCGGACAGGCAGGTGATAATCATAAAGCAATCCATGGAAGAAGGTAAAGCCAGTTCTGATAGATGCAAGAAGGATACATGACGCAAGGACGGACCCACCCGTCTTGTGGATAATGCAGCCCGAGGGGCGCCCCCAACTGAACAAACCAAAAGGTGTCATCTGGCACCGTTGCTGAAGAGATGTCGGAGTACTCGAAGACGCATGCTGCAGAAGTCGCTCCTCATGAGCCGCCCAGGTCCTGTACCTCAGGAGGCTCTGGAGACCCGGAGGGCTCGCGAGGATCCATCGCCATCTCCGTCAGGATCGCCTGGTGCCTGACCTCATGAGCTGCCAGGACGCCCCACATGTGGCGCTGATGCACGACATCCCTATTCAGCAAGCTGAAAGGCATGCGAACGTAGCTATGGGGGGGCTCGCACCGGCCAACGTGGGACGGCCAGAAGAGCTCCCGAGACGCGGCCCTGTTGAGCTCGGGGATGTTGACGCAGGCGCACAGCTGACTGTCCTCGCTGGGGCAGGGAGCAGCACCGGGTGGTGGGCGTCGGTCGCCCTGCATAGCTCTTGCCTGCTTAACCTCCTCGATTGCCTTGGTGATGAAGTCCTGAGCGCCGAGCGCCTCACACCCTGCGCTTTCCTCACAGAAGCGCGCGTTGAAGCACGCCTCCACATGGTGCCCGAGCGCCTCCCTCGTGATGTTGGCCAGGACTGAGGCCCTCCAGAGGAGAGCCCCTGAGCCCATCCTGACAGGGGCGCAGGGCGCACCTTCCTATGCGAGAGGGGAAGGCGCCCCATCGGTGAATGCAGGGCCCGAGGCAGCACCGCCGGACGCCCCACCCTCCTGAGGTCCTTGGCGGAGCAGCTGCTTCTTCTTCTTGGGGACAGCCTCAGGAGGGTAGACAGCACCCTCGTCTTCTGGGTCCTCGACAGCCGCAGCCTGGTAGGCGCGCTCGAGAGAGCACACCGCGTCCTTCTTCTCGCAGGTGGCCGTGATGACGCCGCAACTTCCTGGCATCTTGAGGACGTTGTAGCCATGGTGGGTGACATCCATTAACTTGGACAGGGCCTGGTAGCTGATGGTGGCGTTGTACGGAAGGCGAATGTGGGCGATGTCGAAGTCGATGAGCTCAATAGGTGACAGGGAGGCAGATCTGCCCTATCGAGGTGGTGGAGCCGTCGGTCACTCCTGAGAAGGGCTTGGTAGGCTGCAGCTGATCATAGGGCACCTGGAGTCGGTCGAATGTCTCGACGGAGAGGACATTGAGCCCCGCACCGCCATCGATGAGTGTCTTGGTGACGAACACGTTGATGATGGTAGACGAGCAGAGCATCGGGAGGGCACCGACAGTTGCCGCACACTTGAGCTGGTTGGAAGAGTTGAAGGTGATGGTGTACTTGGACCACCTGAGTGGACGTGTTGCCTCGAGCTTGAGGAGGGCTGCGTTCACCTCACGCGCGAACTGCCTGAAGATGCGATGGGAGGCTGGGGCCTGAGCACCGCCCAGGATGCAAGCGATGGCACGAGGCTCCTGGAAGCCCCCAGCCCCCTCGTACTGGTGATGGTCATCATTCCTTCTCGGTGGTGGCGGCAGTGAAGGAAGGCCAGCGTTGCCCTGAGGACGGTCCTCGCGAGGCTGATCCCTCCAAGCGCCCTCACGACGCTAGCCATCCCAGCGATCCTCATGAGGCTGATCGCGCCACTCCTGGCGAGGGTCGCGACCATCCTAGCGTCCTCCGCCTCGGCCTCCTCCATGGCCGTATCCTCGATCGTTGCGCTCGGGGCGACGATGGAGGCGCCCGTCGCGGATGGCCCTGAACTTCTAGTAGTCGTTGGTGTTGTGGTTGTGCATGTTGTGGAAGACACAGAATGGGCGGCTACCCTTGGATGACTCCGGGTGGTCACAACCACACTTCATCTCTGGCTTGGCCGCGAGTACGGTCGGTCCCTTACGCTTCATGTCCTTGGCCTTAGTCTTCTTGTCTTCTAGGTCAGCCTCAAAGATCTCGAGGAGGGAGAGGCGTCCCTCCTCAGCTCTCGCACACTTGGTTGCCATGTTAAACATCTCCAGAGCCGTGCACATGTCCTCGTCTAAGGCGAGCTCCTCCTTCATCTTGACGTCGCGGACGCCATCAGTGAACGCCGAGATGATGGCCTCATCCAACACCTTAGGGATCTTGAGGTGAACACTGTTGAAGCGCTAGATGTACTTCTGCAAAGTCTCTCCTGGCTGCTGCTTAATGCACCGCAGGTCACCCGCAGCCGGTGGGCGGTCGCGAGTGCCCTGGAAGTTGGCGACGAAACGCTCTCGCATCTCGTTCCAGGAGGAGATCGATCCCGCAGGGAGGTTCAGGAGCCATGAGCGCGCCGTCCTTGAGAGCCATGGGAAACTAGTTCGCCATAACCTTCTCATCACAGTTGGCCGCCTCGATGCTCAGCTCGTAGAGCTGCAGGAACTCGGCAAGGTCGGGGGTGCCGTCGTAGCGTGGAGGCGGGTCGGGCTTGAACTTCCCTGGCCAGACGATGTTGCGCACCTCCGAAGTGAACGCACGGCATCTAGATGTGGTCACGGGAGCCCGCCGTGGAGGTGGAGCCTGATCTTGGCGCTCGCGCACCACCACCGCAGGCGGCGCTCGGTCTTGATGTGGCAGTGCTGGGAGCGCACGCACCTCTCCTTGCTGTCGCTGCACCACCTAGCAGCTTTCTTCGTCACGCGCCGGCGCCTTGCGCGGCGGGTCACGCCGTGGAGCCTCGCGCCTTGGCTCGATGATGGCGTCCTGCCTGGGAGTTGGAGGAGGTGCTCCGTGAGACACGTCACCCGCGGCAGGCAGCGGGTGAGGCAGCAAGCGAGACGGTGCAAGAGACTCTCCGGCAGCGCTGACGAGCTCGGCAATGCGGTCCAGCCAGTCCTCGTAGAGGTCGTCGATGGGGCGATAGCGCAGGAGCTCGCGTGCCATGAGCAACGCAGCCTGCGCGTTTGCCGGCCCACGACGAGCATGAGACGAGGAAGCAGCCGCCGGGGTCAGCGACAGAGTGGTGGTGCGCCCATCCCGCCACATGGAGGGCTGCATCGACGAAGCCTGCTGCTCGTGGGCCGCAGGGCCGGTGGCAGCGTTGACCGCGGGCGATGGGGAACGGTAGGGAGCACCGTCACCAGCGGGTGCGGTCTGGGTGACGCGGGCAGCGAAGGAGGCCCGACGCTCAGCACGAACTCGACGAGCATCACCATGGGGACAGCGAAACGGTGGCGAATCGACTGGACGAAGAGAGGCTCCGACGCACCCCTACCTGGCGCGCCAAATGTCGGATTTCGGGTTCCGCAGACCCTTGAGAGGTTCGAACTCTGGGGTGCGTGTGAGGAACTCAACCTCCCCAGTCTGCCTACTCGCCATTCTCATAGCCTAGCTCGATGAGCAAGAAGGAAACTGGACACAACAGTTTACCCAGGTTCGGGCCACCTTGCGGTGTAAAACCCTACTCCTGCTTTGTGGTGGATTGGCCTCAAGGGGCTGAGGATGAACTAGTACATTGGGAGCGCAACCTCAGGAGGAGGAGTGTTCTTGTGCTCAAGTGAGCTGGTGAGTGTGAGGATGGAATGGATCAGATCCCGTCTCTCCTCGCTATGGTGGTGGTTAGGTCCTATTTATAGTGGCCTTGGCCCTCTTCCTAAATGAAGGTGGGAAGGGATCCCACAACGGACAAATTCGAAGGGAGACAACTAGTGCATGTTATCTTGACAAAAGTAGTCTTCGCCTGCAAAAGCCTCTGGTCGTGACGCTGCGGTGGGCTCGGTGATGACCTCCGTCCTGCCGTCCTGGCGGTCTTGGTCTTGTCGAACGGGGATGGAAACCTTTGACTGATTCCTCAGGACTCCACGCCTGCGCTTGCCTCCTTAGCACCAAAGAGGAGATTGTTGTTATGCGCCCACTGGCGCTCACCTTGCCTTGGTCGTCGTGGCTCACGTCATCTGATCCTCACCAGGTGAAGCTTGCATGGAAATCTCCGCTCCTCAGGAGCCAGCCTGAGGAGGCTGCTCCTTCGTGGAGGTCTTGGTGTCGTCCGCCTCGCGAGGCTTAGCCCCTCGCGTGGGTCTTGAGTTGTTGATGTTGAAGCTGGGCCATACCAGGACGACGATGGAGCCAAGTCGTGGGCCGCAGGCAGGCAAGTCTGGGTACCCCCATTCCCGGAACGCCGACAGAAACCAACGCCTGAGAAATTTTAGACACCATGGTCGACGCCCCAGGCTCTTCTTCACGACCCCACGGTCCCCTCCCAAGCGACTGGGCGAGCTGCTCCAGCTCGCGCCTCCTACTAAGCCCCCTGCAGACGCAAGGATATCGCCCCGCAGCGGATCTTGTTTCCGCCCGCGCCGGATTGATCTCCATGGATGGCCAAGTGTTCGCCCAGAACTTCCCTGCTCCAAGCAAGGAAGAGAGGGTATGTTTCGTGCCATTCCTTCTACGAGGCCTAGGCTTTCCCATTCACCCTTCCTTGCAGGGTTTATTATAATTTTACGGGATCCAGCTCCACCACCTCACCCCAAGATCCATATTGTATATTTCTGGCTTCGTGGCGCTCTGCGAGATATTCCTGAGCTGCGAGGCCCATTTCGATTTGTGCAGAAAATACTACTTCCTCCTCCCTCATACCCGGAGAGGGTCAATATTTGAAGTACGCGGAACCTAAGTGTGGCGTATAGCTGGCACATGGTATCCCATCGGGACTCCAAAGAAGGATCCCGAAGAGTGGACTTCGGAATGGTTCTATATTGAGCACTTCGCACTACCCGAACCAGTCATGAGGGGGTTACCAGAATATTCAGCCACCCCCATTGAAGAAGCGGTTCAACTGGAGGCCCAAGAGACCTTCCCAAGAAGATAGCGAGGAGGTGCGCCTTCTGGCCACCAAGGTTCGGTTGTTGGCCCATAGTAAATTAACTATGGTCGACGTAATGGCCGTTGCCATAACTTGGTGCATACAACCCCTCCAGCAGAGGATGCATCCACTGTAGTGCTACAATGGCACTAACGACGCCACCCGTTACAACCAACAAGGGCTGGACAATCAAGCGGCCCTAGCCAAAATACTAGCCGATCTCTTCAAGGAAGATGAAGAACATTTCGCCTGGTCGGAAACCCGAGAGGGTTATTCCGGCTACAATCCGGCAGAATGGGTAAGCTTTAAACTTTCGTATTTTGATACGAAGATTTTGTCCGAACATTGACCGGATATTTTTCTGCCTTAAACAGAGTTGGAGGCGTCAGATCGAATCCATCAACTGTCCCTATCCTCAACCGGAGAATCATTCCCACGATGATGACCCGGGGTATCACGATGATCCAGATATATCGATCTATTTTGAAGACGGGGTCTTTTACCAGGAAAGCCTTGATGGCACCAAGGTCGCCCTGACGGCCAATCACCCTGGGGTCCTTCCTCCACAGTAAGTAACCAGAGGACCTCCCCCGCACAGGGCGCTTGCCTCGCATCATCCCAAGTGTGCTGACTTCTACTCCCAAGGGCCGTCGCATTGCATGTCGATTAACGGAAGGGGCGCGGGGCATGCCGGCCTCGGCCCATAGTGGGGCATCCAAGCGAAAGGCCACTATCGGAAGGGGAGCGACCGCACCCTCGGCTCAAATGTAATGTGGTCGGAACCGTCGAGAGAGTCATTCTTACTATTTTCTTTTGACATTTGCTTGGCTTTGTAGAAGAAAAGCACCACCGCGTCAACCCGAAGATACCCCGGGTGTGCCAAGGCACAACTCCAATCCCTGGGGGCCATGCGAGACATGTAGCGTCAAGCGCACCTCCAGGGGATCCATACGATGTCTCGGTTACTAATTCCGAAGTCGAGAGCATGATGAATCACCACCGCCGGAGAGAATCCTTACATCACGCTACCTTCACCAACCAGGAATTTAATGCATTTAATTCGGTGGACGCGTACCTCGGAGCGGCCCGAACAGGGCTTGAAGGGATCGCCAGTCTTCCTTCTGCCAATATGCAGGTACGAGATTTAAATAGATTAAGAGCAGATCATAAAACCTAACCTAGTAGCCCCCAAGCCTTAATTTGGGCGGGACGGCCGAGTTAAGGATATGTGACTATGTATGTATTATATTGATTTTGTAGGCCGCGAGGGAATAGAATAACAAGTTATCCGAAGACCTCGAGTCGAGCCAAAAACAGTTGGTCGATACAAGAGCCAAACTGGAAGGAGCCACGAAAGCTACCAGCGAGATTCCAGGTAAGCGGAGAAGCTTTAGAATGCTTAAAAACTGTATGGCGCTTCTTGCGTATTAACACCATGATGTCCCTGTAGCCACCGAATCCATGAGCCAATTGCGGAAGGACCTAGAGGCAGCCAGGAATCCCAGCGGTGTGCGGAGTCGCAGCATGAGGCTGGCAAACGAGTACTGACACGAATTCATGAGGAGAAGAATAAGCTCAAGGCGGAAAATTAGCAGAAAGCCGAAGAAATCAAGAGTCTAAAATCTCAGTTGGCGCAAGCCCTGAAGGAGAACCAGAAGCTAAAAGGCAGCCTATTTGGTAAGTGACGAATTCAACCTTACATGTATGTGGATGATCACAATATTTTGACAAAAACATGCCGCCCCTATTTGCTAGGTCTCCTGAACGGACGGCCAGAAGAGGAGGTCGGTTCCTTTAGCGGGAACCTTTTGATGGAACTGACCAAAACGCACGAGAGAGCCCGGAAGGCCATGAAAAGCATGGTTAAGGCATTATAGCCGCTGGAAGTGTTGCCATAGAGCATGGCTGACCTGGCTAGCCGCTATAAAGGAGCGAGGCGACGCTTTGAATTATCGAAGAAATCGGCCTGTCGGGAAGAAGCGCGCGAGGCTTGGGCAATGGTGAAGACCCGGTCTACCAAACTTGAACCTGAACATATGGCTCAAGTTGGACCCATGCGGCCGGATGGGCAGGAAATACCTCTTAGCTCAGTATATGACCAGGTAATGCCTGCTGCTCAGTACTCTCAACAAGATTGTGCCTTGGACAGTTTGATAGATGATATTTACAAAGAGTAGGGTGCATGATTCTATGTATCCATGTACTTTACATCGCGCCATCTCGATCCGCGGTAAAAATGTCGTCTTAACCGGCCATCGGCTTCCGCCTCCCGACCAGTGGTCAAGGAGTGTTCCGTACTATGTGCCCTAATTAACAAGGAACACTTCCGGTAACCAGGCAATCCGGCCCTTTGGTACAAACAGACAAAATGTGCATAGAGAGCTATGTTATATTACTTTGTAATGTAAGAAACATCTTCCGAAGAAAATTGTTCCTCCAAAGGTTCCTTTCTTCAGGTGTGGTATGATAACCATAAGCCTTAAGTCCAGATGCCGATGACACACGGATGTTGATGGTTTTTTAGGAACCAAGAACGGTGGGCTGGCGGCGAGCGCCTGGTTATTTTTGCTTCCCTTGAGGTTGACCCATTATTTTCTGTAAGAACGCTAGCTTTCAGCATCACCCGTCTGAGGTACGTATCCGGATTACCCAGGCCTAACAATCACAGAGGTGCTCCCTAGCCGAACAATCGGAAATGTAGGGGTAAACACAGGTGCCAGGCAACCCAGCTTGGCAAATGACTTAAGTCAAATAGGTGCATATAGTGGCTCGAAAGATATATACAGCAACATAGGTTCACCGGTACCTGGTGCGGCCAGGATAGGGTTGCTTGCCAGGAGTGTTTTAGTTTCCTCTAGCGCCGCGGTTGCTTCGTTGGTCCACTCAAAGTTTTTTGTCTTCTTAAGTAGCATGGATTTTGTGCTTGGATTACCTAGGACTCAAAATGGCAAGGATTCCGTATTTGTTGTTGTGGACCGATTCTCTAAAATGGCTCATTTTATCCCATGCAATAAGATAGATGATGCTTCACACGTTGCAAATCTTTTTTGTAGGGAAATCTTGAGGTTACACAGAGTGCCAAAGACAATTGTGTCGGACTGAGACATCAAGTTCTTAAGCTACTTTTGGAAGACATTATGTGCCAAGCTCGGCATCAAGCTTCTATTCTCCACGGCATATCATCCTCAAACCGATGGCCAAATGGAAGTCACCAACCGAACGCTCTCCACTCTCCTATGCGTGTTGATCAAGAACAACATCACTGAGTGGGAGGAGTGCTTACCCATCGCCGAGTACGCCTACAACCGCGCAAGACACTCTACTACCGGCAAGTCCGCCTTCGAGGTTGTCTACGGCTTTAACCCTTTGTCGCCGTTGGACATCCTCCCTCTACCGCTACAAGAACGAGCGAACATGGACGCTAACGCAAGAGCCACCTACCTCAAGAAGATGCATGAAGAAACAAGGTCCACGATCGAGCGTCAAGTACACCGTCTCGCCACCAAGCTCAACATCAACAAGTCACCGATGGTGTTCCAACCGGGCGATCTCGTATGGTTACATCTACGCAAGGATCGCTTCCCCAAGGAGTGCAAGTCCAAGCTACTTCCGAGAGTCGATGGACCCTTCAAGGTGCTCGCACGCTACAACGACAACGCCTACAAGATTGACATTCCATGTGACAAGTACAACATAAGCGACATCTTCAACGTCAAGGACTTGGCCAAGTACCATGGTGATGACGATCACGGTACATGGACGGATCTCTCCCAAGGGGGTGGGAGGAGGATGCAGAGCATCCACCGTCCATCCACATGGAAACTCCATCACCACCACAAGCACCGAGAGGACCAATGACAAGATCACGTACACGCCATCGAGAATGAGGTCAATTTCTTCCTCTTCGAGTTTCGTTCGGATTCACATGAGAATTGGGTTCTACCTCAAAGAGACACGCTATGCATTCTTAGGTACTTCAGAGATGATCGCGAGGAAGCATGGAGAGATCACTAAGTCCACCCGAAGACCCAAGCACACACGGAGAAGGGGGAGGAGGAGGGAAGCATCGAGATGCGCGAAGGAATGGAGCCTCGGGTCACCTCGAGTGCCCGGCCAACTTGGCCCCGGGTGCCTGGCCAACTGGCCACGGGTGCCCGGCCTCATTTGCCTGGGCGCTGCCCCGCCGGCCCGAGTGCCCGACAACCTGGCCCTGAGTGCCCGGGCCCCTCCCGCTGGGCGCTGGCCCTTGCCACCGGGTGCCCGGCCCAACTCCAGCCGGCCCCTGCCCGGTCCGGATGCCCGGCCCTCTTTGCCCCGGGTGCCCGGCCGCCCCTGACCGCCGGCCTCTGACCGGTCCGGGTGGCCGGACCCCTCCGAGAACGCCTGCGTGCACTATGGGTTTTGACCCTTGTACCCCTCGTTTTCCCCCAATCTCGTCCTTAGCCTTTAAGTACTTGATAGACACTAGAGAGCTTTGCTCCTTGTATCCCCTCCTCTTGGAGATCAAGCCCCACCTTGGGAAGAATCCTTGTGGATTATCAAGGCCTCCTCTTGGAGAAGATCAACATAAGGACCTCATTTGCTAGGAGTGGGAAGAACTTTACCCTAGTGCTATTTCCCTTGAATTGTGCTTGTATGCTTGTGGATCTCTTGTATGCTACTCTAGTGGATGTGTTATTTGGGTTTGTTTGAGTGATCCTCTTCTTGTGTTCTTGTGTGTTCATCACTTTTCCCCCCTCCAAATGTGAAAAGATCCCATCTAGGGTTTCACCCTACAACAAAAGTTATAAGGATTGTTAGCAAAAAGATACGAACAATGGGAATTAAATTATTTATTTTTCTCTATCCAACACAACAGTGAGCTGTAGGGATGGTAATATGAACCCTGTAGCTTTCTCTTTTTACTGCGCATAATGAGCTCCTAGACAACAATGTCTGAATCTTTTTGGTTTGAGTGGTTCCCAAAGTAGTTTACTCAAGATTACCTCATAAAGTACATGATTGATGGACTTGCGATGAAGGTTCAAGTACTTCATTCAGACTACAATGAGCATCGAGAAGTCCTAATGAACACAGTGAAGGATCGGCGGGCGGCCATTACAAGGGGTTGGCCTAGAGCGATGCGCGCATTAGGCATGGAGGAGGGCACAATATGGGCATTCCACTTCACCTTCTCCAGCAACCATAATGTATCTCGCCTCTCTCTTTATAGTCTTTAGTACAACTGTGAATTATCATTATTTACTTGGTGCTTCTGTAGTTTTTCAGTATATGTACATGTGCATCGAATTATGCATTCGTCCCTGAACCTATATTTGTAATAAACATGGTTCGATATGAAATGAGTGATTACGAACTTTCATATTCAACATCTGTTTCAAATTCCAATTATGTGAATTTTAAATGCAAGGATTATATTAGGGATAAATTATGCTCTGCATGACATTTCATTGCCCGCAGTTTGAAAGGCAAAACATCTATAATAAACATCAAGATCAAACACGTTTCTCAGATCACTACTAGTGCAATGAATCTCTACTGCACACACAATCAGCCAAGAAAAAATGTGTGAGATTAACAACAGTAGCGCACACAGTTCCTTCTTTTATTAAATGTTGTGGAAGTCACCTTATCACACAGCTTGGAAATTACGAACTGTTCATGATGTCATGTGTATCATAAACGTTTGCTCATAGTAGAACGCGTGTGATATGCCTTCATCTGACACGCGTAGTCTGGATGAATTGTTTGGGACATTTTATATATGGCAAACGTTTATGGACAGAGCAACGTGTGGGATATATTCCAGCTTTGCATATAGTTTTATAGGAACAACTGTATGCACTCTTACATCAAATTGCATATGGTGTAGGAAAAGAAAACGTGTGTGATAGTCCCCTTATCATACATGCTTTACAATCGTGAACTCTTTGTGATAGGACGCGCATCACAAATGTTGCACCACATAATACCGAGGGCGATGTTAATGCGAGCACACATGAGTAGCAAGAATGGAGCTCTTGGGATATTCGATATATCACAAACAGCTATGTGACGACTCACGTTTGGGATAGATGCGGGCATCGCATATGCTTAGCTCTGCAAAACTTATGCATTCCTACTCCCTTTTGCATACGGTTTCTGGGTCATGTGTGAAGGACCCCTCCCCCATCCCACACGCAGGCAAGGCAACAGTTTAAAACTCTATCACAGAAAGGGGGTAAAAACCGTTTGTATAGCAGATCGATGCACTAGCGCTACATCACCACCTACATTACTTTCTACGAGGCCTTCCTTAGCATAGAGTGCCACTTTGGGCTCTAGCTGAAGCTTATGTGCATCAAGCCGCACAGCAATGGATCCAATCTCACGGGTGCGGGGGGTTGATGATCAGCAGGCTCAACAATGTCGACTGGCCGAAGGCTCATGGGTGCGGGGAATTTTTAAGACATGTCCATACGTGCCATTGCTAGCTTACCAAAGCAAGTTTATTGACACACACAAATCATTATAGGGGCCCATTATCTCAGGGAGCGCTGCCTCATTAGTCTCATATATGGATTTTGCATGTGTCAATGCGGCTGGCACGTGTTAAATTATGATCCAAATTCTAGTACCGTATTGGACTAGATGTAGTACATACGATGTGGGCCTTTGCGTTGGTACCGACGCGTACGAGTACAACTCGTTTACTTGTCCTACAAGGACTCTTATATGTTGCCCCTCATATATACTTCATGTAGTCGCACCTAAGACGGTCTGTCGTCTCGTGCTTGTAATACTCCTCCTCATAGTGATTGCGCCTTCGTGCGTCGGTGGTTTTCTCCCGCAAGGGTTTCCACATAAAAATCCGTGTCTCTTTGTCTCGTTTATTTCTCGTTATTATCTAACAAGTGATATACAGAGCCAAGGTTACATATACGAGATTTGAGACGAGATAATTAGGGTTCCGTCTGTGCACCGCAGCCGACGCGACCAGGCGATCCATCCGGGTCGATTTCTGCTACGCCGCCGTACCAAGCCGAGACAGACAGGGTTCAAGAGTTTTTCTGGCGGGGGTGTTGTGCGCCGCTTCGGGCGATCTGTCCAGTCAAAGGTTGGTCTCGTTGCACGCTGCAGCCGAGGCTCCAATTCCCAACGCGACCTGGCGAGTTGCCGCTGCTGTGCGTACAAGACTTGAAGTAGTACACGCGCGAGAATCGAGATCTGATCGATCTTGCTACTAGTGGCCTTGCTACTTTTCTTTCACGTGGTCAAACCTACTGGAGCTGCTACTGCTACTAGTTACTACGTCACGTGAAGCTACGTACAGAGTACTAGTTCGGCCCTTGTTTTTCATCTTGAAGTGCTACGTCCATCACCCGTATAATATCTAGGTGCTATTTACTCTATTTTTTGTCTACTTCACATATTAAATTCTGTCAAGAATTTTTCTACCGGCTTGTACTACTTTGTGTACACAGATTTATCGACTCATGGCATCCATGAAGTACGATCTTCCGCTGCTGGACCGTGACACAAGGTTTACCCTATGGCAAGTCAAGATGCGGGCGTTATTGGCACAGTCCGACTATGATGAAGCACTGGATAGTTTTGGGAAGAATAGAATTCAGGACTAGACTGATGAGGAGAAAAGAATTGATTGTAAGGCTTTGTCACAAATTCAACTCCATTTGCATAATAATATTTTGCAGGAAGTTTTGAGCGAAAAAACAGCCGCCGCTCTATGGTTAAAGCTAGAAGGGATTTGCATGACTAAAGACCTCACCAGCAAGATGAATCTGAAGCAAAAATTATTCGTGCACAGGTTACCCGAGGGAGGTAATGTTTTGAATCATATTTCTGAATTTAAAGAGATCATATCTGATCTAGCTGCAATGGAGGTTAAGTATGAAGAGGAAGATACTGCTTTAATGTTACTTTGTTCATTGCCAAGTTCTTATACCAATTTTAGAGACACCATATTATACAGTCGTGATACTCTCACACTTAATGAAGTTTATGAAGCTTTGAACTCTAAGGAGAAGATGAAATTAATGGTGCCTCATGATGGTTCGAGTTCATCCCAAGCCGAGGGATTATCTGTTCGTGGCAGGACAAAGGAGAAGAACTCCAATAATGGAAACAGAGGCAAAAGTAAAAACGGCTACAGGGGCCGGTCGCAATCCAGAGACAAGAAATATTGCAGGTATTGCAAGAGAGACGGCATGACATCTCAGAGTGTTTCAAGTTGCAGAACAAGGAAAAGAGAAAAGGTAACAAACAAGGTGACAATTCTGCTAACGTTGCTCGTGATGATAGTTCCGATGATGCTCTTGTCATTATTGCTGGATGTGCTGAGACCAATAATGAGTGGGTACTTGACACCGCATGCACGTTTCATATGTGTCCACATAGAGATTGGTTTAATACTTTTGATTCCACTACTGTTGCTGGTTCCGTTTTGGGTTTTGATAATTCACCATGCAAGATTGAAGGCATAGGTTCCGTTCGAATCAAGATGTTTGATGGCACAATCAGAACTTTGATAGATGTTCGGTATATTCCGAAGATGAAGAGAAATCTTATCTCTGTTAGTGCCCTTGATGCAAAGGGGTACAAGTATTCAGGTGGAGATAGTGTTTTGAAAGTCACCAAAGGTTCCCTTATTGTGATGAAAGGTGACTTAAGTTCGACCAATGGTCTTTATTACCATCGAGGTTCTACAGTTTCAGGTAACGCTACTCCAGTTGTTTCAAAGAATTCTGATTGTGATGCTGCTAACCTTTGGCATATACGTCTTGGACATATGAGTGAACTTGGTTTAGCAGAGTTAAATAAGAGAGGTCTTGATGGATATGAACCTGGTAAATTAAAATTTTGTGAGCATTGTATTTTCGGCAAACACAAGAGGGTGAAGTTCAACACTTCGACTCATACAACCAAAGGTATTCTTGATTATGTTCATTCTGATTTATGAGGACCATCTCGCAAGAATTCACTAGGTGGTGCTAGTTACATGCTGACTATTATTGATGATTATTCGAGAAAAAATTGGCCTTATGATTGAAAGGCAAACTGAAAGGAAGGTAAAAATACTTCGCACTGATAATGGTACGGAATTCTATTCTAAGCAATTTAAGAATTATTGCAAGTCTGAAGGCATTGTCAGACACTACACCGTTCCTTATACTCCTCAACAAACGGTGTTGCTGAGCGTATGAACAAAACCATTATTTCCAGAGCCCGCTGCATGTTGTCCAATGCAGGTTTGCATAGGCTTTTTGGGCTGAGGCCGCTTCCACTGCTTGTTATCTCATAAACCGTTCACCATCTATTGCTCTTAATAAGAAAACTCCAATTGAGGTATGGTCTGGTTCACCTGCTGATTATTCACAGTTGAGAGTTTTTGGTTGCACTGCTTATGCTCATGTCGATAATGGAAAATTGGAGCCTAGGGCTGTTAAGTGCATCTTTCTTGGTTATAAGTCTGGTGTTAAAGATTTTAAATTATGGAATCCTGAAACACAGAAGGTTGTTATTAGCAGAAATGTTATCTTTAATGAATCTACTATGTTACATAACATTTCATCTACTAATGTTCCCGTTGAGAGTGAACAACAGCCTATTGTTCAGGAGCCTACTGTTCAGGTGGAGCATGTTATTGATTCAGGTGATACATCTGGTAATGAAATTGTTGATGCACATGATGAACCCGTCGTTAGTGATGATCATGTCACTCCCACTCCAAATCAGCCTATTGTTCCGTCCAGTTGGAATCTCGCACGTGACAGAGTTAGACGGGGTATTAATAAACCTGACAGGTTAATTGAAGAGTGCAATATTGTTTCTTTTGCTTTATCTGTTGCAGAAGAAATTGAAGGTAATGCTGAGCCTTCTTCATATTCTAAGGCTATTATTTCTGGTGATAGTAATAAGTGGATGACCGCTATGCATGATGAGATGGAATCACTTGAAAAGAATGGCACTTGGGATTTAGTAAGATTACCTAGAGAGAAAAAACCTATTCGTTGCAAATGGGTTTTCAAGAGGAAAGAAGGTGTTTCTCCTAATGATGAGACAAGATATAAAGCAAGGTTAGTTGCTAAAGGTTACAGTCAGATTTCAGGTATTGACTATAACGAAGTCTTTTCTCCTGTTATGAAGCATAGCTCTATTCGCACTTTACTCAGTATTGTTGCCATGCATGATCTTAAGCTTGAACAATTGGATGTTAAAACTACATTTTTACATGGAGAATTAAAAGAGGATATTTATATGGAACAACCTGAACGTTTTGTTATTCTTGGAAAAGAAAAGCTTGTCTGTAAGTTAAAGAAATCTCTATATGGATTGAAGCAATCCCCTAGACAGTGGTACAAGAGATTTGACACCTTTATGGTCTCTCAAGGTTTCAAAAGGTCTAATTATGATAATTGTGTTTATTTGAAAACTGTCAATGGTTCAACTATTTATTTGCTCCTTTATGTTGATGATATGCTAATTGCTGCAAAGAGTATGTCAGAGATTAATGAACTAAAGAAGCAATTGAGTAATGAATTTGAGATGAAGGATTTGGGTGCAGCAAAGAAAATTCTTGGCATGGAAATATCCAGAGATAGACCGTCTAGAAAAGTGTATCTCAGTCAGAAGGGATATATTGATAAAGTTCTTCGTCGTTTTAATATGCATAATGCCAAGCCAGTAAGTACTCCATTAGCTGCACACTTCAAATTATCATCAGCTTTATGTTCTAAGTCAGATGCAGATATTGAGTACATGTCTAGAGTTCCCTATTCAAGTGCAGTTGGTTTACTTATGTATGCCATGGTTTGTTCTCGTCCGGATTTATCATATGCATTGAGTGTTGTTAGTAGATACATGGCTAATCCTGGAAAAGAGCATTGGGGAGCAGTTCAGTGGATTTTCAGATACCTGCGTGATACTTCTAATGCTTATTTACAGTTTGAGAAAACTAGAGATGGACTTGTTGGTTTTGTTGATTCTGATTTTGCTGGTGATTTGGATAAGAGAAGATCACTCACAGGTTATGTTTTCATCATTGGTGGTTGTGCTGTGAGTTGGAGAACAACTTTGCAGTCTATTGTGGCTTGTTCCACTACTGGTGCCGAGTATATGGCTATTTCTGAGGCATGCAAAGAAGCTATCTGGTTGAAAAGTTTGTATTCTGAGCTTTGTGGAGATTCATCTTGCCCTACCATATTTTCTGACAGTCAAAGTGCCATATATCTTACAAAGAATCCAATGTATCATGAGAGGACAAAGCACATTAATGTCAGATTTCATTATATTCGAGATGTTGTTGCTGAAGGCAATTTGAAGGTATGCAAGATAAGTACTCATGATAATCCTGCTGATATGATGACAAAGCCAGTTCCGACCAATAAGTTTGAGCTTTGCTCAGGCTTAGTTGGTATTTCTCACTAGTCCTATGGACTTTGACGCACAAGGTGTTTATGCTGATTTGAATGGAGTTATTTACTTTTTCGACTACTGGAGGGAATTTGGCTCAAGGTGAAGATTGTTAAATTATGATCCAAATTCTAGTACCGTATTGAACTAGACATAGTACATACGGTGTGGGCCTTTGCGTTGGTACCGACGCGTACGAATACAACTCGTTTACTTGTCCTACAAGGACTCTTATGTGTTGCCCCTCATATATACTCCATGTAGTCGCACCTAAGACGGTTTGTCGTCTCGTGCTTGTAATACTCCTCCTCATAATGATTGCGCCTTCGTGCGTCCGTGGTTTTCTCCCGCAAGGGTTTCCACGTAAAAATCCGTGTCTCTTTGTCTCGTTTATTTCTCGTTATTATCTAACAGCATGTAGTTGCACCAATAGTTTTTTATGTACTATATTAATATGAATATTTATTTTTGATACAAAAATCAATCAAACAAATGCCCCCCACAGACTGTAGTTCATGGGTGAAGCACAGGGGCTAGACTTGATGAAAATAATTCACCACTCAATTGAACCACCAGTCAGTTGAACAACTTTTTCATTGCTGCCCAAATTTGAAAAGTATCATTGTATGGCAAGCTCAAGGTTCAATACAACCTTGAGAAGACCGGGCAACCAAAGATTATCGGCGGGCCCGTTATATTTGTGTCGAATATTATGTACGCAAGGGGTTACGTGGACTTGGAGTTGTAATTGGTGTGGTTAGGTACGAGTTGTGTAAGAGTTGGACACTTGTATCCTAGGCCTCTTATACACGGAGGGGCACCACACATTGTAACCCATCATGACGACTTGATAGCAACAGGTACGCGGGGGAGCCGACGGCTTGTGCCGGCGCCCGGACGACCGGCGTTGCGGTATCTTAGGGAGGAGCGCCCGTAGTCATGCCCCAGGATGTAGCCATATCGATGAACCTCGTTAACAAATATCGTGCCTCGGTGTGTCGTCTATGATCTTGCATTAGCGTTTTATTCTAACAAGTGGTATCATGAGCAAGGTTGCGAAAAGGCTATGCGAAAGATCATCCGTAGGTACGAGGATCATGTTCAACGGGTGCCATGGAACGTCCGATTGGCGCAAGGTGGAGCATGGCGGCGATCGCGGAGGCGGTCGGTGGTGTCGGACACTTCGGGCAGGAGGCCTGGACCGTTCGATGTGCTGCGGTCGGTAAGGATCGGCTAGACGTGACGATTGGACCGGCGTAATGGTTGTTGAAGACGTTGCGGAGGCAACGGATTCGGCTCACGATCAGACCGGCGACCAGACGTGGGGGACGGCCGGATAGATCGGAGTGTAAGAGCATCGAAATGATGCGCTCGGTGTTGTACAAGGGCGGCGGTGCGGCATTGCGGACGGATTGTGTCGGCGACGTGGGTGGCCAGGGTACGGCACGGCTCGTGCATGGACGATGCGCGAGGTGGCGACTGTTACGGCAAGGTTGGCGTCGAGTACGCGCGACGAGGCAGTACAGATCGCTGGCGAAGAACCAAGATCAGAGATGAGGGCGAGCTTCTTGTCGGAGATACAGCGGCGAGTTCTCCCAAGGCGACACGGAATAAAGGAAAGGAAAGGTTACAGGGTGAGGCTGCGTACGCGACTTCGTGGCGTGCTGCGGTTGGTCTCCTCGGATGAGGTGCACCGCACAAGGAAAGGAAATCGTGTCGGGGCAGGAGTTCAGGGGATTAACACGTGGGCAGCCGATCTACAATACGTGTGTGCGTGTATACATGTTTGGTCCAGGGAACAAAGCCTGCTGCTGGTTGCGGTTAACAAAAGGGAAAAACAAAAGGGATACTTGTGTGTGCATGATTGTCCGTTTCAGATTGGATATGGTGCAAATCGTAACAGGCTGTGGCTCTATTTCCGTGTGAGAGAGGAAAAGACATGGCCGGTTGTGTCCAGCAGGTAATAAAAGGCCGGGTCGACGAGGCTAGCAGGGCACAGAAACAGTATGCGAGTTCAGGAAAAGGTAGAGCGGTCAGTTTCGGCAAAGATATTCATCTCCGCGTTTTGGCGACAGGTTCCACGGGAATTTTCTGAAGGGCGGACTGGGACGTTGTGCTGGTAGTATTTCTTGGTAGATCGTGGCTTCAAACGAGGAATACAGGATCAGTGATCTTTTTCGTGAGGAAGTCACAGAAGAAAACAAGGGCGGTAAGACTGGTGGCAACAGGTCAGTTAGATCGCGGCACGGCATGGCGCCGGGATTCACCAGGTTTGATGTGGAGAAATTCGATGGCACGGGTAACTTCGGTCTATGGCAGACAAGAGTCAAGGATATTCTGGCGCAGCAGGGAATCTTGAAGGGTTTGCAGGAGACGAAGTCGGCCAAGGTTGACAACGATGCGTGGGAGGATATGCAAGTGCAGGCGGCCGCTACCATACGGCTTTGTCTTGCGGATCAGGTCATGTATCATGTCATGAACGAAGATACTCCTAAGGGAATTTGGGACAAGTTGGCAAATCGTTATATCTCCAAGTCAGCGACCAATAAGCTGTATTTGAAGCAAAAATTCTATGAGCTGAAGATGCAGGAGGGGTCGGATCTTGTGGAGCATGTGAATGCCTTTAATCAATTGGTCATGGATCTAGCGCGTCTGGATGTGAAGATTGAGGACGAGGATAAGGCACTACTTCTTGTTTCGTTGCCACCGTCCTATGAGCATTTGGTCATTACATTGACACATGGAAAGACAACCGTCAATAATGAGGAAGTCACTGCAGCATTGCTTGGGCATGAGTTGAGGAAGCAAAAGAATGCTACAGATGAGAGTACTCAAGATTTGGGGTTGGCAGTTAAAGGCTATCAACTCAGGAAGGGAGAAGAGGCGGAGAAGAAAAAGAAGAAAAAGGTGCAGTGCTACAGGTGCAAGGACTGGGGACATATAAAGAGGGAATGCCCAGAACTGAAGGGTGGGGCAAGTGCTAATGCGGCTACTCGTGGTGATGACTCGGACAGCAGTAGTGATGTTCTCGTAGTATCAAACAGGCGGTCAACAAAAGCTGAAGCGTGGATGTTGGATTCAGCTTGCTCTTTTCATGCAACACCCAACAGGGAGTGGTTCTCTTCGTACAAGTCTGGTGAGTTTGGTTTAGCTTATGTGGGCGATGACACAGGTTATCGTGTTGCTGGAGTAGGTGACATCAAAATCAAGATGTTTGACGGAGTTGAGCGGATGCTTCGGGGAGTCAGGCATGTGCCAGGGCTAAAGAGGAATCTAATTTCGCTTGGTGTTCTTCATGATGGTGGTATGGAATTCCGTTGTGATCGGGATACGAAGATCATGGAAATCATGGAAGATGGGGTGACCGTGATGATAGGAGAGAGGACGGCTTCGCATCTTTACAAGTTGTAAGGGAGCACTATTGCAGGTGGAGCCATGGAGAGTGGAGCTGCAGGAGTAGCAGTGAAGTCTCACGGTGGCGACGGGTCTGACCCGTCGGGTAGCTCTCAGTAAACTACAAAGAAGACAACCCAAGTCCGGAATACATGAAGGTTCGAGCATGGACGGCTTCTAGGTGATGGAGAATATTCACCACGGTGGAGTTTGTTATATTTGTGTCGAATATTATGTACGCAAAGGGTTACGTGGACTTGGAGTTGTAATTGGTGTGGTTAGGTACGAGTTGTGTAGGAGTCGGACACTTGTATCCTAGGCCTCTTATATACGGAGGGGCACCACACATTGTAACCCATCATGACGACTTGATAGCAACAGGTACGCGGGAGAGCCGACGGCTTGTGCCCGCGCCCGGACGACCGGTGTTGCGGTATCTTGGGGAGGAGCGCCCGTAGTCATGCCCCGGAGATGTAGCCATATCGGTGAACCTCGTTAACAAATATCATGCCTCGGTGTGTCGTCTATGATCTTGCATTAGCATTTTATTCTAACAGGGCCAGTCGGCCAGTCGTGAATCATCAGACCCTATAGGTGTCGGACATTGAAGTGTAAATAACATGGATAAATTACAGCCAAGCGGACTTAGAGACACGGCTCACCCTTTTATGAAGTAGAGGCATCACTTTTGTTTGCTATAGTTACTCTTTCGCTCTAGCCCTCTCCTGGAACCAAACAATGACTGCCCCCAGAAGAAAATCTCAGCGGTTAGGTTCAATAGCCGACGGTTGCGACTCGTGGAGTTCTACTTGTAGGGGAGAGCGCATTGATCTGGATGATACTCGCCGTCGCGCAGGTGCCGTAGCGCGCACCAAGGAAATTCCAAAGAATAGCTCTAGCCGCAAGGATTTATCTCGAACGAAGATTGGCGCCCCAACATAATCTGCAGGACAAGGCAATTGCTCTAAAATTGCAGGTAAAAGTTAAACCCACGATAAATAATACTCGAGACAAGGGTCTCATCGACACCGATGACAGTAGTAGTAGGCATCCATCTCATCGTCATACATCAAGAAATCTACACCAGAACAGTGATCAGGTATATATTTTTTGTTTGACAAGTGTGTTCTGTCTGACGAGACTTACACTCGGTATTTTTTTTTGCTTTTTGCACTTTCTCATACGAAAATTCTCATTAAGGGGTGCTATGGTTCTCAGCCTTCGATCTATACATTGTTCAGCGGCCCTATTGATGAGGTGCCGAAGGAGACAGACGGGGAGATGATACTTTGGTGAGAGTAATTGAATGTCTTCATGGACTATGAGTGGAAACCACGTGGTCTTGATGATGAGACATCTTTGAAAGACTCAGAGGAGTGGATGAAATCTTGACCGAGGTTGCCAAGTGTTTAGGCCTTGGTGGAGGTCAGACACTTATTACTGAATCAGATTATCGTTTTATGCACAGAGTAAATGACGTGTATTATGACTGCAAGACGCTCACCCCAAAGCCACCTCATATGCTGACGCAATCAATTTCTTAGTTTTCCCTTGGCGCACAAGAAGGTCATCAGGCACCACCTACCAAGGTGCCATCGGGCCCGGCCATTATTTTGAGGGCTAACCAGTTTGGCATTAAATAAATTGCAGCTCGTACTTTTACGATGGCTCAAAAGTTTATTCAATCACCCTCGATGAGGTGGATTGATAGTTATCTGCACTGCTTTCATACAGATGTTTCTCTGTGCTGTCAACTGCTAATATGGGCACACATGATGTTGCTTAATCCGGAAGATAGTGATATTTAAAAAAATGATATCATTCGGGGAGTCATGGCCTCGACTTATCACTGCCATGTCGATTCCTCCCTAGTCGCTGCCTTCCTAACATATTGGAACATCAATGGGCACACTCTGGTTACTAGCCAAGAAGAAATGGGCTATCCACTCCATAAAGTGTATGATGCCATGGGCATACCATTCGCCTGGCACTGTGCAAGCACATGTGCAGAACTTATACCATATATATGTTGGTTTATGCCCACTAAATCCTACGCGTAAGCCTGGTTTGGTGACTATTGAAGCATGGGTCAATCACTTTTTTGAGGATAAGTTCCACTCATTTGGGTCCTTGCTGGCATTGTTATGCCGATCCGGATGATCCATTGCTGCAAAAAATGGGTCTCCGGGTCGAAGTTCAAAATAACCGCATGTCTGCCTCTCTAGGCGACCAAGCGATGTATTACCGTCTAGCAGATCCGTCAGTGGTATTTTGTGCTGTTTTTATTGATGCATGGTTATGTACTTATTGTATCCCGGTCGAGGAGGGCCAATATATCTGCCCGAGGTTTTTATCATGCAGTGAAACTTGCAAAAGGCAATCGTCGAGCTATTGGGGTGGCAAGCTTGGCCTTTTTGTAGTACAGTCTAGACGAGTTTCATCATAAGGTTGTGAATGTGTCAATTTCTGCAAGTAAATGCTCCCTATTTATTCCCGGGCATTTTATAATGGGATGGTATGTATCATTCATGAAAGACTTCCCACCATCAGCATCTCTAAGGTGTCGGATTCCATCGGCACCTTATGTTATTGATTTAGAGCACCGAGAACCAATGTCCCATGTGGCAGCACACAATCTTTTGGGGGAGTTTGACATAACTGGAATGAGCCTATGCTCCTTGGATTTCTTGGGCAGGTCCGTGATACGCTTTCCAAGATCTAGGGGAGCGATTCGTCTATGGGATGACTACTCTCAATATCGTATACCAAAAGCACTTTCCGTTGTAGCTATTGACCTACTTATGAACTAATGGGCTGGTGGTGTATTGCACCGATGCGGCGAGCGCTATGACAATCAAGTGTATTGTCCGCACCGATTCTCCCGGATGTTCAATTGTGATCAGCATGTTCCAGAGTTGGACATGATTGCAGAAGATGAGAAGACGAATAGACTTGATTTTCCCAGTTTTCTAACCAATTCCTATGAAGAGTTGTTCGAGCTCTTGGATCGACGGCATCTTTGTTTTCACCGACTGGAGGGTCATACCTTCTATGTGCAGCCCCTGAGAAGTAGAACTGGGTGTACAATGGATTATATTAACTGGCACAGCAAAGCTTTTGGCTTTCTTCAATCACCGGAATTATTTTGTGCGCGTGCACAAGGGGCAAGTGTCTTCAAGTGGCAACAGCCTATGACTAGCCCTCCTGGAGGTAAGATACTCATAGATAATAAGGGGCTGTATTTCAAGATGATGCATGTATTATGCATGCTTTGTGTATTTTCTATTCACACATTTTTTGTGTGTATGTGTAGGTGACATGGGAAAAGTTGACGTTGCCAACCGAACCAGAAATCCACCATCATCAGAAAAATTGTCCGAGAGGCAACAAGACATAGTTGTCACCTCGCCTGCGGCAACCAAGTCAAACTCTGCGAATCCTCAAGAGAGAATGCTAGTGACTCCAGAGAATAAGCAGGTAAGTTCTGGAAAATCCTTTTCCCTGGTAAAGGAGGTCCTTGGGCAAGGGAGTGAGGAAGAGGCTCCAGTGACCTTACAATATCCACATGGACTGATTGTACCATCGCGTCGCAGTACTGTGGAGAAAATTACTCACGATGCAACACCCGACCGATTAAACATTAGATTGTATACACCTGATGATGATATAGCAACCCTTCAATTAGAGATTATCGATGACACCTATGTGAATCTGGACAATCTTTTTTAGTCGTTAGGGGGTTCCGACTTCAAGAACCAAAATAATATGTCGAGTTCAAAATCCCAAGGAGATGCTTCCTCGATATCGCAGACGGACCAACCCATCGCGAGTAAGCTGGCACCTGGTTCGTTTAGACGAAAGTTGGCTGAACCCGAAGAAGGTGCAAAAAAGAAAAGGAAGAGCACACAGATAGGTGGTCTCCTGTTCTTATGAAATGTCTTTTTAATTCATATGCCCCTTTGTATGTACTCATATTGCTTCCTCACTCTTACTATTTTTTTGTAGTCGAATCCTTTGATGAGGAGTCAAAGCAAATCTTGAAATCAGTTGCTAAAGAATGCAAGGGATATTATGAAAGTGTTGAGGGACAGTTAGATCAAAACCAGAATGGATCAGGTGAGGCCCAGGATTTTAAAATGCATTGTCGTGTACTGAGTTTAGTGGCAACATTCCTGTGGATTTAAGAGGGATAAAGGGAACCTATTTAGCACGCTATGTGAACTATGTGCAATCAGATCTTAGGAACCTTAATGCCTACTTAGTGAATACCCCGTGAACAAGGCATCAGTGGTTTCAGAGATAATTGCAGATTTAGATTTGTGGGGGAAATTCTTCAAGGATCCGCCATCTGAAGTAGCGCGACTTATGAAGGGGCTCGCTTCTTTGCGAGAGGCCTACAACAAGGAAACATTTGACCTCACAATGGGATTGCTTTACAGAGAGAGCAAATTCAATAACGGTCATCCGTTGTCAAAACCTTTGTTGACAAGGTGTCACTTTCTTGTAATTCTATGGATGTTATTACGACATCTCTTCAGGGGGAGCTTGAGGAGTAAGAGAGCAAACAACTGGACTATTTATCTCACGCCATAGTAATAATGACTCATATTGTAGAGTTACAATTGGAGCTTCAGGGAATAGAAGATAATAGTTCATGTGAGGGGCTGCTCAAGGATCAGACAATCTAGTGCTTGTCTAGCCATAGAGGGCATGTCAACAAGGTGGCAATTTTCAAGAGCACACTAGAAAACTACCTTTCCAAGGACCATGACAGTGCGCATGAGCTTCACAAAATCAGCGAGGAGTTCAAGCTGGACGAGATGGGCTTTTCAAAACACATGTATTCTTTACATGAATTGGTCATAGCATGCGCTTCAGAGACTTAGTTGTTTCTGGTACACTTTGTCTGCTTCACGAGTAACTCACATTTTAGAAAATTCAACTTTTTTAAGATCAAGCGTCTTAGGGAATTGTCTCCTAATTTGTTTATACGCTTTTTTTAGGAAAGATTGTACTTTGAATTATTGCCATGAGCTGAGACATTCTTCGTCAGTACCCAATCATTACCCTTCCCCTTTTTCTGCAAGCACGGTGGCTCAAGCTGAATATTATTCTAATGACACTCTACTTTTTTTGGCTGGACACGCGCATCGTCAGCTGTCTGCCCCAAACTGCTACCTGTGCAGGGTAGCCCTCTGTGTAGAGGGTTAATTTGTTATATCCTTCACAAAGGGGAATCAATGAGTACAACCAGGGGATCATTAAACAGCCATCAAAAGGCTGTCTGCGTTCCTTGCTTTAAGGAAACTGGGAACCCAAATGGAAAATTTAAGCTGGACGTCCTAGCTTTGTGGGTACATGGAAATAGAAGGGCGACAGAAACTTTGTAAACAGAGAAGTTATGCATCTCAACTTTTAACGAGCAAGGCATATCAACTTATAACAAAATAGGGCTTGGACAAATTCTTTAGAAAAGGCACCAGAACTAGACAAATGCGAGGGTTTACCTTGTTCTCTGGGCTCGGCGCCGGTGTATCGCGGCGGCGGTCGCTACCTCTGCCGACCTGCATAGCCCTCCCATATCAATTCGCTCGAGCAGCTGTCTTAGCCGAACGAGCTTGGGTCTGGCTCTCGAGGCTGGTGGTGGAGGCGGCCTGGAGAAAGATGGGGTTGTATGCTTAGCAGGGATGGAGAATGAGGCAGAGGGTCTGGCCGGGGCTGGAGCTTGACGATGGCAATAGTGGATTACGACGGCGGGAGTGTGTGAGCTGTGGATGGGGAATACTCTTTTTTAAGAGGTCATGGGTGGAAGACTTGATCCAGCACCTTCTTCCTTTAATCAAAACCTTTTTGTTTTAATAAAGGCACGCTGTTGTGCACACACGCTTGCTCTATTTTTGTAAGCATGCACCAACGTGTATGTATTTTTATTCGGCAGGCTCATATTTATTGAAAATTATACTGAGAAACATGCCACAAAGTAGAGTTCATGCAAGCCGAGGTATAACCGCACATCATCATGGTTGGCCCAGCGAATTTTCCTTTATTTGTAAGAACATATCAAGGATGAATACAATCATACTAGAATATGGTGAAATATCCATACCATATGCCGAAGAAAATAAATCGATTTTATTTGTTTCCACTGCGACCAAATGCGACAATGGTGCTAGCCAATGGTTAAAGCTTTTTGATTTGCCAGGATATTGCCACTGGCGCAAAGTTTTTTTATCAAGTGCGATGCAACCATAAAACCGCACGGTGCCAGCCATCAAGACTTAAAGGGTTTCATAGATTCGAACTAGCCGCACTAGCGCGCTTCACTGCTCCCATATAATATGAAGTGTCGATGTAGCAAGCTCACTTCAAATGTAGCGGAAATGTGTCGGAAACCATCAACACTATGAAGGGACCAGGGGGTGGTGTTGCCCCAGTGTCATTTGTTGTGATAATTGGGCAGTGACGCAACAAATAATGATCTATAGGTTGGTATAGGATTTAGCTAAGGATCGAAATGTTGTCGATACTATAATGGAACCAGGGGACAGTATGCCCCCGGTGTCATTTGATGTGGTCGTCGAGGAGATGATGCCAGTGATAATGCATAGATGTAGAATTTAGGTGTCGTGATGATGATAGTGTATATTCATGCCATAGAACAAAATTAAATATTGCAGCGAACATCATACCACATCGAGGAAGTGCATTGGAATTTGTATGTGTAGCAAATGTTCATGTGATGCCCCGAGACCGATGCTCCAGTTGCCTTCCATTTAATCTCGTTGTCGCTGTGTGTTTCAGTTGTTTGTTGCATTCATCATCACATCATTTGCATTGCATTGGCAGTCGTGTCGTCATTCTTTTCAAAAACTTGCATCAGTTCGTAGTTGCCGGTTCTCCCCGTTCTCTTTATTGTCCGTTCTGAGACCTTGCACACTCGCACACGCTCACGGCACCTCCGAAATATTATTTTACAAGTGAGATAAAGATGTTCTCGGAATGGGGCGAAACTTGGCATGCGGTCTTGTTATACTATAGGTAGACCGCCTGTCAAATTTCATCGCATTCGGAGTCTGTTTGATAGCCCAATCATTAAACCTAAAGCAGCACTATAGCCGGATAAAATGTCGGACGTTTTCGGTGCTCCGAAAACCCATGCCGGGTCGCACTTCGTCTCTCTCTCTTCTCAGCCCGAGGCCTCCTACAAAGCCCACTAGCCCACATACACTACCCCCCTCGAGATGGACCGTCCAATTACAATCGGATGATCCAAAAGAACCCCTCAACACTCAAACCCTAACCCCCTCTCGATTTAAGTCACTCTACCCCCTTCCCCATTTGGCTAAACCTAACCCCCTAGCCTTCCCTAACCTCCAACGCCACCACCCCTTCCTCAGAATCTGCACCCGGCCACCTCCTCCCCGCCAAGTGGAAGCCAACCATAGGCATTGCCACCACCAGCCGCCGCCGCCGGCCACTCGCGCGCCTCCACGTGCCCCAGCCAGCCCCGACTCAATCCACGATGGCCCGTCGAGCCCGCCGTGGGCCCGCGTAGGCCCGAAGCTGCCCGCCGCCACGGGATCTCGTCTGCTTCGCCCTACCTCCAACCGTCTCGAGATGTCGCCCCGAGGTGCCTCATCGCTACGGCACCCCACCGCCCGACCTTACCATCCCCGCTGCCGGTGACCATGACTGCTACCTCTTGAGCACTGCGTTGGTTTTCCCTTGAAGAGGAAAGGGTGATGCAGTAAAGTAGCGTAAGTATTTCCCTCAGTTTTTGAGAACCAAGGTATCAATCCAGTAGGAGACCACGCTCGAGTCCCACGCACCTACACAAACAAATAAGAACCTCGCAACCAAAGCGATAAAGGGGTTGTCAATCCCTTCATGGTCACTTGCGAGAGTGAGATCTGATAGAGATGATAAGATAATATTTTTGGTATTTTTATGATAAAGACTAAAAGTAAAGAAAGCAAAATAAACAGCGCCAGAAATAGCTAGTTGTAGGAAGATTAATATGATGGAAAATAGACCCGGGGGCCATAGGTTTCACTAGTGGCTTCTCTCAAGATAGCATAAGTATTACGGTGGGTGAACGAATTACTGTCGAGCAATTGATAGAATTGAGCATAGTTATGAGAATATCTAGGTATGATCATGTATATAGGCATCACGTCCGTGACAAGTAGACCGAAATGATTCTGCATCTACTACTATTACTCCACACATCGACCGCTATCCAGCATGCATCTAGAATATTAAGTTCATAAGAACAGAGTAATGCTTTAAGTAAGATGACATGATGTAGAGGGATAAACTCATGCAATATGATATAAACCCCATCTTTTTATCCTCGATGGCAACAATACAATATGTGTCGTTTCCCTTTCTGTCACTGGGATCGAGCACCGCAAGATTGAACCCAAAGCTAAGCACTTCTCCCATTGCAAGAAAGATCAATCTAGTAGGCCAAACCAAACTGATAATTCGAAGAGACTTGCAAAGATAACCAATCATACATAAAGGAATTCAGAGGAGATTCAAATATTTTTCATAGATAAACTTGATCATAAACCCACAATTCATCGGATCTCGACAAACACACCGCAAAAGAAGAGTTACATCAAATAGATCTCCAAGAGAATCGAGGAGGAATTTGTATTGAGATCCAAAGAGAGAGAAGAAGCCATATAGCTAATAACTATGGACCCGAAGGTCTGAGGTAATCTACTCACATATCATCGGAGAGGCTATGGTGTTGATGTAGAAGCCCTCCGTGATCAATGCCCCCTCCGGCGGAGCGCCGGAAAAGGCCCCAAGATGGGATCTCACGGGTACAGAAGGTTACGGCGGTGGAAATAGGGTTTTTGCTCCGTATATGATGTTTCCAGGGTACATGGGTATATATAGGAGGAAGAAGTACGTCGGTGGAGCAACGAGGGGCCCACGAGGGTGGAGGGCGCGCCTGGGGGGTAGGCGCGCCCCCCTGCCTCGTGCCTTCCTAGTTGATTACTTTACGTAGACTCCAAGTCCTCTGGATCACGTTTGTTCCAAAAATCACATTCCCGAAGGTTTCATTCCGTTTGGACTCCATTTGATATAATTTTCCTTCGAAACACTGAAATAGGCAAAAAAACAGCAATTTGGGATGGGCCTCCGGTTAATAGGTTAGTCCCAAAAATAATATAAAAGTGTATAATAAAGCCCAATAAACATCTAAAACAGAATATAATATAGCATGGAACAATCAAAAATTATAGATACATTGGAGACGTATCAAGCATCCCCAAGCTTAATTCCTGCTCGTCCTCGAGTAGGTAAATGATAAAAACAGAATTTTTGATGTGGAATGCTACTTGGCATAATTTTCAATGTAACCCTCTTAATTGTGGTATGAATATTCAGATCCGGGAGATTCAAGATAAAAGTTTAACATTGACATAAAAGTAATAATACTTCAAGCATACTAACTAAGCAATTATGTCTTCTCAAAATAACATGGCCAAAGAAAGTTCATCCCTACAAAATCATATAGTTTGGTCATGCTCCATTTTCGTCACACAAGAATGCTCTCATCATGCACAACCCCGATGACAAGCCAAGAAATTGTTTCATACTTTAGTAATCTCAAACTTTTTCAACTTTCACGCAATACATGAGAGTGAGCCATGGATATAGCACTATGGGTGGAATAGAATATAATGATGGGGGTTATGTGGAGAAGACAAAAAAGGAGAAAGTCTCACATCAACGCGGCTAATCAACGGGCTATGGAGATGCCCATCAATTGATGGTAATGTGAGGAGTAGGGATTGCCATGCAACGGATGCACTAGAGCTATAAATGTATGAAAGCTCAACAAAAGAAACTAAGTGGGTGTGCATCCAACTTGCTTGCTCACGAAGACCTAGGGCATTTGAGGAAGCCCATTGTTGGAATATACAAGCCAAGTTCTATAACGAAATATTCCCACTAGTATATGAAAGTGACAAAACAAGAGATTATCTATCATGAAGATCATGGTGCTACTTTGAAGCACAAGTATGGAAAAAGATAGTAGCATTGCCCCTTTTTATTTTTATTTTTTATTTTTTGGGCCTTTTTTCCTTTTGTCCTTTCTCTTTTTTTGGGGACAATGCTCTATGAATGATGATCATCACACTTCTATTTATTTACAATTCAACGATTACAACTCGAAACTAGAACAAAGTATGACTCTATATGAATGCCTCCGGCGGTGTACCGGGATGAGCAATGAATCAAGAGTGACATGTATGAAATAATAAGCATGGTGGCTTTGCCACAAATACGATGTCAACTACATGATCATGCAAGGCAATGTGACAATAATGAACGTGTCATGATAAACGGAACGGTGGAAAGTTGCATGGCAATATATCTCGGAATGGCTATGGAAATGCCATAATAGGTAGGTATGGTGGCTGTTTTGAGGAAGATATAAGGAGGTTTATGTGTGATAGAGAGTATCGTATCACAGGGTTTGGATGCACCGGCGAAGTTTGCATCAACTCTCAAGGTGAGAAAGGGCAATGCACGGTACCGAAGAGGCTAGCAACGATGGAGGGTTGAGAGTGCGTATAATCCATGGACTCAACATTAGTCATAAATATTCACATACTTATTGCAAAAATCTACAAGTCATCAAAAACCAAGCACTACGCGCATGCTCCTAGGGGGATAGATTGGTAGGAAAAGACCATCGCTCATCCCCGACCGCCACTCATAAGGAGGACAATCAAAGAACACCTCATGTTTCAAATTTGTTACATAACATTTACCATACGTGCATGCTATGGGATTTGCAAACTTCAACACAAGTATTTCTCAAATTCACAACTACTCAACTAGCACCACTTTAATATCACTACCTCCATATCTCAAAACAATTATCAAGCATCAAACTTCTCTTAGTATTCAACACACTCATAAGAAAGTTTTATTAATCTTGAATACCTAGCATATTAGGACTAATTTCACAATTAAAGCAAATTACCATGCTGTTTTGTAGGACTCTCAAAATAATATAAGTGAAGCATGAGATAACAATAGTTTCTATAAAACAAACCCACCACCGTGCTCTAAAAGATATAAGTGAAGCACTAGAGCAAAAACTATATAGCTCAAAAGATATAAGTGAAGCACATAGAGTATTCTAATAAATTCCGAAGCATGTGTGTCTCTCTCAAAAGGTGTGTCCAGCAAGGATGATTGTGGTAAAATAAAAACGAAGACTCAAATCATACAAGACGCTCCAAGCAAAACACATATCATGTGGTGAATAAAAATATAGCTCCAAGTAAAGTTACCGATGGACGAAGACGAAAGAGGGGATGCCTTCCGGGGCATCCCCAAGCTTTGGCTTTTTGGTGTCCTTAGATTATCTTGGGGTGCCATGGGAATCCCCAAGCTTAGGCTCTTGCCACTCCTTGTTCCATAATCCATCAAATCCTTACCCAAAACTTGAAAACTTCACAACACAAAACTTAACAGAAAATCTCGTGAGCTCCGTTAGCGAAAGAAAACAAAACACCACTTCAAGGTACTGTAATGAACTCATTATTTATTTATATTGGTGTTAAACCTACTGTATTCCAACTTCTCTATGGTTTATAAGCTCTTTTACTAGCCATAGATTCATCAAAATAAGCAAACAACACACGAAAAACAGAATCTGTCAAAAACAGAACAGTCTGTAGTAATCTGTAACTAACGGAAACTTCTGGTACTCAGAAAAATCTACCAAAATAGGACGACCTAGACAATTTGTTTATTGATCTACTTCAATTGGTATCAGTATTTTATCACGTTTTGGTGATTTTTAACATTTGTTTTCGTGAACAGAAAGTTTCTGGAATTTTCAGCAAGATCAAATAACTATCATCCAAGAAGATCCTATAGGTTTAACTTGGCACAAACAGTAATTAAAACATAAAAACAAATCTAACCAGAGGTTAGATCAAATATTTATTCCTAAGCAGAAGCAAAAAGCAAAAAAAACTAAGATAAAATTGGGTTGCCTCCCAATAAGCGCTATCGTTTAACGCCCCTAGCTAGGCATAAAAACAAGGATAGATCTAAGTATTGCCATCTTTGGTGGGCAATCCATAAGTTCCTCTCATAATAGATTCATAAGGTAATTTAATCTTCTTTCTAGGGAAGTGTTCCATGCCTTTCCTTAACGGAAATTGGAATCTAATATTCCCTTCCTTCATATCAATGATTGCACCGATCGTTCTAAGGAAAGGTCTACCATGAATAATAGGACATGAAGGATTGCAATCTATATCAAGAACAATAAAATCTACGGGCACATAGTTCCTATTTGCAACAATAAGAACATCATTAATTCTTCCCATAGGTTTCTTAATGGTGGAATCCGCAAGATGCAAGTTTAAAGAGCAATCATCAAATTCACGGAATCCTAGCAAATCACACGAAGTTTTTGGAATCGTGGAGACACTAGCACCCAAATCACACAAAGCATAGCATTCATGATCTTTAATTTTAATTTTAATAGTAGGTTCCCACTCATCATAAAGTTTTCTAGGGATAGAAACTTCCAACTCAAGTTTTTCTTCATAAGATTGCATCAAAGCATCAACGATATGTTTAGTAAAAGCTTTATTTTGACTATAAGCATGAGGAGAATTTAGCACGGATTGCAACAAGGAAATACAATCTACCAAAGAGCAATTATCATAATTAAATTCCTTGAAATCCAAAATAGTGGGTTCATTAATATCTAAAGTTTTGATCTCTTCAATCCCACTTTTACCAAATTTCGTATCAAGATCTAATAACTCCGAATTTTTGGGACGCCTTCTAGGTAAAGGTAACTCATCTCCAGTCCCATAATTATCAAGATTCATATTGCAAAACAAAGATTTAATAGGAGACACATCAATAACTTTTGGATCTTCATCTGTATTTCCACAAAAATTAGAAGAACACGCTTTCATAAAGCAATCTTTCTTAGCACGCATCCTAGCGGTTCTTTCTTTGCACTCATCAACGGAAATTCTCATGGCTTTGAGAGACTCATTGATATCATTCTTAGGTGGAATAGATCTAAGTTTCAAAGAATCAACATCAAGAGAAATTCTATCTATGTTCCTAGCCAATTTATCAACCTTAAGCAATTTTTCTTCAAGCAAAGCATTGAAATTCTTTTGCGAATTCATAAACTCCTTAACACTAGTCTCAAATTCAGAGGGCATATTATTAAAATTTCCATAAGAATTGTTGTAGGAATTACCATAATTATTAGAGGAATTACTAGGGAACGGCCTAGGATTAAAGTTTCCTCTATATGCGTTGTTACCAAAATTATTCCTACCAACAAAATTCACATCCATAGATTCATTATTATTCTCAATCAAAGTAGACAAAGGCATATCATTAGGATCAGGAGAAACACTTTTAGTAGTAAATAATTTCATAAGTTCATCCATCTTTCCACTCAAAACATTAATTTCTTCTATCGCATGCACTTTTTTATTAGTGGATCTTTCGGTGTGCCATTGAGAATAATTAACCGTAATATTATCTAGGAGTTTAGTAGCTTCTCCTAAAGTAATTTCCATAAAAGTGCCTCCTGCGGCCGAATCTAAAAGATTTCTAGAAGCAAAATTCAATCCGGCATAAAAATTTTGTATAATCATCCAAAGATTCAAACCATGTGTAGGGCAAGTACGTATCATTAATTTCATTCTCTCCCAAGCTTGTGCAACATGTTCATGATCAAGTTGCTTAAAATTCATAATATCGTTTCTAAGAGAGATGATTTTAGCGGGAGGAAAATACTTGGAGATAAAAGCATCTTTGCACTTATTCCATGAATCGATACTATTCTTAGGCAAAGACGAAAACCAAGCTTTAGCACGATCTCTAAGCGAAAAAGGAAATAGCTTCAATTTAACAATATCGTTGTCCACATCTTTCTTCTTTTGCATATCACACAAATCAACGAATCTATTTAGATGGGTAGCGGCATCTTCACTAGGAAGGCCGGCGAATTGATCTTTCATGACAAGATTCAACAAAGCAACATTAATTTCACAAGATTCAGCATCGGTAAGAGGAGCAATCGGAGTGCTCAGAAAATCATTGTTGTTGATATTGGTAAAGTCACACAATTTAGTATTATCTTGAGCCATCGTGACAAGCAAGCAATCCAACACACGAGCAAACAAGAAGCAAGCGAAAAAGAGGCGAACGGAAAAGAGAGGGCGAATAAAACTGCAAGGGTGAAGTGGGGGAGAGGAAAACGAGA
This sequence comes from Aegilops tauschii subsp. strangulata, assembly GCF_002575655.3. NCBI lineage: Eukaryota > Viridiplantae > Streptophyta > Magnoliopsida > Poales > Poaceae > Aegilops > Aegilops tauschii. The sequence goes on from NC_053041.3 coordinate 330,022,425, forward strand.
GGCAAATGGCAAATAATGTAATGCGAGGGATAAGAGTTTGTGATGGGTACTTGGTATGTCTTGACTTGTGCGTAGACTCCCCGGCAACGCCACCAGAAATCCTTCTTGCTACCTCTTGAGCACTGCGTTGGTTTTCCCTTAAAGAGGAAAGGGTGATGCAGTAAAGTAGCGTAAGTATTTCCCTCAGTTTTTGAGAACCAAGGTATCAATCCAGTAGGACACCGCGCTCGAGTCCCACGCACCTAGACAAACAAATAAGAACCTCGCAACCAACGCGATAAAGGGTTTGTCAATCCCTTCACGGTCACTTACGAGAGTGAGATCTGATAGAGATGATAAGATAATATTTTTGGTATTTTTATGATAAATACTAAAAGTAAAGAAAGCAAAATAAACAGCGCCAGAAATAGCTAGTTGTTGGAAGATTAATATGATGGAAAGTAGACCCGGGGGCCATAGGTTTCACTAGTGGCTTCTCTCAAGATAGCATAAGTATTACGGTGGGTGAACGAATTACTGTCGAGCAATTGATAGAATTGAGCATAGTTATGAGAATATCTAGGTATGATCATGTATATAGGCATCACGTCCGTGACAAGTAGACCAAAACGATTCTGCATCTACTACTATTACTCCACACATCGACCGCTATCCAGCATGCATCTAGAGTATTAAGTTCATAAGAACAGAGTAATGCTTTAAGAAAGATGACATGATGTAGAGGGATAAACTCATGCAATATGATATAAACCCCATCTTTTTATCCTCGATGGCAACAATACAATACGTGTCGTTTCCCTTTCTGTCACTGGGATCGAGCACCGCAAGATTGAACCCAAAGCTAAGCACTTCTCCCATTGCAAGAAAGATCAATCTAGTAGGCCAAACCAAACTGATAATTCAAAGAGACTTACAAAGATAACCAATCATACATAAAGGAATTCGGAGGAGATTCAAATATTGTTCATAGATAAACTTGATCATAAACCCACAATTCATCGGATCTCGACAAACACACCGCAAAAGAAGAGTTACATCAAATAGATCTCCAAGAGAATCGAGGAGGACTTTGTATTGAGATCCAAAGAGAGAGAAGAAGCCATCTAGCTAATAACTATGGACCCGAAGGTCTGAGGTAATCTACTCACACATCATCGGAGAGGCTATGGTGTTGATGTAGAAGCCCTCCGTGATCAATGCCCCCTCCGGCGGAGCGCCGGGAAAGGCCCCAAGATGGGATCTCACGGGTACAGAAGGTTGTGGCGGTGGAAATAGGGTTTTTGCTCCGTATATGATGTTTCCAGGGTACATGGGTATATATAGGAGGAAGAAGTACGTCGGTGGAGCAACGAGGGGCCCACGAGGGTGGAGGGCGCGCCTGGGGGGGGGGGGGGTAGGCGCGCCCCCTGCCTCGTGCCTTCCTCGTTGATTACTTTACGTAGACTCCAAGTCCTCTGGATCACGTTTATTCCGAAAATCACGTCCCCGAAGGTTTCATTCCGTTTGGACTCCGTTTGATATCCTTTTCCTTCGAAACATTGAAATAGGCAAAAAAACAGCAATTTGGGCTGGGCCTCCGGTTAATAGGTTAGTCCCAAAAATAATATAAAAGTGTATAATAAAGCCCAATGAACATCTAAAACAGAATAGAATATAGCATGGAACAATGAAAAATTATAGATACGTTGGAGACGTATCAATGACCTCGCCGGGGAACGGATCTGCTGCCTCGCTGTGCGCCCGTCTCCCTCTCATTTCTACCTCTCTCTCTCTCACCCATCCCTAACATCCCTCTCTCCCCATCACAGGCACGCTGCCCCCGCCATGGCCCCGAGCTCGCCAACCCTGCCGCCGCCAGAGCTCCTTCGACCCAGCCACCGCCGGATCCGGTCTTCCCCGACCTGGATCCTCCAGCCCATGTCATGCCGTTGCCATGTCCTGGCTCGCCTCGACCTCGCCATCGGCGACCTCCCGCAGCGCCGCCCACTTCCTATGCCCCGCGCCCTGCCAGGTGGGACCCGGGCTCGAACCGGTGAGAACCCAGCCGGTTCAAGTGAACCGCTCGCCCGGTCCGCCCTGGACCGCCCCTGAACCGACTTACCCGAACCGCCACCCCAAACCGCACCCTGATCTGGCCCATGGGCCCTAGGTGAGCACACCTAGCTAAACCTCGCCCATGGATGCTCTATACTATCATCCACTCACTCTGCCTATAAACGCCTTGTCATTTTGTTTGATATCATCTTGTTAGCATTTTGTGGAGCCTGTAACTTTCTACATGTTGGTCCTATGGTGATGATTTATATGTGAAAGTTGATCTCTCTCTGTGATCTAAATGGTGGTGGCATTTGCTTGCATGATAGAGTGCGTCTTCATGTGTTAATCTTCATTGCGAAAGTGCATCCTGATGTTAGCTGCTAAAAACTTTTAAAACTTGTCAACTTTCCATGATGGTTGCCACTAATCCTTAGCTCATATGCATGTGATTCCTTGATGTGATTTGCTCTATGTGATGTGCACTTTGAGGCCATGACCTTGGTTGACATGTAAAGTTTCTGTAGCATGTCTCTTTCTTGCTCTCAAGTTGACATCATGATAAAACTGTCAACGTCTTAACAACGCATTCCATTTTGTAAAAATCATAGTAATTAATCTATGCATCATATGAACTTGTGCCAATGGAGTAAATATTAATTCCATTTTGAAGAATGCCATGTCTACTGTATGCTCATATCAATTTCATAAATATTAAAATGTGTGTGCTTGCTATTATGTGCATCCCAATGCAGCATCATAATGTTACTATTTTGCAACTCCAGCTTTTCACTGTCATGAATCTATAGCAGAACATTGCATTTTGCATGGAGCATATCAAATTAACCATGATGCCTATGTACCTGAACCTAAAGGATGAATTGAAGCATGTTATTCCTACTTTAAGTGCATATCAAGTTTGTCGCCATCTTGTTCCTGTAGCATCATACTTTATTGCTCCCAAGTAGGGATCATGCTGTTTTGGGCAGATTGTTGTTTAAACTTGCTTTGTATGTGTTGAACCGTTGCTCCTTTTTGACTATGTACTATATGAAACTTGCTTAGAATTGCATGTAGTTTCATCATGTCATGTTGCATCCTTGATTTGAGTCTTCGTGCTTGATGTTTACATGCATTTTGTATCAATGCCATGTTAAACTTGTTTAGTTCATATCTCCTAGATCATAGCTCTGAATTCAATGATCTTTACATGGACCACTTTAACTTGTTGTTTAACAACTTCAACATTTGAATCAGATCAGTACCAAATTCAAAATTTGCATATGGGAGTTATGTGATCTTTCCAGACTCATTTAACTTGCTTTGATGTGGAGTTCTTTCATGCATCATCCCTTGCCATGAGTAACAACATTTGACCTTGTCATGCATCATACTTGATTGTGCATCATGCCATGTTTATGCTTGGGTGTTTACCATGTTGTTTGCTTCTTTCTGGTTGTGCTTCTTCTCGATAGTCCTGGTTTCGTTGAGATCGTGAGGGTTCGTTCGACTACATGTGTTCGTCTACTACATGACTCGATCTTCTCCCGAGTGGGATTTCAGGCAAGATGACCATTACCTTGGATATCACTACTATCTTTTCTTGCAATTTGTCCTGATGCTATCGCTATGTCTCTCTACCCACCACTTGTTTGTCAACCCTCCAAATGTGCCATGATACAGCCTGTAACCTTCCACCATCCCAGCAAACCGTTGTTTGGCTATGTTACCGCTTTGCTCAGCCCCTCTTATAGCATTGTTAGTTGCAGGTGCAGTGCAACTTGTTCCATGGTGGGACATGGATATCATAGGATATCACAATATCTCTTATTTAATTAATGCATCTATATACTTGGTAAAGGGTGGAATTCTCAGCCTTTTGCTTGGTGTTTTGTTCCACTCTTGCCACCCTAGTTTTGGTCATACCGGTGTTATGTTCCATGATGAGTGCTCCTAACATGTGTGGGGTTTTATGGGGACCCCCCCTGATCATTCGCTTAGGTTAAAACTCTTCCAGCAAGGCCCAACTTTGGTTTTAATATTTGCAAACATAGTAAAACTTGCATAGGGACCAGCAGGCCCCCATGGATAATTAATCAACAAACCGGGTCAAGTGCTCCTCATGAGTGTTGGTCCACCTACTGATGCGAAGCATCCAATGGTAATCCCGATGGACCTACCATCGTCTCATCAAGTGCTAAGAGGACCAATGACACGAGCACGAGCTAGAGCTCTCAAGACCGAGGTGACATCTCTCCTTACTGATACTCGATATGATCCACTCGAGACATGGCTACTACCTAAGTCTGGAATGTTGTGCATGATCAGGTACCAAGAAAGCCCTCTCGAGGACGGACGTGAAGATGGACAAGTCCCCAAGCACAGGGATGAAGAGGAACGACGGAAGGAACCGGAGGAAGTGCCTAGGACCCGGACATCCGGCCCCTAAAGCCTATGACCACAGCAGCAGCCCTACCGAGGAGACCCTCCAGGCACCGGACATCCGGCCCAAGCCCGAACATCCGGCCCCATCCAGGAAATCCGGCGTCCTTCACAGAACCTCACCGAAGCCGGCCCCTGCCAGCCCAGACATCCGGCTCAGGCCCCGGACATCCGGCCTGAAGTGAGCCGCCGAACATCCGGACCCCGGCCCAGAAATCCGGGCCACACCTATCCAGAGAGTTCAGAAACTGGACCCTGCCAGCTCGGACATCCGACCCCCGCAACTGGACATCCGGCACCTCGGGAAGGCCCAGACATCCGGCCTGACACCCAGACATCCAGCTCCCCCTGTCTGCGCACCGTGTAAAGGGCCGAAGCCCATGTACCCCTTCACCCCCTAAACTATATATACTCCACCTTCACCTACGTTTTAGGGTTAGCATTGGTTTAGCTCAAAGGAGAGATATAGCTTTGCTCATCCACTTGACACCTACTCCATTGGAGGCCAAGCCCTCCATCTAGGAGAAGATCCCCCGAGTGGATTCAAGTCCTCCACCTAGGAGAAGATGCGCTAGTGGATTCAAGACCTCCTCTTGGAAAAGAACTAGCTACTTGTATCTTTCCTTTGTTGTCTTTGGATCTTGTGATCTCTTTGTGTTTCATGGATCTAGCATATGTGTGATTGGATCAAGCCAATTTGAGTGTTTCCTCTTGTTTCCCCCTTGTGTTCTTCGTGTGCTCATCCTGTTCTTTGTGGGATCCCCTCAAATTCATGAATGATCGGCCTTAGGGTTCCACCCTACATCACCTACTTAGCAGTCGGCAGTGCCGCCTCGGGGCACCTCGATGGCATTCAGGCTATCGTTCACTTTGCATAGACGGTTGTGTCCCGAGAACAAGATACATGCGGCTCTTATCGTGGTGACGACACACCGGGTGGTCTTGCTGGTTTAGTTTTACCTTTGCTTAAGCAACTTGTCCACCGGGATTCCTTATCGTAAGCATTGTGTCATTCATGGTGTGAGGATGTTTAATGCGGAGCATCCTTCCATCATCCCCATGGTGATGTAGGGTAGAACCCTAGACGCCCGATCTTTCACGATTGGAGGGAATCCTACGAAGAACACGAGAGGAAACCGAGGGAAATCACGATGGGAAACGAGAGGAAACACTCAAATAGACAAGAAGCGATCACACATGTGCTAGATCCATGAACAAAAAGAGATACACGATCCAAATCCAACAAAGGATGATACAAACGGTAACTAGTTCATCTCCGTGAAGAGGTCTTGAATCCGCGAGGGGATCTTCCCGTGAGGGGTCTTGAATCCAAGGTCGATCTTCTCCGTAGAGGCCGCAGTCTCTCTTGTGGAGTAGATCCGTATGGATGAGCAAAGCTCTATCTCTAAATGAGCTACTACTTTGCTAACCCTAACTAGGAGAAGGGGGAGGAGTATATATAGTCTAAGCCACGAAGGGGTAAGTGGGAAAGGGATACATGGGCCTCTGGCCCGGTTAGGCACGCGCAGGTGCCGGACGTCCGGGCTGGGGGCCGGATGTCCGGGGCTTCGGGACGAGCCGGATGTCCGGGGTCTTGGCCGGATGTCCGGGCTGAAGTGGCACTCCGCTTGCTCTCGGGATACGTCGCTGCCGGATTTCCGAGGGAAGTGCCGTATGTCCGGGCTCTCGGGAGGCGCCGGATGTCCGGCCACTGAGGCTTGTTCGGCCGACTGTTGGTGCAGCAGTTGGGCGGCTGCACAGGCACTGGATGTCCGGCCTCTGGCCCAGATGTCCGGCTGATGTAGCTTCAGCAGCTCCGTCTTCTTTCGTCGTCTCTTCCAGGCTTCCCTCGCGGATGGTGTAGTTGTTCCTTGGTGCTTGCACTCCTCCTCAACATCCGTGATGCTCCGACAATACATATGCATGAACATGGTAGAAGTGTCAAGTAGTATACCATCCTCGAAGGGGTCAAGTGAGCACATGTAAAGGAGATGATTCACCTTTATGTATGTGAAGTAGATGTCACACGTGTCACTTTCCAAACGGACTCTTGACATGGTGATGTCCGTAGGATGCTCCGCATCATCTCCCCCCCTGGGAAAGATCTGACCTCGGATCAAAAACCAAATCACCATGGGAAGGAGATGGCTTCGTCGTGTAGAAGTGGACGTTCACCAAGTACTTGTCATCTTGAAGGTCGAAATGGGCACTCCCCAATGTCGCACCGTCTAGTGATTCCTTCAAAAGGAGTAAGGACAACAAACAGTTGGAAAAACAAATGTGGTTAGCATTAGTGCAAAACCAAGCATTCAATAGGTGAGTCACCAAACAAGTGTCGTCGTCATGCAAAGCATATGGTGTGACAAAGGATTGTGAGATGGCTTGTAAGCATATCAATCGAGCACAAGCAAAGATATCATGGGGACGAGTATGCAAATTTGAGGTAGTGAACCAAATATGATGGACAACCAAACAAGCATCGACCTCAAAAGTCGTAGCAAACATGCATAAAGCGCTCAACAAATGGTCGATGGTAGGCATAAGAACCATTCACAACACCAAATAAGATGAGATGTCTAAACACATGGGTCAAGTGCAAGATGATCCAAGCATAACATGCATCGGGTGTAGTGAATATCGTGTGGCACTCAACACAATGGAAAGAGCAATTGTTCATAATGCGTGAGGCCATCAAGGCAAGCATGTAGCAATCAATGGGACATGGCATATGTGAAGTGATGACATTGTTGCAACCAAACATATGAGAGGAGCAAGTAATCCAAGAATTGGATGCAACACACAAGGCATATATATCATGATGCATGGAACGGTGAAAATGACTAGTCGAAGAAAGATCTCTAACATGAGTGCAATAAAGTGGTCCAAGATGAACAATAAGTCTCATGGTGCAAGCAACACAAGTAGTATGATCCGTCATATCCATGCTCAAGAAAGATGTCACCTTGAAGGCGTGTCCTTGTGCGTCCTTCACAATGCCGAAGTACAAGCAAGTGCGATGTAGAATCATCGTGGTAGAAGGTGGTTCGCTCTCAAGAGCTTGAATGGTCAACTCACGTGAAGTGGAAGTCGACACAAAGTCCAAGTATCCTACACATGCACAAAACAAAACAAAGAACGTATGCGCATGGTAGATAAACACATCATCCATCATGATGGTTCTCTTCTCTTGCACATAACCATTAGTAGCACAAGTGCATGAATAATATGATGCAATAATGGCTATATTCATGGCACGAGGAATATGGTGCAAAGAGGTAAGGCAAGCATGCTTCACAAGAAATATGTCAAAATCTCCAAATATATGCGAGAATGCTATGGGGGAAAACTCATTATCAAGACTAAAGGCATAATTGCACACAATACATGGCAAATCATCTAGCATGAGAGAGGCAATATGTGGAGATATATGACAAGAAGCAATAATAGTAATGTGCAAAGCATGTAGATGGTTGTCATCAACCGCATGAAATAAGGAAGTATGAATCAATGGTGATGCAACATAAGCAAGCATATCAATCAATTCGTGCAAGCTAGTAGTGCGAAGATGCAACATACTAGAGGAAATCATGGCAATCATGTCATGTGAGCAAATAATAGGCACAGGCAATGCACATGACATATCGCAAGCCCGAACACAAAGAAAGATCATAGTATAATCATAGGCATGGGGCACAAAGCAAACATGGAAATAACAAGTGATATCGCCACCACGCTTGCAAATACACATACAAGTACTAAAATTAATCATCATGTGTAATGCAAAGCATGGGTCACAAATGCATGGAAAAGGCATAGGAATGAGCATATCATGCAAAGTGAACATGGCAAGATGGGCATATAATATGTAATGGACAATAACCCATAGCCAGGTGAGGGCCATGTAGAAGAAATGCGGGAAGTCTTTGCGCGAAGAGAGCGGTGGGAAAGACAATCCATGGGATCCCAAGTCATCATTGCTCTCTAGAGCTCGTTTTATCAACTCATGGGATTGTGAGGTTGACAAGTATTCATGGGTACCTACACAAAAGAGACACAAACCAAAGAAATTGTGTGCGTGGTAAATATACACATCATCCATCATGATGTGTATGTGCATGTGTGAGTTAGTACAAGATAAGCATCGGTCAAAGAAATTTGATGCATGCTATAAGAACATGTCATCCGTCATGAAAGAATAGTTATTGTGTATAACACGATGGGGACACAAATTGAGAATGCAAGTATATGACACATCAATAGCATGTTTATTCATGGGAAGCATATTGTGCACATAAGTATGAGGAGAATGCACTGGATGGGATGGATCAAAATCTCCTAAAATGTATGAGGAAACTATGGGGGTCTCCTCATGAGAAATATTGGAAGCATCATATGGAGAAGTGGAACAACATCCAAAACAATGCATATCCGAAGCTAGGTGGTCGTGGCATGGCATATGAGATAAATGATGCAAAGGGAGCATATCGATATCTTCACAAGAGAAACAAATGCCAATAACCATTGGCTTGTCATCTATGCCATATGTGCAAATTGGGTTTATTTTTATGGCATATGCATAGTCACTATGAAGAGATTGCAAATATGACTTATGATTGATCTCATGCATAGCATATGACAAGTCAAGCGGATTGTCAAACATGATGTGACCTAAAGAATTGTCACAAGAAATCCTATGTAACATGGCATCACAACTAATTGACTCCACATGAGAATCATCATACTCATCGTAAATGGGCAAGAAATCATCACATGAGGAAGTCGCACTAGCATGAATCATGGAAATAGGTGGATCAACATCATGCAAGCAATTAACGTCAAGAATGTCCACTAGAGGGACTAGAGCATCACCATCACCTAGGTTACCATTTTCATTCCACTCAAGTGGTGTAGGTGAGGTGGGAAAGACCAAATGGTGGTCATCTTCATCATGATGGAACCATGTGGGGTGTGCATCATATTCCACCATGGCCATCGTCTTGTCCAAAGGGAGGACGAAGTCGTCGATGATCGGCGCGTCATCATAGATGGGACCTAGCACCAAATGAGAAGACGCAAGAGAGGTAGAGGTTAAGTCGTTAGAAATCATAGTGGCCTCACATGCCCTATCAACTATCTCACTCTCTCTATGTGGTGGCTCACTCACTCCATCAAAGTAGGTGCACTCAATCTCACGTATGGTGGAGTCACTCATCTCACTCAAGTGGTGGGGGTTGTGGCTCTCCTCACATGGGAATTGTGACAACTCATCATATATGGGGCTAGTGGTGAAGTCACTCTCACTCTCGATATGGTGGCACAAGTCACTCAAGTCATCATACGTCACCGTGGTCGAAGGGAAAATCCCATGCTCAACCATCTCGTCGTCGTCGCCGTGGATGAAGGCCGAAGATGGCACATCATCACTCTCCTCCATGACCAAAGGGAAAATCCCATGCTCGATCATCTCGTCATCGTCGCCGTGGATGAAGGCCGAAGATGGCACATCATCACTCTCGCCTCCAAAGATGGAAGCATCATCCTTGCTCGTCACCGTGTCGCTCGCCTCCAAAGCTTGGTCCTTGATGGTCACTAGTGCAGAACCGGGCTGTAGTCCCGGTTCGTAAGGCCCTTTAGTGCCGGTTCTGTAACCGGCACTAAAGGGTGGGGACTAAAGGCCCCCCTTTAGTACCGGTTCAGCACGAACCGCCGCTAAAGGGCCACCCACGTGGCACGAGCCAGCGCCGGGGCGGGGAGTTCTTTAGTACCGGTTGGTAACACGAACCGGTACTACAAGGTTTGGGGGGTTTTGGGTTCAGGATTTCTTTTTCCTTTAATTTTGTGTTTTCCATTTAATTATTTTTCATTTGATGGTATTTTACGATACTACATATTGTACACGTGATGCATATATATAAATAGAATTTCTCGTAGAACCGATCATATATATATATATATATATATATATATATAGGACAAATATTTCCTACAAGCAGTGGTAGTTACCACTACTTGCGTTTTGCATGTTGTATGTAGTATATGTCAAAATCGAGAGTATGTTCGTGTACTATGTAGTATATAATAATGTTTATGTAGTACATATACTACTTTTTAGATAGTATGTGCCATATTTTGAGTACACTCTTTTTTATTTACAAATATGTACGTATTTCGCGAATATAACAAAACTAAGGGCTCATATGATTTTTTTCATGAAACTTGCTTTGAAATATCTTAAATATATTGTATGAACATATTTAGAATGATAAAGTAGTATATATACTACTCCATTGTAGTATATGAGACATGTGGGGTAACTACCACCGGGTGGTAGGATGGATTTTCCCTATATATATATCATCGAATGTCTCGCACCACCATTCACACACACACATGTATATATATATACAATTTGGTATATACAATTTCTCCTACATGGAGGTATTACTTCGGTAGCGGGTAATGGAATTCTCCTGTGGGCTCTATGACACGGTCGAGCAAAAATCCCGCTATTTCCTCTGCAATTGCTCGTACGCGATCCGTTGGTAGGAGCTTGTCCCGCACCTCATCAAACTTTTAAGAAGGAGATCAATATGCATGTATTAATCGTTTTGTGTGATTAGATATCGATAATGATGTAAAAATTGTGAATAGTGTTCTGGCAAACGTACCCATATCTGTCTATCAGATGTGCTCCTTTCGGACGCCATCATGCGAATGTCCTCGCAAACGTAGTATGCACATAAATCAGTCCCCGGCGCCTGCCTCATGGCCTTTACGAGAATAGAATTCAATCAGATGATAATTAATCAAGCATGATAATTAATGGTATTGAAACTAGAATTAAAGAGATGGTAGCTAGCTAGTAGTACTTAATTAATTAATTACCCTGGGTCGAAACCAATACAGATTTTCTTTGAACGGGCCTGGAACGTTAACATCTTTGATGAACCTTTGCCAAGCCCTGCCCGCCAGCAAAGAAAATGAATAAAGGAGTTATTAATTAGTTGATATCAGCAAATGACGAACTAACGAAGGCCGACATATAGTTCAATAATGATTGGAATTACCTGTTGACTATCCCCTTCACGATTGAGTAGTCTTTAGGTTCTTTAAGCAGTGAGTCCAGTACTTCAACTGTTCCTTCATCAACTTTAATGATTAACAAGATCCAGTGGTACCTGCATGCGCATACGTTTGCATGTATAAATTAAGTGGGCATGTGCATAACACTCATCAACTAACCCTAAACCCTATACACTTATTAACATCTAGCTAGTAAACAAAAACAGAATTTGTAGTACAAGACAGTGTGACTCACTGGAAGTTGTAAGGAAGTAGTATATCTGGATTGGTATTGAGGCGCTTCAAGAACTCTAGCATGTTATTCTCTACTTCTTGGAAATAACATTCATAGCTCCATGTCTCTTCATTAATGGTATTTGGGTCAGTGAACCCAATGCCATAGCGTCCACCTTTTCTCATTTCGTACATCTTCATCCTGCATAGTACCATAGAAAAGAATATAGTGACGATAATTACATGTAATGATCAATGAGAGCACTACAGCTAGCTTGAGACTTAAATTACAGAAAGAAATTACTTACATACAATAGAAACTGATGATAGATTTGTCGAGTGCGTCTTGATTGAATAACTGAAACAGTTATGTATACTCAATAGACAAAGTTGTCCCATGGAAGTAATCATCTTCCTTGACTTTCACCATGAGGGACTCTCGATTGTGGGTCTTACAAATTTCCATGTACCATTGATGCAATTCATACATTCTCGTTGAGAGCTTCTTGACCTCCTCAGGCTTGACCATAGATTCGCCGCGGGCATATTTTCGTTTTACGTCCTCCTCTCTAATCGTATCCATGGGCTCGATCTCTAGGAGTTGTCCAACAGTGATACCGAGCTCTTTAGCCTGCCTTCTATGCTCGTTGGATATTACCAGCTGACCGGCGCCGGTACTCTCATGTGTTGGTACAACAAGCGGGGGGATCGATTGCGCCTCCTGTTCTCCCAGCTGGGGAACAGTTTTCCCGCATTTTTTGCCAGCTGCTTGGCTCGAGCTCGAGCTCGACTCCTTCTGTAGTCGTGCTCGATGTGCCTTTCTGATTTGGCGCTCATAGTCTGAGTCAACAGGCTTGGGAGTTGGTTTTCTTGCCATATGAATAAAGTGGTCAATGACTTTCTCAGGCACTTTCTCCTTTGGCGCGGTGGCGGTTTCGGTCCAAAATGGGCGTCCACTTGGGCTTTCACTATGCCTGTGTTTTGCTCCTCGGTCATGTCGTAAGGCCTCTAATGAAGAGGCGCGAGGCTTGGACCATATTGAAATCGCTTGCCTCCGCCTGTACCTCCTGTACTACCTCAACTTGTAGCGCTATGCACCATAGCTGCGGCGGCTCTCTTCCGCTGTTGCTGAGTTGGCGGCGGATATTGCTGACGTGGCTGACTTGGAGGAGAAGCGGGCTGACGTGGTGCCGGACTTGGAGGAGGAGTGGTCTGACGCGGTGCCGGACTCGGAGCCTGACGCGGTGCCGGACTTGGAGGAGGAGTGGTCTAACGTGTTGGCGGACTTGAAGGAGCAGGACTGTGCTGAGGCGGCGGCTGATGATCACTTGGAGGAGCGGGAGATTGCTGACGTGGTGGCGGACTTCGAGGAGGAGTCGGCCGACGCGGTGTCGGTGGCCTTGGAAAGATGATGCAATCCATTCTCCATAGGATGATACAATGTTTGGCCTCTCCCAGTGTGTGCCCCTCGTCACCTCCAGGAATGTCAAGCTCTAGCCCCGAATATTGGTCCACCACTTCATCAACCTGGACACGAGCATAGCCAGCTGGAATCGGGTTGCAATGGAAGGTTGCTCCGGGGGAATTTGTATAAGCAACGGCGTCTGCCACCTTCATGGATATGTTCGTCATTTTGAAGTGTAGCTCACAATTAGTGCTCTCCATGATGTCATCCACTGGGTATCTATCCAGCAGTGTGCCTCGCCCGGGGCGGAACCCACGCTGCTTCTCGGCATGGATGGGACGGTGCTATCCAATGCTGGATTATCCGCTAGCTGCTGCCACTGCTGAGACCCCCTCTCTTGGCTAAGTGAGTCGATTTGCTGTTGCTGCCACTGGAATTGGAGTGCCAACTGCGCGTGCTTTGATTCTAGGTCTTTAAGGCGTTCTGCTTCCTGCTTCCTCTGCTCCTCCTCCAGCTTCCTCTTCTTCTCCTCCTCCATCTTCCTTCTTGCACGGCTTCTGTAGTCGGTGTTCCATTCCGCAAACCCCTCATACCACGGAACAACGCCTTTGCCTCGTGTTCTTCCCGGGTGTTCAGGATTTCCCAGGGCGCGCGTAAGCTCGTCGGTCTCTCTGTTGGGCATGAACACCCCCGTTCGAGCCTCTTATATTGCAACAAGTATCTTATCTTCGACTCCTTTAAGACTTGACCTCTTTGAAACCTGGCCAGTCTTCGGGTCCAATGCCCCCCATGCGCATAGAACCAAGTCCTGACCCTGGGGGGCCGACTCTTAGTAACTGGAGTGACTGCTGCATCCAGCATCTCTTGCTCAAACTTATCCCACTTAGGCATTGCCACCGCGTAGCCACCTGGCCCCAGCTTATGGAACTGCTCCTTTTTTGCGACATTGGCCTTGTTTACTCTCGACCGTTCCTTAGATAATTCCGATTCCTTGAATTTCACGAAATCGGGCCAGTGCTCTCTTTGCTTCTCCAGTGTTCCCTTGAATTCTGGAGTCTTCTTTCCTCCTTCGACGTACTTGGCCCAGATAATTTTCTTGTGGTTGTTGAATGCAATTGCCATCTTCCTAAGAGCAGCGGCCTTCACTTTCTGCACATCTGCATCTGTGAAATTATCTGGTAGGGTGAAATGTTCCATGAGAGATTCCCAAAGCAGGTCTTTTGCTCTGTCGTCGACCCAAGTAAGGTCTGGACGTTCCTTTGCTGCCTTTTTCCATTCTTGCATGGAGATCGGGATTTGGTCCTTCACAAGAACGCCGCACTGACGAACGAACTTGTTCGCGTTCTTCTTAGGCAATATTGGTTTGCCATTAGTTTTGATGGCATCAATGTTGTACTTTACGCCCTGCTTCAACCTTTTGGTCGGGCCTCGCACTGTCCTGCTGTCATATTTGCTTGATCCGGAGGGATGAAAGAAGAAAGATCGATTGGTTAATATATCTTCATCATTAAAAACATGTGATGATCACTAGATGCCTGCTTATATAAATATACCTCGTCGGTCTCTGTTATTTCAAGATCAACATTTTCTTCGTCATCATAATCATAGTTCTAGACTTCATCAATTCGGTCGTCACGATCGAATATCATATCACCCTCCCCGGTATTGTTCAGATATTGGGAGCCGTCATCTGCTTCATTCTGATCATCTGGCCGGCCAGGGGAGCGTATGATCTCGAACATGGCCTCTTCTCCTTCTCTGTCGGTATTGTCCGCCATAGCTTTTATTTAACTAATTCAGAAGAAATATAAAACAATTTATTATTCAAATTACAATGCATGCATGCAATCTATAAGGAAAAACTGAATCATAGTACATAATATGCATCATCAAATATAATCTCGAGTACATCGTCTCGAATATTATCGAATAATATATATATATAATCTCGAATCCATAGTCTCGAATAATATATATAATCTCGGATACATTGTCTCGAATATTATATATCGAATACATACCTAGCTAATAAAGATTGAATACTACAGAAAATTCTAGTTCACTCGCGGTTCCTGAGGCGCGGGCGGTGGACACCCAAAGAGAAGGAACCATCACATGATCATAGCTCAAGTGAGATCCCCGAAGAACCTGCCAGGTATTGGAGAACCTGACATTCATAACAGCCATGTAGTGGCGGGCGTGCTCGTCCTCCTCCCTGACACGGCAATGTGCCACCTCCAGCGGGGCCGGCTCCCTCCGCACCGAAAGTGGCCCATGCGAACGCCACCAAAGGAGCTCAGGGTCGACGGCGGGACCCGGGGCCGGGTTCCTCACCAAGCGGCGCGCCACTGAAGGTGTGAGTGCCAGCCCGGCGGAGCCCAGTCCCGGACATGGGTCCTCTGAAGCAGGACGTCGTCGCGAACAGTTCGACGGCGAGGATGCGGGCCAGGCATCATCAAGAACAAATACTATATGCAAACGTAACATTTTTAAATGCTTGGATTGTGATTTCTTCTATACAAATTTAAAAAATGATATCGTTGCATATGTCAAAATTCTATATGCAAATTCTATATGCATCTATAACATCGATAATCGTCTAACAATTTGACATTAATCTAATTCATCTAGCTAAAACTAACGTTTCTAAAATTTCTATAACTAAAAAACAGAAAAAAAATCTAACATTTCTATAACTAAAAAACATAAAAATTACTAACATTTTTATAACTAACAATGTGTGTGTGTGTGTGGCCATATGGAGGGGCAGGAGCTCACCGGCGAGGCGAGGCGACGGGGACGGCGACGGGCGGCGATGACGGGGATCAGGCCGGGGCGGCGACGGGCCGACGACGACGGGGATGGCGACGGGGACGGCGCGGCCACGGGCGGCGACGGGGATGGGGGCGTCGACGGGGGCAGCGACGCACTACTAGGGAAAACCCTAGCAGTAGCGCGGGTATTTTGCCTATCAGTAGCGCGGGACGACGTGCTACTGATAAGGCGCTACAGCTAACATGTAGTAGTAGCGCCTGCCGTCCCACGCTACTGCTATACATGGCTAGCAGTAGCGCGCTTTAGTGTAGAGCGCTGCTGCTAATATCTGCAGCGCTTTTTAGTAGGAAGCGCTACTGGTAAGGCAGCGCTACTGCTAACTTTGTTCCCCTCGCTACTGCTAGTTTTATTAGTTTTTGTTTTTTTTTCTGCATATTTGTTTTGTATTTGAATAGGCTTTATACAATAATCTTTAGCATATCATACACAAACAAATGTAATCATAGCATATACATACAAATAGTCTCATCAAATCATGTCATCATCATAATCATCATCCAACACAAAGTGGTCTCTCGTCATCATCTCGAAAATAGCGATACAACTGTCGATTACTTGCAACTACATCGTCATCCATCTAAACAATGATATACGCGAGAAGAGCTATCACTTTGAGTGAGAGCGGAACTATGCAGTACATGAGTTCGTATCCCTCTCTCGCATTAGCGTGAACCTAAACTAACTACCGCCTGTCGCTCGGAAACCAGAAATCGGTACACCTGGGCCTGACACTCCGGCCACTCGTCGTATATATACTCCTGGCGTAGCACTTCTTCGCCATCGATGATCTATGCACCTGCATCGTCACATGAGTCGATGATATGCAACATATATAGTTGAGCAACAGAAAGAGACAGACTTGGCAGAAATAGAAGCAACATATCATAAGCATAAATAACAAAGTTGATCGTACCCAAAATGCCCTAACTAGAGTGATCGTCGGTAGTCGAGGAGGACGGTTTAATTACATCACAAATAAAGTTTCGTCATGCATAACTCAAAGTTTCGTCATACAGAAAGTATGGACTAAATGGACACATTCTCATATATCGAGAATCACTCCAACATGTAGTGCCATCCATCCAAGTTAGGGAGATAGTCCCCGAGACTAGTGAAAGGCTTCAGGTAGAGACGCTGAGCGGCTACCCGTGTTCAGACGTCTTCCCGCGACATTTGTCCTTCTTCGTAGAACATCCCTGTTTTTTCGACGACCTCCTTCATGATGATTTGGGCAAGTTCGCGCTGGATGTGATAGAACTCAGCTCGAAGTCGATGATCCTCGATATCTCCTAAGTTCTTTGCCCATTGCAGAATATGGGCATCGCCGGATCTAGGTGACATGCGAAGGTTCTGGTGATCCCGTCTGTACTCCAGCATGTGGTGTAGGACATAGAATCCATCATTAAGAGAATCACTCGGTTGCTGGATGCAGCAGAAGTCGGTCTTATGGCCGAAGGCGAGCCTGCCGTCCCTTCTCTTCTTGTCCTTGACCTCTCCACCCCGTGCGTCGTAGTAAAACATAGCACTATCGAGAACAGACTTGATGTGGGTGTAATCCTTTTTGTTAATGTTCTTCGACGAGTCCAAGTAAAGAGAGTGGGAGTATCGGGGTAGAGGATGATGAGGACGGCGCGGCTACCGCTGCGCAAAATAAGTACACCTCAAATTAATTAGCCTCCACCGTGCAAATGAATGATTGAAATCGAAGGAAGGATATCCGCGCGGATGACTTACAGGGGATGATAAGGCACGAGAATCGCCTCCTTGTCCTTATTGGCGAGCATGAAATTGACGATGTATTCCCTCGCGTATTCACGGTGCTTTGCGCAGACTCCCAAGAAGCCCCCGTGCATGAAGTACGGGTCAGTGACACAGATATGAGGTATCTGCTCAACCCCGATGAGGTAGTTCATGTGCAAGGCATAAAGGCGGACAAACGTAAAATCCAGCTTCTTCACGTGAAACATGTCGAATATGTAATCAAATGGAAGGAATAACTTCTCCGCGGGGAATGTGTCGACGTACGACAATTGCCGCGGAACGTTAACCACGTAGAGTGGGTATCCTGGATCTTTCGAGGCGACGGGGCCTTTCTCTATCCACAACACATTGTCATGAAGTCTCCTTAGATCGCCAACTCTGGCCCCTAGCGCTACTTCAGGTAGGATTGGTTGACCGGGGATATGCCATTTTGCCGCATCGGGGATATCTATACGCTCTTGAACCCGAGGCTGCTGAGGCAGCTGGATCATAGAAGTAGCTTTTTTGCCTTTCCTCGGTCTCTTCCTAGACTTCTTTACTACCGGAAGGTCGTCCATAATACGTTCAGCCTCCGGAGACGGCAATTCAGGCACCAACTCATGACGCTCAAACCCTAAGTCGGCGCCAGTATTGACATACTGTTGAGTGTCATCATCATCCTCATCCTCATCTATGGCGACGTCACCAGAGACTAATGGAGCCTTTTCCTCACCCCTCCGCTATGACCCAGCATGACAGCCGACGCTAATTGGGTAGGTGAGGTGTTGATGTTCATACCTAACTGCGTGCTCGTGGGTTTGCTCCCGACCGCCTCCAGACGAAGCAGACTCTTTGGCCACAACAGGACCCACCCATTGCAACAATCACCAAGCCGCCGCGGGGTCTCGTCGTCATCCCCCACTAGTACCAGAGGAGCCAAACTCTCGTGGCCTGGTTTGACACTGGCCACGAAAACCTCGAAGACATCCGGGGGGATCGGCCGGCTGTGGAACAATGGTTCCTTCGGCTCCATTATTGTCGCCTTCCCCACGTCCACCTTCTAGTTGCCGATGGTGTACAATATGGTGCACGGGGTTTCGTCAGCTTGCAAAGAAAAGTCTGCGACGTGAGACATCCGAAAGGCAACGAAAACGTGAGATTATACATTTATTGAAGGGGGCCGCTGTGACAGATACCGTGAGGGCGTCGAGCTCAGCCAAAGATGAAGCATCGCCGAGCACGTCCGGTGCAGGAGCAGGTGCGGGAGCCGGTGCGGGAGCCGGTGCGGGAGCAGGTGCAGGTGCTGGTGCGACGCTAGTCGAGCTGCTCCCCAAGAAGTCAACAAGGGGAAAGTCCGCTGCATTTTTTTCTGGATTTTGCCTACTCCAATTGAAAACGGTCGGAACCAAGGTAGTAGACATATCTACAAGAACCTGTTTTGCGGTAGCTACCGCTGTTGCGACTGTCTCAGATGATTTCTTCTCAACCGCAATCTCAACCTTCTTGTCGATGTTTTCTTCAGTTAACCTCCGTCTTTCCTTTCTCTCCTCTATGGTCTCACGGTAGTACTTCTTCCACGTGGCGCCGTCTCCGACACCATGCACGCGTCCATACGATGGTCGAGTCTCCACCGGGAGTCGTTTCAATATGTTCAACGCCCGGTTGAATGGAGTGTCCCACTTGAGCAGACGGCGAGTCGCTTTCGGCAGCAATCCTGTGCTACTCTCTCCGCAAAAGGCACAAGGATGACTAACGTGCAGTCGAATTGATCAGAAACTAAAATTACCAGCAATCTCATGAACTCCGTCGTGACCGCGTTCGTCTCGAAAACCTTCTTCACTGGGTCCCAACGGTGCCAGGTCCTGAGGACGTCACGCTCCTGCGGGACGGTGAACTCCGCCAAGGGGTCTGGGATGCCCAGACTCGCGGCTTCAGCGTCCTCCTTGGCCCATATGGACCTCTTCCCGCCGTAACCATGGCTTCCGAGGTGGTGGCACCCAATGTTCCTCTGTTGAAGCCCCTTCAAGTACTTTGACTCTTTTTGGCAGCTTCAGCCTTGCAAGCTGCCTTGAATATTTCAAAGTGCTCTGCCGTGATTGTCAGATTATCCTTTACAATCTCGGAGTAGGGTTCCTTTTTGTTGACGATCCGATATTTCACCCTTGATTTCCAGGCGGCCAACGTGTTGCTAAACTTGGTCATGGTGTGTTTGTTTATCTTCTTCATTGCCGGGTCCTTATCGGGATCTTTATAATTCTTTTCATTCCGGCCCGGGAACAAGAATATCTGGTACAGCTTCTTTAGGAGGGAGGGCCTCATATTATCTATCTTCTGTAGTTTCTCATCATTGATGGTGGCGGTTGTCCGTATGATGCAGCCTATTTGCTTGCCGTAGCACGCGCGTGCTTCCTCAGGCGCGTTTGGCTCAAAATTGTCGTCGTCCACCTCCGTGACCACTAGTCTAGTAGTCCTGAGCTTGTTAGGAATCCGTTGCCACTTTGCTTTCGGTTCAATACCGGCTCCGCTAGTCTCGGCGCCGGTCTCAGTCTGAGCGCCGGTCTCGACGCCAGTCTCAGTCTCAGCGCCGGTCTCAGTCTCAGCGCCGGTCTCGATGTTAGTCTCAATCTCCGATGTGACAGGTGGACCCAGCAACATCAACTCTTGATCGTCGACTTCCCTCACAAAATTCTTCTATCGCCAGGTAGACGTTGTCGCAGTCACCAGAACCCTGTCCTTCATCGTTGCTAGCCATGTTTCCTACGATTAAATCTAGTCAATTAATTCTAGACCTAATAAAATGAATAATGACATAAAAAAGGCCTGTGCTTTGCAGGAACATTGACTCCTTCCCGGTGCGGCAAATCCCGGGCACTCAATATGTCCTAGTTTGTAGCACAAGTCATACCAAAATTCATGGAAAATTTCGGCATGACTTTTGCTAAAAAGTGGACAAATCGAGAACCTGAAATTTGCCGGAACGGAAATGAATCAGCATTCCGGCAAAACATAGGCCACTCGGCTTCATTCCCTGGAAACAGTGTTCAAATATCCATCTTCGACACCGCAACACATGTCCAAATATACACGAGCAACCACATGTCCAAATATACATGTCCAAATTTCACAAGCTAATTCAAAAACTAAGTGTACAAGAAAATTCATTTAACTACTAATAGAACAAAATTTAGTTAACTTTAGTGCTCTATAATGATCAAAGGAAAAAAATTCAGTTAACTACTAATTTCATTCATTTAGGTTATTCATTTAACTTCACCTAATTAACCTACTGTACCACTACTACTAGCAGCACTACTAACCTAATTAAACTAGCAAAACCCTACTGCCCTAACTAAAAAACATCTATGAAAACAAAAACCCTAATTAAACCCTACTACCCTAACTAACTTTTGTTGTAAACCAAATTTTTTGCTCTAAACTAATTTTTGCTCTAACATCTACTACTTAACATATTTTGCTCTAAACTAATGTTTTTGCTATGAACTAACTTTTGCTCTACTAATTTTTGCTCTAAAATCCAGAGAGAGGAGTGGTGGGGGGAGGGGTGGGGGCTTATAGAGAGGGGAGAGACGGTGGCGGGGAGGTGCTCAGCGACGGAGGCAGGGGCGGGGAGGGCGGGCTCGGGCACGGGCAACGACGGTCCTGGGCGGGCTCGGGCGGCGGTGAGGTCGAGGGCCGCCGCGGATAGGTCGAGGCCGGAGATGGTGAGGTTGAGGGCGGCCTCGGGCGGCGGCGGTGAGGCTGAGGGCGGCCTCGGGCGGCGGCGGTGAGGATGAGGGCGGCCTCGTGGGGAGACGGTGAGGTTGCGGGCGTCCACGCCGGCAGGAGACGGCGGCGAAGTGGGGCGACGGCGAATTGGGGAGACGGCAGCGAAGTGGGGCGAGGGATTTGGGGGACAAGTGGTGGGGGGAGGAAAACCGCTGGTTAAGTGAAACATAATGGTAGCGCATTTCTGAAAATGCGCTATAGCTAAGTTAGCTACAACGCGTTTTCAGAAACGCGCTACTGCTATGCCTTTCTCCTTTTTCCCCTTTTTTCATTTATTTTTCTTTACATTTTATTTTTTTCTTTTCTCCTTTTTCTGTTTCTTTCATTTGCATTTACTTCTCTACTTGTTTTTCATTTTATTTTCTTTTCGTTGGCAGTAGCGCCTTACACATAAAGGCGCTGCTGCTACAATATTAGCGGCAGCGCTGTTTCTAAAAGAGCGCTACTACTATGTGTAGCCTGTCGGCTTAGTGGTGTGAATTTTAGTAGTAGCGCTTTTACAACGGGACGCGCTACTGCTATATATGTATCTGTAGCGCGGTTATTCCGCGCGCGCTACTGCTGTGTAGCAGTAGCGCGCTTTTTTAACAAGCGCTACTGCCAAAGTTGTGTGTATAAGGTTTTCCCTAGTAGTGACGGGGGGGCGGCGACGTTGCAGAGGAAAAGAAGCAGAGGAAGAGATGAAAATTGACGAAATTCGTAAGTGCTATATATATAGGGGGTCTTTAGTACCGGTTGGAGCCACCAACCAGTACTAAAGGTCAAATTTGGCCAGCCCAAGCGGCGAGAAGAACACCCCTTTAGTACCGGGTCGTGGCTGCAACCGGTACTAATGGGGCGGTCTTTAGTACCAGTTGCAACCATGACCCGGTACTAAAGGGTGTGCGCTGCCACCCCGCGGTGCACAAAGTTTAGTCCAACCTCGCTAGTCGAGGAGCCCCAGGACCTGTTTATAAGCCCTGGCGCGGGCAATGCATTGAGCTCCTCTCTAATGCAGACCTTCTGGGCCTAATACTCCTACTCTTCTCTGTGGGGCCTACTGGCCTAGCGGGCCTGCATCCTGGCCCAACTACAGGTTGGGTTTCTAGTCGTATGCATGCCGCTGTGGCCCAGTAGGTGGGCTTTTTTTAGTTTTTTCTACTTTCTGCTTTTTAAAATTATTTTATTTATTTCTGAGTTGTTTTTCGCTATATTTAGAGTTTCTTTGTGAATATTTTTCCTTTAAGTACAAAAAATTACAGACTTTCTGTTTGTGCCAGTAGTTTTCACATTTGAATAGTTTGAAATTTGTGTGAATCACTAGTTTGTGAATAACTTAACTTTAAAAATAGATTTTTTAGTGATTCTTTTTTCTTATGTTTAATATTATTGTGTTTTATCATTATATTCAATTTGTTAATACTTAGGTTATTTAAAAAAATGAAATGCCTTTGTAACAGATGAGTTTTCGTCCGAAACCCTGATACTTCGAAAGAGATTCTCCATTTTGTACACGAAGTGCATCCAATTTTTGCCCTAACCCTCTCTACTTTTTTCCACATGTTATGGGGGTGATATGATGATACCATGCCAACTTTCAACCTTTTCAGAGTTCATTTGAAGTGTTATTCAATTTCAGGGTCATTTAGCTAAAAAATCAGTAAATGCATGAAAAATAGCAAATGATGTCAGAAAGGGTTGAAAATTCATGACGTGGCTTTGAATGGTGCATACTGAACGCACAAAAAGCCTGGAGTTGAAATAAGTTTAAAAAAATGAAATGCCTTTGTAACATATGAGTTTTCGTCCGAAACCCTGATACTTCGAAAGAGATTGTCCATTTTGTACACAAAGTGCATCCAGTTTTTTTCTGTAACCCTCTCAACTTTTTTGCACATGCTATGTGGGTGAACTAATGGTACCATGCCAACTTTCAACATTTTCAGAGTTCATTTGTAGTGCTTTTCAATTTTAGGGTCATTTAGCTCAAAAAATCAGTAAATGCATGAAAAAAAGCATATGACGCCAGAAAGGTACACGTTTGTCTGAAGCACAAAAGTACACGTTTCAAGTGCCAAAACACATAAGCACCCTAACTATTACAAAGATTCCCTACGGTTTGTCCAAAGTGGGACTTTCCAGATATACAAGTCCGGAAACTCACTAGAGAAGAAGGTGATGACAGTGAAGCTGATCACATCCCAGAGTGGGATCTTTGGGCCGTGTGAAACTTTTTCTTTGCGTGTGTCCCTTTGCGCCGTAACCATGGAGAATATTCATCATTTAACTGGATGCTCGGGTCAATATTCACTATGAATGGAGCAATTTCATCAAACTTTTCATAATCTTCTGATATGTTTGTCTTGTCATCCACTCCCACGATGTTTCTGTGCCCTGAAAGAACTATGTGGCGCTTTGGCTCATCATATGATGTATCCGCTTCCATATCTTTTCTTTTTCTCGGCTTGGTAGACATGTCCTTCACATAGAAAACTTGTGCCACATCATTGGCTAGGACGAATGGTTCGTCTGCGTACACAAGATTGTTGAGATCCACTGTTGTCATTCCGTACCGCGGGTCTTCCGTTACCCCGCCTCGTGTCATATTGACCCATTTGCACCGAAACAAAGGGACGTTTAAACCAAGTCCATAGTCAAGTTCCCATATGTCCTCTATGTAACCATAATATGTGTCCTTTCCCATCTTGGTTGCTGCATCAAAGCGGACACCACTGTTTTGGTTGGTGCTCTTCTTATCTTGGGCGATCGTGTAAAATGTATTCCCATTTATCTCGTACCCTTTGAAAGTCATTATATTCGAAGATGGCAACTTAGACAGCAAGTACAGGTCATCTTCAATAGCGGTGTCATGCATGGGACGTGTCTGCAACCAACCGGCGAAAGTCCCCGTTTGTTCAAGTGTAATCCAGTCGTCACACTGCTCCAGGTATTTGGAGCGTAGAAAATTCTTGTGTTCCTCCATATATGGAGCCACCAAGGCGGAATTCTGTAGAACTGTGTAGTGTGCTTGAGTGAGAGAATGCCCGTCCATACATATTATTTGATTCCCTCCTAGCGTGCCTTTTCACCTAGTCTTCCCTTATGCCGCGCTTCATGAACACCAATCGGCTTAAGGTCAGGAATAAAGTCAATACAAAACTCAATGACCTCCTCATTTTCATGGCCCTTGGAGATGCTTCCTTCTGGCCTAGCACGGTTATGAACATATTTCTTTAAGACTCCCATGAACCTCTCAAAGGGGAACATATTGTGTTGAAATACAGGACCCAGAACGTTAATCTCTTCGCATAGGTGAACTAGGACGTGCGTCATGATGTTGAAGAAGGATGGTGGGAACACCAACTTGAAACTGACAAGACATTGCACCAAACCATTCTCTAACCTTGGTATGATTTCTGGATCGATTACCTTCTGAGAGATTACATTGAGGAATGCACATAGCTTCACAATGGCTAATCGAACGTTTTCCGGTAGAAGCCCCCTCGATGCAACCGGAAGCAGTTGCATCATAATCACGTGGCAGTCATGAGACTTTAGGTTTTGGAACTTTTTCTCTGCCACATTTATTATTCCCTTTATATTCGACGAGAAGCCAGACGGTACCTTCATACTGAGCAGGCATTCAAAGAAGATTTCCTTCTCTTCTTTGGTAAGAGCATAGCTGGCATGACCCTGATGTATGTCGTCTTTTCCGTGCATACGTTGCCGGTCCTCCCGTGCCTCCGGTGTATCTTTTGTCTTCCCATACATGCCCAAGAAGACAAGCAGGGTCACGCAAACATTCTTCGTCACGTGCATCACGTCGATTGCAGAGCGGACCTCTAGGACTTTCCAATAGGGCAGGTCCCAAAATATAGGTTCCTTCTTCCACATGTGTGCGTGTCCGTCAGCGTCATTCGAAACAGGTTGTCCGCTAGGACCCTTCCCAAAGATTACCTTCAAATCCTTAACCATACCATGTACATCATCACCAGTACGGTGGCGAGGCTTCGTCCGATGATCCGCCTCACCTTTGAAATGCTTGCCTTTCTTTCTTACGGAATGCCTGCTCGGAAGAAATCAAAGATGTCCCAAGTACACATTCTTCCTACAATTATCCAAATATATACTATCGGTATCATCCAAACAGTGCGTGCATGCGCGGTATCCCTTGTTTGTCTGTCCTGGAAGGTTACTGAGAGAAGGCCAATCATGGATGGCCACGAACAACAATGCCTTAAGGTCAAATTCTTCATGTATGTGCTCATCCCACGCACGTACGCCTGTTCCATTCCACAGCTGTAAGAGTTCTTCAACTAATGGCCTTAGGTACACATCAATGTCGTTGCCGGGTTGCTTAGGGCCTTGTATGAGCACTTGCATCATAATGAACTTCCGCTTCATGCACAACCAAGGAGGAAGGTTATACATACATAGAGTCACAGGCCACGTGCTATGGTTGCTGCTCTGCTCCCCAAAAGGATTAATGCCATCTGCGCTTAGACCAAACCATACATTCCTTGCGTCACCTGCAAACTCCTCCCTGTACTTTCTCTCAATTTTTCTCCACTGCGACCCGTCAGCGGGTACTCTCAACTTCCCGTCTTTCTTACGGTCTTTGCTGTGCCATCGCATCGCCTTGGCATGCTCTTTGTTTAGGAAAAAATGTTTCAACTGTCGTATTATAGGAGCATACCACATCACCTTGGCAGGGATCTGCTTCTTCCTGGGGCACTCGCCCTCGACATCACCAGGGTCATCGCGGCTGATCTTATAGCGCAATGTGATACGTCTCCAACGTATCTATAATTTATGAAGTATTCATGCTATTATATTATCCATCTTAGATGTTTTATATGCATTTATATGATATTTTATATGTTTTTTGGGACTAACCTATTAACCTAGAGCCCAGTGCCAGTTTCTGTTTTTTCCTTGTTTTTGAGTTTTACAGAAAAGGAATACCAAACGGAGTCCAATTGACGTGCCAATTTTTTGATGATTTTTTCTGGACCAAAAGAAGCCCCCGGAGTAAAAGAGTTGGGCCAAGAGTGTCCCGGGCTGCCCACGAGGGTGGGGGCGCGCCCACCCCCCTGGGCGTGGGCCCTTGCCTCGTGGACAACCCAGAGACCCCCCTGACGTGAGAGCTACGCCAAAAAATCCTATAAATACTGAAACCTCCAGAAAATAACCTAGATAGAGAGTTCCGCCGCCGCAAGCCTCTGTAGCCACCAAAAACCAATCAGGACCCTGTTCCGGCACCCTGCCGGAGGGGGGATCCCTCACCGGTGGCCATCTTCATCATCCCGGCGCTCTCCATGATGAGGAGGGAGTAGTTCACCCTCGGGGCTGAGGGTATGTACCAGTAGCTATGTGTTTGATCTCTCTCTCTCTCTCTCTCTCTTGTGTTCTTGAGGTGGTACGATCTTGATGTATCGCGAGCTTTGCTATTATAGTTGGATCTTATGATGTTTCTCCCTCTACTCTCTTGTAATGGATTGAGTTTTCCCTTTGAAGTTATCTTATCGGATTGAGTCTTTAAGGATTTGAGAACACTTGATGTATGTCTTGCATGTGCTTATCTGTGGTGACAATGGGATAT
This sequence comes from Aegilops tauschii subsp. strangulata, assembly GCF_002575655.3. Classification (NCBI taxonomy): domain Eukaryota; kingdom Viridiplantae; phylum Streptophyta; class Magnoliopsida; order Poales; family Poaceae; genus Aegilops; species Aegilops tauschii. The sequence goes on from NC_053041.3 coordinate 330,049,544, forward strand.
CACGTGGTCCACTCGATGTATGTTTTGGTGATCAACTTGCGGGTTCAGTGACCTTGTGAACTTATGCATAGGGGTTGGCACACGTTTTCGTCTTGACTCTTCGATGGAAACTTTGGGGCACTCTTTGAAGTACTTTGTGTTGGTTTGAATAGATGAATGTAAGATAGTGTGATGCATATCGTATAATCATACCCACGGATACTTGAGGTGACATTGGAGTATCTAGGTGACATTAGGGTTTTGGTTGATTTGTGTCTTAAGGTGTTATTCTAGTATGAACTCTATGATAGATCGAACGGAAAGAATAGCTTCATGTTATTTTACTACGGACTCTTGAATAGATCGATCAGAAAGGATAACTTTGAGGTGGTTTCGTACCCTACCATAATCTCTTCGTTTGTTCTCCTCTATTAGTGTCTTTGGAGTGACTCTTTGTTGCATGTTGAGGGATAGTTATATGATCCAATTATGTTATTATTGTTGAGAGAACTTGCACTAGCGAAAGTATGAACCCTAGGCCTTGTTTCCTAGCATTGCAATACCGTTTGTGCTCACTTTTATCATTAGTTACCTTGCTGTTTCTATATTTTCAGATTACAAAAACCTATATCTACCATCCATATTGCACTTGTATCACCATCTCTTCGCCGAACTAGTGCACCTATACAATTTACCATTGTATTGGGTGTGTTGGGGACACAAGAGACTCTTTGTTATTTGGTTGCAGGGTTGTTTGAGAGAGACCATCTTCAACCTACGCCTCCCACGGATTGATAAACCTTAGGTCATCCACTTGAGGGAAATTTGCTACTGTCCTACAAACCTCTGCACTTGGAGGCCCAACAACGTCTACAAGAAGAAGGTTCTGTAGTAGACATCAAGCTCTTTTCTCGCGCCGTTGCTGGGGAGGTGAGTGCTTGAAGGTATATCTTTAGATCTTGCAATCGAATCTTTTAGTTTCTTGTTTTATCACTAGTTTAGTCTATAAAAGAAAGCTACAAAAAAATGGAATTGAGGGTGCCTCATATGCTTCATCTTTTTAATGTCTTCCGTGAAAATAAGGATTCTGATAATTGTGCTCAATTGCTAGAGGAAGAATGCATTAAAATGTTTGGCACTAAATTTTTGAATGATGAGCATGATTGCAATGTTTTTAGTATGAATTCCTTGAATACCCATGATGCTAATGATATGCAAAGCCACAAGCTTGGGGAAGCTATGTTTGATGAAGATGATATTTTTTGTCCCCCAAGTTTTGATGAGCAAATTTATTATGATGAAAGCATGCCTCCTATCTATGATGATTATTGTGATGATACGTATGCTATAAATAATAGATTATAACCATGAAACTTGTCATCTTGATCTTAATTTCCAATCACATGATAGTTATTTTGTTGAGTTTGCTCCCACCACTACTCATGAGAATAAATTTGCTTATGTGGAGAGTAATAAAAATTCTATGCTTGTTGATCATGAAAAGAATGCTTGATGTGATGGTTATATTATTGAATTCATTCATGATGCTACTGAAAATTATTATGAGGGAGGAATATATGGTTGTAGGAATTGCAATAATATCAAGTTTCCTCTCTATGTGCTTAAAGTGCTACATGAGGTATTACCCTCGGCACTCGATAGTAGCTCTGCAGAGTCGTACAACTAAGGGGGGTGTGATGTGATGTGTTAGGCCCTGGACGTCAATCACGTTGATCAAGTCATCAAACATAAAGCAGGGGCAACTGGGACAAGGTGAGGGGTCACTGATGGATCACTAACCAACCTATGCTAAGCAGTTTAGGATAAGCAGGTATGGTACAACGAGCAGGTTACAAAAATAGGCTATGCATCAGAATAGGAGCAATCAAATACAATAGCAAAATCCAATGCAAGTATGAGAGAGGATGGAATGGGCGATATCGGAATAATCAAGGGGGCTTTGCTTGCCGGGAAGCTCCGTTGAGAAGGAAGGGTCTTCGTCGACATAGTCGATCACAGTGGCATCGACAGCGATCTCGGGATCTACCACAGAAAAGAGGGGGAAGAAACAATAAATATAAAGCAAACAAAGCATCACGAAGCATAACATGGCAATACGTGGTGCTATGGGTGACCTAACACAGTGCTAGGTGATACAGACGAAGAGGGAAAACATCCGGGAATATTTTCCTAGCGTTTGTCATTTTTTGAACAGATGAATCAGAGGGGACGAATCCATCTTCGCTATGCTAGACGCATGTGATAGACGAACGGATGGCATATGCGGATTCTTCATATTTTCTGAAAAACTCTCATATATAAATTATTTTCATCGGAGCTACGATTGAATTTCTACGAATTTCCAAAGTTTAAATGATTTGATGGAATTTTGGAATATACCTAAACTCGAATTTAAATAGTATGTTACTTTTTATATGCACAGGCCGTTAGCCTATTAGAATGAAAGGTGGGGTCTAGTGGCTGAGTCAGCATACACAGTCAGCAAGTCAATAGTCAATCACTACTGAGAAAAGGGCTATAGCTGATTTGGACATTAATGGCGCACCATGTATGTAGTGCGCCACTGGTATATAGCAGTGGCACACCAGATACAGGTGCGCCATTAGTGTCCTCATTACTAATGGCGCACCAGACACACAGTGCGCCATTACTAGCAATTTTTTTATTTTTCCAAAACTACTAATGACGCACCAGGGCACAGTGCGCCATTAATAGTTTTAACTAGTAATGGCGCACCACAAACACAGTGCGCCATTACTAACAATTTTTTTTAATTTTTCCAAAACTAGTAATGGCGCACCAGGGTACAGTGCGCCATTACTAGTTCAAACTAGTAATGGCGCACCACAACCAAGGTGCGCCACTACTAACAATATTTTTTTTTTGCAAAACTAGTAATGATATTTCTTCTGTTCTAGTCCTCATGAATATTTATTTATGTGTTTTCTGGTATTGAATTTCTAACTCACAAAAAGTATTGAATTTGTTAATATTTTTTGAACTCATGAATATTTTTAAATTTCATGGGCACTTTTTGAATTGATGAATATTTTTTCAAATTTCATGATATTTTTTCATATTCATAAATGTTTTACCAATTCACAAATTAATGAATGCAATAAAAAATCCAAAAAAAACAAATTTGATGATATTTTCAAATAACAAATTTGATGATATTTTTAAATAAAAAATTTGATGATATTTAAAAAAAAGTTACTAATGGTGCACCCCTCGGTGGTGCGCCATTGCTATGGATGTACTTATGGCGCACCCCTGGGTGTGCGCCATTGCTATTCTTCCCCCCTCTATCCCTTCTCCCCTCGCCCCCCGCGCCAGATCCCCCTCCATCTCGATCCCCCTCGCCGCCGGCGACCCCCCGCACCCTCCCCCGCTCCACCGCCGCCGGCGACCCCCCGCACCCTCCCCCGCTCCAACCTAGGTTAGGCTAGGTCGCGTCGTGCCCCAACCCCATTCGCCAGAGCCGCCCCACCCCACTCCACCGGCAGCTGCACCTCGTTCCGCCGTCGTGACGAGGAAGCCGGAGCCCGGAGGTGGAGACTTCGGCGGGGCTACTCGCAGTCCATCGACGGCTGACAACGAACGCCGACGCGACGCGACGAGGCCGGCCCACGACCACGACCAGCGTCCTCCTCCTTCTACGGTCTGCATCTCCGATGCGACGCCAACCACCGCCTCGTCAACGAATGTAAATGCTCCCTCCCTTCCTCCACCCTCTACTCCTCTCCTCTATATAGTGTAATAATTTTTATCAATAAAAAAATAATAATAAAAAGTTACTAATGGCGCACCAGGAGAAGGTGCGCCATTGTTATCAATAAAAAAAGTTACTTATGGCGCACCCCACGGTGGTGCGCCATTGCTATGGACGTACTTATGGCGCACCCCTTGGAGGTGCGCCATCGCTATCCCTTTCTCCCCTCTATCCCTTTCCCCCTCGCCCCCCGCGCCAGATCAAATCCCTAGCCCCCTCGCCCCCCGCGCGCCCCCTTCGCCGCCGACGACCCCTTTCCAGCGCGCCCCGCCCCCACCTCCAGCGCTCCTCCACCCATCACCACCGTAGCTCTTCCACCCCTCACCACCGCAAGCCGCCGCCACCCCCGAGCATCCACCGCCGCCGCCGCTCCCAAGCATCCACCACCACCGCCGCCGCCCCCAACCAACCATCCACCGGCGCCGCCCCCCTCCCCCTCCGCCCAACCATCCACCACCCTCCACTGGACCGCAAGCCACTGCAGTCGTCGCCCCGAATCGTGCGTTTCCTCCCCGAGCAGGCTTCACCGAGCACGGGTCCGCCTCCTCCAGAAGCCCCCGAAGCAGCAGATCGAGCCCCTCTGCACCGGTTGCCCACGGCGCCTCCGTCCCGAAGCTGCAGATCATCCAGTCCTCCACTCCTCCACGGTAAGCATCTGGATGGCTGGAATGTGTTCTTTTGAGAGAAAAGTGCAGAGTTGCATAAGTTACATACTGGTCCAAGCTCACTCTGCTCGCCACTAGTTCCAAGTACTAAGGGATTACTACGCTGTCTGCATTAACACCATCATTTACACCGAGTGAACACACTTAATTTTCTAAGGCATCTGCTACTCTGTTATAGTCTCTCCTAGCCAAAACTGAAACAAAACGCATCGAAGTTCTGAATCAAAAAACTCTTTTCAGCTCATATTTGGGCAGACAGTGGAAGGATCAGTGTGTCTTTAGATTCAGAGTACTCTGAAATGTTACACTGGTTGCTGTTTATCTTCAGATTTTTTAACTCTAGCTTTAGAGTATTATGCGAAGCTACAAGATGTGTGATCTATTGTCAGAACATTTTGTTAGATCTTTGGTGTGCTTACCAAGAATGAAATAAAAGATGATCCTTCGGATTTATTTGTTGAGACAAGCATCTCATATATGTTCAGCACCTGGGTGGGTTCTGCTTCAGTAAATCAAATCATACATAACATCGCTGGATTGTCAGTTTTTGTGAGAGAATCCTGAATGGCTGTATGTTGTGGGAGGTCGGCGCCCACGCAGCAGGTTGATTGGGCCGGGAAAGTTTTTTTAGGGAAGAAAAGGATGGGAAAGATGTACACGGCTGACTGACTTTGGTTTTTTCTTTTATCTCTTTATTATTATTATTATTATTATTGTCACACACACGGCTAGCAAAGTTTTTGGATGGGCTGGTATGTACAGTATATACCTAGTATATATAAAATTAAACTTGTGATGATGTTGTACTTGTGATGATGCTACTTGTGATGATGTTGGCAACAATTAGTGTTTATGAAGAAGAAGAATAAACCTTCTGATGCTGTTATGCCTGTATTCACTGCTGCTGCTGCTGCTGTACTTGTGATGATGTTGTACTTGTGATGATGCTACTTGTGATCTTCTGAAATGACCCATTGGCGACTTCATTATGCGGGGATAATGATCTTGCAGGTACCCCGAGAGGCCCTTGAGTTTGCCGGAATGTCGATTAACTTCCGTTCCGGCAAATTCGGGTACTCCATATGTCCTATTTTCAGCAAAGGTCATGCTGAAATTTTCCGTGAATTTTAGCATGACTTTGCTAAAAATAGGACATATGGGGTACTTGCGACTAATGCATGGGCCGGGGTATCTTAGTACTTAATTAAGTAGGATCAACTGCCTCTTGTGTTATACATATAGAAGTGTGATATCAACTCATAGTTATTACTAATGTCAGTTGCTCGTCATCGATAAACCCTAATCTGGTAGGATGACCTAATAAAAAAGCCCATACCACATATTCTATTTGGATGGCCCTGCTAACCCTTGACCATAAATACTTGAGATGGATGTAGTAGGCTTAAAGAAAGAAATGTTTTTAGGCCAACTCCACTGGGCCTGGCTGAAAATGCACAAGTGTGCATGACTAACAATATTCTATTGTAAAGCTAAACAGGAAAGAGGAACCACTCATCCTAACCATTTGCTCTCAAAATTACCACTTCACTTCTTACTACTGAAAATCTTAGACCATCTCCATTCACCAATAGCTCAAACCAGTTCGAAGGGCGTGTTTTCACCACACTGTGGATTATCTTATTAGATCCAACAGATATTTGCAGAAGTAACTTCCTATTCACCTAAAGGCATGAATTATCCAAATCTTGATTCATCCTCATTAAAGCTTTCCATCTGAATGGATTCTGCTACCTATCTATCCTCTACAAGACCCTCCACCTATGTTTCTAATTAGATACCTTTCTTTCAACGTAGGAAATGTCGTCATCGGACGACGTAAGTCTCCCGGGGGAGTGCGGCTGGTGCCATGACGATCGAGGTCTGTGCGACAGGCCTCAGCTGGACGATGATCGGCGCTTCAGCATTAAGCTCGAGGAGACCTTCGAAGTTGAAACGATACGCAACGACGACAAGTGTTTTTTTCATAATTAAGCATGAGTTCAACTATTTCAACATGTAATTTTCATCTTTTACAATTCGAGTATAGCTTATCCCATGCCATGCAAGACGATATGTCTTGGAGAGGATGGATTTTGAAGACCATGAAAATTATGAAACAAAGAAAATTCACGTAAGGACTCATCATGATGTGGATTTTGAAGTAAATATGTATAATTCTGGGAGCGTAACCCATTTTGGTTGCAAAAATTGGGAAGCATTTTGCAAGATGTATGGTTTTGATGAGGGTATGCTTGTCGCCATGGATCCTGGTGATCCTAACATCGACCAAGACAATATGGACATTTGGGTCCTTGTTGATACGCCTCCAGTTCTACCGCTATGTGAGTTTCTCAAACATGGTTAATTATGAACTAATTTATATTGTTCATTTCAAAATAGTTGACAGCTTATTTCCATTGACAGCTTATTTTGATTGTTCAAACAATGTGCGGAACATGGTAGACAAAACCCACTACACCGATGGCTCCGAGTTAACTTATCAGGAGAAAAATCATCTGGTCGGATTTTGTACTGATCTTGAGAATTACAATATCTACAATCAAACTCCTCAACATTATGGTGAATACGTGCCACTAGTGCACGTGTTGAACTATGGTAACTACCATGGAGATACCCTGGTAAGATTTTTTACTATTACGACATCCGTGCATCTTTTGCATACTTCTAAAACTAGTACATCATTGCTAACTATGAAGTTATTACTATGTTTTTCAACAGAGAATCCCAGAGGATTGTGTGCCTCATTTGATGTATCAGAATGGCAGCCTTCGTGTTTTGAACATATATCCAAGTCATCCTATGAATCTCAACTGTCCATACCGGATTTCTAAAAGAAGTGGAGACATGCTATTCAGAGAATGGAAAAAATGTATGGACAGTCGTAAGGAGGTTCTTGGAAGCAAAAGGAAGCGCCGCGCAAGAATTGGAGATAGGTTGATCTCCATTCTCCATAATGGAGAGTCAGGGTCTATATTGTTTTATGCTATTTTACCTTAAATAGGGTATTTAGGTCCTGCCTAATACTGATGATCATGTGCTAAGAACAATTAAGTAGGGTTGGTTCGATGACTATCAGGATGATGATCGTATGACTTGTTATTATTAACGAGTAGAAGTTGTATGATGATGATTAGTAGGACTTGTTATTATGATGATGCATGATGCGAGCATGAAGAGTTATTATATATATCTGTGGGTGAAATGAACATGGATTGGATTGAAGTGAAGGCAACATGCATGTGGTGCATGTCGAAAGTAGTACAATCCAAACTTGATCAAGTTAGGATTAGTATTACTTTCGACATGCACCACATGTTGCCTCAGTTCAATCTAAGTCATGTTTAGGCATAGCAGTAGCAGTAGCACGGAGATAAGAGAGGACACATCTCTCAATTATCTCCGAATGCAGTATTACTTTCGACAAACTCGCTACTCGCGGTCTCGAGACTTCTAATGTTCTAACTTTGTTCGATCTTTTGAATTCAGAGACTAATATGATGAATTGTATTCGGAGACTAATCTTCTATTGTATTTGATGAATCTGTTGTTTATATGTTGTGCTGTCTATATTCTGTGCAGTAATATATTTTGTAACCTGTGCAAATATTAGAAAAGAGAAAAAATTCCTAATATTCGTACTAGTGGCGCACCATACAGCACATTAGTGGCGCACTGCTATAAAAAATACTAGTGGCGCATTATCTGTTAGTGCGCCATTAGTAACCCAGAGCACATGGTAAATATGGCCCCCTGGGAGGCATACTAATGGCGCACCGTGTGACTTACTAATGACGCATTGCCTGGTGCGCCACTATAGTCTGGTATACTAATGGCGCACCAGGGGTGCGCCATTAGTATATGTTACTAGTGGCGTGATGATAGTGGCGCACCTGTAGTGCGCCATTAATGGCCAAAACAGGTGCGCCACTAATAAGCCTTTTCCTAGTAGTGAATGGTTGACCTGGTAAAGTGTGAACAGTGGTCATGGGGTCTACTTGTCATTGACTCCTATATTAACTAAAGTGCTAAACAAATTTATTTAGCAAGGGGACCCACATGTCATTTGGTACAACTAAACCAGACCTACAATTAAATTAAACTAATTGTGGGGTTAGCTTAAATGGGGATTAGCCCCATAACATAAGCGGGTCGGCCGGCTCGCGAGGCCGAGGCCGTGGCCGTGGGTGCAGCCAGCGGCGGCGGCAAGCAGGCGGCGCGAGGGGGGCCAGCAGCGGGCGAAGCAGTCCACGCGGCCGGGGAGGCAAGCTGCCGGCACCTACGGCAGCGGGAGGCGGCGGTAGCTAGCGAAGCTAGCGGCGGAGGCGCTGGAAGGCAAATAGCGGGCGCGGCATGCAGTGCACGTGCAGGAGACGCATGGGGCGGTCGGGCGCAGTGAACAAGTGAGGTGCACGGAAGGGGAGCAGCATGAGATGCGGAGGCGCCGACGAGGCGAGCGGTAGGCGACGGCAGCAGAAGCAGCATCAGGCAGCACCGCGCAGTAGGAGGTGCGTGGGCGCGGGCGGGCGAGAAGAGTAGGGCAGATGGAGGCGAGGCCATACGCAGTCGCGTGAGCGCGGCGGAAGAAGGCGCGGCCAGGACGGGGCCCGAACGCAGCGGGAGCGTGGGCAGCAGGCCGGGCATGGTCGGCGGCGGCCGGGCGCGGCCTAGGGCGCGAGGGAATTTAAATATTTCAAAAGATGTTGGTTCCTATATGATAATTACTTAGTGAATATTTGGAACATTTTGAACATTTCTAATCCAGTGTTTTATGAAACTATAGTTTGACTTGTCATTTGAATTTGTATTTGAACTTAGTTTGAAACAAGTGAGGTTTAGCAAATTTTTAATCAGGATGACCTGGCATCATTAACATGGGTTTGGTGTAGCTTAACTATCGGGTGTCACACCCTTCCTCCCTCTAGCTATATATTTCGGTTCTAAGACATTTGTTAGGGTTAGCAAAGTATATGTGAGACATTGATAGATCTTTGCTCCTTGTACCACTCCTCTTGGAGATCTAGACCTCTTAGGAGAAGATCCCAAGTGGATATCAAGACCTCCTCCTTGAGAAGACTATCATCAAGACCTCACCTCCTTAGGAGTGGGAAGAACCTTACCTTTGTGCTTATTTCCTTGGATTGATCTTGTATTCTTCTGGACCTCAACTATGCAATTCTAGTGGATGTGTGATTGGGCTTTTGTTTGAGGGAATTTCCTCTTTGTGTTGTTGTGTTCATCCTCTTTTCCCTACCAAGTCTGAAATGATCTTCACTTAGGGTTCCACCCTACAACATCTTGGTATCATGAGCCATGGTTGATTCATATCTTGGAGTCCTTACCCTCATATTCTAGCCTAATTGTGTTGCTTGTTGTCCCAATTTGAAAATCCCCACAAAAATAGTCCCAAAATATTTCTTGCAATTTGTTGGATCTTGTGAGATTTGTTGATTTGGTGCACAAATTTCGTGTTTGACAACTGGATCTACCCCTCACCACCATCCCCTAGCCATCCCACCATTGATTTTGACCGAATTTTTAAATCACCCATGGATCAAAAGGTGTTCTTGTGTAGCAGAGCACCCCATGCGCACGGGCCATCGGGACCCCGTGCACACGGGCTTAACTTACCCCATGCGCACGGCCCCTCCAGTACTGTTCGGCCACTCCCCATTTTGCCTCCTTTTGCAATTCCACCACCACCATTTGCTTTCCGCACTATTTGTCGTGGTGTTTGTGCTTTTGAGTTTCAGTTCACCATGTCCTAAGGTGTTTTGGCTACGTAGGGACGGTTCGACTTCGACATCACCACCACTCGTCATCGCCTCTGACTCCACATCAACTTCGATCACTTCATCTTCATCCTACCATAAGCAAGGAAGGTAACCTCGACGGCATCTTGTACTCATACCTTGCCATTATATTTGATAGCCTCAAGCCATTTTGCATCACGTACCTATCGAGACTAGCGAGTAGAGAATTGTCGAGGCACGCTATTTGTGCACCCTTAGTGATATTTTGAGCTCACTCCTTGGTTGTGCGGATCCCATCTATCTTCCGTGTGTGTGTTCCTAGTGATATCCTTGGGTTGATCTGTTTGTCTTACTTGCAATTTGTGCATCTTTTCAAAATTATCACTATCTTGACTAACACTTGCTTGAATTTTGTGCCACTTGATGTCTACGACACAACCTTCTTCTTGTAGACGTTGTTGGGCCTCCAAGTGCAGAGGTTTGTAGGACAGTAGCAAATTTCCCTCAAGTGGATGACCTATGGTTTATCAATCCGTGGGAGGTGTAGGATGAAGATGGTCTCTCTCAAACAACCCTGCAATCAAATAACAAAGAGTATCTTGTGTCCCCAACACACCCAGTACAATGGTAAATTGTATAGGTGCACTAGTTCGGCGAAGAGATGGTGATACAAGTGCAATATGGATGGTAGATATAGGTTTTTGTAATCTGAAAATATAAAAAAAAACAGCAAGGTAGCAAGTGGTAAAAGTGAGCGTAAATGGTATTGCAATGCTAGGAAACAAGGCCTAGGGTTCATACTTTCACTAGTGCAAGTTCTCTCAACAAGGATAACATAATTAGATCATATAACTATCCCTCAACATGCAACAAAGAGTCACTCCAAAGTCACTAATAGCGGAGAACAAACAAAGAGATTATTGTAGGGTACGAAACCACCTCAAAGTTATTCTTTCCGATCAATCCATTGGGCTATTCCTATAAGTGTCACAAACAACCCTAGAGTTCGTAGTAAAATAACACCTTAAGACACAAATCAACCAAAACCCTAATGTCACCTAGATACTTCACCTCAAGTATCTGCGGGTATGATTATACGATATGCATCACACAATCTCAGATTCATCTATTCAACCAACACAAAGAACTTCAAAGAGTGCCCCAAAGTTTCTACCGGAGAGTCAAGACAAAAACGTATGCCAACCCCTATGCATAGATTCCCAAGGTCATGGAACCCACAAGTTGATCACCAAAACATACATCAAGTGAATCAATAGAATACCCCATTGTCACCACGGGTATCCCACGCAAGACATACATCAAGTGTTCTCAAATCCTTAAAGACTCAATCCGATAAGATAACTTCAGAGGGAAAACTCAATCCATTACAAGAGAGTGGAGGGGGAGAAACATCATAAGATCCAACTATAATAGCAAAGCTCGCGGTACATCAAGATCGTGCCAAATCAAGAACACGTGAGAGAGAGAGAGATCAAACACATAGCTACTGGTACATACCCTCAGCCCTGAGGGTGAACTACTCCCTCATCATCATGGAGAGCGCCGGGATGATGAAGATGGCCACCGGTGATGGATCCCCCCTCCAGCAGGGTGTCAGAACAGGGTCCCGATTGGTTTTTAGTGGCTATAGAGGCTTGTGGCGGCGGAACTCCCGATCTAGGTTATTTTCTGGAGGTTTGGGGATTTATAGGAGAGGTTGGCGTCGAGAACAAGTCAGGGGGCCCCATAGGAAGTCCACGAGGCACAGGGGCGCGCCCTAGGGGGGTACTACGCTCCTAGGGGGATAGATTGGTAGAAAAAGACCATCGCTCGTCCCCGACTGCCACTCATAAGGAAGACAATCAAAAAAAAAATCATGCTCCGACTTCATCACATAACGGTTCACCATACGTGCATGCTACAGGAATCACAAAATTTAACACAAGTATCTCTCAAATTCACAACTACTCAACTAGCATGACTCTAATATCACCATCTTCATATCTCAAAACAATGATAAGGAATCAAACTTCTCATAGTATTCAATGCACTTTATATGAAAGGTTTTATTATATCCCTCTTGGATGCCTATCATATTAGGACTAAATTCATAACCTAAGCAAATTACCATGCTGTTCTAAAAGACTCTCAAAATAATATAAGTGAAGCACTGAGAGTTCATCGATTTCTTCAAAAATAAAACTACCATCGTGCTCTAAAAAGATATAAGTGAAGCACTAGAGCAAACGACAAACTACTCCAAAAGATATAAGTGAAGATCAATGAGTAGTCGAATAATTATGTAACTATGTGAAGACTCTCTAACATTTAAGAATTTTAGATCTTGGTATTTATTCAAACAGCAAGCAAAACAAAAGAAAATAAAATGACGCTCCAAGCAAAACACATATCATGTGGTGAATAAAAATATAGCTCCAAGTAAAGTTACCGATGAACGAAGACGAAAGAGGGGATGCCATCCGGGGCATCCCCAAGATTAGGATCTTGGTTGTCGTTGAATATTTCCTTGGGGTGCCTTGGGCATCCCCAAGCTTAGGCACTTGTCACTCCTTATTCCATAGTCCATCGAATGTTTACCCAAAACTTGAAAACTTCACAACACAAAACTCAACAGAAAACTCGTAAGCTCCGTTAGTATAAGAAAATAAATCACCACTTTTGGTACTGTTGTGAACTGATTCTAAATTCATATTGGTGTAATATCTACTGTATTCCCAACTTCTCTATGGTTCATACCCTCCGATACTACTCATAGATTCATCGAAATAAGCAAACAACACATAGAAAACAGAATCTGTCAAAAAACAGAACAGTCTGTAGTAATCTGTACTCTCGAATACTTCTGTAACTCCAAAAATTCTGAAATAAATTGGTGGACGTGAGGAATTTCCCTATTAATCTTCTGCAAAAAGAATCAACTTAAAATCACTCTTCTGTAAAAAATGACAGCTAATCTCGTGAACGCAAAGTTTCTGTTATTTACAGCAAGATCACATTAACTTTCACCCAAGTCTTCCCAAAGGTTCTACTTGGCACAAACACTAATTAAAACATAAAACCACATCTAACCAGAGGCTGGATAGATTATTTATTACTAAACAGGAGCAAAAGGCAAAGAACAAAAATAAAATTGGGTTGCCTCCCAATAAGCGCTAACGTTTAATGCCCCTAGCTAGGCATGATGATTTCAATGATGCTCACGTAAAAAATAAGAACTGAAACATAAAGAGAGCATCCTGAAGAATATGGCTAGCACATTTAAGTCTAACCCACTTCCTATGCATAGGGATTTTGTGAGCAAAAAATTTATGGGAACAAGGATCAACTAGCATAGGAAAGCAAAACAAGTACAACTTCAAGATTTTAAGCACATAGAGAGGAAACTTGGTATTATTGCAATTCCTACAAGCATATATTCCTCCCTCATAATAATTTTCAGTAGCATCATGAATGAATTCAACAATATGACCATCACATAAAGCATTCTTTTCATGATCTACAAGCATAGAATTTTTATTACTCTCCACATAAGCAAATTTCTTCTCATGAATAGTAGTGGGAGCAAACTCAACAAAATAACTATCATGTGAGGCATAATCCAATTGAAAATTAAAATCATCCTGACAAGTTTCATGGTTATCATTATTCTTTATAGCATACATGTCATCACAATAATCATCATAGATAGCAACTTTGTTCTCATAATCAATTGGAACCTTTTCCGAAATAGTGGATTCATCACTAAATAAAGTCATGACCTCTCCAAACCCACTTTCATAATTATCACAATAAGATTCAACACCCTCCAAATTAGTGGGATCATTACTTCCTAAAGTTGACACTCTTCCAGACCCACTTTCATCAATATAATCATCATAAATAGGAGGCATGCTATCATCATAATAAATTTGCTCTTCAAAACTTGGGGGACAAAAAATATCATCTTCGTCAAACATAGCATCCCCAAGCTTGTGGCTTTGCATATCATTCGCATCATGGATATTCAAGGAATTCATACTAACAACATTGCAATCATGCTCATAATTCAAATATTTAGTGCCAAACATTTTAATGCATTCTTATTCTAACACTTGAGCACAATTTTCCTTTCCATCATTTTCACGAAAGATAATAAAAAGATGAAGCATATGAGGCCCCCTCAATTCCATTTTTTTGTAGTTTTCTTTTATAAACTAAACTAATTATAAAACAAGAAACTAAAAGATTCGATTGCAAGATCTAAAGATATACATTCAAGCACTCACCTCCCCGGCAACGGTGCCAGAAAAGAGCTTGATGTCTACTACACAACCTTCTTCTCGTAGACGTCGTTGGGCCTCCAAGTGCAGAGGTTTGTAGGACAGTAGCAAATTTCCCTCAAGTGGATGACCTAAGGTTTATCAATCCGTGGGAGGCGTAGAATGAAGATGGTCTCTCTCAAACAACCCTGCAACCAATTAACAAAGAGTCTCTTGTGTCCCGAACACACCCAATACAATGGTAAATTGTATAGGTGCACTAGTTCAGCGAAGAGATGGTGATAAAAGTGCAATATGGATGGTAGATATAGGTTTTTGTAATCTAAAAATATAAAAACAGCAAGGTAGCAAGTGGTTAAAGTGAGCGTAAATGGTATTGCAATGCTAGGAAACAAGGCCTAGGGTTCATACTTTCACTAGTGCAAGTTCTCTCAACAAGGATAACATAATTAGATCATATAACTATCCCTCAACATGCAACAAAGAGTCACTCCAAAGTCACTAATAGCGGAGAACAAACTAAGAGATTATTGTAGGGTACGAAACCACCTCAAAGTTATTCTTTCCGGTCAATCCATTGGGCTATTCCTATAAGTGTCACAAATAGCCCTAGAGTTCGTAGTGAAATAACACCTTAAGACACAAATCAACCAAAACCCTAATGTCACCTAGATACTCCAATGTCACCTCAAGTATCCGCGGGTACGATTATACGATATGCATCACACAATCTCAGATTCATCTATTCAACCAACACAAAGAACTTCAAAGAGTGCCCCAAAGTTTCTACCGGAGAGTCAAGACGAAAACGTGTGCCAACCCCTATGCATAGATTCCCAAGGTCACAGAACCCACAATTTGATCACCAAAACATACATCAAGTGAATCAATAGAATACCCCATTGTCACCACAGGTATCCCACACAAGACATACATCAAGTGTTCTCAAATCCTTAAAGACTCAATCCGATAAGATAAGTTCAAAGGGAAAACTCAATCCACTACAAGAGAGTGGAGGGGGAGAAACATCATAAGATCCAACTATAATAGCAAAGCTCGCGGTACATCAAGATCGTGCCAAATCAAGAACACGAGAGAGAGAGAGAGAGAGATCAAACACATAGCCACTGGTACATACCCTCAGCCCCGAGGGTGAACTACTCCCTCCTCATCATGGAGAGCGCCGTGATGATGAATATGGCCACCGGTGATGGATCCCCCCTCCGACAGGGTGCCGGAACAGGGTCCCGATTGGTTTTTGGTGGCTACAGAGGCTTGCGGCAGCGGAACTCCCGATCTAGGTTATTTTTTGGAGGTTTGGGGATTTATAGGAGAGGTTGACGTCGAGAACAAGTCAGGGGGCTCCACAGGAAGTCCACGAGGCACAAGGGCGCGCCCTCCACCCTCGTGGGGCCCACGGGACTCCCCTCCAGTAACTCTTCCTTCCAATATTTTTTATATTTTCCAGAAAAAATCTCCGTCGATTTTCAGTGCATTTCGAGAACTTCTATTTCTGCACAAAAACAACACCACGGTAGTTCTGCTGAAAACAGCGTCAGTCCGGGTTAGTTCTAATCAAATCATACCAAAATCATGTGGAAATATTATAAACATGGCATGAATACAACAAAAATTATAGATACGTTGGAGACGTATCACCACTTTTTCTAACTAAGCTACTCCATAAGCCTTTACTTGTAGGTGTGAGAAAACAAAACCCGATACCAATTCTCCTATTATAGCATTCTGTTGAGTGGTACTCGATACATCATCAATCTTCGGAAAAGGTAACTTTGGTATTGTTCTTTGATTTTCCTAATCACCACCACTTGGTTATGATGGATAGGCCAACTTCTTCGACGAACCCACTCTTCGATGATCAAGATGATGAACGCGACTACATCACCAAAAATCACTTCTTCATCACCCAACAAGCCCTCCAGCAAGAAAGTGAAGCTTTGGGTGACTACATCGAGCAACTTGCCACCAACCTATACCAATTAGAAGAAAGAAACCGGGATTACCTCGACGCCAAGCTCACCACACAAATGGAAGAATTCCGCAACTTGATCGTGAGCCACGCGTCTTCCAGCTCTTCGTCAAGATGGCGCCACTGAAGTTGCCACTCTTCAACCTACTCTTCCTCCAATGTAAGTCCTCCTCGAGCTCGTTCTCCATGACGCGCTGACACTCAAGATCGCCAAACTCAAGAAAATCCATTCCATGGAAATGGGTTGCAAGACCAAATCCGAGCACGTGAAAGAGTGAGACGCTAAGAACAAGACGCCGTGGACCAAGAGCAACCTCCACAAGCGTAACATCAAGCACCTCACGACAGCGATGCAATCCGACAAGAACAAAAGCGCCTTTATGAACAAGCCCTCGAAGCACAACACGCACTCCACGAGGCCACTAGAGTCGTCGCCGAAGCAACCGCCAAGTGCATGAACAACAGGAAGCACTTCACCATGCCCAAGAGGAAGCACTTCAACATGAAGAAGAACATTGCTACGGCAAGCTCAAGTTCACCATGCCCAAGTTCTCCGGAAGCAACGATCCCAAGGAGTATCTCTCATGGGCATTGAAGGTCGAGAAGATATTCTGTCTTGACGATTTTGAAGAGGAGAAGAAAATCTCCATGGCCTCCCTCGAGTTTCAAGACTACGTCCTCATTTGGTGGGAACAAGTGATCGAGCGACGCTGAGAGAGAGGCAAACCACCCATCACGACTTGGACACACATGAAGGATGTCATGAGAGCTCGCTTCGTGCCTACACACTACACCCACGATCTTTTCAAGAAGTTACAACTCCTCAAGCAAGGCACGAAGACGATGGAAGAAATACTACCAAGAAATGGAGATTGCCATGTTACGGGCCAATGTCAAGGAAGATGCGAGCAAACTATGGCACACTTCTTGAATGGCCTCAATCACCCAATAAAGAAGATAGCTAACTTCCAACCTTACTCCAACCTCCTCGAGCTAGTTCACCAAGCGGCCAAGGCCGAGCGACAAGTGCAAGATGATTTCAAATAGGCCAAGTACTCGTTCAAGACCTACGACTCTTACACTCAAGATCCCACAACTACGACACCTCCTACCTTGACTAAAGCATCTCCAAGTAACATCGACAAGTCAAGTTAGAAGAAAACTTCAACATCTTTGAGTCCTCCTCCTACTACAAGCGACTTCAAGCCGAGAGCTTCATCATCATCTACTCCACCAGACGAGACCGTCAAGGTGAGTTCCATCAAATGCTTCACATGTCAAGGCCAAGGCCACAAGACATTTGAGTGCCCACTCAGCGCACCATCATCGCCAACGACGACCACACCCATGACTCAATGAGTGAGGAAGAAATGGAAGCCCTTGAGCATGTGGCCATGCACTGGCGCGTGAATCAAGATGAAGATGACCAAGTCTTTTGTGACAATGATCTGAGCCCCGCTCACGTTCTCTCCAAGGTCTTGACACTTCAACACCAACAAGACGAAGACCAACATTGCCACATCTTCCACACCAAAGCGGGCATCAATGGACGGTCCATGAAGGTCATCATCGATGGAGGAAGTTGCCACAATTTGGCAAGTGAAGAGCTATGTTCCAAGCTACAATTGGTCAAGTAGAAGCATCCTCGCCTCTACAAGGTATAATGGCTTAGCGACTCCGACACTATTCATGTGGAGCACACCGTGCATGTTTCCTTCAAGATCGATTCGCATACGGAGACACATTGGAGTGTGATGTGGTTCCTATGTCCGTGTGCCATCTCCTCTTAGGAAGACCTTGGCAACTTGACCGTGGCATCATCCACAACGGGTGTACCAACCACTATAGTTTCATGATGAAGGGCAAGGAATTCGTGCTACGACCTATGTTGCCAAGTCAAGTGATCGCCGACAAAGAAGCTCCCACCCATCATGGAGAGACTAGTGAGAGAGAGAGAACCAACAAAGCGAGAGTGAGCGCCACAAGCCAAAAATGAGTGCCTCCACGATGAGCGACAAGAAAAACTTAGTGCTTCTAGCTACCAAAAGAGACATGAGAGAAGCATGTGAGAACCCATCTAGTGTCATACACTATGTTCTAGTGTGCAAAGATGAAGCGATGAGGAGTAACACTTCTAACCATCTTCCTCTAGTGTTGTCTAATTTGTTACAGGCATTCGCGGATCTTTTTCCCAAGGAGCTACCTCTCGGCCTTCCTCCACTATGAGGTATCGAGCGCCGGATCGACCTCATCCCCGGCGCACCCCTACCGAACAAGGCTCCATACCGTGTCAACCCCGAAGAAACTAAGGAGATACAAAGGCAAGTACAACACCTCATTGACAATGGACATGTATGTGAAAGCTTGAGCCCTTGTGTCGTTCCGGTTATTCTTATGCCTAAGAAAGATGGTATTTTCGCATGTGTTCTGATTGCTGTCCCATAAATTCTATCACCATTCGCTATAGGCATCCCATTCCACGCCTTGACGATATGCTAGATGAGCTTAGAGGCGCCACCATTTTCTAAAAAATTGATATTAAAAGTGGCTATTGCCAAATTCGCATTCAACAAGGTGATGAGTGGAAAACTGCTTTTAAAACCAAATTTGGCTTGTACGAGTGGTTAGTTATGCCTATGGGCTTATTGGAAGCACCCGATACTTTCATGTGTGTCATGCATTATGTTCCTCACCCCTACATTGGCATATTTGTTGTGGTCTACTTTGATGATATACTTGTGTTTAGCAAATCTCTAAAAGATCATGTAACTCATCTTAGGGACATTTTGCAAACTCTTAGAAACGAGCGTCTTTATGCTAATATGGAGAAATGCACATTTGGTGTTGACAAGCTTGTTTTCTTGGGTTTTGTGGTGTCTTCTAAGGGTGTTCATGTAGATGAAGCTAAACTTGATGCTATTAAACTTGGCCACAACCAACCAACTTGCAACAAGTGCGTAGCTTCCTTGGCTTAACCGGATTCTATTGTCATTTCATTAAGGACTTTAGCACTATTGCATCACCTTTGCATGCCTTGAGTAAGAAAAATGCACCTTTTGTTTGGGAACCATCCCAAGATACTGCATTTCATGAGCTTAAGAATTTTCTTACACATGCTCCATTGCTTGCATTGCCCAATTTCGATAAAACTTTCAAAGTCCATTGTGATGCTAGTGGAAATGGTATTGGTGGAGTTTTGATGCAAGAAAAGCAACCATTACATATTTTAGAGAAAAACTTTCCGGAGCTCAACTTAACTATCCCATCTATGACAAAGAATTATATGCTTTAGTGAGAGTGTTGCATGTTTGGGAGCATTACCTTCGCCCCCATGAATCTGTCATACATACCGATCATGAGACACTTAAATACCTTAAAGGTAAAACAAAGTTGAATAAACGGCATGCTAAATGGAGTGAATTCATTTAATCTTTTCCTTATGTGATCAAGTACACCAAGGGTAAAGAGAATGTTGTGGTGGATGCTCTTTCCCGCAAGTGCATGTTAGTTACTCAACTTGAATTAAATGACATTGGCTTTGAGCATGTTAAAGATCTATATGCACATAATTCTTCGTTGTGATTCCTTATGCCAAATGTATTGCTAACACTTGTTGGGAGAACTATTACCTTAAGGACAGATATCTTATGTGCGCTAACAAACTTTGTGTACTCGAGTCTTCTCTTCGTTTGTTACTTTTGCAAGAGGCTCGCGGCGGAGGACTTATGGGACATTTAGGACTCAACAAGGCCTTTGCCAAACTCTCCTTCAAGTACGTTTCGCCAAAGATGTTCCGTGATGTTGCACGTTTCACCAATTGATGCTCTACATGCTGCAAAGCTAAGTCACAAGCTCAATCTCATGGTTTACATATGCCACTCCCTATTCCTTATCAACCGTGGGAAGATATTAGCATGGACTTTGCGCTTGGATTACCTAGGACTCAAAATGGAAAGGATTCCGTACTTGTTGTTGTGGACCGATTCTCTAAATGGCACATTTCATCCCATGCAATAAGATAGACGATGCTTCACATGTTGTGCATCTTTTTTGTAGGGAAATCTTGAGGTTACATGGAGTGCCAAGTACAATTGTGTCAGACCGATACGTCAAGTTCCTAAGCTACTTTTGGAAGACTCTATGTGCCAAGCTCGGCATCAAGCTACTATTCTCGACAGCCTATCTTCCCCAAACCGATGGTCAAACGGAAGTCACCAACCGGATGCTATCTACTCTCCTACACGTGTTGATCAAGAAGAACATCAAGGAGTGTGAGGAGGGCTTACCCATTGCGGAGTACGCCTACAACCGCGGAAGACACTCTACTACAAGCAAGTCCTCGTTCGAGGTCGTCTACGGCTTCAAACCCTTGTCGCCCTTGGACATCCTTCCTCTACCGCTCAAGAAGGTGCGTCAAGATACAAGGTCCATGATCGAACGTAAGGTACACAGCCTCGCCACCAAGCTCAACATCAACATGACTCCAATGGTCTTCAAATTGGGCGATCTCGTATGGCTTCATCTCCGCAAGGAGCGCTTCCCCCACGAGTGCAAGTCCAAGCTACTACCGCGAGCCGATGGACCTTTCAAAGTGCTTGTCCGTTACAATGACAACGCCTACAAGATCGACATCCCATGCGACAAGTACAACGTAAGCGACATCTTCAACATCAAGGACATGACTCCATACCATGGTGATGAAGATCATGATCCATGGACGGATCTCTCCCAAGGTATGGAGCTTGTATTGGTCGAGCAATCAATAGCCAGAGCTTGGCTCGTATTCCTTTCTTTTCAAACTGGCGAATGACTTCCTTTCTTTGTTTGGTGAGTGCTTCCTTTTCAGGTACTTAGCCTCGCGGTTGACCGTAGCAGCGAGAAAAATAGGACGTGGTAAAATGAAATGGCACCGTATCACAAAGGGATCCTGGCTTCTAACTGGTCGTGTTGTCCACGGATCCGAAAGGCACACGCTTAGCACAATGGGCAATACAAGCAAGCAACCCAAAGGAAAGAGAATGCAAGTAATTGAGAGACCATATCCAAGTCAAGGACTTTCCCTTGCCCGAACAATTGGATGCCCTAATTGACTGATTCAGATGGGAAATCCAAAATAAATGAGAAATCTTCTAACTGGTTGTGGTTGAGTGCTCTTCTTTCCATCGATTCAAAACTTCTGGGAACAAATTATCAATGGAAAAAGCGCTTTGAAAAGCGAGAAGCCAATAGATAGTCTGAGCGGTGTCTTAGATTTCAATCAAGAATTGCGTATAGTAGAGGGTTTGTTGTAGGGTGGAACCCTAAGATGGATCTTTCACGAATTGGAGGGGAAATCCCCAAGAACAAGATGAACACAAAGGGGAAAACACAAGAGGAACACTCAAGAACAAGTCCAATCACACATCCACTAGACCAACAAACATACAAGATCCACAAGGTACATGAATAATCAAAGGGAAACAAGATACGTGATGGAGTTCATCCCAAATCCTATGAAGGAGATGAGGGCTTGATGATCTAGATAGATCCTTCCCACAAGGAGGTCTTGAATCCACTAGGGATCTTCTCCAAAGGAGGCCTTGAACTCCAATGGAGTGTCTCTCTCTCTCAAGAGGAGGAATCCCACAAGGGGAGGTATATGAGCTAAGCTCTAATGTCTAGATCTATCCTTAGCTAAGTCTAAATGGAGGAGGAAGAGGAGTATATATAGGTCCAAGGGATGAAGGGGTAAGCAGGGGCGAAATGGGGATTACATGGGCAAAGCCCACTGCAACATTCAGGGGGCCCCGTGTGCACGGGGTAAGTGGAGCCCTTGCGCACGGGGTATCCAGAGACCTGACGCATGAGCCCGTGCGCACGGGGTCCGTGAGGCCCGTGGACACGGGGGTCCCGTGGGCATGGTACATGCCTGTGCGCATGGGGTCTTCAGGACCGCTAGCCTGGGAGGCCCGTGGGCACAGGGTCGGAGGGGCCCGTGCGCACAGGGTCGCCTGGGAGCTATAGCCTTGTTCTTGGCGCTTCCTTCTCCGCTTCTAGGCTTCCCTCCTAGATGGTGTAGTTGTACTCTTCTGCATGAACTCGTCCTCGCTATGTGTGAAGCTCCGAAAATACCTATGAATGCACGCGGAAGGAATGTCAAGTAGTATACCATCCTCGAAGGGGTCAAGTGAACACGTGTAAAGGAGATGATTCACCTTTATGTATGTGAAGTAGATGTGGCACGTGTCACATGACAAACGAACTCTTGACATGGTGATGTCCATAGGATGCTCCGCATCATCCCCTCCCCCTTGGGAAAGATCCGACCTCGGATCGAAAACCAAATCACCATGGGAAAGAGATGATGTCGTCATGTAGAAATTGACGATCACCAAGCATTCATCATCTTGTAGCTCAAAATGGGCACTCTCCAATGTCGCACGGTCTTGTAATTCCTTCAAAAGGAGCAAAGATAACAAGCACTTTGAAAAACAAATGTGGTTGGCATTAGAGCAAAACCAAGCATTTGAGAGGTGATTCACCGAACAAGTGTTGTCATCAAGCATAGCATATGGTTTGACAAAGATGTGTGGGATGGCATTTAAGCATATAAATTGAGCACAATCAAGGATATCATGGGAACAAGCATGCAAATGGGAGGTAGGGATGCAAATATGTTTGACAAGTGAACAAGCATCTACCTCAAGATCATAGCAAGAATGTGCAAAGTGCTCAACAAAAGGTCTATGGTAGGCATAAGAATCATTCACAACACAAAATAAAATGAAGTGTCTAAACACATGGGGCAAATGCAAGACAATCCAAGCATAATGTGCATAGGGTGTAGTGAAGATATCGTGGCACTCAACACAATGGAAAGAGAAATTGTTCGACATGTGTGAGGCAATCAAGTCAATCATGTGACAATCAAAGGTGCATGGCATACGTGAAGAAATGACATTGTTGCAACCAAACATATGATAGGAGCAAGTAATCCAAGAGTTGGATGTAACACACAAGGCATATATGTCATGAGGCATAGCAATGTGGAAATCATGAATGAAAGCACCATCGCTAACATGTGTGCAATCAAGTGGTCCAAGGTGACAAATAAGTCTCATGGTGGAAGAAACACAAGTAGTATGATCCACAGTATCCATGCTCATGCTTTTGTGTTTCTCGAAAGAGAAGGATATCACCTCGAAAGCGTGTCCTTGTGCGTCCTTCACAATGCCGAAGTGGTAGGAAATATGGTGTAGAACCGAGTCGTGATCGAATGTATGAGGCTCGCTCTCAAGAGCTCGAATGGTCAACTCACATGAAGTGGAAGTCGACACGAAGTCCAAGTATCCTACACATGCACACAACAAAAGCAAAGAACACATGTGCATGGTAGATAATCACATCATCCATCATGATGGCTCTCTTCTCTTGCACATAACCATTAGTAGCAAAAGTGCATGAAGAATATGATGCAATGGCTATACTCATGGCACTAGGCATATGGTGCAAAGAAGGATGATAATCATGCTTCACAAGAAATATGTCAAAATCTCCAAATATATGTGAGAATGCTATGGGGGCAAACTCAAATCAAGACTAAAGGCATAGTTGCACTCAATACATGGCAACAAATCATCTAGCATGAGAGAGGCAACATATGGAGACATATGACAACATGTAATAGCAATCATGTGCAAAGCATGGAAATGAATGCCATCAACCGCATGAAATGAGCAAGTATGAATCATGGGCGATGCAACATAAGCAAGCATATCAATCATGTCATGCAAACTAGTGGAGCGAAGATTCAACACACTAGAAGTAGTCGCGGCAATCATGTCATGTGAGCAAATAGTAGGCATAAGCAATGCACATGACATATCACAAGCACGAGAACTAGGTGTGATCAAAGTATCATCATATGCATGGGGTACAAATGGAACATAGCAATAACAAGAGATATCTCCACCAAGCTAGCAAATACACATATAAGTAATAGAATCAAGGAACATGTGTAATGCAAAGCATGGGTCACAACTGCATGGCAAAGGCATCAAAATGGGCATATCATGCAAAGTGAACATGGAAATATGGGCATTGATGCAGCTTGAAGCTATGTCGGTATTTCCCCAAAGAGGAAGGGATGATGCAGCACAGCGGCGGTAGGTATTTCCCTCAGTGATGCGACCAAGGTTATCGAACCAGTAGGAGAACCAAGCAACACTGCGTAAACATCACCTACACACAAATAACAAATACTCGCAACCCAACGTGTAAAAGGGGTTGTACATCCCTTTCGGGCAACAGTGCCAGAAATTGGCAAACTGACGTGAGAGAGTAGTAAATATTGATAGATCGAACGCCAAATAAAATAAAGTGCAGCAAGATATTTTTGTATTTTTGGTTTAATAGATCTGAAAATAAAAGTAAAGGAAAATAGATCGCAAAGGCAAATATATTAAAGAAGAGACCCGGGAGCCGTAGGTTTCACTAGTGGCTTCTCTCGAGAAAAATAGAAAACGGTGGGTGGACAAATTACTGTTGGGCAATTGATAGAACTTCAAACAATCATGACGATATCCAGGCAATGATCATTATATAGGCATCACGTCCAAGATTAGTAGACCGACTCCTGCCTGCATCTACTACTATTACTCCACACATCGACCGCTATCCAGCATGCATCTACTGTATTAAGTTCATAGAGAAACGGAGTAATGCAATAAGAATGATGACATGATGTAGACAAGATCTATTTATGTAGAAATAGACCCCATCGTTTTATCCTTAGTACCAACGATACATACGTGTCGGTTCCCCTTCTGTCACTGGGATCAAACACCGTATGATCGAACCCACTACAAAGCACCTCTTCCCATTGCAAGATAAATAGATCAAGTTGGCCAAACAAAACCCAAATATTGGAGAAGAAATACGAGGCTATAAGCAATCACGCGTATCAGAGATCAAAAAAGACTCAAATAACTTTCATGGATAAAAAGATAGATCTGATCATAAACACAAAGTTCATCGGATCCCAACAAACACACCGCAAAAAGAGTTACATCATATGGATCTCCAAGAGACCATTGTATTGAGAATCAAACGAGAGAGAGGAAGCCATCTACCTATGGACCCGTAGGTCTACAAAGAACTACTCACGCATCATCGGAGAGGCACCAATGGACATGATGCACCCCTCCGTGATGGTGTCTAGATTGGATCTAGTGCTTCTGGACTCTGCGGCAGCTGGAATTGATTTTCGTCGACTCCCCTAGGGTTTATGGAATATTGGGGTATTTATAGAGCAAAGAGTCGGTTCGGGAGGCACCCGAGGTGGGCACAACCCACTAGGGCGCACCTGGGCCTGCAGGCGCGCCCTGGTGGGTTGTGCTCCCCTTGGAGCACCCCCAGGCGCTTCTCCGGCCCACTAGATGTCTTATGGTCCAAAAAATCCACAAAAAGTTTCGCTGCGTTTGGACTCCGTTTGGTATTGATTTCCTGCGATGTAAAAAACATGCAGAAAACAACAACTGGCACTTGGCACTATGTCAATACGTTAGTACCGAAAAATGATATAAAATGACTATAATGATTATAAAACATCCATGAATGATAATATAAAATCATGGAACAATAAAAAATTATAGATACGTTGGAGACGTATCAGCATCCCGAAGCTTAATTCCTACTCGTCCTCGAGTAGGTAAACGATAAAAACAGAATTTTTGATATGGAATGTTGCCTAACATGCCATCTCATATTTTTTTCTTTATAGCACGGACATTTGGACTTTTATATGGTTCAAAGCAATAGTCTTGTTTTGACATGATGACTTAAATACTCAAGCATATCAACAAGCAACCATGTCTTTCAAAATATTAATGCTAAAATAAGTTATCCCTAGCCCATCATGCTCAACCATTGATCCATTCATGAAACACACTCGCATTTTAACTACACCCAATGCTCAAGTATGATCATAGTGCCTCCTAGTTGGTGCTTTATAAGAGAAGATGGAGACTCAAATTAAAAATAAAAATTGCATAAAGTAAAAGAAAGGCCCTTCGCGGAGGGAAGTAGGGAATTGTAGAGGTGCCAGAGCTCAAAGCGAAAAACTTAGAGATACAAATATTTTTGGGAGGTGTGCTTTTCCCACCAACGAAAACGACTTAGAGTTCCCAACACTTTCCATGCTAGATATATCATAGGCGGTTCCCAAACAGAAAATAAAGTTTATTCCTTTTTCCACCATACTTTCACTTTCCATGGCTAACCGTATCCACGGGTGCCTTCCATACCAACACTTTCCAAAGAATTTATTATTTGACAACATAAAGTAAATTCATTTTTCATTTCGGGTCTGGGCATCCCTAATACCTTTGCCTTACTCTCGTGCAATGAGAAGTGAATAAACACTCATCGTGAGAATAACACATCTATCATGGAAAATATTAGCCACCCCTCACCGCCTTGCGAGCGGTACGAACATACAAAAGGGAAATTTATTTTGAAAATTAGAGATGACAGATACAAATTTTCTTAGAACGGCAAAATAATACAACATATAGGTAGATATAGTGGACTCATGTGGCAAAACTGGTTTAAATGTTTTTGGATGCACAAGTAGTGATCATACTTAGTGCAAAATGAAGGCTAGCAAAAGATTGAGAAGCGACCAACCAAGAAACGAATAATCTCATAAGCGAGCATTAAGCATAATTAACATTGAATAATGCACCACAAGTACGATGTAATTTCATTGCATGACTATCGACTTTCATGCTTGCATAGGGAATCACAAACCTTAACACCAATATTCTTAGTAAAGCACAATTACTCATGAACATGACTCACATATCACATCATCATATCTCAAAACTATTACAAGGAATCAAGTTTATTTTTTCCTTCTTGGATATCTATCACTTTGGCTCTCTCAAACAAGTGCTACACTTAATTGAAGCATAGAGAGCAATTCTAACAAGTCATGGCATAATTTTGGCTCTCTCAAACAAGTGCGTCCAGCAAGGATTCAAGACTTAAAACACAAAGCAAAACAAACAAAGACTCATATCATACAAGAAACTCCAAGCAAAACTCATAGTATGTGACGAATAAAAATATAGCTTCGAGTAAAATACCGATGGTCGTTAGAAGAAAGAGGGGATGCCACTCGGGGCATCCCCAAGCTTAGTTGCTTGCTTCTCTTTGGATAATAGCTTGGGATTCCATGGGCATCCCCAAGCTTAGGCTCTTCTTACTCCTTATTCCTTCATCCATCGTAACATCACCCAAAACTTGAAAACTTCAATCACACAGAACTCAACAAAACCTTCGTGAGATCCGTTAGTATAAGAAAGCAAATCACTACTATAAGTACTGTATCAAACCAATTCATATTTTATTCTTGCATTATATCTACTATATTCTAACTTTTCTATGGCACAAACTCATCAAATAAAACCATAGAATCATCAAAACAAGCACACAACGCAAACAAAACAGAATCTGTCAAAAATAGAACAGTCTGTAGCAATCTGGATATTTCGAATGCTTCTGTAACTCCAAAAATTCTGAAAAAATTAGGACCACGTGAGCAATTTCTATATTAATCTTCTAAAAAAATAATGGGCATTTTATCACGCTTCTGTGATTTTTAAAAATTCTGCGACTGGCTTGTAAAGTTTCTGTTTTTCAGCAAGATCAAACAACTATCACCCAAGAAGATCCCAAAGGCTTTGCTTGGAACAAACACTAACTAAAACACACAAAAAACAATAATAACAGTAGCATAATTTTTCAAACACTCAAGAACAGAAAGCAAAAAGCAAAAATAAATTTTATTCATTGGGTTGCCTCCCAACAAGCACTATCGTTTCACGCCCTTAGCTAGCCATAAAGCAAGGATCTAAGTATTGTCATCTTTGTTTCGAGATCCATAAGGTGCCCTCATGATTGATTAATATGGAGGCCTAATTCTTGTTCTAGGGAAGTGTTCCATAACCTTCCTTAGTGGAAATTGAAATTTAATATTGCCTTCTTTCATATCAATCACAACACCAATAGTGCGTAAAAATGGTCTACCAAGAATAATTGGACAAGACAGATTACAATGAATATCAAGAACAATAAAATCTATGGGAACATAATTCCTATTTGCAAGAATAAGAACATCATTAATTCTTCCCATAGGATTTTTAATAGTAGAATCCGCCAAGTGCAAATTTAAAGAACATTCTTCAATATCGGTAAGACCAAGCACATCACATAAGGATTTCAGAATTGTAGAAACACTAGCACCCAATTCACATAAATCAAAACATTCATAATTTTTGATCTTGACTTTGATAGTAGGTTCCCACTCATCATGTAATTTTCTAGGAATTGAAACTTCTAATTCCAACTTTTCTTCCAAAGCTTTCATCATAGCATCAACAATATGTTTAGTAAAAGCTTTATTTTGTTCATAAGCATGGGGGGTGAATTAATCATGGATTGCAACAAAGAAATACAATCAATCAAAGAGAAACTATCATAATTAAAGTCTTTGTAATCCAAAAGAGTGGGCACATCACTAGTTAAAGTTTTGACCTCTTCAAACCGACTTTTATCAATTTTCTCAACAAGATTTTCACCCTCCGAATTATCGGGACGCCTTCTAGATAAAGTTGACTCTTCTCCAGTCCCTTTTTCATCAATCTTAATTTTACTAAACAAAGAATCAGTAGAAGAAACACAAATCATTTTAATATCTTCGTCACTTTTATGAAAGCAATCACTAGAGAACGCTTTTTCTAAAAATTCTCTTCTAGCTCTAAGCATAGAGGTTCTTTTCTTACTTTCATCCCTAGAAACATAAAAAGCTTTGATTGATTCCTCTACCTTAGGCACAAAAAAGTTCATCTTGAGATTTTCCACATCATGAGAAATTCTATCAACACTTCTAGACAAATCATCAATCTTATTCAACTTTTCTTCTATTGTAGTGTTGAGAACTTTTTGAGTGTTGATAAATTCTTTAATATTATTCTTAAGATCAGAGGTGTTCCTATTATTATTATAAGATTGATTACCATAGGAATTACCATAATTATTAGAGGAATTACTAGGAAAAGGCCTAGGATTAAAATTACCTCTATAGGCATTGTTATTGAAATTGTTTCGCGAGATAAAATTCACATCTACGACATCACTATTTTGCTCAATCAAAGTAGACAAAGGCACATCATTAATAAATAGGAACACTTTTACTAGCAACCAATTTCATAAGAGCATCAACTTTTTCACTCAAAGAAGAAATTTCTTCAACTGAATTAACTTTTTTACTAGTAGGAGCTCTTTCGCTATGCCATTGTGAATAATTTGCCATGATATTATCAAGAAATTTGGTGGCTTCACCCAAAGTAATTTCCATAAAAGTACCACCCGTGGCGGAATCTAGAAGATTACAAGAAACAAAATTCAACCCCGCATAAATTTTTTGTATGATCATCCAAAGATTTAACCCATGAGTTGGGCAATTCCTTAGCATCATTTTCATCCTTTCCCAAGATTGTGCAACATGCTCATGTTCAAGTTGCTTGAAATTCATGATCTGGGTTCTAAGGAAATAATTTTTGTGGGCGAAAAATACTTACTGATAAAAGCATCTTTGCACTTATTCCAAGAATCGATACTATTGCGAGGCAAAGAGGAAAACCAAGTTTTTGCATGATCGCGCAAATAAAACGGAAATAGTTTGAACTTCACAACATCATTGCCCACATCTTTTTTCTTTTGCATATTACATAATTCCACAAATGTGTTAAGATGGGACGCGACATCCTCATTAGGAGTACCAGAAAATTGATCTTTCATAACAAGATTCAGCAAAGCTGTATTAATAACACAAGTCTCCGCACTAGTGACGGGAATCGGAGTGCCAATCAAATCATTGTTGTTTGTATTTGAGAAATCACACAACTTGGTGTTCTCATGAGTCATTGTGACTATGCAACAAGATTGCATTCAAAACAGATCTGACGAGAAAACGGGGAACGAAGAAGAGGGCGAATAAAGCGGCAAATTTTTGTGAAGTGGGGGAGAGGAAAACGAGAGGAAAATGGCAAATAATGTAAATTGCGAGGAGATGAGATTTGTGATTAGGAACCTGGTAGATGTTGATGATGTCTCCCCGGCAAGGGCGCCAAAAATTCCTTTTGATGCGGCTTGAAGCTACGTCAGTATTTCCCCAAAGAGGAAGCGATGATGCAGCACATCGACGGTAGGTATTTCCCTCAGTGATGAGAGCAAGGTTATCGAACCAGTAGGAGAACCAAGCAACACGACGTAAACAACACTTGCACACAAATAACAAATAGTCGCAACCCGACGTGTAAAAGGCGTTGTTAATCCCTTTCGGGCAAGGGCGCCAGAAATTGGCAAACTGACGTGAGAGGGTAGTAAATATTGATAGATCGAACGCCAAATAAAATAAAGTGTAGCATGGTATTTTGTATTTCTGGTTTAATAGATCTGAAAATAAAAGCAAAGGAAAATAGATCGCAAAGGCAAATATATGAAAGAAGAGACCCGGGGCCGTAGGTTTCACTAGTGGCTTCTCTCGAGAAAATAAGCGAACGGTTGGTGGACAAATTAGTGTTGGGCAATTGATAGAACATCAAATAATCATGACGATATCCAGGCAATGATCATTATATAGGCATTCCGTCCAAGATTAGTAGACCGACTCCTGCTTGCATCTACTACTATTACTCCACGCATCGACCGCTATCCAGCATGCATCTAGTGTATTAAGTTCATGGAGAAACGGAGTAAAACAATAAGAACGATAACATAATGTAGATAAGATCTATTTATGTAGAAATAGACCCCATCGTTTTATCCTTAGTAGGAATGATACATACGTGTCGGTTCCCCTTCTGTCACTGGGATCAAGCACCGTAAGATCGAACCCACTACAAAGCACCTCTTCCCATTGCAAGATAAATAGATCAAGTTGGCCAAACAAGACCCAAATATTGCAGAAGAAATATGAGGCTATAAGCAATCATGCATATAAGAGATCAAAGAAGACTCAAATAACTTTCATGGATAAAAAAGATAGATCTGATAATAAACTCAAAGTTCATTGGATCCCAACAAACACACCGCAAAAAGAGTTACATCATATGGATCTCCAAGAGACCATTGTATTGAGAATCAAACAGAGAGAGGAAGCCATCTAGCTACTAACTACGGACCCGTAGGTCTACAAAGAACTACTCATGCATCATCGGAGAGGCACCAATGGACATGATGCACCCCTCCGAGATGGTTTCTAGATTGAATCTGGTGCTTCTGGACTCTGCGGCGGCTGGAAATGATTTTCGTCGACTCCCCTAGGGTTTCTGGAATATTGGGGTATTTATAGAGCAAAGAGTCGGTTCGGGAGGCACCCGAGGTGGGAACAACCCACTAGGGCGCGCCTGGGCCTCCAGGAGCGCCCTGGTGGGTTGTGCTCCCCTCGGAGCGCCCCCAGGCGCTTCTCCAACCCACTGGATGTCTTCTAGTCCAAAAAAAGTTTCACTGCGTTTGGACTCCGTTTGGTACTGATTTCCGGCGATGTAAAAAACACGCAGAAAACAGCAACTGGCACTTGGCACTATGTCAATAGGTTAGTACCAAAAAATGATATAAAATGACTATAAAATGATTATAAAACATCCAATAATGATAATATAACAGCATGGAACAATCAAACATTATAGATGCATTGGAGACGTATCAGGCATAAAGTGAGACATAATGGACAATAAGCCATAACCATGTGAGGGCCGTGTAAAAGAGATGCGTGAAGTCTTTGTGCGAAGGGAGCAGTGATAAGGACAATCCGCGGGATCCCAAAACATCATTGCTCTCTAGAGCTTGTTTCGTCAACTCATGGGATTGTGAGGTTGACGAGTATTCATGGGTACCTACACAAAAGAGACACAAACCAAAGAAAGTGTGTGCGTGGTAAATGTACACATCATCCATCATGATGTGTATGTGCATGTGAGTGTTAGAACAAGATAAGCGTAGATCAAAGAAATTTGAGGCATGGTATAAGAACATGTCATCCATCATGAAAGAATAGTTGTTATGTTCAACATGATTGGGACGCAAATTATAGCAAGTGTGTGGCACAACAATAGCATTTTTATTCATGGGATGCATATGGTGCAAACAATCATGGGAATCATGCAATTCATAGGATTTAGCAAAATCTCCTAATGGGTACGAGGAAACTATGGGGGTCTTCTCATGAGCAATAGCGGAAGCATAATATGGAGAATATTGACAACATGGCAAATAATGCATTTCCGAAGCTAGGTGGTCATGGCATAGCATATGAGATAAATGATGCAAAGGAAGCATATCAATATCATCACAAGAAAAACAAATGCCAATAACCATGGGTTTGTCATTTATGCCATATGTGCAAATTGGGTTTATTTTAATGGCATATGCATAGTCACTACAATGAGATTGCAAATGCGACATATGGGTGATCTCATGCATAGCATATGACAAGTCAAGCGGAATGTCAAACATGATGTGACCAAGAGAATTATCACAAGAAATACTATGTAACATGGCATAACAACTAATAGACTCCTCATGGCAATCATCAAACTCATCATAGATCGGTACATCATCGCATGGTGGAATCATACTAGCATGAAGCATGGTAATAGACGGATCAACATCATGCAAGCAATCGATATCAAGAATGCCGCTAGTGGGACTAGAGCATCACCATCACCTATGTTACCTTTTTCATTCCACTCATGCGGTGTAGGTGAGGTGGTAAGAACCAACTTGTGGTCATCATCATCGTGATGGAACCATGTGGGGGGTGCATCATAGTCCACCGTGGCCATCGTCTTGTCCAAAGGAAGGACGGAGTCATCGAGGATTGGTGCGTCATCATATATGGGACCTAGCACCAAATGAGAAGACACAATAGGGGTAGAGGTTAAGTTGTTAGAAATCGAAATGGCCTCACATGCCCTATCAACTACCTCACTCTCTCTATGTGGTGGTGGCTCACTCACTCCCTCAAGGTAGGTGCACTCAATGTCACATATGATGGAGTCACTCAAATCACTCAAGTGGTGGTGGTGGTGGTGGCTCTCCTCAAATGGGAATTGGGGCAACTCATCATATATGGGGCTAGTGGTGAAGTCACTCTCACTCTCAATATGGTGGCAAAAATCACTCAAGTTATCATACGTCGCAGTGGTCGAAGGGAAAATCCCATGCTCAACCATCTCATAGTCGTCGTCGTGGATGAAGGCCGAAGATGGCACATAATCACTCTCATCGTGGATGAAGGCCGAAGATGGCACATCATCACTCTCGTCATGGATGAAGGCCGAAGATGGCACACGATCACTCTCGTTGTGGATGAAGGCCAAAGATGGCACATCATCACTCTCATCGTGGATGAAGGCCGAAGATGGCACGTCATCAATCTCGCCTCCAAAGATGGAAGCATCGTCTTGGAGCTCATCGGGCTTGGACATCTCGATGGTTCTAGCCTCATGCTCGCCATCTTGGAGTGTGGTCGTGGTGAAGTGAGCTCGGGGTCGAGTAGACTTGGCCTTCTTGAGTTCTTGCTCCGCCTTGAGAGCACCAATGCAGTTGTCATCGAGGGACTTGTAGTTCTCGAGGAAGATAGTCTTGGAGATGTCGTTGTTCAATCCCATCATGAAGTAGAACTTCATCCAAATGGGGTCGTCCACACCGGCTCGTCGCAAGGCCTTCTTCATGTTCTTGAAGTACTCCTCGAGGGACTTGGATCCTTGTATGGTGTTCTCCAATTGGCGTTGAAGATGTTCCGTGTAGGTGGAAGGCACAAATGCTCGCCTCATCGCTTTCTTCATCGTGGGCCAAGTCATGGTGAAGCTTGTCGAATGTCTATGAAGCCACCATGTCGATGCGTAGTCGTGGAAGGTACTTGTGGTGCACTTCACTTGATCGTCGGAAGGTACTTGGTGTAGCTTGAGGTAGTCGTCCATCTTGCGCTCCCACTCGAGGTACTCTTTGGGGTCACGAGTCCCAAAGAATGGAAACTCATCGTTGTCGGTGAAGTCGAAGTAGCTCGTGGAAGTAGTGGACTTGAGCTCATCGAGTAGGCGAAGATGTCATACGTCCAAAGGCTAAAATGCCTTGAAGTCACTTGGTGAAGATGCCAAAGGTGTTGAAGAAGCCATAGTTTTGGGGCTGATGCTATTGTACTGTATGGCCCATGCACACGGGGGTGCAGGAGGACGTGTGCATGGGGTCCCGTGTGCACGGGGGTCGAGGGCCCATGTGCACGGGGGTGCAAGAGAATCCAACTCTCATCCAGAAGATCAATCTTCATGGTCTTGTCGGTGTCGATGCTTGTATGTACTTGCCGGAGATGGTAGCTCGGGCGCTTGTGCACTTGGGAGTCTTCTCGATGATGAGGAAGACCGCTTGCGGTTGTTGATGAGGACCTTGAGCTCCTCCATGTGCTTGTCCATCTTGGCATCAATGAAGTTCTTCATAGGATCGAATTCGTCGTCGTGGTTGTAGACCGAAGATGATGTGCTTTGCCTATCCGTCACAAGAATTGAGCAAAGGTGAGTAGGAAATGAGATAAACAATACCAAGCTACCTTATCCCAAAGTTGAGGATCTATCTCGTGTCACTCAATGTGAAATGAAAGAATAGTGGAATTGGTACCGGACTTGTGCACTCACACCTACAAAGTAAAGCTTATCGAGTGGCTTGGTTAGGATAAGTGGCACAAATTCATGCAAATTGAAGTCCAAGATATTGTAAATTTTGAGACAAATCCAAAGGACTCAAAATGCAAAGAAAGTGATCAAAAATATAGAGAAGGGCAATAAAGAAACACACACAGTGGGATAATGGGGCTTGTGCAACTATAGGGATGAGCAATACAAATTTGCCTAACAAAGACTAAGCTCGTGTTGCACAAACCCTAGGAGAGCACTAGCTTGATTGCACACTTGGGCACGATTCACCACTTGGCACCAACCGATATGTATGCAAGTTAAATGTTTCCTATTCCATGTATCCTCATGCACAAGCATCTCTTATCGTGCTCAACTCTCTTTTGCTTATAAGCTTATGATCATTCTTTTCTTGCTTAAAACTTTTTTAAACTTTTTTTGCTCTTCTATTCCTTTCCACTATGCTTATTGAGACTCAACCATAAACATGAGACAAATATAACAAGATATGCACGGGAGCAAGCAATTGCACTATATGATATATTCAAAGATGCAACAATATGATATCGTATCACTATGGTGCACAAGTTTTCGCGAAGCCCGGCAATACTCGGATAGCTAGTCTCAATGGGTATGAAGGTATTCGCAAAGATAGTGCGGCTATCAGGATGTAATGGAAAGGAAGAAAAAGTTTATGATGGAATGGATACCTTCGTCACACTTAACCTTTCACGAAGTCGGGGGTAACATGCCCTGATTCCGGTTGAAGATGGTCTCAAAGGATGGATGGTCGTCGTCGATGCGGAATGTCATGGTGGATGTAGTCGATGGAACGATACAAGTCGCTGGTGGTTGATGAAGATGTTACCATCCCTAAGTAGCTGAAACACCTTACGAGACTCAAATCACAACTCAAACAACCACAAATACCAAAGGAACCAAAATGGGTTACGTTGCGAAAGTTTTATGCGGTGGTGCGGAAGTTATGGCAGAATGCCTATGCATAAGATGCAAAAATGGACAAAATTTGATGGAGTCAAATGGTGGTAAAACCAAGATTACCAGCTCGGGCACGTCACTAGATTTTCAACGAGCCAAAGAACACCCAAATCGGAGTTCGGGAGTGGAAGTTATGGGCAAAAACGTAAAGCATGTGCGACTATTTCTAGGACGGCCGTGCACATGGGGTCAAAGGCCCGTGGACACGTGGTCTCGTGCGCACGGTGCAAGGCCATGGAAACAGGGTCACCTGGGACTATCGGGGGCCCGTGGGATGGGGTGGTCGGAAAATTCGCGATTTCAACTCCAAAATTGAAGGGGGGAAAGAAAAATTTGGGTATGGGGACGCAATTGGAGGTGGATCTACTTCCTATACATCAGATCCATGGATCAAAATCAACAAAAACTCACAAAGAACAACAAATCAAAAAAAATTGGTATGGCTCTTTTTGTGGGGAATTTTCTAAATTGGGCAAGAACAAGCAAAATTCGGCTAGAAAACAAAGAGGGGGGCTCCAATTTCGTGAGAAACCATGGCTCATGATACCAAGATGTTGTAGGGTAGAACCCTATGATGGATCTTTCATGAATTGGAGGGGAAGTCCCCAAGAACAAGATGAACACAGATGGGAAAACACAAGAGGAACACTCAAGAACAAGTCCAATCACACAGCCACTAGACCAACAAACACACACGATCCACAAGATACATGAACAATCAAAGGGAAACAAGATACATGATAGAGTTCATCCCAAATCCTATGAAGAAGATGAGGGCTTGATGATCTACATAGATCCTTCCCACAAGGAGGTCTTGAATCCACTAGGGATCTTCTCCAAAGGAGGCCTTGAACTCCAATGGAGTGTCGCTCTCTCTCAAGAGGAGGAATCCCACAAGGGGAGGTACATGAGCTAAGCTCTAATGTCTAGATCTGTCCTTAGCTAAGTCTAAATGGAGGAGGAAGAGGAGTATATATAGGTAAAAGGGATGAAGGGGTAAGTAGGGGCAAAATGGGGATTACACGGGCAAAGCCCACTACAACATTCAGGGGGGCCCGTGTGCACGGGGTAAGTGGAGCTCCTACGCACGGGGTATCCAGAGACCTGACGCATGAGCCCGTGCACACAGGGTTCGTGAGGCCCGTGGACACGGGGGTCCCATGGGCACGGTACACGCCCGTGTGCATGGGGTCTTCAGGACCGCCAGCCTGGGAGGCCCATGGGCACTGGGTCGGAGGGGCCCATGCGCACGGGGTCGCCTAGGAGCTGCTGCCTTCTTCTTGGCGCTTCCTTCTCCGCTTCCAGGCTTCCCTCCTAGATGGTGTAGTTGTACTCTTCCGCGTGAACTCGTCCTCTCTATGTGTGAAGCTCCGAAAATACCTATGGATGCACACGGAAGGAATGTCAAGTAGTATACCATCCTCGAAGGGGTCAAGTAAACACATGTAAAGGAGATGATTCACCTTTATGTATGTGAAGTAGATGTGGCACGTGTCACTTGACAAACGAACTCTTGACATGGTGATGTCCATAGGATGCTCCGCATCAGGGTCTCCCTTGGTTGTGCGGGTGGTTTCAATTAATTAGGCCTTGTGAGCCGTTCTTTCTAGCCAGTTCTTTCCTTCATCTTGTAAGCCACTGGTCCAATGCAAGTGGAATGAGCACTAAAGCATAGAGGAGTGGTTATGCTGGTTGCCGGGAGTCGAGGCGGAGGGCTTGATGGCGTACAACATGCGTTGGGCCGCATGAAGTTGCAAATGTAGGATTGGATCAAGGAGATCTCGGTTGGCTGGATGCCTCTGTTTCTGTCTCTGTGAGAAAATGGGTGTGCTTTAGAGAACCTGCGAGAAAACAAACAGCTTCCTTAAGAATACATTCCTATATCCGGTGTCCAAAAATAGAGGAAATGCTTATTTCAATGAAAATCGAAGTGCAGGTATATAGGATCTCCTTGCCGAATACCTCTTGTTTACCAACACCCTTCTTCACCAGAATAATAGGGTATTGAGTACAAAGAAAGCTATCTCAGTAAAAGATAGAAAGCAAACTCTCTCCTTCTTTTTGTTCGCCAAGTCCTACTTGTAAAATAGAACAAGAAGGTTTACCAACATCTATATAGAAGGAGAGTAGGAACAAAGTCTCACTGCGGAGAGAATCAAGTACCAATTAAGTGAAGAATCACTGAAATAACGTAGAGTAGATTGTTTCATTCAATAGCATTGCTTAGCCTCTTTCTCCCTCGGTCCATTCAATGTTGTATGCCCCACCTTTGCTTGCCCTTTAGGACTCGTATTCTATTTTGTGAGAAATGCCCATTTCCCCCCGTCTTCCTTTGGGCAATGAAGAGTGCATTCTCCATCCAGTATTTGTTTGATGGTTCTCTATGCTTTCTTTCGACTTGAAAGCTAAGCTATTCTCAGTGCTCTTACTTCAAGGATAAAACAAACTATCTATTATAAAATTCCTTATCACTACAAGCTCCAATACCATGGGATAGCGACAGAAATGTGAATTAGTACACGTATCTGCTGATACCTGAATTGCCTCCACTTTAGAATCAGCTAGGCGAGAGCCCTGTTGTCCTACTGAAATGGATTCTAATAAATTCACAAGCACGCGGATAATGAATGAAAGCAGATAGAACCTATTCAATCAAAAACGTATTCAAACGCCTGTATTTAGATAAGAAAAGCGAGGTTTCAATGGCTTGGAAGGGAATCTATCATCTGTCGGCCTAATAGGGGTTATAAGATGGATAATCTCACCAATGCTATCTGACACAACATACCTGCTATCCAAAGACCCCACCTATAATGTCAAGATAGCTCTGTCAACCAACTTTTTTATAGATCCAACCTTACCAGATGGTGTTTCTCTTATCTTCTCCTAAATGGGTTACTTAACCCTAGCAATACCGGTGGGGCACAAGAGACGGTACCAAGAGCTGGAGAAGCACCTGGCCCTGTACCTGTGCTGATTGAGTTCGAGAGCACTGGTAATTATTGCATTAGGACAGCTCTTGCAATATGTTTCTATTCCAGCCACTCCAAATGAGTGCGTTTCTGTTCGTTTGGAGAATTTGCTAAAACTTTTAGGAAGATGAGTAGCTCTCGAGTACGTTTCTGTTCCAGCCACTCCAAATGAGCGTGTTTCACCATGCTCCACCAACTGTTCCAAACAGGCATCCTTTCCTAAACTCAATTAACTAATTGAGAATTCTTCCTTGCATGGATGTGCCCTTAATGAATTGATCCATTGGCGGCTATAGCGAGATCCAGGTCAGAGTCTATCTCCCCATCCCTCTGGCGAGGTAGCAATGAGCTATCAAACGCCAATACAGGACATATCATGTTGTCCGTTTGTTTAGCACCACGATCTTTGTTCATTCCTATAGCATCTAAATCAGCACTGGGAGTGGTTCCAGATGCACTTTGAGGTGAAGTCACATCAGACATTTTCGAGGATGTTCTTGCACATTGCTGGGGTATCGAAACCCGTGAAACCGGGGCTACTGCCATTACAATCTGATCGAAGGGATGGCATTAGGTAGACAACAATCTCTCTTGAGTGCTGCCTTGATGGCTTTGTGAATGAAATTCGAGTAGATGTTGTTTCATCCCGCGTATGTCTAGAATCTTGTTAGGATTCATCTATTCCAGGTCAGGAAAGAGCTTCTGTAAACTATCATGATAAGCATAGCCTTCGTTGCGCAGAGTGCTATATCAATGGTTCACCAGGCTCAATTCATTAATGGCTTAGGGCCGGTCTTCAATAAGTCAATCACCATCGGGTGGAGGGGAAAGCCCTACGTCAAGGTCAATGGATTCACCTACCCCAGTCTCAAAACTTTCTAGACTTTCTTACCTGTGTTCTTCTCAACTAAGAGAAGGGCGTGCATCTACAGGAGTGGTATTATCTTGCCTTTTCTTTTTGCATCTTTGAATCCTGGTGTGTTGATTAGTACCGAAGCCTCTTGGCTAGTACAGAGTTGTGGTTTGATATAGCTACTAGAGAACCCGGAGGCACTCTCTGAAAATAAGTATTCTTCATATGACATGTGAATAGACAACTCCTGGTATGCTCATTTCATTCCTCTTGGACCTAGATCAATTGATGTATGAAAGGCATTTCAAAGGAACAGAGGGTCCATCTTTGAAGTGAGAGACAATTGGTTTCAACTGTGTCGTAGGGGTTGTATTCTTAGACCTGCCAGGCGGGAGGAACCATCGTGTCGGCGTGGATGCATGATCACCTATGGGACAAGGATGCCCCTTTGTGGTTTGGCGTGGGGACAGCCGCGTTGCACAAAGAGCAGAAGCAATAGCGAAT
Organism: Aegilops tauschii subsp. strangulata; assembly: GCF_002575655.3. NCBI lineage: Eukaryota > Viridiplantae > Streptophyta > Magnoliopsida > Poales > Poaceae > Aegilops > Aegilops tauschii. The sequence goes on from NC_053041.3 coordinate 330,090,084, forward strand.
GGCGCGACGATGGACAACTCGCTTTTTACCCAGGTTCGGGCCGCTTGGTAGCGTAAAACCCAACTCCTACATTTGTGGATTGATCTGGAGCTAGGTGGACGAAGGCTCGACGCGCTCTGGCCCGGCAAGGGTGCCTCGGGAAGAGCGACGTGAGCTTACAAGTGTTGGGGGTCGGAGTGTTCGAACCCTTTGCTAGGTTACCTCAGGCATCCTTTTATAGGTTAAGGCGTGACCACAGTGGCAAAATAATCATTTGGGTGTGATTAGATATCTAACAGTGCTATCATACCTAACTCTGGCAGTTAGGACAAAATGCATTAAATGCACAGCTAGGTGTCGTTTCGAGGGCGAATCCCGGCAAGCCTGTTGCACCGCTTATTCGCCTCTTCTCATCAGCTTGACACACCTCCTGGACGGGTGTCAATAAAGCTAATATCTTCTCTTTAATGCTGCCACGTGCCTGATAGGATCCACCTGGTTGCTTAGCACCTTGACACTCCACTTATAAGTGACTTGGGTGCGATGAGGTGGAGAGGTGGCGTCTTGGTGTTGATCGTTTGAAGGAGCCTGGCGGGATTGATCTTGGCGGCCCCGGCAAGCCTACCGGGGCAATTCTGGGCTTGTCCTCGGGTGCGGCTTCGACCTGGCCGGGCTCACCTGCCCGGCAAGGGAGGCCTTCCCAAGGTAATATCATGTTGACTTGCATTTCTTGATATGCCTGGCATAAAAGTGGTTCGCCTAAAACGCTCTACTGGTCTGTGCATAGGTCAAGGGAAGACAACAACCCTTGTTTGTGTACACCGACACAAGGGGGGATATGATGTGGAGCATCCTTCCATCATCCCCATGGACTCTACACCGACACATCAAGCACCAGATGGACCTATGACAAGAGCTCGAGCACGCGCCATTGAAACGGAGGTGAACTCACTCCTACTCGAGATCGATATGGATATAGATGGAAATTGGGTGCTACCTCACCAAAACATGCTATGTGTCATTAGGTACGAAGACCAACGCCACCAAGCAGCTAAGCGACACCCCAAAGGAGTAGGAGAAGCACCCCAAGGCCATGAGGAAGGAGAAGGAGCCCAAGAAGATGAAGACAACACCTCCCAGGCGACCCCATGCGCACGAGCCCTCTAGATCACGTGCACACAGGCCACCCAGAGAGCTTCTGTAGCTGACACGTGCCCCCGTGCACACGGCCTGAGGACCCCTTGCGCACGGGCCCTCGCCGCTATAGCACCCTGTGCGCATGGGCGTGTACCATGCAAACAGGGCCCCCGTGCGCACGGGCCTCCCAGGTTTCGGCCGTTGACGCCCTTTCTTGCCTCCCAAGTCGTCCCTTCCTCCCTCTATCTATGTATTTCGGGTCTAAGACATTTGTTAGGGTTAGAAAATAATATGTGAGACATTGATTGAGCTTTCACTACTGCAGGATGCTGCTAACGCGACACTACAATCAGAGACCCTTTGACGAAATTGTGTACGATGCATTAATCACGAATAGTGATGTAAAAACCTCGTCAAAAAAGGTGCAAAACGTTTGCGATGATGGATGCATCAAACACGGTTCCAATTTTTGTTGCGTGTGCGATGCAGGGCATACGGTTTAGTTCAATGAACTATTTGCGATGAGGAAGAAGAACAGAAACGGGCATGAGATATACAACATACAGTTCACTTGGATTAACTATTTGTGATGAGGAGGAACAACAGAAACTGGCAGCTGGATAAAGGTGCGTGCGATTGAGGGCATACGCTTCAGAAGGATTAACTATTTGCAATTAGGCAACAGAACATAAATGGTCAGCCAGATCAAAGTTTCTGCGATTGATGGCATGCACTTCACACGGATGAACTGATTGCGATTAGCCACAACAAACAGAAACAATTAACAGATCAACGTGTGTGCGCTAGAAGGGCACTCATTCTAATTAAAAGAAGCGCGCGCGATGGTAATAACGAGCGCGCACGGTTGTTGGAACAAGACGTATGTTGACATTGCCTATTGCGGTGCACCCTATGGTGCAAACGCCATGTACACGACCGAGAAAGCGTGTCCATGTTACGCCGTCCAGGAATAGTGCCACACTTAGAAATTATAGAATCGTCAATAAATTTTGAGCCTGTGTCCCCTCACATTCCAAAGTACTACCACACTATATTTAATTGCAAACCTGTTCACACCGCTCAAAACCTAAATGGTTTCCCACTTAGGAGCATATTAGTACTCGGTTATAAATACTACTACTCCAAGATGACTGCACATTCCTCCTCAACTCCTCATCCACAAGAACAAACAAGTCATTCATCATCGTTCCCTTGCGTCTGCCATGGCCAGCGTGAGTTTTGGGTCGAGAGATTGCCACCAGGGAGAGGCGAGCATGGAAGCGGAAGCACGAGAGATGTCCCACCTCGCTGCAAAAGCAGGCGACATGTCCCGCCGCACGACCGTAGGAGCACAGAGGTCCCGCCGCGCCGCCGAAGAAGCACGAAGGTCCCGCCGCACTGTCGATGCACCAGACAGGTCCAGCCGCGCCACGGAAGCACTAGAGATGTCCCGCCGTGCCGCGAATGCAGCAAACATGTCCTCCCGCACCGCAGCGGCCTGGGAAAATGTCTCGCGGCATGCATGCGATTGTCCATAGCCAGATGGATCCGATCTTCGGCTGGGCGAGGTTGCAGGACGACATGAAAGCCTTGTTTGAACAGGCTACCGGCGTCATCCGACAACTAAGGGAGTGCAATGAGAAGCTCCGGGCCGAGCGCGACCTGTTGAGGGCGAAGACCGTCGAAAGTGCGGAGCAGCAGGAGGAGACCATTGCCTTGTTGAAGAGGACCGGCGTCATTGTCAAGAAACTTATGGAGGAGAATGACATGCTCTGCATCGAGCACCAAAGGTTGGAGGAGGAATCCGGGATGCTCTCAAGCAGCGTCTTGAGGACACGAAAGAGCTCATCGTCGCTCGTCGCAGGGACTAGTTCCTGCGGCCTGCAGCAACGCATCAAGAAAGTAGAGATCAGCGAGCCAGATCATTGTCTTCCTTCTTCTTCCGCCCTTGTGTATTTTGGGCATTGCCGCATGTGGCTTTTTTAATTATCTTCCTAAATATGTAAGACAATCATTATCCACTGTCATCGTCCTTATATTCATCAGTGTTTCTATAGGTCACAGTCGATGCTATATAGGTCCATCGGATCTTACATCAAGATCCGTGCAAAACTTTCTTTTTAGATTTTCTTTTTTCTCTCTTAAATCTCTGTCCAGTGAGACATAGCCACGCCGTGAAACAGGGGCTCGGGCGCCATTAATGGAGACATTGCGAGGGAGGTGCGCGACGGATAGAGGTCAAAGGGCTCTCCTCCCGATGAGCACACGCAGGGGTCTGATCGCACGCCTCCCGTACTCAAATAGCTACCCCGCACGACACCTCCTAGCCAATAAAAAAGGCGACGTGTGGCGGCACGTAATTGGTAAGTAGAACGCCCATGGTTTCAATAATACTTGTGTTTCCGATTTGTAACGTGACAACACTTGTTCCAAAATGACTTTGTTGATTATTAATGTGTGCGCCTTTGCAAATTGGAGAGAAAAATTACAAAAGCATGTTGGTGCCATGTCATGACACCATGCTAGGTTTCATGATTTTCAAGCGAGTTTTGGATTACAGGAATTTTAAAACCAAGTTTCTCGATGTTTCCGGCCGAGCCAAGACGCCCAGATGTTTGAATTCCATTCCCACTTCTTCCGTGGGACCTAGAAGTTCGCCCAAGTACACATACATGATTTTCCAACTAACTTTTGCGCACTGGAGCATGCGCTTGTACTTCAAATTTGAATTATGTGCATTAAATGCCTAGAAAATGAATTAATGTATAAAAAGGCCAAACGAACCCGGAATAATTCCAAAATTTAGCACGGACTCCTATTTGGTCTAAGCTGCCTGTGTAAAAAATTCAAGGCGGGAGAAGGCAGTGTATGTCGTTTCGCACATGGAGGTGACACGTTCCCTCTCGGAACCATGAGCCTTCATGAGAGAAGCTCCGGTTTGCAAGAAGCTTATACCAAAGCTTGTCCCAATTCGGCCAAAAAAATTACCACATCATGTTGGTGCCATGTCATGACACCATGCCAAGTTTCATGATTTTCAGGCGTGTTTTGGATTTACAGGAATTAAAAAACCAAGTTTCTCAATATTTCCAGCCGAGGCATGACGCCCAAATGTTTGAATTCCATTTCCATTTCTTGCACGGGACCTACAAATTCACCCATGGACACACATGTGACATTTCAACCAACTTTGGTGCACTGGAGCATGTGCTTGTGGTTCAAATTTGAATTATGCACATTAAACGCACAGAAATTCAATTAATGTATAAAAAAGGCCAAATGAACCCGGAATAATTCCAAAATTTAGCACGATACTTCTATTTGGCCTAATCTACCTGTGTAAGAAAATTAAGGTGGGAGAATGCAGTCTATGTCGTTTCGCTCACGGAGGTGACACGTTCCCTCTCGGAACCACGAGCCTTCTTGAGGTAAGCTCAGGTTTGAAAAAGGCTTATACAAAAGCTTGTCCTAGTTCGGACAAAAAATTACCACAACATGTTGGTGCCAAGTCATGACAACATGCCAAGTTTCATGATTTTTAAGCGTGTTTTGGATTTACAGGAATTGAAAAACCAAGTTTCTCAATGTTTTCGGCCGAGCCACGACGCCCAGATGTTTGAATTTCATTCCCATTTCTTGCATGGGACCTAGAAATTCACCCAAGGACGCACATGTGATTTTTCAACCACCTTTGGTTCACTGGAGCATGTGCTTGTAGTTCAAATTTGAATTATGCACATTAAATGCCCATAAATTCAATTAATATATAAAAAAGGCCAAACAAATCCGGAATAATTCCAAAATTTAGCACGATACTTCTATTTGGTCTAATCTGCCTGTGTAAAAAATATTAATGTGGGAGAATGCAATGTACGTATGTCGTTTCGCACACGGAGGTGACACGTTCCCTCTCGGAACCACGAGCCTTCTTGAGAGAAGCTCCGGTTTCCAAGAAGCTTATACCCAAGCTTGTCCCAATTCGGCCAAAAAATTTACCACAGCATGTTGGTGCCATGTCATGACACCATGCCAAGTTTCATGATTTTCAGGCGTGTTTTGGATATCCAGGAAATAAAAAACCATGTTTCTCAATATTTCCAGCCGAGCGACGACACCCAGACGTTTGAATTCCATTTCCATTTCTTGCACGGGACCTACAAATTCACCCAAGGACACACATGTGAATTTTCAACCAACCTTGGTGCACTGGAGCATGTGCTTCTAGTTCAAATTTGAATTATGCACATTAAACGCACAAAAATTCAATTAATGTATAAAAAAGGCCAAGCGAACCCGAAATAATTCCAAAATTTAGCACGATACTTCTATTTTGTATAATCTACCTGTGTAAAAAAATTAAGGCGGGAGAAGGCAGTGTATGTCGTTTCGCACACGGAGGTGACACGTTCCCTCTCGGAACCACGAGCCTTCTTGAGGGAAGCTCTGGTTCGCAAGAAGCTTATACCAAAGCTTGTCCCAATTCGGCCAAAAAATTACCACAACATGTTGGTGCCAAGTCATAACACCATGCCAAGTTTCATGATTTTCAAGCGTGTTTCAGATTTACAGGAATTAAAAAACCAAGTTTCTCAATCTTTCCAACCGAGCCACGACGCCCAGATGTTTGAATTTCATTCCCATTTCTTGCATGCGACTTAGAAATTCACCCAAGGACGCAATGTGATTTTCAACCAACTTTGGTGCACTGGAGCATGTGCTTGTAGTTATAATTTGAATCATGCACATTAAATGCCCAGAAATTCAATTAATATAAAAAAGGCCAAACGAATCCGGAATTGTTCCAAAATTTAGCACGATACTTCTATTTGGTCTAATCTGCCTGTGTAAAAAAATTAAGGCGGGAGAAGGCAATGTACATATGTCGTTTCGCAAATGGAGGTGACACGTTCCCTCTCGGAACCACGAGCCTTCTTGAGAGAACCTCGAGTTTGCAGGAAGCTTGTACCAAAGCTTGTCCCAATTCGGCAAAAAATTTACCACAGCATGTTGGTGCCATGTCATGACACCATGCCAAGTTTCATGATTTTCAGGCGTGTTTTGGATTTACAGGAATTAAAAATCCAAGTTTCTCAACATTTCCATCCGAGGCACGACGCCCAAATGTTTGAATTCCATTTCCATTTCTTGCACGGGACCTACAAATTCACCCAAGGACACACATGTGACATTTCAACCAACTTTGGTGCACTGGAGCATGTGCTTGTAGTTCAAATTTGAATTATGCACATTAAACGCACAGAAATTCAATTAATGTATAAAAAAGGCCAAATGAACCCGGAATAATTCCAAAATTTAGCACAATACTTCTATTTGGCCTAATCTACCTGTGTAAAAAAATTAAGGCGGGAGAAGGCAGTCTATGTCGTTTCGCTCACGGAGGTGACACGTTCCCTCTCGGAACCACGAGCCTTCTTGAGGGAAGCTCAGGTTTGAAAGAAGCTTATACAAAAGCTTGTCCCAGTTCAGACAAAAAATTACCATAGCATGTTGGTGCCAAGTCATGACAGCATGCCAAGTTTCATGATTTTTAAGCGTGTTTTGGATTTACAGGAATTAAAAAACCAAGTTTCTCAATGTTTCCGGCTGAGCCACGACGCCCAGATGTTTGAATTTCATTCCCATTTCTTGCATGTGACCTAGAAATTCACCCAAGGACGCACATGTGATTTTTCAACCACCTTTGGTTCACTGGAGCATGTGCTTGTAGTTAAAATTTGAATTATGCACATTAAATGCCCAGAAATTCAATTTATATATAAAAAAGGCCAAACAAATCCAGAATAATTCCAAAATTTAGCACGATACTTCTATTTGGTCTAATCTGCCTGTGTAAAAAATATTAATGTGGGAGAATGCAATGTACGTATGTCGTTTCGCACACGGAGGTGACACGTTCCCTCTCGGAACCACGAGCCTTCTTGAGAGAAGCTCCGGTTTGCAAGAAGCTTATACCCAAGCTTGTCCCAATTCGGCCAAAAAATTTACCACAGCATGTTGGTGCCATGTCATGACACCATGCCAAGTTTCATGATTTTCAGGCGTGTTTTGGATATCCAGGAAATCAAAAACCAAGTTTCTCAATATTTCCAGCCGAGCCACGACACCCAGATGTTTGAATTCCATTTCCATTTCTTGCACGGGACCTACAAATTCACCCAAGGACACACATGTGAATTTTCAACCAACCTTGGTGCACTGGAGCATGTGCTTCTAGTTCAAGTTTGAATTATGCACATTAAACGCACAAAAATTCAATTAATGTATAAAAAAGGCCAGGCGAACCCGAAATAATTCCAATATTTAGCACGATACTTCTATTTTGTATAATCTACCTGTGTAAAAAAATTAAGGCGGGAGAAGGCAGTGTATGTCGTTTCGCACACGGAGGTGACACGTTCCCTCTCGGAACCACGAGCCTTCTTGAGGGAAGCTGTGGTTCGCAAGAAGTTTATACCAAAGCTTGTCCCAATTCGGCCAAAAAATTACCACAACATGTTGGTGCCAAGTCATGACACCATGCCAAGTTTCAGATTTTCAAGCGTGTTTCAGATTTACAGGAATTAAAAAACCAAGTTTCTCAATCTTTCCGACCGAGCCACGACGCCCAGATGTTTGAATTTCATTCCCATTTCTTGCATGCGACTTAGAAATTCACCCAAGGACGCAATGCGATTTTTCAACCAACTTTGGTGCACTGGAGCATGTGCTTGTAGTTATAATTTGAATCATGCACATTAAATGCCTAAAAATTCAATTAATATAAAAAAGGCCAAACGAATCCGGAATTGTTCCAGAATTTAGCACGATACTTCTATTTGGTCTAATCTGCCTGTGTAAAAAAATTAAGGCGGGAGAAGGCAATTCACATATGTCGTTTCGCAAACGGAGGTGACATGTTCCCTCTCGGAACCACGAGCCTTCTTGAGAGAACCTCCGGTTTGCAGGAAGCTTGTACCAAAGCTTGTCCCAATTCGGCCAAAAAATTTACCATAGCATGTTGGTGCCATGTCATGACACCATGCCAAGTTTCATGATTTTCAGGCGTGTTTTGGATTTACAGGAATTAAAAATCCAAGTTTCTCAATATTTCCAGCCGCGGCACGACGCCCAAATGTTTGAATTCCATTTCCATTTCTTGCACGGGACCTACAAATTCACCCAAGGACACACATGTGACATTTCAACCAACTTTGGTGCACTGGAGCATGTGCTTGTAGTTGAAATTTGAATTATGAACATTAAACGCACAGAAATTCAATTAATGTATAAAAAAGGCCAAATGAACCCGGAATAATTCCAAAATTTAGCACGATACTTCTATTTGGCCTAATCTACCTGTGTAAAAAAATTAAGGCGGGAGAAGGCAGTCTATGTCGTTTCCCTCACGGAGGTGACACGTTCCCTCTCGGAACCACGAGCCTTCTTGAGGGAAGTTCAGGTTTGAAAGAAGCTTATACAAAAGCTTGTCCCAGTTCAGACAAAAAATTACCACAGCATGTTGGTGCCAAGTCATGACAGCATGCCAAGTTTCATGATTTTTAAGCGTGTTTTGGATTTACAGGAATTAAAAAACCAAGTTTCTCAATGTTTCCGGCTGAGCCACGACGCCCAGATGTTTGAATTTCATTCCCATTTCTTGCATGTGACCAAGAAATTCACCCTAGGACGCACATGTGATGTTTCAACCACCTTTGGTTCACTGGAGCATGTGCTTGTAGTTAAAATTTGAATTATGCACATTAAATGCCCAGAAATTCAATTTATATATAAAAAAGGCCAAACAAATCCAGAATAATTCCAAAATTTAGCACGATACTTCTATTTGGTCTAATCTGCCTGTATAAAAAATATTAATGTGGGAGAATGCAATGTACGTATGTCGTTCCGCACACGGAGGTGACACGTTCCCTCTCGGAACCACGAGCCTTCTTGAGAGAAGCTCCGGTTGGCAAGAAGCTTATACCCAAGCTTGTCCCAATTCGGCCAAAAAATTTACCACAGCATGTTGGTGCCATGTCATGACACCATGCCAAGTTTCATGATTTTCAGGCGTGTTTTGGATATCCAGGAAATCAAAAACCAAGTTTCTCAATATTTCCAGCCGAGCCACGACACCCAGATGTTTGAATTCCATTTCCATTTCTTGCACGGGACCTACAAATTCACCCAAGGACACACATGTGAATTTTCAACCAACCTTGGTGCACTAGAGCATGTGCTTCTAGTTCAAGTTTGAATTATGCACATTAAACGCACAAAAATTCAATTAATGTATAAAAAAGGCCAGGCGAACCCGAAATAATTCCAAAATTTAGCACGATACTTCTATTTTGTATAATCTACCTGTGTAAAAAAATTAAGGCGGGAGAAGGCAGTGTATGTCGTTTCGCACACGGAGGTGACACTTTCCCTCTCGGAACCACGAGCCTTCTTGAGGGAAGCTCTGGTTCGCAAGAAGTTTATACCAAAGCTTGTCCCAATTCGGCCAAAAAATTACCACAACATGTTGGTGCCAAGTCATGACACCATGCCAAGTTTCGTGATTTTCAAGCGTGTTTCAGATTTACAGGAATTAAAAAACCAAGTTTCTCAATCTTTCCGACCGAGCCACGACGCCCAGATGTTTGAATTTCATTCCCATTTCTTGCATGCGACTTAGAAATTCACCCAAGGACGCAATGTGATTTTTCAACCAACTTTGGTGCACTGGAGCATGTGCTTGTAGTTATAATTTGAATCATGCACATTAAATGCCTAGAAATTCAATTAATATAAAAAAGGCCAAACGAATCCGGAATTGTTCCAGAATGTAGCACGATACTTCTATTTGGTCTAATCTGCCTGTGTAAAAAAATTAAGGCGGGAGAAGGCAATGTACATATGTCGTTTCGCAAACGGAGGTGACACGTTCCCTCTCGGAACCACGAGCCTTCTTGAGAGAACCTCCGGTTTGCAGGAAGCTTGTACCAAAGCTTGTCCCAATTCGGCCAAAAAATTTACCACAGCATGTTGGTGCCTTGTCATGACACCATGCCAAGTTTCATGATTTTCAGGCGTGTTTTGGATTTACAGGAATTAAAAATCCAAGTTTCTCAATATTTCCAGCCGAGGCACGACGCCCAAATGTTTGAATTCCATTTCCATTTCTTGCACGGGACCTACAAATTCACCCAAGGACACACATGTGACATTTCAACCAACTTTGGTGCACTGGAGCATGTGCTTGTAGTTCAAATTTGAATTATGCACATTAAACGCATAGAAATTCAATTAATGTCTAAAAAAGGCCAAATGAACCCGGAATAATTCCAAAATTTAGCACGATACTTCTATTTGGCCTAATCTACCCGTGTAAAAAAATTAAGGCGGGAGAAGGCAGTCTATGTCGTTTCGCTCACGGAGGTGACACGTTCCCTCTCGGAACCACGAGCCTTCTTGAGGGAAGCTCAGGTTTGAAAGAAGCTTATACAAAAGCTTGTCCCAGTTCAGCAAAAAATTACCACAACATGTTGGTGCCAAGTCATGACAACATGCCAAGTTTCATGATTTTTAAGCGTGTTTTGGATTTACAGGAATTAAAAAACCAAGTTTCTCAATGTTTCCGGCCGAGCCACGATGCCCAGATGTTTGAATTTCATTCCCATTTCTTGCATGGGACCTAGAAATTCACCCAAGGACGCACATGTGATTTCTCAACCACCTTTGGTTCACTGGAGCATGTGCTTGTAGTTCAAATTTGAATTATGCACATTAAATGCCCAGAAATTCAATTAATATATAAAAAAGGCCAAACAAATCCGGAATAATTCCAAAATTTAGCACGATACTTCTATTTGGTCTAATCTGCCTGTGTAAAAAATATTAATGTGGGAGAATGCAATGTACGTATGTCGTTGCGCACACGGAGGTGACACGTTCCCTCTCGGAACCACGAGCCTTCTTGAGAGAAGCTCCGGTTTGCAAGAAGCTTATACCCAAGCTTGTCCCAATTCGGCCAAAAAATTTACCACAACATGTTGGTGCCATGTCATGACACCATGCCAAGTTTCATGATTTTCAGGCATGTTTTGGATATCAGGAAATAAAAAACCAAGTTTCTCAATATTTCCAGCCGAGCCACGACACCCAGATGTTTGAATTCCATTTCCATTTCTTGCACGGGACCTACAAATTCACCCAAGGACACACATGTGAATTTTCAACCAACCTTGGTGCACTGGAGCATGTGCTTCTAGTTCAAATTTGAATTATGCACATTAAACGCACAAAAATTCAATTAATGTATAAAAAAGGCCAAGCGAACCCGAAATAATTCCAAAATTTAGCACGACAGTTCTATTTTGTCTAATCTGCCTGTGTAAAAAAATTAAGGCGGGAGAAGGCAGTGTATGTCGTTTCGCACACGGAGGTGACACGTTCCCTCTCGGAACCACGAGCCTTCTTGAGGGAAGCTCTGGTTCGCAAGAAGCTTATGCCAAAGCTTGTCCCAATTCGGCCAAAAAATTACCACAACATGTTGGTGCCAAGTCGTGACACCATGCCATGTTTCATGATTTTCAAGCGTGTTTCAGATTTACAGGAATTAAAAAACCAAGTTTCTCAATCTTTCCGACCGAGCCACGACGCCCAGATGTTTGAATTTCATTCCCATTTCTTGCATGCGACTTAGAAATTCACCCAAGGACGCAATGTGATTTTTCAACCAACTTTGGTGCACTGGAGCATGTGCTTGTAGTTATAATTTGAATCATGCACATTAAATGCCCAGAAATTCAATTAATATAAAAAAGGCCAAACGAATCCGGAATTATTCCAGAATTTAGCACGATACTTCTATTTGGTCTAATCTGCCTGTGTAAAAAATTTAAGGCGGGAGAAGGCAATGTACATATGTCGTTTCGCAAACGGAGGTGACACGTTCCCTCTCGGAACCACGAGCCTTCTTGAAAGAACCTCCGGTTTGCAGGAAGCTTGTACCAAAGCTTGTCCCAATTCGGCCAAAAAATTTACCACAACATGTTGGTGCCACGTCATGACACCATGCCAAGTTTCATGATTTTCAGGCGTGTTTTGGATTTACAGGAATTAAAAATCCAAGTTTCTCAATATTTCCAGCCGAGGCACGACGCCCAAATGTTTGAATTCCATTTCCATTTCTTTCACGGGACCTACAAATTCACCCAAGGACACACATGTGACATTTCAACCAACTTTGGTGCACTGGAGCATGTGCTTGTAGTTGAAATTTGAATTATGCACATTAAACGCACAAAAATTCAATTAATGTATAAAAAAGGCCAAATGAACCCGGAATAATTCCAAAATTTAGCACGATACTTCTATTTGGCCTAATCTACCTGTGTAAAAAATTAAGGCGGGAGAAGGCAGTCTATGTCGTTTCGCTCACGGAGGTGACACGTTCCCTCTCGGAACCACGAGCCTTCTCGAGGGAAGCTCAGGTTTGAAAGAAGCTTATACAAAAGCTTGTCCCAGTTCGGACAAAAAATTACCACAGCATGTTGGTGCCAAGTCATGACAGCATGCCAAGTTTCATGATTTTTAAGCGTGTTTTGGATTTACAGGAATTAAAAAACCAAGTTTCTCAATGTTTCCGGCTGAGCCACGACACCCAGATGTTTGAATTTCATTCCCATTTCTTGCATGGGACCTAGAAATTCACCCAAGGAAGCACATGTGATTTTTCAACCACCTTTGGTGCACTGGAGCATGTGCTTGTAGTTCAAATTTGAATTATGCACATTAAATGCCCAGAAATTCAATTAATATATAAAAAAGGCCAAACAAATCCGGAATAATTCCAAAATTTAGCAGGATACTTCTATTTGCTCTAATCTGCCTGTGTAAAAAATATTAATGTGGGAGAATGCAATGTACATATGTCGTTTCGCACACGGAGGTGACACGTTCCCTCTCGGAACCACGAGCCTTCTTGAGCGAAGCTCCGGTTTGCAAGAAGCTTATACCAAAGCTTGTCCCAATTCGGCCAAAAACTTTACGACAGCATGTTGGTGCCATGTCATGACACGAAGCCAAGTTTCATGATTTTCAGGCGTGTTTTGGATATCCAGGAAATCAAAAACCAAGTTTCTCAATATTTCCAGGCGAGCCACGACACCTTGATGTTTGAATTCCATTTCCATTTCTTGCACGGGACCTACAAATTCACCCAAGGACACACATGTGAATTTTCAACCAACCTTGTTGCACAGGAGCATGTGCTTGTAGTTCAAATTTGAATTATGCACATTAAACGCAAAAAAATTCAATTAATGTATAAAAAAGGCCAAGCGAACCCGAAATAATTCCAAAATTTAGCACGACAGTTCTATTTTGTATAATCTACCTGTGTAAAAAAATTAAGGCGGGAGAAGGCAGTGTATGTCGTTTCGCACACGGAGGTGACACGTTCCCTCTCGGAACCACGAGCCTTCTTGAGGGAAGCTCTGGTTCGCAAGAAGCTTATACCAAAGCTTGTCCCAATTCGGCCAAAAAATTACCACAACATGTTGGTGCCAAGTCATGACACCATGCCAAGTTTCATGTTGTTCAAGCGTGTTTTGGATTTACAGGAATTAAAAAGCCAAGTTTCACAAACTTTCTGGCTGAGCCACGACGCCCAGATGTTTGAATTTTATTCCCATTTCTTGCATGGGACTTCGAAATTCACCCAAGGACGCACATGTGATTTTTCAACCAACTTTGGTGCACTGGAGCATGTGCTTGTAGTTATAATTTTAATTATGCACATTAAATGCCCATACATTCAATTAATATATAAAAAAGGCCAAACGAATCCGGAATTATTCCAGAATTTAGCACGATACTTCTATTTGGTCTAATCTGCCTGTGTAAAAAATTTAAGGCGGGAGAAGGCAATGTACATATGTCGTTTCGCAAACGGAGGTGACACGTTCCCTCTCGGAACCACGAGCCTTCTTGAAAGAACCTCCGGTTTGCAGGAAGCTTGTACCAAAGCTTGTCCCAATTCGGCCAAAAAATTTACCACAACATGTTGGTGCCACGTCATGACACCATGCCAAGTTTCATGATTTTCAGGCGTGTTTTGGATTTACAGGAATTAAAAATCCAAGTTTCTCAATATTTCCAGCCGAGGCACGACGCCCAAATGTTTGAATTCCATTTCCATTTCTTTCACGGGACCTACAAATTCACCCAAGGACACACATGTGACATTTCAACCAACTTTGGTGCACTGGAGCATGTGCTTGTAGTTGAAATTTGAATTATGCACATTAAACGCACAAAAATTCAATTAATGTATAAAAAAGGCCAAATGAACCCGGAATAATTCCAAAATTTAGCACGATACTTCTATTTGGCCTAATCTACCTGTGTAAAAAATTAAGGCGGGAGAAGGCAGTCTATGTCGTTTCGCTCACGGAGGTGACACGTTCCCTCTCGGAACCACGAGCCTTCTCGAGGGAAGCTCAGGTTTGAAAGAAGCTTATACAAAAGCTTGTCCCAGTTCGGACAAAAAATTACCACAGCATGTTGGTGCCAAGTCATGACAGCATGCCAAGTTTCATGATTTTTAAGCGTGTTTTGGATTTACAGGAATTAAAAAACCAAGTTTCTCAATGTTTCCGGCTGAGCCACGACACCCAGATGTTTGAATTTCATTCCCATTTCTTGCATGGGACCTAGAAATTCACCCAAGGACGCACATGTGATTTTTCAACCACCTTTGGTGCACTGGAGCATGTGCTTGTAGTTCAAATTTGAATTATGCACATTAAATGCCCAGAAATTCAATTAATATATAAAAAAGGCCAAACAAATCCGGAATAATTCCAAAATTTAGCAGGATACTTCTATTTGCTCTAATCTGCCTGTGTAAAAAATATTAATGTGGGAGAATGCAATGTACATATGTCGTTTCGCACACGGAGGTGACACGTTCCCTCTCGGAACCACGAGCCTTCTTGAGCGAAGCTCCGGTTTGCAAGAAGCTTATACCAAAGCTTGTCCCAATTCGGCCAAAAACTTTACGACAGCATGTTGGTGCCATGTCATGACACGAAGCCAAGTTTCATGATTTTCAGGCGTGTTTTGGATATCCAGGAAATCAAAAACCAAGTTTCTCAATATTTCCAGGCGAGCCACGACACCTTGATGTTTGAATTCCATTTCCATTTCTTGCACGGGACCTACAAATTCACCCAAGGACACACATGTGAATTTTCAACCAACCTTGTTGCACAGGAGCATGTGCTTGTAGTTCAAATTTGAATTATGCACATTAAACGCAAAAAAATTCAATTAATGTATAAAAAAGGCCAAGCGAACCCGAAATAATTCCAAAATTTAGCACGACAGTTCTATTTTGTATAATCTACCTGTGTAAAAAAATTAAGGCGGGAGAAGGCAGTGTATGTCGTTTCGCACACGGAGGTGACACGTTCCCTCTCGGAACCACGAGCCTTCTTGAGGGAAGCTCTGGTTCGCAAGAAGCTTATACCAAAGCTTGTCCCAATTCGGCCAAAAAATTACCACAACATGTTGGTGCCAAGTCATGACACCATGCCAAGTTTCATGATTTTCAAGCGTGTTTCGGATTTACAGGAGTTAAAAAACCAAGTTTCTCAATCTTTCCGACCGAGCCACGATGCCCAGATGTTTGAGTTTCATTCCCATTTCTTGCATGCGACTTAGAAATTCACCGCAGGACGCAATGTGATTTTTCAACCAACTTTGGTGCACTGGAGCATGTGCTTGTAGTTATAATTTGAATCATGCACATTAAATGCCCAGAAATTCAACTAATATAAAAAAGGCCAAACGAATCCGGAATTATTCCAAAATTTAGCACGATACTTCTATTTGGTCTAATCTGCCCGTGTAAAAAATTTAAGGCGGGAGAAGGCAATGTACATATGTCGTTTCGCAAACGGAGGTGACACGTTCCCTCTGGGAACCACGAGCCTTCTTGAGAGAACCTCCGGTTTGCAGGAAGCTTGTACCAAAGCTTGTCCCAATTCGGCCAAAAAATTACCACAGCATGTTGGTGCCACGTCATGACACCATGCCAAGTTTCATGATTTTCAGGCGTGTTTTGGATTTACAGGAATTAAAAATCCAAGTTTCTCAATATTTCCAGCCGAGGCACGAGCCCCAAATGTTTGAATTCCATTTCCATTTCATGCACGGGACCTACAAATTCACCCAAGGACACACATGTGACATTTCAACCAACTTTGGTGCACTGGAGGATTTGCTTGTAGTTCAAATTTGAATTATGCACATTAAACGCACAGAAATTCAATTAATGTATAAAAAGGCCAAATGAACCCGGAATAATTCCAAAATTTAGCACGATACTTCTATTTGGCCTAATCTACCTGTGTAAAAAAATTAAGGCGGGAGAAGGCAGTCTATGTCGTTTCGCTCACGGAGGTGACACGTTCCCTCTCGGAACCACGAGCCTTCTTGAGGGAAGCTCAGCTTTGAAAGAAGATTACACAAAAGCTTGTCCCAGTTCGGACAAAGAATTACCACAGCCTGTTGGTGCCAAGTCATGACAGCATGCCAAGTTTAATGATTTTCAAGCGTGTTTTGGATTTACAGGAATTAAAAAACCAAGTTTCTCAATGTTTCCGGCCGAGCCACGACGCCTAGATGTTTGAATTTCATTCCCATTTCTTGCATGGGACCTAGAAATTCACCAAAGGACGCACATGTGATTTTTCAACCACCTTTTGTGCACTGGAGCATGTGCTTGTAGTTCAAATTTGAATTATGCACACTAAATGCCCAGAAATTCAATTAATATATAAAAAAGGCCAAACAAATCCAGAATAATTCCAAAATATAGCACGATACTTCTAGTTGGTCTAATCTGCCTGTGTAAAAAATATTAATGTGGGAGAATGCAATGTACGTATATCGTTTCGCACACGGAGGTGACACGTTCCCTCTCGGAACCACGAGCCTTCGTGAGGGAAGCTCTGGTTTGCAAGAAGCTTTTACCAAAGCTTGTCCCAATTCGGCCAAAAAATTTACCACAACATATTGGTGCCATGTCATGACACCATGCCAAGTTTCATGATTTTCAGGCGTGTTTTGGAGTTACAGGAATTAAAAAACCAAGTTTCTCAATATTTCCAGCCGAGCCACGATGCCCAGTTGTTTTAATTCCATTTCCATTTCTTGCACGAGACCTACATATGCACCCGCGGACACACATGTGAATTTTCAACCAACCTTGGTGCACTGGAGCATGTGCTTGTAGTTCAAATTTGAATTATGCACATTAAACGCACAGAAATTCAATTAATGTATAAAAAGGCCAAACGAACCCGGAATAATTCCAAAATTTAGCACGATACTTCTATTTTGTCTAATCTACCTGTGTAAAAAAATTAAGGCGGGAGAAGGCAGTGTATGTCGTTTCGCACACGGGTGACACGATCCCTCTCGGAACCACGAGCCTTCTTGAGGGAAGCTCTGGTTTGCAAGAAGGTTATAAAAAAGCTTGTCCCAATTCGGCCAAAAAATTACTACATCATGTTGGTGCCAAGTCATGACACCATGCCAAGTTTCATGATTTTCAAGCGTGTTTCGTATTTTCAGGAATTAAAAAACCAAGTTTCTCAATCTTTCTGGCCGAGCCACGACACACCCAGATGTTTATATTTCATTCCCATTTCTTGCATGGGACTTAGAAATTCACCAAAGGACGCACATGTGATTTTTCAACCAACTTTGGTGCACTTGAGCATGTGCTTGTAGTTATAATTTGAATCACGCACATTAAATGCCTAGAAATTCAATTAATATATAAAAAAGGCCAAACGAATCCGGAATATTTCCAAAATTTAGTACGATACTTCTATTTGGTCTAATCTGCCTCTGTAAAAAAAATTAAGGTGGGAGAAGGCAATCTACGCATGTCGTTTCGCAAACGGAGGTGGCACGTTCCCTCTCGGAACCACGAGCCTTCTTGAGAGAACCTCCGGTTTGCAAGAAGCTTGTACCAAAGCTTGTCCCAATTCGGCCAAAAAAATTACCACATCATGTTGGTGCCATGTCATGACACCATGCCAAGATTCATGATTTTCAGGCATATTTTGGAGTTACATGAATTAAAAACCAAGTTTCTCAATCTTTCCGGCCGAGCCACGACTCCCAGATGTTTGAATTTCATTCCCATTTCTTGCATGGGTCCTAGAAATTCACCCAAGGACACACATGTGAATTTTCAACCAACTTTGGTGAAATGGAGCATGTGCTTGTAGTTCAAATTTAAACTATGCACATTACATGCACAGAAATTCAATTAATATACAAAAAGGCCACACGAACCCGGAATAATTCCAAAATTTAGCACGATACTTCTATTTGGTCTAATCTACCTGTGTAAAAAAATAAGGCGGGAGAAGGCAGTGTATGTCGTTTCGCACACGGAGGTGACACGTTCCCACTCGGAACCACGAGCCTTCTTTAGGGAAGCTCTGGTTTGAAAGAAGCTTATACAAAAGCTTGTCCCCATTCGGCCAAAAAATTACCACAGCATGTTGGTGCCAAGTCATGACACCATGACAAGTTTCATGATTTGCAAGCGTGTTTTGGATTTACATGAATTAAAAAACCAAGTTTCTCAATCTTTCCAGCCGAGCCACGACGCCCAAATGTTTGAATTAATTCCCATTTCTTGCATGGGACCTAAAAATTCACCCAAGGACGCACATGTGATTTTTCAACCACCTTTGGTGCACTGGAGCATGTGCTTGTAGTTCAAATTTCAATTATGCACATTAAATGCCCAGAAATTCAATTAATATATAAAAAGTCAAACAAATCTGGAATAATTCCAAAATTTAGCACAATACTTCTATTTGGTCTAATCTGCCTGTGTAAAAAAATTAAGGCGGGACAAGGCAATGTACGTATGTCGTTTCGCACACGGAGGTGACACGTTCCCTCTCGGAACCACGAGCCTTCTTGAGAGAAGATCCGGTTTGCAAGAAGCTTATACCAAAGCTTGTCCCAATTCGGCCAAAAAGTTTACCACATCATGTTGGTGCCATGTCATGACACCATGCCAAGTTTCATGATTTCAGGCGTGTTTTGGATTTACAGGAATTAAAAAACCAAGTTTCTTAATATTTCTAGCCGAGCCATGACGCCCAGATGTTTTAATTCCATTTCCATTTCTTGCACGGGACCTACAAATTCACCTAAGGACACACATGTGAATTTTCAACCAACCTTGGTGCACTGGAGCATGTGCTTGTAGTTCAAATTTGAATTATGCACATTAAACGCACAGAAATTCAATTAATGTATAAAAAAGGCCAAACGAACCCGGAATAATTTCAAAATTTAGCACGATACTTCTATTTTGTCTAATCTACCTGTCTAAAAAAATTAAGGCGGGAGAAGGAAGTGTATGTCGTTTCACACACGGAGGTGACTGATACGTCCATTTTGCATCATGCTTTTATATCGATATTTATTGCATTTTGGGCTGTTATTACACGTTATGTCACAATACTTATGCCTATTCTCTCTTATTTTACAAGGTTTACATAAGGAGGGAGAATGCGGGCAGCTGGAATTCTAGGCTGGAAAAAGAGCAAATATTGGAGACCTATTCTGCACAACTCCAAAAGTCCTGAAACTCCACGAAAGTTATTTTTGGAAATAATAAAAAATATTGAGCGGAAGAAGTACGTCAAAGGGGGCCCAACTGGCCACGAGGGTGGGGGGCGCGCCCCCCTGCCTCGTGGGCCCCCTGTTGGCTCTCCGGTGGCCATCTTCTGCTATATGAAGTCTTTCATCGAGGAAAAAATCATAAGCAACCTTTCGGGACGAGACTCCGCCGCCACGAGCCGGAACCTTGGCGGAACCAATCTAGGGCTCCGGCAGAGCTGTTCTGCCGGGGACACTTCCCTCCGGGAGGGGGAAATCATCGCCATCGTCATCACCAACGCTCCTCTCACAGGGAGAGGGCAATCTCCATTAACATCTTCACCAGCACCATCTCCTCTCAAAACCCTAGTTCATCTCTTGTATCCAATTCTTGTCTCCAAGTCCGGGATTGGTACTAGTAGGTTGCTAGTAGTGTTCATTACTCCTTGTAGTTGATGCTAGTTGGTTTATTTGGTGGAAGATCATATGTTCAGATCCTTTATGCATATAATACCCCTCTGATTATGAACATGAATATGTTTTGTGAGTAGTTACATTTGTTCCTGAGGACATGGGAGAAGTCTTGCTATTAGTAGTCATGTGAATTTGGTATTCGTTCGATATTTTGATGAGATGTATGTTGTCTAGCCTCTAGTGGTGTTATGTGAACGTCGACTACATAACACTTCACCATTATTTGGGCCTAGAGGAAGGCATTGGGAAGTAATAAGTAGATGATGGGTTGCTAGAGTGACAGAATCTTAAACCCTAGTTTATGCGTTGTTTCGTAAGGGGCTGATTTGGATCCATATGTTTCATGCTATGGTTAGGTTTGCCTTAATACTTTTGTTGTAGTTGCGGATGCTTGCAATAGAGGTTAATCATAAGTGGGATGCTTGTTCAAGTAAGAACAGCACCCAAGCACCGGTCCACCCACATATCAAATTATCAAAGTACCGAACGTGAATCATATGAACGTGATGAAAACTAGCTTGACGATAATTCCCATGTGTCCTTGGGAGCGCTTTTTTCTATATAAGAGTTTGTCCGGGCTTGTCCTTTGCTACAAAAAGGATTGGGCCGCCTTGCTGCACTTTATTTACTTTTGTTACTTGTTGCTCGTTACAAATTATCCTATCACAAAACTATCTGTTACCACTTATTTCAGTACTTGCAGAGAATACCTTGCTGAAAACCGCTTATCATTTCCTTCTGCTCCTCGTTGGGTTCGATACTCTTACTTATCAAAAAGACTATGATAGATCCCCTATACTTGTGGGTCATCAAGACTCTTTTCTGGCGTCGTTGCCGGGGAGTGAAGCGCCTTTGGTAGGTGGAATTTGGTAAGGAAAAATTTATATAGTGTGCTGAAATTTACTGTCACTTGTTACTATGGAAAGTAATCCTCTGAGGGGCTTGTTTGGGGTATCTTCACCCCGACCAGTAGAGCAAAGAGTTGCTCCTCAACCTACTGAACCTACTTAAAATGAAAATGTTCCCTTTGAAGTTCCTTCGGGTATGTTAGAAAAACTGCTAGCTAATCCTTTTGCAGGAGATGGAACAAAGCATCCTGATGAGCACCTAATCTATGTGTATGACGTTTGTGGATTATTTAAGCTTGCAGGTATACCCGATGATGTTGTTAAGAAGAAGGTCTTCCCTTTATCTTTGAAGGGAGATGCATCGACATGGTATAGGCTATGTGATGATACGGGGTCATGGAACTACAAACGATTGAAATTGGAATTTCATCAGAAATTTTATCCTATGCATCTTGTTCATCGTGATCGCAATTATATATATAATTTTTGGCCTCGCGAAGGAGAAAGCATCGCTCAAGCTTGGGGGAGGCTTAAATCAATGTTATATTCATGCCCCAATCATGAGCTCTCAAGAGAAATAATTATTCAAAGTTTTTATGCTCGGCTTTCTGATAATAATCGCACCATGCTCGATACTTCTTGTGCTGGCTCTTTTATGATGAAGACTATTGAATTCAAATGGAATTTATTGGATAGAATTAAACGCAACTCTGAAGATTGGGATCTCAACGAAGGTAAGGAGTCAGGTATGATACCTAAGTTTGATTGTGTTAAATCTTTTATGGATATCGATGTTTTCCGTAAATTTAGCACTAAATATGGACTTGACTGTGAGATAGTAGCTTCTTTCTGTGAATCTTTTGCTACTTATGTTGATCTCCCCAAGGAGAAGTGGTTTAAATACCATCCTCCCATAGAAGTAAAAGTAGCTGCACCTACTAAAGTTGAAGAAAAGACTATCACGTATAATGATCCTGTTGTTCCTACTTCTTATGTTGAGAAACCACCTTTCCCTGTTAGGATAAAGGATCATGCTAAAGCTTCAACTGTGGTTCGTAAAAGCAATATTAGAACTTATACACCTCCTGAGCAAATCAAAGTTGAACCTAATATTGCTATTGTTAAAGATCTCTTGGCTGATAATATTGATGGGCATGTTATTTATTTCTGCGGTGAAACGGCTAGAATTGCCAAGCCTTGTGCTAAAGATAAACATAGACCTGTGGTAGGCATGCCTGTTATTTCTGTTAAAATAGGAGATCATTGTTATCATGGCTTATGTGATATGGGTGCTAGCGCTAGAGCTATACCTCATGACTTATACAAAGAAATTATGCATGAAATTGCACCTGCTGAGATAGAAGGTATTGATGTTACCATCAAACTTGCTAATAGAGATACAATATCACCCATTGGAATTGTTAGAGATGTTGAAGTCTTGTGTGGGAAAACTAAATATCCTGCTGATTTTCTTGTTCTTGGTTCCCCACAAGATAGCTTTTGTCCCATTATATTTGGTAGACCCTTCTTGAACATAGTTAATGCTAGGATAGACTGCGAAAAGAGTGTTGTTACTATTGGCTTGGGTGATATGTCTCATGAATTTAATTTCTCTAAATTTAGTAGACAACACCGTGAAGAGGAATTACCTAGTAAGGATGAAATTATTGGTCTTGCTTCTATTACCGTACCTCCTAGTGATCCTTTAGAACAATATTTGCTAGACCATGAAAATGATATGTTTATGAATGAAAGAAGGGAAATAGATGAAGTATTCTTTAAACAGGAACCCATTCTGAAACACAATTTGCCTGTTGAAATCCTAGGGGATCCTCCTCCACCCAAGGGTGACCCCGTGTTTGAGCTCAAACCGTTACCTGATACTCTTAAATATGCTTATCTTGATGAGAAGAAGATATATCCTGTTATTATTAGTGCTAACCTTTCAGAGCATGAAGAAGAAAGATTATTGAAAACTCTGAGGAAGCACCATGTTGCTATTGGATATACTCTTGATGATCTTAAGGGCATTAGTCCCACTCTATGTCAACATAAAATAAATTTGGAAGAAGATGCCAAACCAGTTCGTGATCATCAACGACGGCTGAATCCTAAAATGAAAGAAGTGGTAAGAAAGGAAATACTAGAGCTCCTAGAGGCAGGTATAATTTATCCCGTTGTTGATAGTCAGTGGGTAAGTCCCGTCCATTGTGTCCCTAAGAAGGGAGGTATTACCGTCGTTCCTAATGATAAAGATGAATTGATTCTGCAAAGAATTATTACAGGTTATAGGATGGTAATTGATTTCCGCAAATTAAATAAAGCTACTAAAAAGGATCATTACCCCTTACCTTTTATCCATCAAATTCTAGAAAGATTATCCAAACATACACATTTTTGCTTTCTAGATGGTTATTCTGGGTTCGCTCAAATACCTGTGTCAGCCAATGATCAATCAAAAACTACTTTCACTTGCCCTTTTGGTACTTTTGCTTATAGACGTATGCCTTTTGGTTTATGTAATGCACCTGCTACCTTACTTTTGTGAAAAGATTTGTGAGGTTTTCATGGACGACTTTTCCGTCTATGGATCCTCTTTTGATGATTGCTTGAGCAACCTTGATCGAGTTTTACAGAGATGTGAAGAAACTAATCTTGTCTTGAATTGGGAAAAGTGCCACTTTATGGTTAATGAAGGTATTGTCTTAGGCCATAAAGTTTCTGAAAGAGGCATTGAGGTTGACAAAGCCAAGGTTGATGCTATTGAAAAGATGCCATGTCCCAAGGACATCAAAGGTATAAGAAGTTTCCTTGGTCACGCCGGATTTTATAGGAGGTTCATTAAGGACTTCTCAAAAATTTCTCGGCCTCTGACTAATTTATTACAAAAATATATACCATTTGTCTTTGATGATGATTGTGTAGAAGCATTTGAAATACTTAAGAAAGCATTGATCTCTGCACCTATCGTTCAGCCACCTGATTGGAATTTACCCTTTGAAATTATGTGTGATGCTAGTGATTTTGCTGTAGGCGCTGTTCTAGGGCAAAGAGTTGATAAGAAATTAAATGTTATTCAATATGCTAGTAAAACTCTAGACAATGCTCAGAGAAATTATGCTAGTACTGAAAAAGAATTCTTAGCAGTTGTATTTGCTTGTGATAAGCTCAGACCTTATATTGTTGATTCTAAAGTAACTATTCACACTGATCATGCTGCCATTAAATATCTTGTGGAAAAGAAAGATGGTAAACCTAGACTTATTAGATGGGTTCTCTTGCTACAAGAATTTGATTTGCATATTGTTGATAGAAAGGGAGCTGAGAACCCCGTTGCAGACAACTTGTCTAGGTTAGAAAATGTTTTTGATGACCCACTGCCTATTGATGATAGCTTTCCTGATGAGCAATTAAATGTCATAAATGCTTCTCGTACTACTCCGTGGTATGCTGGTTATGCTAATTACATCGTTGCTAAATTCATACCACCTAGTTTCACATACCAGCAAAAGAAAAAGTTTTTCTATGATTTGAGACAATACTTTTGGGGTGACCCCCATATTTATAAAGAAGGAGTAGATGGTGTTATTAGACGTTGTGTACCTGAGCATGAACAGGAACAGATCCTACGCAAGTGTCACTCCGAAGCTTATGGAGGACACCACGCTGGAGATAGAACTGCACATAAGGTATTGCAATCCGGTTTTTATTGGCCTACTCTCTTCAAGGATGCCCGTAAGTTTGTCTTATCTTGTGATGAATGTCAAAGAATTGGTAATATTAGTAGACGTCAAGAAATGCCTATGAATTATTCACTTGTTATTGAACCATTTGACGTTTGGGGCTTTGATTATATGGGACCTTTTCCTGCCTCTAATGGATACACACATATTTTAGTTGCTGTTGATTACGTTACTAAGTGGGTAGAAGCTATTCCAACTAGTAGTGCTGATCATAACACCTCTATTAAGATGCTTAAAGAAGTTATTTTTCCGAGGTTTGGAGTCCCTAGATATTTAATGACTGATGGTAGTTCACATTTTATTCATGGTGCTTTCCAAAAAAAATGCTTGCTAAGTATGATGTTAATTATCGAATTGCATCTCCTTATCACCCACAGTCTAGTGGTCAAGTAGAATTGAGTAATAGAGAGCTCAAATTAATTTTGCAAAAGACTGTCAATAGGTCTAGAAAGAATTGGTCCAAGAAACTTGATGATGCATTATGGGCTTATGGAACTGCATATAAAAATCCTATGGGTATGTCTCCGTATAAAATGTTTTATGGAAAAGCATCACTTACCTCTCGAACTAGAACATAAGGCATATTGGGCTATTAAAGAGCTCAACTATGATTTCAAACTTGCCGGTGAGAAGAGGTTATTTGATATTAGCTCACTTGATGAATGGAGAACCCAAGCTTATGAAAATGCCAAGTTATTTAAAGAAAAAGTTAAAAGATGGCATGACAAAAGGATACAAAAGCGTGAGTTTATTGTAGGTGATTATGTATTGCTATACAACTCTCGTTTAAGATTTTTTGCAGGAAAACTTGTCTCTAAATGGGAAGGCCCCTACGTTATCGAGGAGGTCTATCGTTCCCGTGCTATAAAAATCAACAACTTCGAAGGTGGTGAACGGTCAAAGAATTAAACATTATATCTCAGGTAATCCTATAAATTTTGAAACCAATGTTATTGAAACCGTAACCCCAGAGGAATACATAAGGGACACTTTCCGGAACGTTTCAGACTCCGAAAAGGAATAGGTATGTGGTACGGTAAGTAAACCGACTCCAAAACAGTTTTTAAGGCAATATTTCTCCGTTTTAGAATATTTAGAAAAGTAGAAAAATAAGAAGCAGTCCGGGAAGGACACGAGGCCTCCACGAGGGTGGAGGGCGCGCCCTACCCTACTAGGCGCGCCCCCTACCTCGTGGGCACCTCGTGTGCTCTCCGGACTCCATTTTCTTGCACGATACGTATTTTGGTGGGTAAAAATTCATTATATAATCTCTCGAAGGTTTTGACTCCAGTATCACGCAAATATCCTCTGTTCTTGTTTCAAGCTGTCCTGCTGCAAATTAGAGCAACATGTCGTCCCAGGATTCGGAAGGAGAAAGCTATGTGGATGATTACCTTGCAGATCCTAAGGTCTATGGAGATGTGGAGCATTGTGGTTGGACTACTAAGGAAGAAGAGGACTAGGAACCCAAGGGAAAGGAGGAGACGAGCTCAGATGAAGATGAAGTCTCATTACCTCAACCTGGGGACATGCATGTGGAGTTCAAAAATTCAAGCCTCCCTGATAGGGCAAAGAAACTAAAGATCGAGTTTATCCCTTTTCGTCTCTTGCAGGAAAACAAGCAGGAGCTATGCAAAAAGATATTAACCCTGGAGCAGGAGATTGATGACTTGAGGGATCAAAATTCTGTCCTCAAGCGCAAATTAAGGGAGAAGCCTACGCCATCAACTAAACCATCACCTCCACCTTCTTCATCAGCAAAGGAGACATAATCACATGGGTATGGGCACTCCCCTTGGCAACTGCCAAGCTTGGGGGAGGTGCCCCGGTATCGTATCACCATCACACTCCTATCTTTACCGTTTTTCTTAGTTCGATCCTATTAGTAGTATCTTGATCTAGTAGAATAAAGTTTATGGCATGATCTAGTTTTGAGTTTTGCTTTATGATCCCTCTATGTAATCGAGTCCGTGAGCTATATAATAAAGATTAGTGTTGAGTCAAGGGCTTGATTATCTTGCTATGATCTTGAGTGAATAAAAGAAAAGATAAAAAGAAACAAAGAGATCATATTGATCTTATCGAGAGTAATGACTTCACATAGAAAGAGTATGATGATTAAAAGTTGTTGGGAGGTTGCAAACATAGCCTTGGTCATCGTTGCAATTAATAGGAAGTAATAAAGATAGAGAGGTTTCACATATAAATATACTATCTTGGACATCTTTTATGATTGGGAGCACTCATTAAAATATGACATGCTAAAGAGTTGATGTTGGACAAGGAAGACAATGTAATGGGTTATGTTTTCTTATATCTAAGATAAAGTATATTTTCATGGATCATCCAACATGTTGAGCTTGCCTTTCCCCCCCATGCTAGCCAAATTCTTAGCACCAAGTAGAGATACTACTTGTGCTTCCAAAAACCCTTAAACCAGTTTTGCCATGAGAGTCCACCATATCAACCTATGGATTGAGTAAGATCCATCAAGTAAGTTGTCATCGGTGCAAACAATAAAAATTGCTCTCTAAATATGTATGATTGATTGGTGTGGAGGAAATAAGCTTTATACGATCTTGTGATGTGGAAGAAATAAAAGTGACGAACTGCATAATGAAGGTTCATATCACAAGTGGCAATATAAAGTGATGTTCTTTCGCATTAAGATTTTGTGCATCCAACCCTGAAAGCGCATGGCAATCTCCGCTTCCCTCTGCGAAGGGCCTATCTTTTATTATTATCTTCTACCTTATGCAAGAGTCATGGTGATCTTCACCTTTCCTTTTTACATTTTATCCTTTGGCAAGCACAGGGTGTTGGAAAGATCCTGATAGATATATCTAATTGGATGTAAGTCAGCATGAGTTATTATTGTTGACACTACCCTTGAGGTAAAAGGTTGGGAGGCGAAACTATAAGCCCCTATCTTTCTCTGTGTCCGATTAAAACTCCATAACCACAAGTATTGCGTGAGTGTTAGCAATTATGAAAGATTAAATGATAGTTGAGTATGTGGACTTGCTAGAAAGCTCTGACATAGACTCTTTCTGATGTTATGATAAATTGCAATTGCTTCAATGATTGATATTATAGTTAGTTAGTTCTCAATAAAGTTTCTAACTCATACTTTTCATTGTGAATAGATTATTACTTGAGCATAAGAAATCATATGATAATATTCATTTATGTTGCTGTTATGAGAATAATCATGATGCCCTCATGTCCGTATTTTATTTTTATCGACACCTCTACCTCTAAACATGTGGACATATTTATCGTTATCGGCTTCCGCTTGAGGACAAGCAAGGTCTAAGCTCGGGGGAGTTGATAAGTCCATTTTGCATCATGCTTTTATATCGATATTTATTGCATTATGGGCGGTTATTACACGTTACGTCACAATACTTATGCCTATTCTCTCTTATTTTACAAGGTTTACATAAGGAGGGAGAATGCCGGCAGCTGGAATTCTGGGCTGGAAAAGGAGCAAATATTAGAGACCTATTCTGCACAACTCCAAAAGTCCTGAAACTCCACGAAAGTTATTTTTGGAAATAATAAAAAATATTGAGCAGAAGAAGTACGTCAGAGGGGGCCCCACCTGGCCACGAGGGTGGGGGCGAGCCCTACCCCCCAGGGCGCGCCCCCTGCCTCGTGGGCCCCCTGTTGGCTCTCCGGTGGCCATCCTCTTCTATATGAAGTCTTTCGTCGAGGAAAAAATCATAAGCAACCTTTCGGGACGAGACTCTGCCGCCACGAGGCGGAACCTTGGCGGAACCAATCTAGGGCTCCGGCAGAGCTGTTCTGCCGGGGACACTTCCCTCCGGGAGGGGGAAATCATCGCCATCGTCATCACCAACGCTCCTCTCATCGGGAGAGGGCAATCTCCATCAACATCTTCACCAGCACCATCTCCTTTCAAAACCCTAGTTCATCTCTTGTATCCAATTCTTGTCTCCAAGTCCGGGATTGGTACTAGTAGGTTGCTAGTAGTGTTGATTACTCCTTGTAGTTGATGCTAGTTGGTTTATTTTGTGGAAGATCATATGTTCAGATCCTTTATGCATATTAATACCCCTCTGATTATGAACATGAATATGTTTTGTGAGTAGTTACGTTTGTTCCTGAGGACATGGGAGAAGTATTGCTATTAGTAGTCATGTGAATTTGGTATTCGTTCGATATTTTGATGAGATGTATGTTGTCTAGCCTCTAGTGGTGTTATGTGAACATCGACTACATAACACTTCACCATTTTATGGGCCTAGAGGAAGGCATTGGGAAGTAATAAGGAGATGATGGGTTGCTAGAGTGACAGAAGCTTAAACCCTAGTTTATGCGTTATTTCGTAAGGGGCTGATTTGGATCCATATGTTTCATGCTATGGTTAGGTTTACCTTAATACTTTTGTTGTAGTTGTGGATGCTTGCTATAGAGGTTAATTATAAGTGGGATGCTTGTTCAAGTAAGAACAGCACCCAAGCACCGGTCCACCCACATATCAAATTATCAAAGTACCGAACGCGAATCATATGAACATGATGAAAACTAGCTTGACGATAATTCCCATGTGTCCTCGGGAGCGCTTTTCTCTATATAAGAGTTTGTCCAGGCTTGTACTTTGCTACAAAAAGGATTGGGCCGCCTTGCTGCACTTTATTTACTTTTGTTACTTGTTGCTCGTTACAAATTATCCTATCACAAAACTATCTGTTACCACTTATTTCAGTACTTGCAGAGCATACCTTGCTGAAAACCGCTTATCATTTCCTTTTGCTCCACGTTGGGTTCGACACTCATACTTATCGAAAGGACTACGATAGATCCCCTGTACTTGTGGGTCATCAGTGACACGTTCCGTCTCGGAACCATGAGCCTTCTTGAGGGAAGCTCTGGTTTGTAAGAAGCTTATACCAAAGCTTTTCCCAATTCGGCCAAAAAATTACCACAGCATGTTGGTGCCAAGTCATGACACCATGCCAAGTTTCATGATTTTCAAGCGTGTTTTGGATTTACTGGAATTCAAAAACCAATTTTCTCAATCTTTCCGGCTGAGCCACGACGCCCAGATGTTTGAATTTCGTTCCCATTTCTTGCATGGGACTTAGAAATTCACCAAGGACGCACATGTGGTTTTTCAACCAACTTTGGTGCACTGGAGCATGTGCTTGTACTTATAATTTAAATCATGCACATTAAATGCCCAGAAATTCAATTATTATATAAAAAAGGCCAAACGAATCCAGAATAATTCCAAAATTTAGCACGATACTTCTATTTGGTCAAATCTGCCTGTGTAAAAAAATTAAGGCGGGAGAAGGCAATGTACGTATGTCGTTTCGCAAACAGAGGTGACACGTTCCATCTCGGAACCACGAGCCTTCTTGAGAGAACCTCCGGTTTGCAAGAAGCATGTACCAAAGCTTGTCCCAATTCGGCCAAAAAAATTACCACAGCATGTTGGTGCCATGTCATGACACCATGCCAAGATTCATGATTTTCAGGCATGTTTTGGATCTACATGAATTAAAAAACCAAGTTTCTCAATCTTTCCGGCCGAGCCACGACGCCCGGATGTTTGAATTTCATTCCCATTTCTTGCATGGGACCTAGAAATTCACCCAAGGACACACATGTGAATTTTCAACCTACTTTGGTGAGAAGGAGCATGTGCTTGTAGTTCAAATATGAACTATGCACATTAAATGCACAGAAATTTGATTAATATATAAAAAAGGCCACACGAACCAGGAATAATTCCAAAATTTAGCACGATAATTCTATTTGGTCTAATCTACCTGTGTAAAAAAATTAAGCCGGGAGAACGCAGTGAATGTCGTTTCGCACACGGAGGTGAGATGTTCCCTCTCGGAACAACGAGCCTTCTTGAGGGAAGCTCTTGTTTGAAAGAAGCTTATACAAAAGCTTGTCCCAATTCGGCCAAAAAATTTACCACAGCATGTTGGTCCCAAGTCATGACACCATGCCAAGTTTCATGATTTTCAAGCGTGTTTTGGATTTACAGGAATTAAAAAACCAAGTTTCTCAATCTTTCCAGCCGAGCCACGATGCCCAGATGTTTGAATTTCATTCCCATTTCTTGCATGGGACCTAGAAATTCACCCAAGGACGCATATGTGATTTTTCAACCACCTTTGGTGCACTGGAGCATGTGCTTGTAGTTTTAATTTGAATTATGCACAGTTAATGCACAGAAATTAAATTAATATGTAAAAAAGGCCAAACAAATCTGGAATAATTCCAAAATTTAGCACGATACTTCTATTTGGTCTAATCTGCCTGTGTAAAAAAATTAAGGCGGGAGAAGGCAATGTACGTATGTCGTTTCGCAGAAGGAGGTGGCACGTTCCCTCTCGGAACCACGAGGCTTCTAGAGAGAAGCTCCGGTTTGCAAGAAGCTTGTACCAAAGCTTGTCCCAATTCGGCCAAAAAGTTTACCACAACATGTTGGTGCCATGTCATGACACCATGCCAAGATTCATGATTTTCAGGCGTGTTTTGGATTTACATGAATTAAAAAAAACCAAGTTTCTCAATCTTTCCGGCCGAGCCACGATGCCCAGATGTTAGAATTTCATTCCCATTTCTTGCATGGGACCTAGAAATTCACCCAAGGATACACATGTGATTTTTCAACCAACATTGGTGAACTGGAGCACGTGCTTGTAGTTCCAATTTGAACTATGCACATTAAATGCACAAAAATTCAATTAATATATAAAAAGGCCACATGAACCCGGAATAATTCCAAAATTTAGCACGATACCTCTATTTGGTCTAATCTACCTGTGTAAAAAAGTTAAGGCGGGAGAAGGCAGTGTATGTCATTTCGCACACAGAGGTGACACGTTCCCTCTCGGAACCACGAGCCTTCTTGAGGGAAGCTCTGGTTTGCAAGAAGCTTATACCAAAGCTTGTCCCAATTCGGCCAAAAAAATTACCACAGCATGTTGGTGCCAAGCCATGACGCCATGCCAAGTTTCATGATTTCCATGCATGTTTTGGATTTACAGGAACTAAAAAACCAAGTTTCACAATATTTCCGGCCGAGCCATGTTGCCCAGATGTTTGAGATTCATTCCCATTTCTTGCATGGGACCTAGAAATTCACCCAACGATTCAAATGTGATTTTTCAACCAACTTTGGTGCACTGGAGCATGTGCTTGTAGTGCAAATTTAAATTATGCACATTAAATGCCTAGATATTCAATGAATATATAAAAAATGCCAAACAAATCCGGAATAAATCCAAAATTTAACACGATACTTATATTTGGTCTAATCTGCATGTGTAAAAAAATTAAGGCGGGAGAAGGCAATGTACGTATGTCGTTTCGCAGACGGCGGTGACACGTTCCCTCTCGGAACCACGAGCCTTCTTGAGAGAAGCTCCGGTTTGCAAGATGCTTATACCAAAGCTTGTCCCAATTCGGCCAAATAATTTACCACAACATGTTGGTGCCATGTCATGACACCATGCCAAGTTTCATGATTTTCAGGCGTGTTTTGGATTTACAGGAATTAAAAAACCAAGTTTCTCAATATTTCCAGCTGAGCCACGACGCCCACATGTTTGAATTCCATTTCTTGCACGGGACCTACAAATTCACCCAAGGACACACATGTGAATTTTCAACCAACCTTGGTACACTGGAGCATATGCTTGTAGTTCAAATTTGATCTATGCACATTAAACGCACAAAAATTCAATTAATGTATAAAAAAGGCCAAACGAACCCGGAATAATGCCAAAATTTAGCACAATACTTCTATTTTGTCTAATCTACCTATGTGAAAAAATTAAGGCGGGAGAAGGAAGCGTATGTCGTTTCGCACACGGAGGTGACACGTTCCCTCTCGAAACCACAAGCGCCTTCTTGAGGGAAGCTCTGGTTTGCAAGATGCTTATACCAAAGCTTGTCCCAAATCGGCCAAGAAATTTACCACAGCATGTTGGTGCCATGTCATGACAACATGCAAGTTTCAAGATTTTCAGGCGTGTTTTGGATTTACAGGAATTAAAAAACCATGTTTTCAATATTTCCAGCCGAGCCACGACGCCCAGATGTTTGAATTCCATTTCCATTTCTTGCACGGGACCTACAAATTCACCCAAGGACACACATGTCAATTTTCAACCAACCTTGGTGCATTGGAGCATATGCTTGTAGTTCAAATTTGAATTATGCACATTAAATGCACAAAAATTCAATTAATGTATAAAAAAGGCCAAACGAACCCGGATTAATTCCAAAATTACCACAATATGTTGGTGCCAAGTCATGACACCATGCCAAGTTTCATGATTTTCAAGCGTGTTTTGGGTTTACAGGAATTAAAAAACCAAGTTTCTCAATCTTTCCGGCCAAGCCACGACGCCCAGATGTTTGAATTTCATTCCCATTTCTTGCATGGGACTTAGAAATTCACCCAATGATACACATGTGATTTTTCAACCAACTTTGGTGCACTGGAGCATGCGCTTGTAGTTATAATTTGAATTATGCACATTAAATGCCTGAAATTCAATTAATATATAAAATAGGCCAAACGAATCAGGAATAATTCCAAAATTTAGCCCGATACTTCTATTTTGTCTAATCTACCTATGTGAAAAAATTAAGGCGGGAGAAGGAAGTGTATGTCGTTTCGCACACGGAGGTGACACGTTCCCTCTCGGAACCACGAGCCTTCTTGAGGGAAGCTCTGGTTTGCAAGAAGCTTATACCAAAGCATGTCCCAATTCGGCCAAAAAATTACCACAACATGTTGGTGCCAAGTCATGACACCATGCCAAGTTTCATGATTTTCAAGCGTGTTTTGGGTTTACAGGAATTAAAAAACCAAGTTTCTCAATCTTTCCGGCTGAGCCACGACGCCCAGATGTTTGAATTTCATTCCTATTTCTTGCGTGGGACTTAGAAATTCACCCAAGGACGCACATGTGATTTTTCAACCAACTTTGGTGCACTGAAGCATGTGTTGTAGTTATAATTTGAATTATGCACATTAAATGCCCAGAAATTCAATTAATATATGAAATAGACCAAACTAATCCGGAATAATTCCAAAATTTAGGAAGATACTTATATTTGGTCTAATCTGCCAGTGTAACAAAATTAAGGCGGGAGAAGGCAATGTACGTATCTCGTTTCGCAGACGGAGGTGACACGTTCCCTCTGGGAAGCATGAGGCTTCTTGAGAGAAGCTCCGGTTTGCAAGAAGCTTGTACCAAAGCTTGTCCCAATTCGGCCAAAAAGTTTACCACAACATGTTGGTGCCATGTCATGACACCATGCCAAGATTCATGATTTTCAGGCGTGTTTTGGATTTACATGAATTAAAAAACCAAATTTCTCAATATTTCCAGCCGAGCCACGACGCCCAGATGTTTGAATTCCATTTCCATTTCTTGCATGGGACCTAGAAATTCACCCAAGGACACACATGTGCATTTTCAACCAACCTTGGTGCACTGGAGCATATGCTTGTGGTTCAAATTTGAATTATGCACAATAAACGCACAAAAATTCAATTAATGTATAAAAAAGGCCAAACCAACCCGGAATAATTCCAAAATTACCACAGCATGTTGGTGACAAGTCATGACACCATGCCAAGTTTCATGATTTTCAAGCGTGTTTTGGGTTCAAAGGAATTAAAAAACCAAGTTTATCAATCTTTCCGGCCGAGCCACGACGCCTAGATGTTTGAATTTCATTCCCATTTCTTGCATGGGACTTAGAAATTCACCCAAGGACGCACATGTGATTTTTCAAACAACTTTGGTGCACTGGAGCATGTGCTTGTAGTTATAATTTGAATTATGCACATTAAATGCCCAGAAACTCAATTAATATATAAAAAGGCCAAACGAATCCGGAATAATTCCAAAATTTAGCACGATACTTCTATTTTGTCTAATCTACCTATGTGAAAAAATTAAGGTGGGAGAAGGAAGTGTATGTCGTTTCGCACACGGAGGTGACACATTCCCTCTCGGAACCTCGAGCCTTCTTGAGGGAAGCTCTGGTTTGCAAGAAGCTTATACCAAAGCTTGTCCCAATTCGGCCAAAAAATTACCACAGCATGTTGGTGCCAAGTCATGACACCATGCCAAGTTTCATGATTTTCAAGCGTGTTTTGGGTTTACAGGAATTAAAAAACCAAGTTTCTCAATCTTTCCGGCCGAGCCACGACGCCCAGATGTTTGAATTTCATTCCTATTTCTTGCATGGGACTTACAAATTCACCCAAGGACGCACATGTGATTTTTCAACCAACTTTGGTGCACTGAAGCATGTGCTTGTAGTTATAATTTGAATTATGCACATTAAATGCCTAGAAATTCAATTAATATATAAAATAGACCAAACGAATCCGGAATAATTCCAAAATTTAGCACGATACTTATATTTGGTCTAATCTGCCAGTGTAACAAAATTAAGGCGGGAGAAGGCAATGTACGTATCTCGTTTCGCACACGGAGGTGACACGTTCCCTCTCGGCACCACGAGGCTTCTTGAGAGAAGCTCCGCTTTGCAAGAAGCTTATACCCAAGCTTGTCCCAATTCGGCCAACAAGTTTACCACAACATTTTGGTGCCATGTCATGACACCATGCCAAGATTCATGATTTTCAAGCGAGTTTTGGTTTTACATGAATTAAAAAACCAAGTTTCTCAATCTTTCCGGTGAGCCACGACGCCCAGATGTATGAATTTCATTCCCATTTATTGCGTGGGACCTAGACATTCACCCAAGGACACACATGTGATTTTTCAACCAACTTTGGTGAACTGGAGCATGTCCTTGTAGTTCAAATGTGAACGATGCACATTCAATGCACAGAAACGCAATTAATATATACAAAAGGCCACACGAAACCGGAATAATTCCAAAATTTAGCACGGTACTTCTATTTGGTCTAATCTACCTGTGTAAAAAATTAAGGCGGGAGAAGGCACTGTATGTCATTTCGCACACGGAGGTGACACGTTCCCTCTCAGAACCACGAGCCTTCTTGAGGGAAGCTCTGGCTTGAAAGAAGCTTATACAAAAGCTTGTCCCAATTTGGGCAAAAAATTACCACAACATGTTGGTGCCAAGTCATGACACCAAGCCAAGTTTCATGATTTTCAAGCGTGTTTTGGATTTACAGGAATTAAAAAACAAAGTTTCTCAATCTTTCCGGCCAAGCCACGACGCCCAGATGTTTGAATTTCATTCCCATTCCTTGCATGGGACCTAGAAATTCACCCAAGGACGCACATGTGATATTTCAACCACCTTTGATGCACTGGAGCATGTGCTTGTAGTTCAAATTTGAATTATGCACACATTAAATGCCCACAAATTCAATTAATATATAAAAAGGCCAAATAAATCTGGAATAATTCCAAAATTCAGCATGATACTTCTATTTGGTCTAATCTGCATGTGTAAAGAAATTAAGGCGTGAGAAGGCAATGTACGTATGTCGTTTCGCACACGGAGGTGACACATTCCCTCTCAGAACCAGGAGCCTTCTTGAGAGAAGCTCCGGTTTGCAAGAAGATTATACCAAGGCTTGTCCCAATTCGGCCAAAAAATTTACCACCGCATGTTGGTGCCATGTCATGACACCATGCCAAGTTTCATGATTTTCAGGCGTGTTTTGGATTTACAGGAATTAAAAAACCAAGTATCTCAATATTTCCAGCCGAGCCACGACGCCCAGATGTTTGAATTCCATTTCCATTTCTTGTACGCGACCTACAAATTCACCCAAGGACACACATGTGAATTTTCAAACAACCTTGGTGCACTGGAGCATGTGTTTCTAGTTCAAATTTGAATTATGCACATTAAACGCATAGAAATTGAATTAATGTATAAAAAAAGCCAAACAAACCCGGAATAATTCCAAAATTTAGCACCATACTTCTATTTTGTCTAATCTACCTGTGTAAAAAAATTAAGGCGGGAGAAGGAAGTGTATTTCGTTTCGCACACGGAGGTGACACGTTCCCTCTCAAAACCACGAGCCTTCTTGAGGGAAGCTATGGTTTGCAAGAAGCTTATACCAATGCTTGTCCCAATTCGGCCAAAAAATTACCACAGCATGTTGGTGCCAAGTCATGACACCATGCCAAGTTTCATGATTTTCAAGCGTGTTTTGGATTTACAGGAATTAAAAAACAAAGTTTCTCAATCTTTCCGGCCGAGCCACGACGCCCAGATGTTTGAATTTCATTCCCATTCCTTGCATGGGACCTAGAAATTCACCCAAGGACGCACATGTGATATTTCAACCACCTTTGATGCACTGGAGCATGTGCTTGTAGTTCAAATTTGAATTATGCACACATTAAATGCCCAGAAATTCAATTAATATATAAAAAGGCCAAATAAATCTGGAATAATTCCAAAATTCAGCATGATACTTCTATTTGGTCTAATCTGCATGTGTAAAGAAATTAAGGCGTGAGAAGGCAATGTACGTATGTCATTTCGCACACGGAGGTGACACATTCCCTCTCAGAACCACGAGCCTTCTTGAGAGAAGCTCCGGTTTGCAAGAAGATTATACCAAGGCTTGTCCCAATTCGGCCAAAAAATTTACCACCGCATGTTGGTGCCATGTCATGACACCATGCCAAGTTTCATGATTTTCAGGCGTGTTTTGGATTTACAGGAATTAAAAAACCAAGTATCTCAATATTTCCAGCCGAGCCACGACGCCCAAATGTTTGAATTCCATTTCCATTTCTTGTACGCGACCTACAAATTCACCCAAGGACACACATGTGAATTTTCAAACAACCTTGGTGCACTGGAGCATGTGTTTCTAGTTCGAATTTGAATTCTGCACATTAAACGCATATAAATTGAATTAATGTATAAAAAAAGCCAAACAAACCCGGAATAATTCCAAAATTTAGCACCATACTTCTATTTTGTCTAATCTACCTGTGTAAAAAAATTAAGGCGGGAGAAGGAAGTGTATTTCGTTTCGCACACGGAGGTGACACGTTCCCTCTCAAAACCACGAGCCTTCTTGAGGGAAGCTATGGTTTGCAAGAAGCTTATACCAATGCTTGTCCCAATTCGGCCAAAAAATTACCACAGCATGTTGGTGCCAAGTCATGACACCATGCCAAGTTTCATGATTTTCAAGCGTGTTTTGGATTTACAGGAATTAAAAAACCAAGTTTCTCAATATTTCTGGCCGAGCCACAACGCCCAGATGTTTGAATTTCATTCCCATTTCTTGCATGGGACTTAGAAATTCACCCAAGGACGCACATGTGATTTTTCAACCAACTTTGGTGCACTGGAGCATGTGCTTGTAGTTATAATTTGAATTATGCACATTGAACGAATCCGGAATAATTCCAAAATTTAGCACGATACTTCTATTTGGTCTAACCTGCATGTGTAAAACAATTTAGGCGGGAGAAGGCAATGTACGTATGTCGTTTCGCACACGGAGGTGACACGTTCCCTCTCGGAACCACGAGGCTTCTTGAGAGAAGCTCCTGTTTGCAAGAAGCTTGTACCAAAGCTTGCACCAATTCGGCCAAAAAGTTTACCACAACATGTTGGTGCCATGTCATGACACCATGCCAAGTTTCATGATTTTCAGGCGTGTTTTGGATTTACATGAATTAAAAAAACAAGTTTCTCAATCTTTCCGGCCGAGCTACGACGCCCAGATGTTTGAATTTCATTCCCATTTCTTGCATGGGACCTAGAAATTCACCCAAGGACACACATGTGATTTTTCAACCAACTTTGGTGAACTGGAGCATGTGCTTGTAGTTCAAATTTGAACTATGCACATTAAATGCACAAAAATTCAATTAAGATATAAAAAAGGCCACACGAACCCGGAATAATTCCAAAATTTAGCACAATACTATTATTTGTTCTAATCTACCTGTGTACAAAAATTAAGGCGGGAGAAGGCAATGTATGTCGTTTCGCACACGGAGGTGACACGTTCCCTCTCGGACCCACGAGCGCCTTCTTGAGGAAAGCTCTGGTTTGCAAGAAGCTTATACCAAAGCTTGTCCCAATTCGGCCAAAAAAATTACCACACCATGTTGGTGCCATGTCATGACACCATGCCAAGTTTCGTGATTTTCAGGCGTGTTTTGGATTTACAGGAATTACAAAACCAAGTTTCTCAATATTTCCAGCCGAGCCACGACGCCCAGATGTTTGAATTCCATTTCCATTTCTTGCACGGGACCTACAAATTCACCCAAGGACACACATGTGTATTTTCAACCAACCTTGGTGCACTGGAGCATGTGCTTGTAGTTCAAATTTGAATTATGCACATTAAACGCACATAAATTCAATTAATGTATAAAAAAGGCCAAACGAACCCGGAATAATTCCAAAATTTAGCACGATACTTCTATTTTGTGTAATCTACCTATGTGAAAAAATTAAGGCGAGAGAAGAAAGTGTATGTCATTTCGCACACGGAGGTGACACGTTCCCTCTCGGAACCACGAGCCTTCTTGAGGGAAGCTCTGGTTTGTAAGAAGCTTATACCAAAGCTTGTCCCAATTCAGCCAAAAAATTACCACAGCATGTTGGTGCCAAGTCATGACACCATGCCAAGTTTCATGATTTTCAAGCGTGTTTTGGATTTACAGGAATTAAAAAAACAGGTTTCTCAATCTTTCCGGCCAAGCCACGACGCCCAGATGTTTGAATTTCATTCCCATTTTTTCCATGGGACCTAGAAATTCACCAAAGGACGCACATGTGATTGTTCAAAAACCTTTGATGCACTGGAGCATGTCCTTGTAGTTCTAATTTGAATTATGCACATTAAATGCCCAAAAATTCAATTAATATATAAAAAAGGCCAAACGAATCCGGAATAATTCCAAAATTCAGCACGATACTTCTATTTCGTCTAATCTGCATGTGTAAAGAAATTAAGGCGTGAGAAGGCAATGTATTAATGTCGTTTCGCAGACGGAGGTGAGATGTTCCCTCTCGAAACCACGAGGCTTCTTGAGAGCAGCTCCGGTTTGCAAGAAGCTTATACCAAAGCTTATTCAAATCCGGCCAAAAAGTTTACCACAACATGTTGGTGCCATGTCATGACACCATGCCAAGAGTCATGATTTTCAGGCGTGTTTTGGATTTACATGAATTAAAAAACCAAGTTTCTCAATCTTTCCGGCCGAGCCACGACGCCCAGATGTTTGAATTTCATTCCCATTTCTTGCATGAGACCTAGAAATTCACCCAAGGATACACATGTGATTTTCAATGAACTTTGGTGAACTGGAGCATGTGCTTGTAGTTCAAATTTGAACTATGCACATTAAATGCACAGAAATTCAATTAATATATAAAAAAGGCCACACGAACCCGGAATAATTCCAAAATTTAGCACAATACTTCTATTTGGTCTAATCTACCTGTGTAAAAAAATTAAGGCGGAAGAAGGCACTGCATGTCGTTTCGCACACGGAGGTGACACGTTCCCTCTCGGAACCACGAGCCTTCTTGAGGGAAGATCTGGTTTGCAAGAAGCTTATACCAAAGCTTGTCCCAATTCGGCCAAAAAATTACCACAGCATGTTGGTGCCAAGTCATGACACCATGCCAAGTTTCATGATTTTCAAGCGTGTTTTGGATTTACAGGAATTAAAAAACCAAGTTTCTCAATCTTTCTGGCCGAGCCACGATGCCCAGATGTTTGAATTTCATTCCCATTTCTTGCATGGGACTTAGAAATTCACCCAAGGACGCACATGTGAATTTTCAACCAACTTTGGTGCACTGGAGCATGTGCTTGTAGTTATAATTTGAATTATGCACATTAAACGAATCCGGAATAATTCCAAAATTTAGCACGACACTTTTATTTGGTCTAACCTGCATGTGTAAAACAATTTAGGTGGGAGAAGGCAATGTACGTATGTCGTTTCGCACACGGAGGTGACACGTTCCCTCTCGGAACCACGAGGCTTCTTGAGAGAAGCTCC
Organism: Aegilops tauschii subsp. strangulata; assembly: GCF_002575655.3. Lineage (NCBI taxonomy): Eukaryota > Viridiplantae > Streptophyta > Magnoliopsida > Poales > Poaceae > Aegilops > Aegilops tauschii. Next base: position 330,130,983 of record NC_053041.3, read on the forward strand.
TGTTTGCAAGAAGCTTGTACCAAAGCTTGTCCCAATTCGGCCAAAAAGTTTACCACAACATGTTGGTGCCATGTCATGACACCATGCCAAGTTTCATGATTTTCAGGCATGTTTTGGATTTACATGAATTAAAAAACCAAGTTTCTCAATCTTTCCGGCCGAGCCACGACACCCAGATGTTTGAATTTCATTCCCATTTCTTGCATGGGACCTATAAATTCACCCAAGGACACACATGTGATTTTTCAACCAACTTTGGTGAACTTGAGCATGTGCTTGTAGTTCAAATTTGAACTATGCACATTAAATGCACAAAATTTCAATTAATATATGAAAAAGGCCACACGAACCCGGAATAATTCCAAAATTTAGCACGATACTATTATTTGTTCTAATCTACCTGTGTACAAAAATTAAGGCGGGAGAAGGCAATGTATGTCGTTTCGCACACGGAGGTGACACGTTCCCTCTCAGAACCACCAGCGCCTTCTCGAGGGAAGCTCTGGTTTGCAAGAAGCTTATACCAAAGCTTGTCCCAATTCGGCCAAAAAATTTACCACACCATGTTGGTGCCATGTCATGACACCATGCCAAGTTTCATGATTTTCAGGCGTGTTTTGGATTTACAGGAATTAAAAAACCAAGTTTCTCAATATTTCCAGCCGAGCCACGACGCCCAGATGTTTGAATTCCATTTCCATTTCTTGCACGGGACCTACAAATTCACCCAAGGACACACATGTGAATTTTTAACCAACCTTGGTGCACTGGAGCATGTGCTTGTAGTTCAAATTTGAATTATGCACATTAAACGCACAGAAATTCAATTAATGTATAAAAAAGGCCAAACGAACCCGGAATAATTCCAAAATTTAGCACGATACTTCTATTTTGTGTAATCTACCTATGTGAAAAAATTAAGGTAGGAGAAGAAAGTGTATGTCGTTTCGCACACGGAGGTGACACGTTCCCTCTCGGAACCACGATCCTTCTTGAGGGAAGCTCTGGTTTGGAAGAAGCTTATACCAAAGCTTGTCCCAATTCGGCCATAAAATTACCACAACATGTTGGTGCCAAGTCATGACACCATGCCAAGTTTCATGATTTTCAAGCGTGTTTTGGATTTACAGGAATTAAAAAACCAAGTTTCTCAATCTTTCCGGCCAAGCCACGACGCCCAGATGTTTGAATTTCATTCCCATTTCTTCCATGGGACCTAGGAATTCACCCAATGACGCACATCTGATTGTTCAGCCACCTTTGATGCACTGGAGCATGTGCTTGTAGTTCAAATTTGAATTATGCACATTAAATGCCCAAAAATTCAATTAATATATAAAAAAGGCCAAACGAATCCGGAATAATTCCAAAATTCAGCACGATACTTCTATTTCGTCTAATCTGCATGTGTAAAGAAATTAAGGCGTGAGAAGGCAATGTACGTATGTCGTTTCGCAGACGGAGGTGACATGTTCCCTCTCGAAACCGCGAGGCTTCTTGAGAGAAGCTCCGGTTTGCAAGAAGCTTGTACCAAAGCTTATTCAAATCCGGCCAAAAAGTTTACCACAGCATGTTGGTGCCATGTCATGACACCATGCCAAGAGTCATGATTTTCAGGCGAGTTTTGGTTTTACATGAATTAAAAAACCAAGTTTCTCAATCTTTCTGGCCGAGCCACGACACCCAGATGTTTGAATTTCATTCCCATTTCTTGCGTGGGACCTAGACATTCACCCAAGGACACACATGTGATTTTTCAACCAACTTTGGTGAACTGGAGCATGTCCTTGTAGTTCAAATTTGAACTATGCACATTAAACGCACAAAAATGCAATTAATATATAAAAAAGGCCACACGAACCCGGAATAATTCCAAAATTTAGCATAATACTTATATTTGGTCGAATCTACCTGTGTAAAAAAATTAAGGCACGAGAAGGCAGTGTATGTCATTTCGCACACGGAGGTGACACGTTCCCTCTCGGAACCACGAGCCTTCTTGAGGGAAGATCTGGTTTGCAAGAAGCTTATACCAAAGCTTGTCCCTATTCGGCCAAAAAATGACCACATCATGTTGGTGCCAAGTCATGACACCATGCCAAGTTTCATGATTTTCAATCGTGTTTTGGATTTACAGGAACTAAAAAACCAAGTTTCTCAATCTTTCCGGCCGAGCCACGACGCCCAGATGTTTGAATTTCATTCCCATTTCTTGCATGGGACCTAGAAATTCACCCAAGGATGCACATGTGATTTTTCAACCACCTTTGATGCACTGGAGCATGTGCTTGTAGTTCAAATTTGAATTATGCACACAATAAATGCCCAGAAATTCAATTAGTATATAAAAAGGCCAAATAAATCCGGAGTAATTCCAAAATTCAGCATGATACTTCTATTTCGTCCAATCTGCATGTGTAAAGAAATTAAGGCGTGAGAAGGCAATGTACGTATGACGTTTCGCACACGGAGGTGACACGTTCCCTCTCGGAACCACGAGGCTTCTTGAGAGAAGCTCCGGTTTGCAAGAAGCTAGTAAGAAAGCTTGTCCCAATTCGACCAAAAAGTTTACCACAGCATGTTGGTGCCATGTCATGACACCATGCCAAGATTCATGATTTTCAGGCGAGTTTTGGTTTTACATGAATTAAAAAACCAAGTTTCTCAATCTTTCCGGCCGAGCCACGACGCCCAGATGTTTGAATTTCATTCCCATTTCTTGCGTGGGACCTAGACATTCACCCAAGGACACACATGTGATTTTTAACCAACTTTGGTGAACTGGAGCATGTCCTTGTAGTTCAAATGTGAACGATGCACATTCAATGCACAGAAATGCAATTAATATATACAAAAGGCCACACGAAACCGGAATAATTCCAAAATTTAGCACGGTACTTCTATTTGGTCTAATCTACCTGTGTAAAAAATTAAGGCGGGAGAAGGCACTGTATGTCATTTCGCACATGGAGGTGACACGTTCCCTCTTGGAACCACGAGCCTTCTTGAGGGAAGCTCTGGCTTGAAAGAAGCTTATACAAAAGCTTGTCCCAATTTGGGCAAAAAATTACCACAGCATGTTGGTGCCAAGTCATGACACCAAGCCAAGTTTCATGATTTTCAAGCGTGTTTTGGATTTACAGGAATTAAAAAACCAAGTTTCTCAATCTTTCCGGCCGAGCCACGACGCCCAGATGTTTGAATTTCATTCCCATTCCTTGCATGGGACCTAGAAATTCACCCAAGGACGGACATGTGATATTTCAACCACCTTTGATGCACTGGAGCATGTGCTTGTAGTTCAAATTTGAATTATGCACACATTAAATGCCCAGAAATTCAATTAATATATAAAAAGGCCAAATAAATCTGGAATTATTCCAAAATTCAGCATGATACTTCTGTTTGGTCTAATATGCATGTGTAAAGAAATTAAGGCGTGAGAAGGCAATGTACGTATGTCGTTTCGCACACGGAGGTGACACGTTCCCTCTCAGAACCACGAGCCTTCTTGAGAGAAGCTCCCGTTTGCAAGAAGATTATACCAAAGCTTGTCCCAATTCGGCCGAAAACTTTACCACCACATGTTGGTGCCATGTCATGACACCATGCCAAGTTTCATGATTTTCAGGCGTGTTTTGGATTTACAGGAATTAAAAACCAAGTCTCTCAATATTTCCAGCCGAGCCACGACGCCCAGATGTTTGAATTCCATTTCCATTTCTTGCACGCGACCTACAAATTCACCCAAGGACACACATGTGAATTTTCAAACAACCTTGGTGCACTGGAGCATGTGTTTCCAGTTCAAATTTGAATTATGCACATTAAACGCATAGAAATTGAATTAATGTATAAAAAAGGCCAAACGAACCCGGAATAATTCCAAAATTTAGCACCATACTTCTATTTTGTATAATCTACCTGTGTAAAAAAATTAAGGCGGGAGAAGGCAGTGTATGTCGTTTCGCACACGGAGGTGACACGTTCCCTCTCGAAACCACGAGCCTTCTTGAGGGAAGCTATGGTTTGCAAGAAGCTTATACCAATGCTTGTCCCAATTCGGCCAAAAAATTACCACAGCATGTTGGTGCCAAGTCATGACACCATGCCAAGTTTCATGATTTTCAAGCGTGTTTTGCATTTACAGGAATTAAAAAACCAAGTTTCTCAATCTTTCTGGCCGAGCCACGACGCTCAAATGTTTGAATTTCATTCCCATTTCTTGCATGGGACTTAGAAATTCACCCAAGGACGCACATGTGATTTTTCAACCAACTTTGGTGCACTGGAGCATGTGCTTGTAGTTATAATTTGAATTATGCACATTAAACGAATCCGGAATAATTCCAAAATTTAGCACGATACTTCTATTTGGTCTAACCTGCATGTGTAAAACTATTTAGGCGGGAGAAGGCAATGTACGTATGTCGTTTCGCACACGGAGGTGACACGTTCCCTCTCGGAACCACGAGGCTTCTTGAGAGAAGCTCTTGTTTGCAAGAAGCTTGTACCAAAGCTTGTCCCAATTCGGCCAAAAAGTTTACCACAACATGTTGGTGCCATGTCATGACACCATGCCAAGTTTCATGATTTTCAGGCGTGTTTTGGATTTACATGAATTAAAAAACCAAGTTTCTCAATCTTTCTGGCCGAGCCACGACGCCCAGATGTTTGAATTTCATTCCCATTTCTTGCATGGGACCTAGAAATTCACCCAAGGACACACTTGTGATTTTTCAACCAACTTTGGTGAACTGGATCATGTGCTTGTAGTTCAAATTTGAACTATGCACATTAAATGCACAAAAATTCAATTAAGATATAAAAAGGCCACACGAACCCGGAATAATTCCAAAATTTAGCACGATTCTATTATTTGTTTAATCTACCTGTGTACAAAAATTAAGGCGGGAGAAGGCAATCTATGTCGTTTTGCACACGGAGGTGACACGTTCCCTCTCGGAACCACGAGCGCCTTCTTGAGGGAAGCTCTGGTTCGAAAGAAGCTTATACCAAAGCTTGTCCCAATTCGGCCAAAAAAATTACCACACCATGTCGGTGCCATGTGATGACACCATGCCAAGTTTCGTGATTTTCAAGCGTGTTTTGGATTTACAGGAATTAAAAAACCAAGTTTCTCAATATTTCCATCCGAGCCACGACGCCCAGATGTTTGAATTCCATTTCCATTTCTTGCACGGGACCTACAAATTCACCCAAGGACACACATGTGAATTTTCAACCAACCTTGGTCCACTGGAGCATGTGCTTGTAGTTCAAATTTGAATTATGCACATTAAACGCACAGAAATTCAATTAATGTATAAAAAAGGCCAAACGAACCCGGGATAATTCCAAAATTTAGCACAATACTTCTATTTTGTGTAATCTACCTATGTGAAAAAATTAAGGCGGGAGAAGAAAGTGTATGTCATTTCGCACACGGAGGTGACACGTTCCCTCTCGGAACCACGAGCCTTCTTGAGGGAAGCTCTGGTTTGTAAGAAGCTTATACCAAAGCTTGTCCCAATTCGGCCAAAAAATTACCACAGCATGTTGGTGCCATGTCATGACACCATGCCAAGTTTCATGATTTTCAAGCGTGTTTTGGATTTACAGGAATTAAAAAACTAGGTTTCTCAATCTTTTCGGCCAAGCCATGACGCCCAGATGTTTGAATTTCATTCCCATTTCTTCCATGGGACCTAGAAATTCACCCAAGGACGCACATGTGATTGTTCAACAACCTTTGATGCACTGGAGCATGTGCTTGTAGTTCTAATTTGAATTATGCACATTAAATGCCCAAAAGTTCAATTAATATATAAAAAAGGCCAAACGAATCCGGAATAATTCCAAAATTCAGCACGATACTTCTATTTCGTCTAATCTGCATGTGTAAAGAAATTAAGGCGTGAGAACGCAATGTATGTATGTCGTTTCGCAGACGGAGGTGAGATGTTCCCTCTCGAAACCACGAGGCTTCTTGAGAGCAGCTCCGGTTTGCAAGAAGCTTATACCAAAGCTTATTCAAATCCGGCCAAAAAGTTTACCACAACATGTTGGTGCCATGTCATGACACCATGCCAAGAGTCATGATTTTCAGGCGTGTTTTGGATTTAGATGAATTAAAAAACCAAGTTTCTCAATCTTTCCGGCCGAGCCACGACGCCCAGATGCTTGAATTTCATTCCCATTTCTTGCATGAGACCTAGAAATTCACCCAAGGATACACATGTGATTTTCAATGAACTTTGGTGACCTGGAGCATGTGCTTGTAGTTCAAATTTGAACTATGCACATTAAATGCACAGAAATTCAATTAATATATAAAAATGGCCACACGAACCCGGAATAATTCCAAAATTTAGCACAATACTTCTATTTGGTCTAATCTACCTGTGTATAAAAATTAAGGCGGGAGAAGGCACTGCATGTCGTTTCGCACACGGAGGTGACACGTTCCCTCTCGGAACCACGAGCCTTCTTGAGAGAAGATCTGGTTTGCAAGAAGCTTATACCAAAGCTTGTCCCAATTCGGCCAAAAAATACCACAGCATGTTGGTGCCAAGTCATGACACCATGCCAAGTTTCATGATTTTCAAGCGTGTTTTGGATTTACAGGAATTAAAAAACCAAGTTTCTCAATCTTTCTGGCCGAGCCACGATGCCCAGATGTTTGAATTTCATTCCCATTTCTTGCATGGGACTTAGAAATTCACCCAAGGACGCACATGTGATTTTTCAACCAACTTTGGTGCACTGGAGCATGTGCTTGTAGTTATAATTTGAATTAAGCACATTAAACGAATCCGGAATAATTCCAAAATTTAGCACGACACTTTTATTTGGTCTAACCTGCATGTGTAAAACAATTTAGGTGGGAGAAGGCAATGTACGTATGTCGTTTCGCACACGGAGGTGACACGTTCCCTCTCGGAACCACGAGGCTTCTTGAGAGAAGCTCCTGTTTGCAAGAAGCTTGTACCAAAGCTTGTCCCAATTCGGCCAAAAAGTTTACCACAACATGTTGGTGCCATGTCATGACACCATGCCAAGTTTCATGATTTTCAGGCGTGTTTTGGATTTACATGAATTAAAAACCAAGTTTCTCAATCTTTCCGGCCGAGCCACGACACCCAGATGTTTGAATTTCATTCCCATTTCTTGCATGGGACCTATAAATTCACCCAAGGACACACATGTGATTTTTCAACCAACTTTGGTGAACTTGAGCATGTGCTTGTAGTTCAAATTTGAACTATGCACATTAAATGCACAAAATTTCAATTAATATATAAAAAAGGCCACACGAACCCGGAATAATTCCAAAATTTAGCACGATACTATTATTTGTTCTAATCTACCTGTGTACAAAAATTAAGGCGGGAGAAGGCAATGTATGTCGTTTCGCACACGGAGGTGACACGTTCCCTCTCAGAACCACCAGCGCCTTCTCGAGGGAAGCTCTGGTTTGCAAGAAGCTTATACCAAAGCTTGTCCCAATTCGGCCAAAAAAATTACCACACCATGTTGGTGCCATGTCATGACACCATGCCAAGTTTCATGATTTTCAGGCGTGTTTTGGATTTACAGGAATTAAAAAACCAAGTTTCTCAATATTTCCAGCCGAGCCACGACGCCCAGATGTTTGAATTCCATTTCCATTTCTTGCACGGGACCTACAAATTCACCCAAGGACACACATGTGAATTTTTAACCAACCTTGGTGCACTGGAGCATGTGCTTGTAGTTCAAATTTGAATTATGCACATTAAACGCACAGAAATTCAATTAATGTATAAAAAAGGCCAAACGAACCCGGAATAATTCCAAAATTTAGCACGATACTTCTATTTTGTGTAATCTACCTATGTGAAAAAATTAAGGCGGGAGAAGAAAGTGTATGTCATTTCGCACACGGAGGTGACACGTTCCCTCTCGGAACCACGAGCCTTCTTGAGGGAAGCTCTGGTTTGTAAGAAGCTTATACCAAAGCTTGTCCCAATTCGGCCAAAAAATTACCACAGCATGTTGGTGCCATGTCATGACACCATGCCAAGTTTCATGATTTTCAAGCGTGTTTTGGATTTACAGGAATTAAAAAACTAGGTTTCTCAATCTTTTCGGCCAAGCCATGACGCCCAGATGTTTGAATTTCATTCCCATTTCTTCCATGGGACCTAGAAATTCACCCAAGGACGCACATGTGATTGTTCAACAACCTTTGATGCACTGGAGCATGTGCTTGTAGTTCTAATTTGAATTATGCACATTAAATGCCCAAAAGTTCAATTAATATATAAAAAAGGCCAAACGAATCCGGAATAATTCCAAAATTCAGCACGATACTTCTATTTCGTCTAATCTGCATGTGTAAAGAAATTAAGGCGTGAGAACGCAATGTATGTATGTCGTTTCGCAGACGGAGGTGAGATGTTCCCTCTCGAAACCACGAGGCTTCTTGAGAGCAGCTCCGGTTTGCAAGAAGCTTATACCAAAGCTTATTCAAATCCGGCCAAAAAGTTTACCACAACATGTTGGTGCCATGTCATGACACCATGCCAAGAGTCATGATTTTCAGGCGTGTTTTGGATTTAGATGAATTAAAAAACCAAGTTTCTCAATCTTTCCGGCCGAGCCACGACGCCCAGATGCTTGAATTTCATTCCCATTTCTTGCATGAGACCTAGAAATTCACCCAAGGATACACATGTGATTTTCAATGAACTTTGGTGAACTGGAGCATGTGCTTGTAGTTCAAATTTGAACTATGCACATTAAATGCACAGAAATTCAATTAATATATAAAAAAGGCCACACGAACCCGGAATAATTCCAAAATTTAGCACAATACTTCTATTTGGTCTAATCTACCTGTGTATAAAAATTAAGGCGGGAGAAGGCACTGCATGTCGTTTCGCACACGGAGGTGACACGTTCCCTCTCGGAACCACGAGCCTTCTTGAGAGAAGATCTGGTTTGCAAGAAGCTTATACCAAAGCTTGTCCCAATTCGGCCAAAAAATACCACAGCATGTTGGTGCCAAGTCATGACACCATGCCAAGTTTCATGATTTTCAAGCGTGTTTTGGATTTACAGGAATTAAAAAACCAAGTTTCTCAATCTTTCTGGCCGAGCCACGATGCCCAGATGTTTGAATTTCATTCCCATTTCTTGCATGGGACTTAGAAATTCACCCAAGGACGCACATGTGATTTTTCAACCAACTTTGGTGCACTGGAGCATGTGCTTGTAGTTATAATTTGAATTAAGCACATTAAACGAATCCGGAATAATTCCAAAATTTAGCACGACACTTTTATTTGGTCTAACCTGCATGTGTAAAACAATTTAGGTGGGAGAAGGCAATGTACGTATGTCGTTTCGCACACGGAGGTGACACGTTCCCTCTCGGAACCACGAGGCTTCTTGAGAGAAGCTCCTGTTTGCAAGAAGCTTGTACCAAAGCTTGTCCCAATTCGGCCAAAAAGTTTACCACAACATGTTGGTGCCATGTCATGACACCATGCCAAGTTTCATGATTTTCAGGCGTGTTTTGGATTTACATGAATTAAAAACCAAGTTTCTCAATCTTTCCGGCCGAGCCACGACACCCAGATGTTTGAATTTCATTCCCATTTCTTGCATGGGACCTATAAATTCACCCAAGGACACACATGTGATTTTTCAACCAACTTTGGTGAACTTGAGCATGTGCTTGTAGTTCAAATTTGAACTATGCACATTAAATGCACAAAATTTCAATTAATATATAAAAAAGGCCACACGAACCCGGAATAATTCCAAAATTTAGCACGATACTATTATTTGTTCTAATCTACCTGTGTACAAAAATTAAGGCGGGAGAAGGCAATGTATGTCGTTTCGCACACGGAGGTGACACGTTCCCTCTCAGAACCACCAGCGCCTTCTCGAGGGAAGCTCTGGTTTGCAAGAAGCTTATACCAAAGCTTGTCCCAATTCGGCCAAAAAAATTACCACACCATGTTGGTGCCATGTCATGACACCATGCCAAGTTTCATGATTTTCAGGCGTGTTTTGGATTTACAGGAATTAAAAAACCAAGTTTCTCAATATTTCCAGCCGAGCCACGACGCCCAGATGTTTGAATTCCATTTCCATTTCTTGCACGGGACCTACAAATTCACCCAAGGACACACATGTGAATTTTTAACCAACCTTGGTGCACTGGAGCATGTGCTTGTAGTTCAAATTTGAATTATGCACATTAAACGCACAGAAATTCAATTAATGTATAAAAAAGGCCAAACGAACCCGGAATAATTCCAAAATTTAGCACGATACTTCTATTTTGTGTAATCTACCTATGTGAAAAAATTAAGGCGGGAGAAGAAAGTGTATGTCATTTCGCACACGGAGGTGACACGTTCCCTCTCGGAACCACGAGCCTTCTTGAGGGAAGCTCTGGTTTGTAAGAAGCTTATACCAAAGCTTGTCCCAATTCGGCCAAAAAATTACCACAGCATGTTGGTGCCATGTCATGACACCATGCCAAGTTTCATGATTTTCAAGCGTGTTTTGGATTTACAGGAATTAAAAAACTAGGTTTCTCAATCTTTTCGGCCAAGCCATGACGCCCAGATGTTTGAATTTCATTCCCATTTCTTCCATGGGACCTAGGAATTCACCCAAGGACGCACATCTGATTGTTCAGCCACCTTTGATGCACTGGAGCATGTGCTTGTAGTTCAAATTTGAATTATGCACATTAAATGCCCAAAAATTCAATTAATATATAAAAAAGGCCAAACGAATCCGGAATAATTCCAAAATTCAGCACGATACTTCTATTTCGTCTAATCTGCATGTGTAAAGAAATTAAGGCGTGAGAAGGCAATGTACGTATGTCGTTTCGCAGACGGAGGTGACATGTTCCCTCTCGAAACCGCGAGGCTTCTTGAGAGAAGCTCCGGTTTGCAAGAAGCTTGTACCAAAGCTTATTCAAATCCGGCCAAAAAGTTTACCACAGCATGTTGGTGCCATGTCATGACACCATGCCAAGAGTCATGATTTTCAGGCGAGTTTTGGTTTTACATGAATTAAAAAACCAAGTTTCTCAATCTTTCCGGCCGAGCCACGACGCCCAGATGTTTGAATTTCATTCCCATTTCTTGCGTGGGACCTAGACATTCACCCAAGGACACACATGTGATTTTTCAACCAACTTTGGTGAACTGGAGCATGTCCTTGTAGTTCAAATTTGAACTATGCACATTAAATGCACAAAAATGCAATTAATATATAAAAAAGGCCACACGGACCCGGAATAATTCCAAAATTTAGCATAATACTTATATTTGGTCTAATCTACCTGTGTAAAACAATTAAGGCAGGAGAAGGCAGTGTATGTCATTTCGCACACGGAGGTGACACGTTCCCTCTCGGAACCACGAGCCTTCTTGAGGGAAGATCTGGTTTGCAAGAAGCTTATACCAAAGCTTGTCCCTATTCGGCCAAAAAATGACCACATCATGTTGGTGCCAAGTCATGACACCATGCCAAGTTTCATGATTTTCAATCGTGTTTTGGATTTACAGGAATTAAAAAACCAAGTTTCTCAATCTTTCCGGCCGAGCCACGACGCCCAGATGTTTGAATTTCATTCCCATTTCTTGCATGGGACCTAGAAATTCACCCAAGGATGCACATGTGATTTTTCAACCACCTTTGATGCACTGGAGCATGTGCTTGTAGTTCAAATTTGAATTATGCACACAATAAATGCCCAGAAATTCAATTAGTATATAAAAAGGCCAAATAAATCCGGAGTAATTCCAAAATTCAGCATGATACTTCTATTTCGTCTAATCTGCATGTGTAAAGAAATTAAGGCGTGAGAAGGCAATGTACGTATGACGTTTCGCACACGGAGGTGACACGTTCCCTCTCGGAACCACGAGGCTTCTTGAGAGAAGCTCCGGTTTGCAAGAAGCTAGTAAGAAAGCTTGTCCCAATTCGACCAAAAAGTTTACCACAGCATGTTGGTGCCATGTCATGACACCATGCCAAGATTCATGATTTTCAGGCGAGTTTTGGTTTTACATGAATTAAAAAACCAAGTTTCTCAATCTTTCCGGCCGAGCCACGACGCCCAGATGTTTGAATTTCATTCCCATTTCTTGCGTGGGACCTAGACATTCACCCAAGGACACACATGTGATTTTTAACCAACTTTGGTGAACTGGAGCATGTCCTTGTAGTTCAAATGTGAACGATGCACATTCAATGCACAGAAATGCAATTAATATATACAAAAGGCCACACGAAACCGGAATAATTCCAAAATTTAGCACGGTACTTCTATTTGGTCTAATCTACCTGTGTAAAAAATTAAGGCGGGAGAAGGCACTGTATGTCATTTCGCACATGGAGGTGACACGTTCCCTCTTGGAACCACGAGCCTTCTTGAGGGAAGCTCTGGCTTGAAAGAAGCTTATACAAAAGCTTGTCCCAATTTGGGCAAAAAATTACCACAGCATGTTGGTGCCAAGTCATGACACCAAGCCAAGTTTCATGATTTTCAAGCGTGTTTTGGATTTACAGGAATTAAAAAACCAAGTTTCTCAATCTTTCCGGCCGAGCCACGACGCCCAGATGTTTGAATTTCATTCCCATTCCTTGCATGGGACCTAGAAATTCACCCAAGGACGCACATGTGATATTTCAACCACCTTTGATGCACTGGAGCATGTGCTTGTAGTTCAAATTTGAATTATGCACACATTAAATGCCCAGAAATTCAATTAATATATAAAAAGGCCAAATAAATCTGGAATAATTCCAAAATTCAGCATGATACTTCTGTTTGGTCTAATATGCATGTGTAAAGAAATTAAGGCGTGAGAAGGCAATGTACGTATGTCGTTTCGCACACGGAGGTGACACGTTCCCTCTCAGAACCACGAGCCTTCTTGAGAGAAGCTCCCGTTTGCAAGAAGATTATACCAAAGCTTGTCCCAATTCGGCCGAAAACTTTACCACCACATGTTGGTGCCATGTCATGACACCATGCCAAGTTTCATGATTTTCAGGCGTGTTTTGGATTTACAGGAATTAAAAACCAAGTCTCTCAATATTTCCAGCCGAGCCACGACGCCCAGATGTTTGAATTCCATTTCCATTTCTTGCACGCGACCTACAAATTCACCCAAGGACACACATGTGAATTTTCAAACAACCTTGGTGCACTGGAGCATGTGTTTCCAGTTCAAATTTGAATTATGCACATTAAACGCATAGAAATTGAATTAATGTATAAAAAAGGCCAAACGAACCCGGAATAATTCCAAAATTTAGCACCATACTTCTATTTTGTATAATCTACCTGTGTAAAAAAATTAAGGCGGGAGAAGGCAGTGTATGTCGTTTCGCACACGGAGGTGACACGTTCCCTCTCGAAACCACGAGCCTTCTTGAGGGAAGCTATGGTTTGCAAGAAGCTTATACCAATGCTTGTCCCAATTCGGCCAAAAAATTACCACAGCATGTTGGTGCCAAGTCATGACACCATGCCAAGTTTCATGATTTTCAAGCGTGTTTTGGATTTACAGGAATTAAAAAACCAAGTTTCTCAATCTTTCTGGCCGAGCCACGACGCTCAGATGTTTGAATTTCATTCCCATTTCTTGCATGGGACTTAGAAATTCACCCAAGGACGCACATGTGGTTTTTCAACCAACTTTGGTGCACTGGAGCTTGTGCTTGTAGTTATAATTTGAATTATGCACATTAAACGAACCCGGAATAATTCCAAAATTTAGCACGATACTTCTATTTGGTCTAACCTGCATGTGTAAAACTATTTAGGCGGGAGAAGGCAATGTACGTATGTCGTTTCGCACACGGAGGTGACACGTTCCCTCTCGGAACCACGAGGCTTCTTGAGAGAAGCTCTTGTTTGCAAGAAGCTTGTACCAAAGCTTGTCCCAATTCGGCCAAAAAGTTTACCACAACATGTTGGTGCCATGTCATGACACCATGCCAAGTTTCATGATTTTCAGGCGTGTTTTGGATTTACAGGAATTAAAAAACCAAGTTTCTCAATCTTTCTGGCCGAGCCACGACGCCCAGATGTTTGAATTTCATTCCCATTTCTTGCATGGGACCTAGAAATTCACCCAAGGACACACATGTGAATTTTCAACCAACCTTGGTCCACTGGAGCATGTGCTTGTAGTTCAAATTTGAATTATGCACATTAAACGCACAGAAATTCAATTAATGTATAAAAAAGGCCAAACGAACCCGGAATAATTCCAAAATTTAGCACGATACTTCTATTTTGTGTAATCTACCTATGTGAAAAAATTAAGGCGGGAGAAGAAAGTGTATGTCATTTCGCACACGGAGGTGACACGTTCCCTCTCGGAACCACGAGCCTTCTTGAGGGAAGCTCTGGTTTGTAAGAAGCTTATACCAAAGCTTGTCCCAATTCGGCCAAAAAATTACCACAACATGTTGGTGCCATGTCATGACACCATGCTAAGTTTCATGATTTTCAAGCGTGTTTTGGATTTACAGGAATTAAAAAACTAGGTTTCTCAATCTTTTCGGCCAAGCCATGACGCCCAGATGTTTGAATTTCAGTCCCATTTCTTCCAAGGGACCTAGAAATTCACCCAAGGACGCACATGTGATTGTTCGACAACCTTTGATGCACTGGAGCATGTGCTTGTAGTTCTAATTTGAATTATGCACATTAAATGCCCAAAAATTCAATTAATATATAAAAAAGGCCAAACGAATCCGGAATAATTCCAAAATTCAACACGATACTTCTATTTCGTCTAATCTGCATGTGTAAAGAAATTAAGGCGTGAGAAGGCAATGTATGTATGTCGTTTCACAGACGGAGGTGAGGTGTTCCCTCTCGAAACCACGAGGCCTCTTGAGAGCAGCTCCGGTTTGCAAGAAGCTTGTCCCAAAGCTTATTCAAATCCGGCCAAAAAGTTTACCACAGCATGTTGGTGCCATGTCATGACCCCATGCCAAGAGTCATGATTTTCAGGCGTGTTTTGGATTTACATGAATTAAAAAACCAAGTTTCTCAATCTTTCCGGCCGAGCCACGACGCCCAGATGTTTGAATTTCATTCCCATTTCTTGCATGAGACCTAGAAATTCACCCAAGGACACACATGTGATTTTCAATGAACTTTGGTGAACTGGAGCATGTGCTTGTAGTTCAAATTTGAACTATGCACATTTAATGCACAGAAATTCAATTAATATATAAAAAAGGCCACACGAACCCGGAACAATTCCAAAATTTAGCACGATACTATTATTTGTTGTAATCTACCTGTGTACAAAAATTAAGGCGGGAGAAGGCACTGCATGTCGTTTCGCACACAGAGGTGACACGTTCCCTCTCGGAACCACGAGCTTTCTTGGGGGAAGATCTGGTTTGCAAGAAGATTATACCAAAGCTTGTCCCAATTCGGCCAAAAAATTACCACAGCATTTTGGTGCCATGTCATGACACCATGCCAAGTTTCGTGATTTTCAAGCGTGTTTTGGATTTACATGAATTTAAAAACCAAGTTTCTCAATCTTTCTGGCCGAGCCACGACGCCCAGATGTTTGAATTTCATTCCCATTTCTTGCATGGGACTTAGAAATTCACCCAAGGACGCACATGTGATTTTTCAACCAACTTTGGTGCACTAGAGCATGTGCTTGTAGTTATAATTTGAATTATGCACATTAAACGAATCCGGAATAATTCCAAAATTTAGCACGATACTTCTATTTGGTCTAACCTGCATGTGTAAAACAATTTAGGCGGGAGAAGGCAATGTACGTATGTCGTTTCGCGCACGGAGGTGACACGTTCCCTCTCGGAACCACGAGGCTTCTTGAGAGAAGCTCCTGTTTGCAAGAAGCTTGTACCAAAGCTTGTCCCAATTCGGCCAAAAAGTTTACCACAACATGTTGGTGCCATGTCATGACACCATGCCAAGTTTCATGATTTTCAGGCGTGTTTTGGATTTAAAGGAATTAAAAAACCAAGTTTCTCAATATTTCCAGCCGAGGCACGACGCCCAGATGTTTGAATTCCATTTCCATTTCTTGCACGGGACCTACAAATTCAACCAAGGACACACATGTGAATTTTTAACCAACCTTGGTGCACTGGAGCATGTGCTTGTAGTTCAAATTTGAATTATGCACATTAAACGCACAGAAATTCAATTAATGTATAAAAAAGGCCAAACGAACCCGGAATAATTCCAAAATTTAGCACGATACTTCTATTTTGTGTAATCTACCTATGTGAAAAAATTAAGGCGGGAGAAGAAAGTGTATGTCGTTTCGCACATGGAGGTGACACGTTCCCTCTCGGAACCACGAGCCTTCTTGAGGGAAGCTCTGGTTTGTAAGAAGCTTATACCAAAGCTTGTCCCAATTCGGCCAAAAAATTACCACAGCATGTTGGTGCCAAGTCATGAAACCATGCCAAGTTTCATGATTTTCAAGCGTGTTTTGGATTTACAGGAATTAAAAAACCAGGTTTCTCAATCTTTCCGGCCAAGCCACGACGCCCAGATGTTTGAATTTCATTCCCATTTCTTCCATGGGACCTAGAAATTCACCCAAGGACGCACATGTGATTGTTCAACCACCTTTGATGCACTGGAGCATGTGCTTGTAGTTCAAATTTGAATTCTGCACATTAAATGCCCAAAAATTCAATTAATATATAAAAAAGGCCAAACGAATCCGGAATAATTCCAAAATTCAGCACGATACTTCTATTTCGTCTAATCTGCACGTGTAAAGAAATTAAGGCGTGAGCAGGCAATGTACGTATGTCGTTTCGCAGACGGAGGTGACATGTTCCCTCTCGAAACCGCGAGGCTTCTTGAGAGAAGCTCCGGTTTGCAAGAAGCTTGTACCAAAGCTTATTCAAATCTGGCCAAAAAGTTTACCACAGCATGTTGGTGCCATGTCATGACACCATGCCAAGAGTCATGATATTCAGGCGTGTTTTGGATTTACATGAATTAAAAAACCAAGTTTCTCAATCTTTCCGGCCGAGCCACAACGCCTAGATGTTTGAATTTCATTCCCATTTCTTGCATGAGACCTAGAAATTCACCCAAGGACACACATGTGAATTTCAATGAACTTTGGTGAACTGGAGCATGTGCTTGTAGTTCAAATTTGAACTATGCACATTAAACGCACAGACATTCAATTAATATATAAAAAAGGCCACACGAACCCGGAATAATTCCAAAATTTAGCACATTACTTCTATTTGGTCGAATCTACCTGTGTAAAAAAATTAAGGCGGGAGAAGGTAGTGTATGTCATTTCGCACACGGAGGTGACACGTTCCCTCTCGGAACCACGAGCCTTCTTGAGGGAAGATCTGGTTTGCAAGAAGCTTATACCAAAGCTTGTCCCTATTCGGCCAAAAAATGACCACATCATGTTGGTGCCAAGTCATGACACCATGCCATGTTTCATGATTTTCAAGCGTGTTTTGGATTTACAGGAATTAAAAAACCAAGTTTCTCAATCTTTCCGGCTGAGCCACGACGCCCAGATATTTGAATTTCATTCCCATTTCTTGCATGGGACCAAGAAATTCACCCAAGGACGCACATGTGTTATTTCAACCACCTTTGATGCACTGGAGCATGTGCTTGTAGTTCAAATTTGAATTATGCACACAATAAATGCCCAGAAATTCAATTAATATATAAAAAGGCCAAATAAATCCAGAGTAATTCCAAAATTCAGCATGATACTTCTATTTGGTCTAATCTGCATGTGTAAAGAAATTAAGGCGTGAGAAGGCAATGTAAGTATGACGTTTTACACACGGAGGTGACACGTTCCCTCTCGGAACC
The DNA here is from genome assembly GCF_002575655.3 of Aegilops tauschii subsp. strangulata. NCBI lineage: Eukaryota > Viridiplantae > Streptophyta > Magnoliopsida > Poales > Poaceae > Aegilops > Aegilops tauschii. The sequence continues at coordinate 330,148,891 of NC_053041.3, forward strand.
ACGAGCCTTCTTGAGAGAAGCTCCGGTTTGCAAGATGCTTATACCAAAGCTTGTCCCAATTCAGCCAAAAAATTTACCACAGCATGTTGGTGCCATGTCATGACACCATGCCAAGTTTCATGATTTTCAGGCGTGTTTTGGATTTACAGGAATTAAAAAACCAAGTCTCTCAATATTTCCAGCCGAGCCATGACGCCCAGATGTTTGAATTCCATTTCCATTTCTTGCACGGGACCTACAAATTCACCCAAGGACACACATGTGAATTTTCAAACAACCTTGGTGCACTGGAGCATGTGTTTCTAGTTCAAATTTGAATTATGCACATTAAACGCACAGAAATTGAATTAATGTATAAAAAGGCCAAACGAACACGGAATAATTCCAAAATTTAGCACCATACTTCTATTTTGTCTAATCTACCTGTGTACAAAAATTAAGGCAGGAGAAGGAAGTGTATGTCGTTTCGCACACGGAGGTGACACGTTCCCTCACGGAACAGCGAGCCTTCTTGAGGGAAGCTATGGTTTGCAAGAAGCTTATACCAAAGCTTGTCCCAATTCAGCCAAAAAATTACCACAACATGGTGGTGCCAAGTCATGACACCATGCCAAGTTTCATGATTTTCAAGCATGTTTTGGATTTACAGGAATTAAAAATCCAAGTTTCTCAATCTTTCTGGCCAAGCCACGACGCCCAGATGTTTGAATTTCACTCCCATTTCTTGCATGGGACTTAGAAATTCACCCAAGGACGCACATGTGATTTTTCAACCAACTTTGGTGCACTGGAGCATGTGCTTGTAGTTATAATTTGAATTATGCACATTAAACGAATCCGGAATAATTCCAAAATTTAACACGATACTTCTATTTGGTCTAACCTGCATGTGTAAAACAATTTAGGCGGGAGAAGGCAATGTACGTATGTCGTTTCGCACACGGAGGTGACACGTTCCCTCTCGGAACCACGAGGCTTCTTGAGAGAAGCTCCTGTTTGCAAGAAGCTTGTACCAAAGCTTGTCCCAATTCGGCCAAAAAGTTTACCACAACATGTTGGTGCCATGTCATGACACCATGCCAAGTTTCATGATTTTCAGGCGCGTTTTGGATTTACATGAATTAAAAAGCCAAGTTTCTCAATCTTTCCGGCCGAGCCACGACGCCCAGATGTTTGAATTTCATTCCCATTTCTTGCATGGGACCGAGAAATTCACCCAAGGACACACACATGATTTTTCAACCAACTTTGGTGAACTCAAGCATGTGCTTGAAGTTCAAATTTGAACTATGCACATTAAATGCATATAAATTCAATTAATATATAAAAAAGGCCACACGAACCCAGAATAATTCCAAAATTTAGCACGATACTTCTATTTGGTCTAATCTACCTGTGTACAAATATTAAGGCGGGAGAAGGCAATGCATGTCGTTTCGCACACGGATGTGACACGTTCCCTCTCGGAACCACGAGCGCCTTCTTGTGGGAAGCTCTAGTTTGCAAGAAGCTTATACCAAAGCTTGTCCCAATTCGGCCAAAAAAATTACCACACCATGTTGCTGCCATGTCATGACACCATGCCAAGTTTCATGATTTCAGGCGTGTTTTGGATTTACAGGAATTAAAAAATCAAGTTTCTCAATATTTCCAGCCGAGCCACGACGCCCAGATGTTTGAATTCCATTTCCATTTCTTGCACGGGACCTACAAATTCACCCAAGGACACACATGTGAATTTTCAACCAACCTTGGTGCATTGGAGCATGTGCTTGTAGTTACAATTTGAATTATGCACATTAAACGCACATAAATTCAATTAATGTATAAAAAAGGCCAAACGAACCCGGAATAATTCCAAAATTTCGCACGATACTTCTATTTTGTATAATCCACCTATGTCAAAAAATTAAGGCGGGAGAAGAAAGTGTATGTCGTTTCGCACACGGAGGTGACACGTTCCCTCTCGGAACCACGAGCCTTCTTGAGGGAAGCTCTTGTTTGTAAGAAGCTTATACCGAAGCTTGTCCCAATTCGGCCAAAAAATTACCACAGCATGTTGGTGCCAAGTCATGACACCATGCCAAGTCTCATGATTTTCAAGCGTGTTTTGGATTTACAGGAATTAAAAAACCAGGTTTCTCAATCTTTCCGGCCGAGCCACGACGCCCAGATGTTTGAATTTCATTCCCATTTCTTCCATGGGACCTAGAAATTCACCCAAGGACAGACATGTGATTGTTCAACCACCTTTGATGCACTGGAGCATGTGCTTGTAGTTCAAATTTGAATTATGCACACAATAAATGCCCAGAAATTCAATTAATATATAAAAAGGCCAAATAAATCTAGAGTAATTCCAAAATTCAGCACGATACTTCTATTTGGTCTAATCTGCATGTGTAAAGAAATTAAGGCGTGAGAAGGCAATGTAAGTATGACGTTTTGCACACGGAAGTGACACGTTCCCTCTCGGAACGACGAGCCTTCTTGAGGGAAGCTCTGGTTTGTAAGAAGCTTATACCAATGCTTGTCCCAATTCGGCCAAAAAATTACCACAGCGTGTTGGTGCCAAGTCATGACACCATGCCAAGTTTCATGATTTTCAAGCGTGTTTTGGATTTACAGGAATTAAAAATCCAGGTTTCTCTATCTTTACGGCTGAGCCGCGACGCCCAGATGTTTGAATTTCATTCCCATTTCTTCCATGGGACCTAGAAATTCACCCAAGGTCGCACATGTGATTGTTCAACCACCTTTGATGCACTGGAGCATGTGCTTGTAGTTCGAATTTGAATTATGCACATTAAATGCCCCAAAATTCAACTAATATATAAAAAAGGCCAAACGAATCCGGAATAATTCCAAAATTCAGCACGATACTTCTATTTCGTCCAATCTGCATGTGTACAGAAATTAAGCCGTGAGAAGGCAATGTACGTATGTCGTTTCGCAGACGGAGGTGACATGTTCCCTCTCAAAACCACGAGGCTTCTTGAGAGAAGCTCCGGTTTGCAAGAAGCTTGTACCAAAGCTTATTCAAATCCGGCCAAAAAGTTTACCACAGCATGTTGGTGCCATGTCATGACACCATGCCAAGAGTCATGATATTCAGGCGTGTTTTGGATTTACATGAATTAAAAAACCAAGTTTCTCAATCTTTCCGCTGAGCCACGACGCCCAGATGTTTGAATTTCATTCCGATTTCTTGCATGAGACCTACAAATTCACTCAAGGACACATATGTGACTTTCAATGAACTTTGGTGAACTGGAGCATGTGCTTGTAGTTCAAATTTGAACTATGCACATTAAATGCACAGAAATTCAATTAATATATAAAAAGGCCACACGAACCCGGAATAATTCCATAATTTAGCACAATACTTCTATTTGATCTAATCTACCTGTGTAAAAAAATTAAGGCAGGAGAAGGCAGTGTATGTCGTTTCGCACACGGAGGTGACACACTCCCTCTCGGAACCACGAGCCTTCTTGAGGGAACATCTGGTTTGCAATAAGCTTATACCAAAGCTTGTCCCAATTCAGCCAAAAAATGACCACATCATGTTGGTGCCAAGTCATGACACCATGCCAAGTTTCATGATTTTCAAGCGTGTTTTGGATTTACAGGAATTAAAAAACCAAGTTTCTCAATCTTTCCGGCCGAGCCACGACGCCCAGATGTTTGAATTTCATTCCCGTTTCTTGCATGGGACCTAGGAATTCACCCAAGGACGCACATGTGATTTTTCAACCAACTTTGGTGCACTGGAGCATGTGCTTGTAGTTCAAATTTGAATTATGCACATTAAATGCCCAGAAATTCAATTAATATATAAAAAATGCCAAACGAATCCGGAATAATTCCAAAATTTAGCACGATACTTCTATTTGGTCTAATCTGCCTACGTAAAAAATTAAGGTGGGAGAAGGCAAAGTACGTATGTCGTTTCGCAGACGGCGGTGACACGTTCCCTCTCGGAACCACGAGCCTTCTTGAGAGAAGCTCCGGTTTGCAAGAAGCTTATACGAAAGCTTGTCCCAATTCAGCCAAAAAAATTTCCACAGCATGTTGGTGCCATGTCATGACACCATGCCAAGTTTCATGATTTTCAAGCATGTTTTGGATTTATAGGAATAGAAATACCAAGTTTCTCAATCTTTCCGGCCGAGCCACGGCGCCCAGATGTTTGAATTTCATTCCCATTTCTTGCATGGGACTTAGAAATTCAACCAAGGACGCAATGTGATTTTTCAACCAACTTTGGTGCACTGGAGCAGGTGCTTGTAGTTCAAATTTGAATTATGCACATTAAATGCCCAGAAACTCAATTAATATATAAAAAACTCCAAACAAATCCGGAATAATTCCAAAATTTAGCACGATACTTCTATTTGGTCTAATCTGCCTGTGTAAAAAAATTAAGGCGGGAGAAGGCAATGTACATATGTCGTTTCGCAGACGGAGGTGACACGTTCCCTCTCGGAACCACGAGGCTTCTTGAGAGAAGCTCTGGTTTGCAAGAAGCTTATACCAAAGCTTGTCTCAGTTTGGCCAAAAAATTACCACAGCATGTTGGTGCCAAGTCATGACACCATGCCAAGTTTCATGGTTTTCAAGCGTGTTTTGGATTTGCAGGAATTAAAAGACCAAGTTTCTCAATCTTTCCGGCCGAGCCACGGCGCCCAGATGTTTGAATTTCATTCCCATTTCTTGCATGGGACCTAGAAACTCACCCAAGGACGCACATGTGATTTTTCAACCAACTTTGGTGCACTGGAGCATGTGCTTGTAGTTCAAATTTGAATTATGCACATTAAATGCCCAGAAACTCAATTAATATATAAAAAGGCCAAACAAATCCGGAATAATTCCAAAATTTAGCACGACAGTTCTATTTTGTCTAATCTGCCTGTGTAAAATAATTAAGGCGGGAGAAGGCAATGTACGTATGTCGTTTCACAGACGGAGGTGACACGTTCCCTCTCGGAACCACGAGGCTTCTTGAGAGAAGCTCCGGTTTGCAAGAAGCTTGTACCAAAGCTTGTCCCAATTCGGCCAAAAAGTTTACCACAGCATGTTGGTGCCATGTCATGACACCATGCCAAGATTCATGATTTTCAGGCGTGTTTTGGATTTACATGAATTAAAAAACCAAATTTCTCAATCTTTCCGGCCAAGCCACGACGCCCAGATGTTTGAATTTCATTCCCATTTATTGCATGGGACCTAGAAATTCACCCAAGGACGCACATGTGATTTTTCAACCAACTTTGGTGCACTGCAACATGTGCTTGTAGTTGAAATTTGAATTATGCACATTAAATGCCCAGAAATTCAATTAATATATAAAAAGGCCAAACAAATCCGGAATAATTCCAAAATTTAGCACGATACTTCTATTTGGTCCAATGTGCCTGTGTAAAAAAATTAAGGCGCGAGAAGGCAATGTACGTATGTCCTTTCGCACACGGATTTGACACGTTCCCTCTCGGAACCACGAGCCCATCTTGAGAGAAGCTCCATTTTGCAAGAAGCTTATACCAAAGCTTGTCCCAATTTGTCCAAAAAGTTACCACAGCATGTTGGTGCCATGTCATGACACCATGCCAAGTTTCATCATTTTCAGGAGTGTTTTGATTTACAGGAATTAAAAAACCAGGTTTCTCAATATTTCCAGCCGAGCCACGACGCCTAGATGTTTGAATTCCATTTCAATTTCTTGCACGGGACCTACAAATTCACCAAGGACACACATGTGAACTTTCAACCAACCTTGGTGCACTGGAGCATGTGCTTGTAGTTCAAATTTGAATAATGCACATTAAACGCACACAAATTCAATTAATGTATAAAAAAGGCCAAACGAACCCGGAATAATTCCAAAAGTTAGCACGATACTTCTATTTGGTATAATCTACCTGTGTAAAAAAATTAAGGCGGAAGAAGGCAGTGTATGTCGTTCCGCACACGGAGGTGACACGTTCCCTCTCTGAACCACAAGCCTTCTTGAGGGAAGCTCTGATTTGCAAAAAGGTTATACCAAAGCTTGTCCCAATTCGGCCAAAAAATCACCACAACATGTTGGTGCCAAGTCATGACACCATGCCAAGTTTCATGTTGTTCAAGCGTGTTTTGGATTTACAGGAATTAAAAAGCCAAGTTTCACAAACTTTCTGGCTGAGCCACGACGCCCAGATGTTTGAATTTTATTCCCATTTCTTGCATGGGACTTCGAAATTCACCCAAGGACGCACATGTGATTTTTCAACCAACTTTGGTGCACTGGAGCATGTGCTTGTAGTTATAATTTTAATTATGCACATTAAATGCCCATACATTCAATTAATATATAAAAAAGGCCAAACGAATCCAGAATAATTCCAAAATTTAGCACGATACTTCTATTTGGTCTAATCTGCCTATGTAAAAAAATTAAGGCAGGAAAAGGCAATGTACGTATGTCATTTCGCAGACGGAGGTGACACGTTCCCTCTCGGAACCATGAGCCTTCTTGAGAGAAGCTCCGGTTTGCAAGAAGCTTGTACTAAAGCTTGTCCCATTTCGGCCAAAAATTTTACCACCGCATGTTGGTGCCATGTCATGACACCATGCCAAGATTCATGATTTTTAGGCGTGATTTGGATTTACATGAATTAAAAACCAAGTTTCTCCATCTTTTCGGCCGAGCCACGATGCCCAGATGTTTGAATTTCATTCCCATTTCTTGCATTGGACCTAGAAATTCACCCAAGTACACACATGTGATTTTTCAACCAACTTTGGTGAACTAGAGCATGTGCTTTTAGTTCAAATTTGAACTATGCACATAAATTCAATTAATATATAAAAAGGCCACAAGAACCCAGAATAATTCCAAAATTTAGCACGATACTTCTATTTGGTCTAATCTACCTATGTAAAAAAAATTAAGGCAGGAGAAGGGAGTGTATGTCGTTTCGCACACGGAGGTGACACGTTCCCTCTCGGAACCACGAGCCTTCTTAAGGGAAGCTCTGGTTTGCAAGAAGCTTATACCAAAGCTTGTCCCAATTCTGCCAAAAAAATTACCCCAGCATGTTGGAGCCAAGTCATGACACCATGCCAAGTTTCATGATTTTCAAGCGTGTTTTGGATTCACTAGAATTAAAAAACAAAGTTTCTCAATCTTTCTGGCCGAGCTCGGCGCCGAGATGTTTGAATTTCAATCCCATTTCTTGCATGCGACCTAGAAATTCACCCAAGGACACACATGTGATTTTTCAACCAACTTTGGTGCACTTGAACATGTGCTTGTAGTTCAAATTTGAATTATGCACATTAAATGCCCAGAAATTCAATTAATATATAAAAAGGCCAAACAAATCCGGAATAATTCCAAAATTTAGCACGATACTTCTATTTAGTATAATGTACCTGTGTAAAAAAATTAAGATGGGAGAAGGCAAAGTACGTATGTCGTTTTGCACACGGAGGTGACACGTTCCCTCTCGGAACCACGAGCCTTCTTGACAGAAGCTCCGGTTTGCAAGAAGCTTATACCAAAGCTTGTCCCAATTCGGCCAAAAATTTACCATAACATGTTGGTGCCATGTCATGACACCATGCCATGTTTCATGATTTTCAGGCGTGTTTTGGACTTACAGGAATTAAAAAAACCAAGTTTCTCAATATTTCCAGCCGAGCCACGACGCCCAGATGTTTGAATTCCATTTCCATTTCTTGCACAGGACCTACAAATTCACCCAAGGACACACATGTGAATTTTCACCCAACCTTGGTGGACTGGAGCATGTGCTTGTAGTTCAAATTTGAATTATGCATATTAAACACACAGAAATTCAATTAATGTATTAAAAAGGCCAAACGAACCCGGAATAATTCCAAAATTTAGCACGATACTTCAATTTGGTCTAATCTACCTGTGCAAAAAATTAAGGTGGGAGAAGGGAGTGTATGTCGTTTCGCACACGGAGGTGACACGTTCCCTCTCGGAACCACGAGCCTTCTTGAGGGAAGCTCTGGTTTGCAAGAAGCTTTTACCAAAGCTTGTCCCTATTCGGCAAAAAATTACCACATCATGTTGGTGCCAAGTCATGACACCATGCCAAGTTTCATGATTTTCAAGCGTGTTTTGGATTTACAGGAATTAAAAAACCAAGTTTCTCGATCTTTCCGGCCGAGCCACGACGCCCAGATGTTTGAATTTCATTCCCATTTCTTGCATGGGACTTCAAAATTCACCCAAGGACGCACATGTGATTTTTCAACGAACTTTGGTGCACTGGAGCATGTGCTTGTAGTTATAATTATAATTATGCACATTAAATGCCCATAAACTCAATTAATATATAAAAAAGGCCAAACGAATCCGGAATAATTCCAAAATTTAGCACGATAGTTCTATTTGGTCTAATCAGCCCGTGTAAAAAAATTAAGGTAGGAGAAGGCAATGTACGTATGTCGTTTCGCAGACGGAGGTGACACGTTCCCTCTCGGAACCAGGAGCCTTTTAGAGAGAATCTCTGGTTTGCAAGAAGCTTGTACCAAAGCTTGTCCCAATTCGGCCAAAAAATTTACCACACCATGTTGGTGCCATGTCATGACACCATGACAAGATTCATGATTTTCAGGTGTGTTTTGGATTTACATGAATTAAAAAACAAAGTTTCTCAATCTTTCCGGCTGAGCCACGACGCCCAGATGTTTGAATTTCATTCCCATTTCCTGCATGGGACCTAGAAATTCACCCAAGGACACACATGTGATTTTTCAACCAACTTTGGTGAACTGGAGCATGTGCTTGTAGTTCAAATTTGAACTATGCACATTAAATGCACCGAAATTCAATTAATATATAAAAAAGGCCACACGAACCTGGAATAATTCAAAAATTTAGCACGATACTTCTATTTGGTCTAATCTACCTATATGAAAAATTAAGGCGGGAGAAGGCAGTGTATGTCGTTTCGCACACGGAGGTGACACGTTCCCTCTCGGAACCAGGAGCCTTCTTGAGGGAAGCTCTGGTTTGCAAGAAGCTTATACCAAAGCTTGTCCCAATTCGGCCAAAAAAATTACCACAGCATGTTGGTGCCAAGTCATGACACCATGCCAAGTTTCATGATTTTCAAGCGTGTTTTGGATTCACAGGAATTAAAAAAACCAAGTTTCTCAATCTTTCCGGCCGAGCTCGGCGCCCAGATGTTTGAATTTCATTCCCGTTTCTTGCATGGGACCCAGAAATTCACCCAAGGACACCACATGTGATTTCTCAACCAACTTTGGTGCATTGCAGGATGTGCTTGTAGTTCAAATTGGAATTATGCACATTAAATGGCCAGAAATTCAATTAATACATAAAAAAGGGCAAACAAATCCAGGATAGTTCCAAAATTTAGCACGATACTTTTATTTTGTCTAATCTGACTGTGTAAAAAACTTAAGGTGGGAGAAGGCAATGTATGTATGTCGTTCCGCACACGGAGGTGACACGTTCCTTCTCGTAACCACGAGCCTTCTTGAGAGAAGCTCCGGTTTGCAAGAAGCTTGTACCAAAGCTTGTCCCAATTCGGCCAAAAAATTTACCACAGCATGTTGGTGCCATGTCATGACACCATGCCAAGATTCGTGATTTTCAGGCGTGTTTTCGATTTACATGAATAAAAAAACAAGGTTTCTCATTCTTTTCGGACAAGCCACGATGCCCAGATGTTTGAATTTCATTCCCATTTCTTGCTTGGGACCTAGAAAATCACCCAAGGACACACATGTGATTTTTCAACCAACTTTGGTGCACAGGAGCATGTGCTTGTTGTTCAAATTTGAATTATGCACATTAAATGCACAGAAATTAAATTAATGTATAGAAAAGGCCAAAGGAACTCGAAATAATTGCAAAATTTAGCACGATACTTCTGTTTGGTCTAATCTACCTGTGTAAAAAAAATAAGGCGGGAGAAGGCAGTGTAAGTCATTTCGCACACGGAGGTGACACGTTCCCTCTCGGAACCACGAGCCTTCTTGAGGGAAGATCTGGTTTGCAAGAAGCTTATACCAAAGCTTGTCCTAATTCGGCCAAAAAAATTACCATAACATGTTGGTGCCAAGTCATGACACCATGCCAAGTTTCATGATTTTCAAGCGTGTTTTGGATTACAGGAATTAAAAAACCAAGTTTCTCAATCTTTCTGGCCGAGCCACGACGCCTAGATGTTTGAATTTCATTCCCATTTCTTGCATGGGCCTAGAAATTCACCCAAGGCCGCACATGTGATTTTTCAGCCAACTTTGGTGCACTAGGCATGTGCTTGTATTCCAAATTTGATTTATGCACATCAAATGCATAGAAATTCAATTAATGTATAAAAAGGCCAAACGAACCCGGAATAATCCAAAATTTAGCACGATACTTCTATTTGGTCTAATCTACCTATGTAAAAAAATTAAGGCGGGAAAAGGCAATGTATGTCGTTTCTCACACGGAGGTGACAGGTTCCCTCTCGGAACCACGAACCTTCTTGAGGGAAGCTCTGGTTTGCAAGAAGCTTATACCAAAGCTTGTCCCAATTCGGCCAAAAAAATTACAAGCGCACGTAGGCGACACGTTCCCTCTCGGAACCACGAGGCTTCTTGAGGGAAGCTCTGGTTTGCAAGAAGCTTATACCAAAGCTTGTCCCAATTCGGCCAAAAAAATTACCACAACATGTTGGTGCCAAGTCATGACACCATGCCAAGTTTCATGATTTTCAAGCATGTTTTGGATTTACAGGAGTTAAAAACCAGGTTTCTCAATATTTCCGGCCGAGCCACGATGCGCAGATGTTTGAATTTAATTCCCATTTCTTGCATGGGACCTACAAATTCACCCAAGGACGCACATGTGATTTTTCAACCAACATTGGTGCACTGGAGCATGTGCTTGTAGTTAAAATTTGAATTATGCACATTAAATGCCCAGAAATTCAATTAATGTATAAAAAAGGCCAAACAAATCAGGAATAATTCCAAAATTTAGCACGATAGTTCTATCTGGTCTAATGTGCCTGTGTATAAAAATTAAGGCGGGAGAAGGTAATGTACGTATGTCATTTTGCGCACGGAGGTGACACGTTCCCTCTCGGAACCACGAGCCTTCTTGAGAGAAGCTCCGGTTTGCAAGAAGCTTGGACCAAAGCTTGTCCAATTCGGCCAAAAAAATTACCACAGCATGTTGGTGCGAAGTCATGACAGTATGCCAAGATTCATGATTTTCACGCGTGTTTTGGATTTACATGAATTAAAAAACCAAGTTTCTCAATCTTTCCGGCCGAGCCACGACGCCCAGATGTTTGAATTTCATTCCCATTTCTTGCATGGGACCTAGAAATTCACCCAAGGACACACATGTTATTTTTCAACCAACTTTGGTTACTCGAGCATGTGCTTGTAGTTCAAATTTGAATTATGCACATTAAATGACCGAAAATTCAATTAATGTATAAGAAAGTCCAAACGAACCCGGAATAATTCCAAATTTTAACACGACACTCATATAGTTCTAAGTTGCCTCTGTAAAAAATCAAGGGGGGGAGGCAGCGTATATCGTTTCGCACACAAAGGTGACACGTCCCCCCTCGGGAACCACGAGTCTTCTCGAGAGAAGCTCCAGTTTGCAAGAAGCTTATGCCAAAAACTTGTCCAAATGTGGCCAATTTTTTACCACAACATGTTGGTGCCATGAAATGATAGCATGCCAAGTTTCATGATTTTTAGGCGAGGTTTGAATTTCCAGGAATATAAAAACCAAGTTTCTCAATGTTCCCGGCCGAGCCATGACGCCCAGATGTTTGAATTTCATTCCCATTTCTAGCAAGGGACCTATAAATTCACCCAAAGACACACTTGTGATTTTTCAACAAACTTTGTTGAACTACAGCATGTGCTTGTAGTTCAAATTTGAATTATGCACATTAAATGCCTAGAAACTCAATTAATGCATAAAAATGCCAAACGAACCCGGAATAATTCTAAATTTAAACACGACACTTATGTAGTTGCATGTTCACTGTACATAAATGTTGTAGCAATTCAAACACCATCCTTTCCCTCCGTAACACCATTGTCTTTCAAAACCTAATGAAAAAAAATCAGGTATACCACAAACAGTTTACTAGAGGGAATCGTGTGGGATGCGATATAAAATATCTTGGCGCACAGTCTTGTCTGGCTTACGCAGGAAGCTTCTCGTCTACAGTCCATCGCCCCCGCTTGAACCACTCTAGCTTGCCAGTTTCTCGCGGCATCGAGCGAAATTTTTCTGCCACTTCGGAAATATCTATCTCCCCGCCCCTCCCTCCCACCAAAAGCCAAATTTCCACTATTCCTCCTTGCTTTCCAAGTTCAAACCTTCACTTCTGCTTACTGGCAGCTCAGCCCCCTCGCCGGCGATCCTTCTTCTTGCAGCGCCGCCTCCTTGCCGGCTACCCTTCTTCTTGCAGCGCCGCCTCCTCGCCGGTGACCCTTCTTCTTGCAGCGCAGCCTCCTCGCCGCCGGCCCTTCTTCTTGCTGCGCGGCCTCATCGATATGGTCAGGTAATCGGCACCCCACCCACACCATCCTCCTACTTCCCCGTCCCACATGCCCCGACCGACGGCGCGACACCTTCCGCCAAAATTATTGTCCCCTCCTCCAATTAAGCGCTGCCCACAGCCATTTTGCACGCAGTATAACATGGAGCTCAGTAGCATGTGGCAGCGGAGAAGCAAATCGCGGCCGCACGCGCGCACGAGGTCGCGTGCCGACCGCCAGATTTTGGAGGAGCACCTCGTCTTCAAGGCCACCATCGACACCGCCATGTGGTTGTCTACTTTAAAATACAGTTCGTGATGTTTTCTCGAGGCCACTGCCAATGCCTTCTAGTGATTTGTCCTCTGTAATGTTAATATGCAATATGATGTTCAGTTAACAGTTTGTGTGAAATGTAATGTTCAGTTAACAGTTTGGTCCTCTGAATGTAATGTTCAGTTAACAATTTGGTCCAATAATTGCTACATTTCGTAGTACTGTTCTCAAGCATTCTTTGTTTTGTTAACTATCTTATCTTCTAGTACATGTTTCTATTCTGCAATGACGTTCTCAGTTAACTGTTTTGGTTCATTTGGTCTACTGTCCATTTAACTGTTTGGTTCAATTCTGCAATTTGATTTTCATTTGCTGTGGGTACAATTTTGTATTGTTATGCATGTGAAATAAATCAAATTTGGCTATACTCAATACATATTCTACTGATAGTATGGCAACTCTCAGTTAACCTGATCAAGATCTTCCTTATATGTGTTGCAGGGAAACAATGTGACACACTATGGTTTACCATCGAGGTTTGCTCATGCATGGTTCTTTCTCTAATTGCACATTATTGTGTAGTTGCAGGACTCATTCTAATATTTAGGTTTCTTACAATTTGGTCCTGCTATCAGAGGCTTAGACCCACTATTTGACCCATTCTGCATATGGGGAAATGAGATGTCCATGAATATCAGTCAAGTCAAGAAACTCAGAAAGATTGTTAGGATCAAGAAACTTGCGACGAATAACAGCAAGATCTTTGTTTGCACAATGAAGAAGACATCAGTCAACTATAGGATGGTACTAACTCTTTTACCTTGTTTTTACCCCTTGCGCCATTTCAAAATTTATAATAACAATTTATGCATATCTTTGTTTTCAGTACTTTTCAAAGCAGTTCACCGATGATTACCTCTCAAACCACCTGCATGGTCAAGAGGCAAGGAAGGTATTCTTTATACACCCACGGTACAATATTGAAGTCTTCCTGGAGAGGACGAAGGTCGGGCGGGCAATTATCCATAGCCACTGGCCTAAAGTTGCAAGGACATTCAACGTCACTGAAGGATCAATATTTTCCTTCCGCTTCTTCAGTTTCCCAGATGAGATTCATCTGTCTATTTACCTTGTATGATGCTACTTTTCAAAGGTTTTCGATGTTGCATGTGAAATTTGGAGTTGTTGTGTAATGTCGTAACTGAGCGCCGAAGCTATCTGATGTAATTCGATTATGAAATCCTGGTTGCCGGTATACATATATGAAATATTTGGTGTGTTTTATAAGAAATATCAATTTGAGGACCAAACAAATCACACACGGCTTCCGGCAGAGAACTGTTTGCGTTAAGCCACCTTGCACAAACGTTTCCACACAAAAAACTGTGTGTGATAAACATACAACGGAAATGTTTTTTCGGGATTCGCCGTGTGGGATGTACATACGAACGGAAAGGATTGGGTTTTGATGCCTCGCCATATCGCACACGAGCTCATTTTTCCCTAGCCTGTGTGCGAGGAGGGCCTATCCCCGACGGTTTCTGGGTCGTGTGGGAAGGACCCCCTATCGCCCACACTCACTTGGCGACGGTTCCAAACGTCGTCGCGGGAAGGGGTTAAAAACCATTTGTATAGCAGGTCTCTGCACCAGTGTTTGCTCCTTCTACCACTCCTCTTGGAGATCTAGAACTCTTAGGAGAGGACCCCATGTGGATATCAAGACGTCTTCTTGGAGAAGACTATCATCAAGGCCTCTCCTCCTTAGGAGTGGGAAGAACCTTACCTTTGTGATTGTTTCCTTGGATTGATCTTGTATTCTTTTGGATCTCAACTATGCTATTCTAGTGGATGTGTGATTGGGTTTTTGTTTGAGTGAATTTCCTCTTTGTGCTCTTGTGTTCGTCCTCTTTTCCCCTCCATGTGTGAAAAGATCCACTAAAAAAATACACATCCGTGAAATTTTGGCCAAAGAAAATTTTATTTGTCATGGTTATGACACTTCTATGACGATAATTGTGACAAAAACACATAGCATCATAGGTGTGGTGGGCTCCTACTTATATGCCAAAACAGCATGCTAGAAAATAGGATTTTCATCTCGGGCGGGCCGGGGACGCACCTGCATAACATTCTTTGGTCCATCCATGACATAAAAAATCATGGTAGAAGTGAGGGTGAGGAAATTTTTGCGGAGTTCCCCGTTACGGTGGGTGGTCGGGGCTGAGCGATGTAGTGTGGTTCACGTGTTTCTCTCGTACATGCGCGTGGTGCGAGCCATGTCGCTATGACTAAACCCGAGCGAGAGGTGTTCACTTATTGAACCCAAGCGATTCCCTGCTGCTACCTACTGAAGCCGATCGATCAATCCCTTGCTGCTAACTAAACACGACTGACTCCTTCACTGCTAACTGAACCCGACTGATCGCTGCTGCTGCTTACTGAAGTCGATCGAACCCTTGTGTACGAGACGTAGATAGCCGGTTGGGTTGCCTCTGGATGAACAGTGCATGTTGCTTCCGCACACGCTATACGTAGAATGAGTCGAGGCGTGGTGAGTCGAGCCGGTTGGGTTGGCTGTGGATGAACAGCCCCCGGTGGGGGTTCGATGAACAGGACCCCGGCCGTGTGTAGGTCGTTGCCGCTGGATGAATAGGACCCCGCGGTAGTAAGTGGTTGCGGCTGGATGAACAAGATCCCGAGGAGGCCGCCACAACCCCAGCCGGTTGGGGATGCATGAACACGACCCCGTGGAGGCTGGTTGAACTGTAGCCGTTGGAGGCTGTATGAACAGTAGCCCCTGGATGAACAGTGGCTGGTGGAGGCTGGGGGAGGTTGGCGGTGGATGAACAATAGTAGGTGGAGGCTGGAGGAAGTCGATGGTGGATGAACAGTAGCCCATGGAGTCCCGTTTTGCTGTACGCCACACCCCTTCCGATGAACTGGACCCCGTTTCGACCGTAGGAGGTCGAAGAGAAGTCCGTTTCCTCCGTTTTGTGGTATGCCAGACCCCTCCCGATCAACAGAAACCCCTTTTGAATGTAGGAGCTCGAACAGAAGTCTGTTTCCTCCGTTTTGCGGTACACCAGACCCTTCCCAATGAACAGGATATTGTTTTGACCATTGGCGGTCGATCAGAAGGCCGTTTCCTCCGTACTGTGGTATACCAGACCCCGTTTCGGCTATTCTATCCAAGTTGTTTGGCTTCCATTGAATAGGACGCATTCTGACCCAGTATGTTGCCTCCCGATGAACACTACACTATTTCTCCATTCCGACCCAGCCGGTTGGCTGCCCGGTGAACATGACATCGTCGTTGTACGCGTTCGAGACCATGCCTGTATGTACGTACATGGCCATCTTTTTTGCAACGTGGTTGTCGTATGTTTACAGGATTTAGACGGGACTGCCTGAACAGCTACCTCTCCTTACTAGCACTGGTACGCGTCGGTGCTATACAAACGGTTTTTAACCCCTTCCCGCGACGGCATTTGGAACCGTCGCCTAGTGAGTGTGGGCGATAGGGGGGTCCTTCCCACACGACCCAGAAACCGTCGGGGATATGCCCTCCTGGCACACACGCTTGGCAAAATGAGGTCGTGTGCGACTGGTGAGCGCTCAAATACGAAAATACGTACAATAGAGCTAAAAAATACAATTATACAAGCGAATTTGTTTCCGGTCGCAAGTACATCCCACACAGTCAGTCCCCGCTAAACGTTTCCGTTCGTATGTACATCTCACACAGTCGCTCCAAGGAAAATGTTTCCGTTCACAGGTACATCACACACAATTTTTCTCGTTAAATCGTTTGCGTTATTGAATGTATCTCACACGGTCCGTAGAAGAAACTGTGTGGCAAAGGCTGTCCATCACACACAGTTTTTATGTGGTAAACGTTTGCGCAAGGTGGCCTAACGCAAAAAGTTTTCAAGAGAAAGTCGTGTGTGATTGTTCATTGGTCCAACATGGTTTATTCCTAGAAACTGTGTGCATTGCCCGAGGTCATCACCCACGGTATTTTTTCAATAACCGTTTGCAATAGCAAAACCCAATTAGCAGGCTAATTCGCCATTAGCAGGCTAATTTCCCTATTATTAATAATCCATTTATTAATCTAATTGACATTCATATTAAGCACATAATATATTTCATTTCCATATTAAGGAAGCAGAATTTCATAATTGAAATACATCAGAGTACAACATGATATAGCTTCAGCACTCAGCTACCCCATTACACAACTACACCAGCACCAAGTTTCACATGCAACATGTAGAACCTTTCGAAATTAGCATCATAGACGGTATATAGACAGATGCATCTCATCTGGAAAGCTGCTGAAGTGGAAGGCGAATATTGAGCCTTTATTCATGTTGAAGGTCTTTGCAACTTTAGGCCAGTGCCTGTGGATGATTGACCGTCCGTCCTTCGTCCTCTTTAGGAACACTTCAATATTGAACCGTGGGTGTTGCATGAAAACCTTTCTCACCTCCTGACCTGAAAACAAGGATGTGCATAAATATCTTCTCTATATTGGAAATGGGGCAAAGGAATAAAAAAAGGCAAGGTATAATATTTAGTACCATCTTGTAGTGAACCGATGTCTTCTTCATTGTGCAGACAAAGATCTTGTTGTTTTTTGTCGCTAATTTCTTTATCCTAACAATCTTTCTGAGTTTCTTGATTTGATTGATATTCATGGACAAATCATTTCCCCATATGCAAAAAGGGCCGAATAGTGGGTCAAAACCTCTGACAGCAGGACCTACATGTGCAAGACCAAATTGTTAAAGACCTAAATATTAGAATGGTTCCTGGCATTGCACAATAATGTGCTATTAGACAACAGACCATGCACGTGCTAACCTCGATTGTAAACCTCAGTGCGTCCCATTGTTTTCCTGCAACACATATAAGGTAGTTAGTTATCAGGTTATGTAAGGGTCCGCATGCTATCAGTAAAATATGTTAATGAAAAATAAGCACATTGCAGATTCATCAGATTAATTCTAGCCACATTGAAAACCCATTTATCCAAACCAAGCATGATTAAGAACTAGGAAATATAGCACTTGTATATGTTTCTCATGTATTAAGTGGAGCCAAATTCGATTTATTCCTCACAAGCACAACAATACAAAATTCTACCCATGACAATTGGACATCGCATTGCAGAATTGAACCAAGCAGTTAACTAAACACCACAACAAATGTACCAAACATTAACTGAGCACCACATTGCACAATATAACATACTCCTAATAGAAGATCAGACAGTTAACCAAACCAAGCATGCTTAACAACTTGGAAATGTAGCAATTGTATTTGTTTCTCATGTATTTACTACAGCCAAATTCAATTTATTCCTCACATGGTATACAATAACAGAATGCACCCACAACTATTGAACATCGCATTGTAGAATTGAACCAAACAGTTAACTAAACGCCATAACACAAATGAGCAAAATGTTAACTGAGCACCACATTGCACAATATATAACCAAACCAAGCATGCTTTACAACTTGGAAATATAGCAATTGTATTAGTTTCTCATGTATTTTGTAACGATAAATTCGATTTATTTCTCACATGGAAGACAATACAAAATTGCAGCCTAAAGAATTGAACATCACATTTGCAGAATTGAACCAAATAGTTAACTGAAGATGACAACTAATTAACAAAACAGTTAATAAGTGAGCACCACACTGCATGACATATAGAACATATACACTAGAGCAACAGATTGCATGGTAAAATTAGATAGCACAATTCACTAGAATTTGTGAAGGAAAGGCAGGAGCAACACATGCAACGGGTAAAACGAGCATGCTTAACCAGCGTAGCTAGAAAATGGCAAGGTGATCCTCCAAGATCTGAGGGTCGGCACGAATAGCAGCCATCGCGACCTCATCCGCGCGTGCGGCCGCGATTTGCTTCTCCACTGCCAAATGCTCCTTGAGATCCTGGCTAAACTGCGTGCACCATGGCTTAGGGCGGCGCTTATTTGGTGGAGGGGTCGGTGATTTGGTTGGAAGGTGTCACGATCACGCCGGTGGTCGGGGCATGTGGGATGTGGAAGGAGGAGGAGGATGGGGGTCGGGTGTGGATTACCTGCCTGGATAGATGAGGCCGAGCGGCGTGAAGGAGGGTCGCCAGCGAGGAGGCGGCGCCGCAAGCAAGGAGTGAAGGTTTCAACTTGGAAAGGAAGGCAGAAACAGGGGAAATGGGGCTTTTGGTAAAGGGGAGGGGCCGGGAAGGTAGATATTTCTGCGAAAGCCGAAAATTTGGAATCGCTTCAGCCAAAAAACTAGCGCGCAAAGTGTCATCAAACACGGTCCCTTATTCAGAACTGTGTATGATATGTGAACATCACAAACGATTCAGATAGCTTAACCCGTGTGTGATGAGTTTGATCGTCAAAAATTTTGGTTCGAATTTCCATGGGTACAGTGGTCATCCATGTCATTGCATAATTTGGGTTGAAAGGATCGAGAAGAGGTGTCTAGAGGGGGGGTGAATAGACTCTTAACAAAGAAAAGTTGCAGTTTTTATTTTCTTCAAGTTAAGGTAGAGTTTTAGCACAAGTTTAAACATTCACAACACATTCAAGCCAGCATGGCAAGAGTATATGAGCAGCGGAAAGTAAATCATGCAATTTGCAAGAATGTAAAGGGATGGGATTGGAGTGTGCAAACACAATTTGATACACAGAGATTTTTGGCGTGGTTCCGATAGGTCGTGCTATCATACATCCACGTTGATGGAGACTTCGACCCACGAAGGGTAACGGTTGCGCGAGTCCACAAAGGGCTCCACCAACGAAGGGTCCACGAAGAAGCAACCTTGTCTATCCCACCATGGCCATCGCCCACGAAGGACTTGCCTCACTAGGGTAGATCTTCATGAAGTAGACGATCTCCTTGCCCGTACAAACTCCTTAGTTCAACTCCACAATTTTGACGGAGGCTCCCAAGTGACACCTAACCAATCTAGGAGACACCACTCTCCAAAAGGTAATAGACAGTGTGTTGATGATGAAGTCCTTGCTCTTGTGCTTCAAATGATAGTCTCCCCAACACTCAACTCTCTCTCATAGGATTGGATTTGGTGGAAAGATGATTTGAGTGGAAAGCAACTTGGAGAAGGCTAGAGATCAAGATTTATGTGGTTGGAATGGAATATCTTGACCTCAACACAAGTGTAGGTGGTTCTCTCTCAGAAAATGTATGTTGGAAGTGTAGGCATGTTCTGATGGCTCTCTCCACGAATGAACAATGGGTAGAGGGGTATATATAGCCTCCACACAAAATCTAACCGTTACACACAATTTACCAAACTCGGTGGGACCGAATCAGAAAACTCGGTCAGACCGATTTAGTTCATAATGTGACCGTTAGGCATTTCGGTGGGACCGATATGATCAACTCGGTAGGACCGATGTGCTAGGGTTAGGGTAAAGCCTTATCTCGGTTTGACCGATTACACAAACTCGGTGGGACCGATTTGGGTAATAAGTGAAACAGAGAGTTGGCCAAGCAAACTCGATGAGACCGATTGCATATTTCGGTGAGACCGAAATTATTGCAATAGGCAACAGAGAGTTTGCAAGCCCATCTCGGTGAGACCGAGATCCCATCGGTGAGACCGAATTGATTAGGGTTTCTGGCAGTGGCTATGTCAACTGAACTCGATGGCGCCGGATAGAAAGATTCGGTGGGGCCGAGTTTGACTTTTGGTTTGGGACATATGTGGATATGAGAAAGTGGTTGAGGGCTTTGGAGCATATCACTAAGCACTTTGAGCAAGCAAGCCATTAAGCAACACCTCCTCCCCTTTTAATAGTATTGGCTTTCCTATGGACTCAATGTGATCTTGGATCACTAAAATGAAAATGCAGAGTCTTGGGATTTTGAGCTTGAGCCAATCCTTTGTCGTTATCATCTTGAAGGGGTTCCACATCCTCTAGTCCATGCCACTCCATCTGTTGAACTTGTCTGAAATATACTAGATGAAAACCACCCAGGGAGCACTTGTGCTTTCATGGGTACACAAAGGAGACTACAGCACACCCACACTTGTTAATCGAGCAAGTTCAGCAATTAAACAGAGCTAGCTGACCTAAACATTACTCTAATAAATTAAAGACCGGCGCTCTTAATTAAAAAAACAAAGAGTACTAGTACTATGGCCAGTGCTCATCGATCTCCGCCACCGCCTCCATGTCCACCTCGCGCCCGACGGTCTCCTGGGGAAGGGGCTCCATGGCATCCATCGCACCATACTCGGCAAGCATCTCGCCATCCGCGTCCGCCTTCTCTATGGAAAAGGCCGCCATGAGCTAGGCGTGGGCGGTCGCGATCTGGTCTTGGACGGGATTCGTCGTCACAAGGTATGCGGCGGAGGAACGGACGGCTGCTGGAACACTGTCGGCGATTGCCAGCTCTTCGGCCGTGGGTTGCCGACCGTTGTCGGAGAAGCTTTGTTCAATTTGTGCGATGACCGCCAGGAGCTGGGCGTGGGCGGCCTCGACATGGTCGTGGGCGGCCTCCATCAGGGCTAAGGCCGCCGCTGCGGAACGGACAGATGATGTGCCGCTCTCGCCAGTTGCTATCCCCGAGGCAGATGTTGCTGCCGCCACCTAAGAAGCAACAGCGGCCGTTTGGCCTGCCTTCGCCGCCCGGTCGCAGATTGCGGCCGCGCTCATGCACCTTGTTAGCACACGCATGGCGGCTGCGGCCGTGCTCTCGCCGGAGTGGGCCACTGAAGTTGCCCTCACGACGCGGGTCCACGTGCCCATCTTTCACCGGCGACGATTGAACAGTGAAATGATATTTGGGGAGCAAGCTAGTGTGCTTGAGACGCCGGCTATGGACTATAGCCAATGCACCTTCTCGCATAAGCCATAGGTGTACTATACGCCGACGGTGCTCCAGGATATTTTGTGCTGCATCTTACATGGTTGGTAATAATAAACTGTGTGCGATCAACTTGATTTTTCATCTTGATTTGAATTACATCATGGGGTCACAGCAGCAATGGACGATGTTTGAATTGTTATACCTTTTATCTGTAGTGAACATGCAACTATATGTGTGTCGTAAAAGAATTGGAATTACTCAGGGTTCGTTTGAACATTTTATACCTTAAATTGGTTTTCTAGCCATTTCAGGTGCACAATTCAAAATTAAACTACATGCACATGCTCCGGTGCACCAACATGGGTTGTAAAATAATATATGTGTCCATTGGTTTATGCTTATGTCCCATGCAAGAAATGGGGATGAAATTCGAACACCACGACACCGTGGCTCTCCGGCAAACGTCGACGTACTTGCTTTTGTAATTCTAGTAAATCCAAAATTCATCCGAAATTCATGAAACTTGTCATGCTATCATGGAGCGGCATCAACATGCCGTGGTAAAATTATTGTCCCATTTGGGGCAAGTTTGGGTATAACCTTCTCATAAACCAGAGCTTCTCACAACAAGTATGATGGTTTCGGTAGGGAAGGTTTCACGTTTCTGGACGAAACGATATCCGTTGCCTCTTCTCGATTTCAATTTTTTTCCAAGTGTCAACATAGAACAACAGGAGTGTTGTGTCAATTTTTGGGATTTTTCGGGGTTCGCTTGGACATTTTTATACATTAACTGGGTTTTCTATGCATTCATATGCATAATTCAAATTTGAACTATAGGCACATGCTCTAATGCATATAAATTAGTTGAAAATTCAAATCTATGTCCTTGGTTGCCTGCTTAGGTCCCATGCAAGAAATGGGAATGAATGTCATACACCTGGCCACGGTCACACAACCGCAAACATTGAGATACCTGGTTTTCAAATTCTAGTAAATCCAAAGCTCATCTAAAATTCATGAAACTTGGCATGCTATCATGGAGCGGCATCAACATGCGGTGGTAAAATTTTGTACCATTTGGGGCAGGTTTGGGGATATGCTTCTCACAAACCAGAGCTTCTCACAACAAGCCTGATGGTTTCGGCAGGGAACGTCCCACCTTTGGGGACGAAACAATATCGATTGCCTCTTCTTGCTTTCAAATTTTTCTCGTGTCAACATAGAACAACAGGAGTGTTGTGTTAATTTTGTGATTTTTCAGGGTTTGTTTGGACATTTTATGCATTAACTGAGTTTTCAATGCATTTATGTGCATAATTCAACTTTGAACTACATGCACATGCTCCAGTGCATATAAATTGGTTGAAAAACCAAATCTGTGTCCTTGGGTGCATGCTTAGGTCCCATGCAAGAAATGGTAATGAATTTCAAACACCAGGGCACTGTTGATTGCTAGCAATAAAATTGAGATACCTGGTTTTTAAATTCTATAAATCCGAAACTTGTTTGAAATTCATGAAACTTGGCATGCTATCATGGAGCGGCATCAACATGCCGTGGTAAATTTTTTGTCCCATTTGGGGCAGGTTTGGGTATATGCTTCTCACAAACCAGAGCTTCTCAGAACAAGCATGATGGTTTCGGTAGGGAACATCCCACCTTTGGGGACGAAACGATATCCATTGCCTCATATTGCTTTCAAAAATTTTCTCGTGTCAACATAGAACAAAAGGAGTGTTGTGTCAATTTTGTGATTTTTCGGGGCTTGTTTGGATATTTTTATGCATTAACTGAGTTTTCAATGCATTTCTGTGCATAATTCAAATTTGAACTACATGCACATGCTCCAGTGCATATAAATTGGTTGGAAAATCAAATCTGTTTCCTTGGGTGCATGCTTAGGTCCCATGCAAGAAATGGGAATGAATTTCAAACACTAGGGCACCGTTGATTGCCAGCAAAACATTGACATACCTGGTTTTTAAATTCTAGTAAGTCCAAAACTCGTCTGAAATTCATGAAACTTAGCATGCTATCATGGAGCGGCACCAACATGCCGTGGTAAATTTTTTGTCCCATTTGGGGTAGGTTTGGGTATATGCTTCTCACAAACCAGAGCTTCTCACAACAATCATGATGGTTTCGGTAGGGAACGTCCCACCTTTGGGGACGAAACGATATCCATTGCCTCTTATTGCTTTCATAATTTTTCTCGTGTCAACATAGAACAACAGGAGTGTTGTGTCAATTTTTGTGATTTTTCAGGGTACGTTTGGACATTTGTATGCATTAACTGAGTTTTCAATGCATTTATGTGCATACTTCAAATTTGAACTACATGCACATGCTCCAGTGCATATAAATTGGTTTAAAAATCAAATCTGTTTCCTTGGGTGCATGCTTAGGTCCCATGCAAGAAATGTGAATGAATTTCAAACACCAGGGCACCGTTGATTGCCGGCAAAACGTTGAGATACTTTATTTTTAAATTCTAGTATATCCAAAACTCGTCTGAAATTCATGAAACTTGGCATGCTATCATGGAATGGCACCCGACATGCTGTGGTATTGTTCGTGTCCATTTTGAGAGAAGGTGCACTCGAATAATGACAGCCAACAAAGGCATTTTGAAAAATTAACTGCCACTTTAATATCTGAAATATTTGTATAATTCAAACCATGTGTGTTCTGTTAACCATTCACGTGACGCCATGTGTCTTGGTTTTAATGGCTGTAGGAGGTGTCGTGCGGACAATTGCTTGACCTTGACTGAACGGGAGGCGTGCGAGCGCAGTCCGGTGCGCACGTTGATCGGGAGGCGTGCAAGCTGTCCTCGAATGCGCAGGCTCACCGGGAAGCGTCCGAGCTGTACGCTGCGCAGGCTCACTGGGAAGCGAGCCCTTTGACATCCATGGCCGCCCGCCTTCCTCTCCGTGCGTGTGCCTCCCTTAGCGGCATGGGACGCCGCCGTCGAACGCTACCTCTCAGCGTCGCCAGCTGCCATCCTCCCGTGCCCCGCCCGTCAACCCTGGGACGACATGATGCAAAGTGAGAGCAGGATTTGTGCATCTCTTCAACGCAAACGGTTCTTTTGGATGACCCGTGTGCAACCACGTAGAAATAATTTGGTGTGATTTGCATCTGTCATATTGGTATGTTGCCATTTGTCAAACTGGAAAGATTGACATTTGTTGATCTAGTACATTGTCATTTGTCAAACAGGAAAGAATGACATTTGTTGATCTAGTAACATTGCCATTTGTCAACCTTGTAACACTACGATTTGTCAAAATATGAAGCTAAAAATCAATAGCAATATCTAATTTTTGCAACTAAAATTCAGTAATTAAGCATAGATTTCATTCATAGATTAAGCAGTCACTCTTAATTTATACAAACAGTTCAACTCGACAGCTGAACCGACCAAACTTTTCCCCAATTGTTGCCAACCACGTACTGAAATAGCTAGTTCAACTATATATACTAGCTAATTTTAAGTACGTTGTACAGTTCCACCACATCTATAGGCAGATGAACTGAACAAAATAGCCCCTAAATACTACTACTACTGCGGAGGGGCTTTGTACTACTTCCGTCTGCCTCTCCTCTGCCGAGCGCGCTCAGTAAGAGGCGGCGGAGGAGGAGCCTACTGACGAGCTGGGCAATCGCAATACGGTGCCTGCCACTGTTGCAGCTTCAGCGACGCTCACCTCGAACGCCCTCTGCCGCTCCAGACGACCCCTCTCGAAGCGGTGGTTCTCCTCGTAGATCTCCTGTTTCCTCGTCTCTGGGGCGGCGTGTGCCGCGGCCACGTGGCGGTAAGGCTCTTTACGTGCTCGACGAGGCATTCCTCCTCCTCCTCCCGCAGGAACTCAGTGTAGCACGCAAGGTCGCTGATGCACGTGCTGGCATCCACCACCGCCTCCCGCCTTTGGGCGGCGGTGGCGGAGCGGGTGATGACCCCGGCGTTCGACAATGGGCTAGCGGCCAAGCCGGCCGACAATGGGGTGGCGACCACGACCACCACCTTCAGCCTTCGGGCCGCGGTGGCGGAGTGGGTGATGGCCACGGTGGCCGGTAGTGGGGTGGCGGCCACGACGACCACCTCTTGCCTTCGGGCCGTAGCGGCGTAGCGGGAGATGGCCCTGGCTTTCGATGGTGGTGTGGCGGCAATGGCGGCCGGCAACAGCTCCCGACGGGCACCAGTGGTGGAGCGTGTGGTGGGTGTTCCACGCACACCCAACAGGGACGCCACACGCAATACACTACGCCGGGGACTGCGCCGCCTCCACGGTGTAGCCTCGCAGCTGGAGCTGTCCTCTGATGACGGCGGAGTGGCTGAGCGACGACGAGGGACCGGTGTTGGCGATTGTGGGAGAAGCAGACGAGATAAGCTACAGGGAGGGAGGGGAAAATGCGACGCAGGACTCGCCGGCCGTGAGGGTTTTTATAGCAGGCCGGTAAGCATTGGGATTTTGGGTGATTTCACCAAGTCGGGCGGGAAGCTTGCATGGGAACCTGCAAGGTTGCGTAGGAATGGGATCACCGACGATTCATTGGTGCCACCGTTTGGCCAAAAGAACGCCCCCGAGCGCTGCGCAAGCTTGCGCTGTATGACGTCCGCGGCAGCGGGGTGACAAGACGTGCGAGAGGAGGACGAAAGGCCACGTACACACAGTTAATAAAAAAACATTTGTGATTTAATTACCTACTATACCCCCGTCCGGGTTTATAAGTATGATTTAACTAATAAAATACGAATGCATGTCGCCAAAGATTATATAGTTGGATTCGTATTTGAACATAGCTTCCAATTATATAATTTTTATAACATGCGTTAACATTTTGTGGATTAAATTTGAGGGCAAAGTATGGCACAGAATATAAAGGGGACTATAGACTAGACGGAGGTGGTTGCACACGGCCGCTCTCTACGCAACGACGCAACTGTCGCCCGACGACCATTTCCTGCGTGTTCAACTGCTCTATGCGTGTGGTTGCTTGCGGTTCAGGCGGCCGCGGCACGCTCTGCTCGCGTCCCGCCACGCGCGCTCTGCTCTCGCGTCCCTCCGGGTGCTCTGCCCTCGTCCCTCCACGCGTGCTGCCAGTGTTTGGGGCCGGCGCACGATCACGCACGTTCGTGTGCATGCGGTTGTGCTGGGCGCGGCGCGACAATGCAGTTACCCGCTGCAAAAACTGCCATGCGGACGCGCTAAGAATCCAGGCCGCCCGGCCCCCATTTATTCCTACGGCCATTTACCTTATATCTCTCGCGTCACACGACACAGTAAGCACACCCACGACGATACATACAAAGAGGACATCCAGCGGTTCCAATGGCGCTCCCCGTGGCTCCAATCGCGCTCCTAGTGGCCGACGATGACAACGGCAGGCAGTTCACCATGCATCACGTAGTGGACACCCACGTGAGGGGGAAGGCCCTCTTGGTGGTGTACACGAACGATCCGGTCTCGGTGGAGAGCTCCATCCAAACTATGGAGCAGTTCCTTGCTGAGGACAAGTACCGAGTGGTCGGCTTCAACCTCGAGTACACCATGGGTCGTGCCGGGCACGATCAGAAGGTTGCCATCGCCCAGTTGTGTGTGCGACATGACGTCCTCGTCTACCACTACCACCTTGCCACAAGGCCTTGCGAGCGTTTCTCCAGGTTTATCAACAACTCCGACTACAGTTTCGCTACGGTGGACACCACCAACGATCTAAAAGCGCTCAAGGTTTCGGGCTTGAATGCCCGAATCTTGTCAACATCCAGCACCACTACAAGGTCTGGGGGAGTGACAACAACAAACTGAACTCCCTGGTTGACCTCGCCTCGGCCATCATCGACCCCTACTATGCAAATATGAAGGAAGAGAGCAAGACGGACAAGAATGCCTGGCACAGTGTTTGTCATGAGAGACTGGATGAAGAATACGTCAAGTACGCGGCCAAGGACACGTACACAAGCTACGAGATGTAAATACGGATCGTTGACATGAGGAACTATCTTCTTCCTGCCCTAGACGAGGGATCAAGCCAAATAGTAGTGGCGGGAGCGTCACAAGAAGTAGATGACTAGACAATCGTTTCTCCTACTTTAGAATGCATGCAATTGTTGATTGAGGTGTGTGCGAATGATCTGTATAGTCACTTATATAATTGGATGTTTATTTCAGTTATATATATATACATGTTATTCTACTGTAGACAGAGGAAATCACACGGCTTTTTAGCAGCAATCGTGTGTGTTATTATTGGTCTTCGCACACATTTCTGATTACGGACCTGTTTGCCGCCTATCACACACATCTTGTTCAGTTGAACCGTTTCCATTGTGTTGCCTAATCGCACACAGTTCATCCTAGTGAACCATATGTTGTATATCGCACACGCCTTCATCTGGCTGCCTGTTTCTTTTGTTCCTCCTCCTCCCAAACAGTTAATTGAACTGAACCATATGCCCTGCATCACACACGCAACTAAAATCTGAACCCTGTTTGATGCATCCATCATCGCAAACGTTTTGCACCTTTTTCGACGGTTTTTTACACCACCGTTTGCGATTATGGCATCGCACACAGTTTCGTCGAAGGGTCTCTCATCGTAGTGTCGCATTTGGAGCACTCTGCAGTAGTGTGGGCCACGGTTCATCGTGGCAAAAAGACCGATGGACCAGTATGTACGTACACGTTTGCGACCAGAATGACAATGCTACGTACACTTTGACCGGGTGGGTCCCAGCTGTCAGGGAGGATAAGGAGACACTTCCTTGCATGCAAAGATATAGATGGTGGGTCTGAGCTGTCAGCGGGAGGATTCTTTTTTTGTGCGTAATAAGGAGGCACTTCCTTGTGTGTGAAGATGTAGCTGGTGGGTCCAGCTGTCAGCCTCACCGCGAATAGTCCTCTTCCGATGGCTGTCGTTCATTGACTAAGTTGACCACGCCGCACGGACAACACCCAGGTGGTGGACAACGGTGAGGCAGGGAATGACACGGAGCCTGGGAACACGCGGAGGGTAGTAAGAGGGTTGACTTGTCCGGCTGCGGTGTGCGGCTGCTGTCACCGCAGAATAACAAGGGGTGCGGGTGAGTAGAGGGATTGCCTGGCCAGTGGTGGAAGTAGGAGGGGCGGTGAGGCCTGCGCGGCACCACGGCCGGCCACAGGAGGCAGGAGCACATGGTGCTTTGGACGGCTAGAGCAGGAAAATCAGAGGTTGAAGAAGCAGGACGATCGTTGGATGTTAATAATCCAACGGTCGCTACTGATATTATCGTTTGTTGACTAAGTTGACAAAGCCCTACATACGCGTCAACATAGTAGGGCCACAAGTCAACCTCCAAATCTGCTGGGCCCCAGTTGTCATGGGGAGGAATCGTTATTTTTCGCATAATAAGGAGGCACTTCCTTCTGTGCGAAGATATAGCTGGTGGGTCCCAGCTGTCATGGGCAGGATTCATTTTTTGGTATAATAAGGAAGTACTTACTTGCGTGCGGCCATGGACCATGTGGGTCCCTACTGTCAGCCTCTCCACGTACATCCCTCTTCCGATGTTGTCTATGTTGACAATGTTGACCACGCTGTGCCGAGAACACCAACGCAGGGGATGACGGCGAGACCCAAGAAGGAAATGAGCCGGAGGCGTCGAAGCCACAACAGTGGAGGGATGTGGGTGAGTAGAGGGATGGCCTGGCCAGCGGTGGGAGTAGTAGGGGGCGGTGAGGCCTGCGTGGCAGCATAGGCGACCACGGGAGGCGGGAGCAGGCGGTCCCGCCGGCGCTAGATTTGGCGGTTGGAGCAAGAAGATCATAGATTGAAGAAGCATGACAGCCGTGGGATTGACATCCAACGGTGACTTCTGCTAGAATCGTTTGTTGACTAATATATAATAAGTAAAAAAAATCTTGCATACACATCAACTTAATAGGCCCACAAGTCATCCCATTTCCTATTTTTTAATAATTTAGAGCTCATTTGCAACTTCTTATGCAATTTATTGCAGTCCATTTTATTTTTGTTCGCCAGGGCCAGGGTTAAAAATTCTATGAAATTTCGCATATTTCGGTGGGTCCAAACTATTTTTAATATCGAAATGTCGAGCCAGATTTAAAGTAATTTCCGGATATATTTAAATTAGGTTAAAGCCCAATGAAATTGGAATCTAAAAATGTGAAAAAAATTCAGAAATTTGAAAGTAATTGCCAATTTTTCATGTGTTTTTTATATTTACAGCCCATTTCATATTACTTTTAAGATTTGCAGCCGTCTTGAAAGAGTTGCAGCCCGGCAGGGCAGAGAAAAATAAGTACGCGTGGGTTGGGTATGCGTGGATTGGGTATTCTTTAGAAAAAATAGACTGGGCTAACCATTTTCACAAAGAAAAAATAGCTGGGTTGGTCATGTGGTGAACGTAAAATAGAAGCCTGGGCTAGACGGGCCACAGCCCAGTTGAAACCCTGATTTGTCTAAAAAATAACGAAAAAAACTACTCGAGCAGCTACGTCCCAGGTGTCAGCCGCTCTTGTGCAGTTCTCTTGTCTATTGACTATACGATGACAATGTTGTGGGTCCTAGATGTCAGCAAACCACTAGGAGGAAGCATTTTCCTTTTCTATACGCTGACAATGGAGTATATAACAAAAAATGAGGAACTTGCTTGCGTACGGCCATGGACATGGTGGTTCCCTAATGTCATCCTCTCCATGTACAGTACTCTCCGGATTCCTCTTGTTTATTGACCATGTTGACAATGCGAGAGGGTGGTGCCGCGGCGAGCCCACCAAAGCGCGGGGAGGACGATGACGAGGCCTCGGGCGGGAACAAACAGGAGCCGGGGAACATGTGGCGGTGAAGTCGCGGGCGAAGGGTAGTACAAGGGTTGACTGGTTCGGGTGCGGGGTGGAGCTCACATCGGCGTTAACATTTAGGAGACGGTGGGGCGCCGATGCATGCGCTGAGGCATAGCCAGCCGTGGGAGGCGGGAGCAGGCGGCCCTGCCGGCGCTGGTTTGGTTTTGGCGGCTGGAGGAACATAAGACTGAAGAAACACGACAGGCTGTAAAAGCAGCAGGAGTACTTAGCAACCTTAACTAAAACCAGCAGGGGCACTTAACAACCATATCTAAAAGCAGTATGAGTACTTATACATGTTCAACCATACAAAGCACGCCTACAACAGTGTTACTTTGCCTACAATTAACCAAGGGTGAGGTCACCAAGCCCTAGGACAAGGCCCAGGCGCCACCCCGCACATCCATAACCTTCTGAAAGCGGCTTCATCTCACAATTTGGTCAATAAATGGGATATTCGCTTCAAAGCCATGGAAAATCATGAACATAAATTTCTGTCGTATTCTCCAAGATGGACGGTCCTTCATTATTTGAGACCACCCATGAATAAGTATCTTCTCACCTCTAAGGGAAATGGAGTAGTTCGACATAAACATCATGTTCTGACCAAGCGCAAGTCTGACCCGACCATGGTAGGCATCTGTATAGGAAGAATAAAATTGGGCAGTTTCTGTTTCAAGAAGATCACAGCTGTAAAAATATGTATAAGTAAGAGTTTATAAACAACATATATAACAAAAAATAGCTCGTACCATAAGTTTCTTGACACAGTTGGACATGTTCAACGTGTGCACCAGTGGCACACATAAACCACATGGCCTTCCACCATTGAAACGCCCCACAAGGACCACAAGATGATCAATAAAGTTTAGGAACTGGTGAATGCCGTCCCAGTCAACTTCAGTCCCATCAGTAACAGTCGAGTTCTTATCAAATACAAACGAGTAGTGTCCTGAACTTTGTAATAACCTACACAAGCCACCAATTATAAGAAGTATTAGTTAGAATAGCATCGTAGTGAGAGAAGGGAATCACAAATTGTTGCTACTTCTAAAGTCAATTTGTGATTAGTTAGACATAATATGTCGATTAAGAAGTAATCGAGGGAACATGCAAGAACCAGATACAAAACTAACATGGATGAACTATTGGAATGATGTCGGGGTGGAAGATCACAGTGAAGATGAGACCAGGTTCTGCTATTTCCATCAACATTTGTGTGCCAACTTTCAGTCTGTAACACTTGAGGAAGTTTATCCAACATAAAAAAGCAGCAATCTTCTTGGATCATGAACCCAACTGGGAACTTATATCCATGGCGTGTCTTAAATGTGACCATTAAACTAGTGTATTCAGTTATGGCAAGGGCGACCATCTTGAGTACATGTGTTCTGGCCGAGCAAGGGATGCACTGCAGGAAAATAATGAAAGAACACAATTTATTCGCTATCCAAATCTAGAAATAATTTCCACTTTCACGTAAGTGTTGACCATGGTACTAGTACCTTTTATACAAATATAGCAATCCAAATTTCCAAATTAGTTGAAAGCATGTTCAAAAACCCCAACCTTCCCGGATAGTAAAGAGGATTCTAGTAACATATTGTGCGCGTTTAAAAAATCCCGTGTTAACATGAGAAGGAACATGTTGGCGTCTCACCAAGGAGCAGAAACCTGTAGGGTCCTCGCACTTTGGGAACTACAAATGAAACACACTAGATTCAGTAGGAAGAAAAATGCATGAACGGCGGCGGCTGCCATCCTAGGATTACCAGTGACCAAGGGACTAGGATTTATCGGGGATGGATGAAGAATTCGTACCTGGTTCTCCATGAGAAAACCCTAAGCGATCGCCGAGAGGATGTTATCTCTGAATAAGTAGGCGATGGAGAAGGGGATTCAGGCCCAGTGAAATATTGCTGCTTCGTCCGCCCAGCTTACTTCTACTACTGGAAAGGTGGGGATTTTGTGATTTGATGGCCCATTGGGCATTACTGCGACGCTACAATAGGGGTGAGTCTACCGTGCAGTTGTGCACTCTAATTTAGTGCATGGCATGTGGACCCCGTTACAAGATGCCCCGAATATCAGTGAATGGTAGTAGAAAGACAGGAGTAACTAGCCCAGGCTGCCGACCAGGAACCTAAGCCTTGATCGAAGAATAAGAAGTAGAAGAAGAACTCCAAAACGAGCAAGCATCACTCTCATATCAAATCATCGCATTACCTGTACCTGCAACTATTGTTGTACTAATCTGTGAGCCACGAGGACTCAGCAATCCCATTACCATGGGTATCAAGACTAGACAATCTTAATGGGTATGGAATGGTTAAGTGGTGAGGTTGCAGCAAGCACTAAGGCATTTGTATGGTAGCTAACTTACGCATACAAGAATAAGAAGAGTAAACAACGCATAACGTACATGGACTACAATGATCAAGAAGTGATCCTGAACTACCTACGTGTCAAACATAACCGCACCATGTTGTCTTTCCGAACTCCTTCAAAAAGATATGGTCACGGTTACGCATGCGGTTGGTGTATTTTATTCGGATTTAGTTTCAAGTTCTCTACAACCAGATATTATAAATTTCCAGGTCGCCACATAACCACGGGCATGACTGTCGAAAAGTTTTAACCCTGCAGGAGTGCTCCAAGTGGTCCATTATAAATTACCACGCACATCCGATGGAACATTCTCACACCATGATAACACGATGCTTATGATAAGGAATCCCATTGGACCTACTTCTCGTCAAAGGTAAAACTAAACCAGCAAGGCAACCCTGCATGTCGACGATTCCGATAGGAGCCGCGTGTTTCTCGTTCTCAGGACATGACCGTATGGGTCAAGCTACGAGTAAAACCAAACCTTGAGTTTCCCCGCGGTGGCCCCGCAAGATGCCCATTTTGGACCAACACCATTGGCACTAGCCTACCTGTATTACGTTGAATAAAGAATCCTTGAGTAGATGAGCCCCTATGAGTTAATTAATTAATTTCAGTATTATTATGTTGGCAAATTTTAAAACCAAAGTTGGGCCTTGCTGGAAGAGTCTCATCCTAAGCGATTGGTCAGGGGGGCCCATAATACCGGTATGATGGAAACTAGGGCGGCAACAGTGGAACAAAACACTAGAAAAAGATGAGCCTTCCACCCATTGCCTTGTATATTGATGCATTAATTAAATAAGAGATATTGTGATATCCCATGTTATCCATGTCCCAACATGGAACAACCTGCACTGCACCTGCAACTAGCAACACTATAAGAGGGGCCGAACAAAGCGGTAGCATATCCAAACAATGGTTTGCTGGGATGGTGGAAGGTTAGAGGCTTATCATGGCAATTTATGAGGCTTGACAAACAAGTGGTAGGAAGCGCGACATAGCGATAGCATCGAGACAACTAGCAAAGCAAAGATAGTAGTGATATCCAAGGTAATGGTCATCATGCCTGAAATCCCGCTAGGAAGAAGATCGAATCCATGAAGTAGTCAAACCAACGTAGTTGAAAGAATCCTCACACTCGCAATGTTACTGGAACTATCGAGAAGAAGCACAACCCTAAAGAAGCAAACAACATGATAAACAAATAAGCATAAACACGGCATGAT
Organism: Aegilops tauschii subsp. strangulata; assembly: GCF_002575655.3. Lineage (NCBI taxonomy): Eukaryota > Viridiplantae > Streptophyta > Magnoliopsida > Poales > Poaceae > Aegilops > Aegilops tauschii. The sequence goes on from NC_053041.3 coordinate 330,183,049, forward strand.
GCACGATCAAGTATGATGCATGTCCATTTTAATGAGCCATGGCATGGCAAAGTGCAACAACCAATACAACAAACATGGCATGATGCACGAAACACCACATTCGGTTATTTAGTCCGCTCTCATTTATGTACATGACAAAATCAAATGTTGTTTAACATGGCAAGAGGTGAAGCACAATTTTAATATTGTTAAATAGCAAAATAAAGTGCACTATGTTAATCTACATGTTTTTCTAGACCATTTACATATAAAGTTCATTTAATTCGGAGCTATAGTTATTTTATTATGAATAAACCATTTTTAGCATCACTTTGGTGCAAATTAATGCAAACAACAAATTAACAATTTTAACATGGATGAAAGTTACACATTATGAAACTACAGGAAATTATAAGCATTTTACCCGATTACGGATGAAAAAAAGGAAAAACACAAATGACATCCACCCCGGTAGCAAAGGCTGCCGTCCACGAACCTAACCCTTGATCAAAGAAGAAGTAGAAGAAGAATTCCATAACAAGCAAGCATCGCTCTCACGTCAGATCATCTCATTACCTGTACCTGTGACTGTTGTTGTAGTAATCTATGAGCCACAAGGACTCAACAATCCCATTACCATGGGTGTCAAGACTAGCAAAGCTTAATGGGTATGGAATGGTTAAGTGGTGAGGTTGCACCAAGCACAAACACATTTTTATGGTGGCTAACTTACGAGTACAAGAATAAGAAGAGTGAACTAACGTAAGTGAACTAGAATGATCAAGAAGTGATCCTGAATTACCTACATGTCAAACATAACCCCATCGTGTTCGAGGAAGAAGCCGGACGGAGATGTGCGGATAGGTTTGCTCATGTTTTATAGGGCTCTAGGGGCTCCTCCGGCTATCAAATCGATTGGGGCATGCGTTGATGTCCTGCCGTACAGAAGAGGAAGAGGATCGACAGGAGTTTGTTGCTCGTGGGGTATGGAAGAGGTAAGCGGGCTGCAGCTGGGCTTCCAGGTAAGTCTTATGCTCCCAATTTTATTTTCTTTATTTCTTTGTTAAAAACGAATTGTTTTGGACAAAAGGAACAGGGTCTAGGAGGGGAAATTGAGAGATATAAAAATAACCAATGGATCTGGATTTATTCAAAATTTGAATTAATTGCTCTAGCAATTTTTAGGGACAGTAAATTTACCCAAGTTTGAAAATAGTTCAAACTTCAATAAATGGAAAGTCCAAGCGGAACATGTCCAAGCGAGCAGAAAATTGAACGAGCGGGTCTTTGCATGGTTTACCGATTTTAGAGAAATAGTCAACATTTTTATGTGACAGGAAGAATGTCACTTGCAATGAATGGGTAAAGTTTGAAAGAAGGAAGCTAGTGATTGGGTTTGAACTTGTTGAGGGATTTGGTGGCAAGAGAAAGTTTCAAGTGCAAGATGAAGATGAGGATACGGAGTTCACACAAGATCACGACAAAACAAATATGCCACAACCAAAGCAATGATGATCTATGACGCATGATGCAAAACAAAAATAAAACACAAATTAAAAGCATGCATGCATGAACATATCACAAAAATAATGGAGGTATTGGACTTGGGCTGTTACAGCAGGGAGTGTGAGGCTTCACATGGTGGGCTTCATCCTTTTATATTGGATACAAAAGCGGAAAATCCAAACCGTTTGACAGTTGAGGGAAGTCAAAATGTCCATCGTTGTTTAGTACAAACTGAACACATGCATGATGTGGGTGGAGACTTGATGACATGGCTATGTTGCTGAGTTGGATAGCTTAAATGTCAAGACAAATAAGATAGTTGAGATGAACTATCATGGTATTATAGATAGCCAAATATTCCTTTTCATACACTGGTTGGGATTGATTCTTAGGACCTAAAGTCTTTCTGATAAAAGCAAGTGGATGTCTGGATTACTTAAGCATGCACATTGCCTATGTCACAAGCATCGGTCTCAATAGGAAAGGCTAGATAAAATTAGGTAATGCGAAAACTGGGGTAGTTACAAGAGCCTGCTTAAGAGTTTGAAAATCCACTTCAGTATCACATGTGCATATAAAGTGTACTCTCTTTAAAAGGTTGAGTGAGAGGTTTACTAATTCAACCATATTGCTTAAAATTTCCTATTACACTAGTAATTCCCAAGGAACCCCTGATCTCTCTAGCATAGTGGGAATTGCCATTTAGCAATTATAGTAATCTTACTAGGATATGTGCTTACTGCATCTTCGCTAATAACATGTCCTAAATAAGGAGATCTCTTTTACCAAAAGCACATTTGCTCAACTTAGCTTTCCACTGTTTGGACTGGAATAACTGAAGACTTGTTCCACATGACCCAAATGTTCATCCAAGGTTTTACTGTAATTTAAAATATCACCAAAGAAAACTAGATCACATTTCCTTAAAACTGGACAAAGAGTGTTGTTCGTACCCTCTTGAATGGTAGCACTTGCTAAGAAGTCTCCCGACGTCTAGTGGTAGACAACTTGGTTGGAGTTATCGCTGGCCCTGGTTCGAGGACTCATTTCTCTTATTAGAATTAGATAGGGGGCTTCTTTCCCTCTGTTCTCATTAATTTGAAAGGTAGCACATGCTCCCTTTAATCCAAATACCATACACTAGAATGCAAAGAGTTCATTTTAACAACGTGTAACATAATACATATATAGCATCAGTGTGACGTGATACTGTTTCCATGGCAACCGTGAATTGTCGATGGTAAAACCGGCAGACCTCGGGGTATGGGGTCCTGAGCTGTGGATCTCGGATCAGTGGGTAACAAGGGACGAAGGAGACCATATTTACCTAGGTTCGGACCCTCTCGAAGAGGTAATACCCTACATCCTGCTTTGATTATGTTGATGGTTGTGTATCGCGTACAAGCTTGATCTACCTCGAGATTGTAAGTTGTGTCCTAACCCTAAGGCTAGGTGAATGAGATTGTGATCGGATCCCCTCTATAGGCTAAACCCCTTGGCTTATTTACACGCCAGAGGGGTATCTAGGGATACATACACTACAAAAAAATACACTTCCGTGACGATACGTGTTTGTCACAGTAGGTCACGTTTTCTGTCATGTATGTACATCCATGATGATTTTATGATAGAATCAAGATAGTCATACCTGTGGTGTCGTAGAAGTGTTCCATGACATTACCAAAATTATCATCATGGAAGTGTCCACTTCCATGACGATAAATCGCGTGTCATAGAAGTGCTTTCGTCAAGGGTGACCGACACATGGCATCCACCATAACAGGCCGCCGTTAAGCTATCGGGTTCCGGTTTGGATCCGATAACCCGTTAACAGCCCCGATGATGCGGAGAATCCCTCGACCACCCACTCAGACACTCCATCACCACCACAAACACCGAGAGGACCAATGACAAGAGCACGTGCACGCGCCATCGAGAACGAGGTTAACTCCTTCCTCTTCGAGCTCCATTCAAATTCACTCGAGAGTTGGGTCCTACCTCAAACGGAAATGTTGTGCATTTTTAGTTATGAAGAAAATGACCACGATGTCGGATCTCGGGTTCCGGCAAAACCCTCAAGGTTCGAACACTGGGGTGCGCACGAAGATCTCCCCCTACCGGATCACGCCCTCAACCTCGCCACGATCTCAAAGGCTAGCTCGACGAACTCACAACACAAAGGACACAAGATTTATACTGGTTCGGGCCACTGTTGTGGTGTAATACCCTACTCCAGTGTGTGGTGGTGGATTGCCTCTCGGGCTGAGGATGAACAGTACAAGGGGAAGAACAGCCTCCTGAGGAGAGGTGTTCTTGTACTTGGTGAACTTGTGTGGGTGAGGATTACTCATGATGAGATGAGATGAGATCAGACCAGATCATATCCTTCCTACTATGGTGGCTAGTACTATTTATAGAGGCCCCGGTCCTCTTCCCAAATATTGAGAGGGAAGGGAGCCAACAACGGCCAATTTGAAAGGGGACAGCTAGTACAGCTTATCCTGACTAAAGGTGGTCTTCGCCTGCAAAAGGCTCTGGTGGTGACGCCGCCTTGGGCTCCACGGTGACCTCCGTCGTGCCGTCCTGCTGGTCTTGGTCTCGTTGCACCGATGTGGAAACCTTTGCTTGACGCCTTGGTACTCCTCGTCTGTGCTTGCCCCCTTAGCACCAAAGGGGAAACAAGGACACTGCGCACGCTGGCGCCCGCCTGGTCTCGATTGTCATGGCTCACGTCCCAAGAACCTCGCGAGGTTTGCCTTGCCTTGATCTCTCCGCCCCTCGCGAGCCGGCCCGATGAGGCCGCTCCCGAGGAGGTCTTGTGTCGTCCGCCTCGCGAGGCTTGGCCCCTCGCGAGGGTCTTGAAAGCTTGTTGGTGAAGATGGGCCGTACGGGCCTGCTCGCAGAGCCACGCCGTGGGCCGCAGGCAGGCAAGTCTAGGGACCCCCCGTTCCCAGAACGCCGACATTAGCCCCCGGGCCCAAGGCGCGCTCGGACTTGGCTTCGAGGCGAAGCCAAAGGGTAAGTGCGAAGCACCACGGGCCCCAACAGCCTGCGGCCTTGGTCGACGCGTGGCGGTTGATTGGACATGGGCGTCTCCGCTTCCCCACGCTGCCTCGGCAACTGCCCGACTTGACAAGTCACTGCGACATGCAAGGAAAAATCATCATTACCTGTGATCGTGGGGGGCGTTGGTTGGCCTTCTCCTGCTATAAATGGGGAGGGGGGCAGAGCCCCCGTCGCCCGTCTCTTGCCATTCCGCTTGCTCCTTCCCCCTTGCTCCATTGCCAATAGTGGCACCAATGGCACCCATCAGAAGGTTTTCCGCTGTGGAGAAAGGGAAGACTCCCCACGACGAGCCAGGGCCGCTTCCGCTGAAGAAGAGGCCGGTCCACCGCCGTGACGTGGTGGTGATGCAGGAGGTGGCAAGGCCTTGGTGGGAGTGGCCTCCTCCTGGGTATCCGTTACCCCTGTACGCCCAAGCCGAGGGCTCAGGAGGAAGAGGCGGCGAGCGGCGGCACGCACGCCGCGGCCATGGTCGCCGTACCGCGGTGGCGCGCGTTGCTGCCCCTGGAGTCCACGCCGCGGACTCTTCGCGCAAGCTTGTGCTGTGGGCGGCGATGCCCCCGAGCACCTGGATCTGCTTCCCTTCCTTCTTCTCTGCCGAGATGCCGCCGAGGGCCCCCTCGAGCTTTGGCTGCAGCACGCCGACTGCGACGCGCCGGCGACTGGAGGGGAAGTTGAAGCCGTCTCCTCAGGCAATATCTTCATGACCTGGGGCTGGGGTGAGGTCGCCTGAGTGTGCCGTGCGGAGGGCGCCCTCGCGATCCACTTCGAGTATGACGGCGCATCCATGCTTGATACGTCCATTTTGCATCATGCTTTTATATCGATATTTATTGCATTATGGGTTGTTATTACACATTATGTCACAATAGTTATGCCTATTCTCTGTTATTTTACAAGGATTACATGAAGAGGGAGAATGCCGGCAGCTGGAATTCTGGGCTGGAAAAGGAGCAAATATTAGAGACCTATTCTGCATAACTCCAAAAGTCCTGAAACTCCACGGAAGTTATTTTTGGAAATAATAAAAAATACTGAGCGAAGAAAATACCAGAGGGGGCCCATACCCTGGCCACGAGGGTGGGGGCGCGCCCTACCCCCCTGGTTGCGCCCCCTGCCTCGTGGGCCCCCTGGTGGCCCTCCGGTGCCCATCTTCTGCTATATGAAGTCTTTCATCCGAGAAAAAAATTAGAAGCGAGCTTTCGGGACGAGACTCCGCCGCCACGAGGCGGAACCAATCTAGGGCTCTGGCGAAGCTGTTCTGCCGGGGACACTTCCCTCCGGGAGGGGGAAATCATCGCCATCATCATCACCACCGCTCCTCTCATCGGGAGGGGGCCAATCTCCATCAACATCTTCACCAGCACCATCTCCTCTAAAACCCTAGTTCATCTCTTGTATCCAATCTTTGTATCCAAGTCTAGGATTGGTACCCGTAGGTTGCTAGTAGTGTTGATTACTCCTTATAGTTGATGCTAGTTGGTTTATTTGGTGGAAGATCATATGTTCAGATCCATTATGCATATTAATACCCCTCTGATTATGAACATGAATATGCTTTATGAGTAGTTACATTTGTTCTTGAGGACATGGGAGAAGTCTTGCTATTAGTAGTCATGTGAATTTGGTATTCATTCGATATTTTGATGAGATGTATGTTGTCTCTCCTCTAGTGGTGTTATGTGAACATCGACTACATGACACTTCACCATTGTTTGGGCCTAGAGGAAGGCATTGGGAAGTAATAAGTAGATGATGGGTTGCTAGAGTGACAGAAGCTTAAACCCTAGTTTATGTGTTGCTTCATAAGGGGCTGATTTGGATCCATATGTTTCATGCTATGGTTAGGTTTACCTTAATACTTCTTTTGTAGTTGCGGATGCTTGCAATAGGAGTTAATCATAAGTGGGATGCTTGTCCAAGTAAGGACAGCAGCCAAGCACCGGTCCACCCACATATCAAATTATCAAAGTACCGAACGCGAATCATATGAACGTGATGAAAACTAGCTTGACGATAATTCCCATGTGTCCTCGGGAGCGCTTTTCTCTATATAAGAGTTTGTCCAGGCTTGTCCTTTGCTACAAAAAGGATTGGGCCATCTTGCTACACTTTATTTACTTTTGTTACTTGTTACTCGTTACAAATTACCTTATCACCAAACTATCTGTTACCGATAATTTCAGTGCTTGCAGAGAATACCTTGCTGAAAACCGCTTACCATTTGCTTCTGCTCCTCGTTGGGTTCGACACTCTTACTTATCGAAAGGACTACAATAGATCCCCTATACTTCTGGGTCATCAAGACTCTTTTCTGGCGCCGTTGCCGGGGAGTGAAGCGCCTTTGGTAAGGAAAAATTTATATAGTGTGCTGAAATTTACTGTCACTTATTACTATGGAAAGTAATCCTTTGAGGGGCTTGTTCGGGGTATCTTCACCTCGACCAGTAGAGCAAAGAGTTGCTCCTCAACCTACTGAACCCATTAAAAATGAAAATGTTTACTTTGAAATTCCTTCGGGTATGATAGAGAAACTGCTAGATAATCCTTTCGCAGGAGATGCAACATTGCATCCCGATTTACACTTAATCTATGTGGATGAAGTTTGTGGATTATTTAAGCTTGCAGGTATGCCCGATGATGTTATCAAGAAGAAGGTCTTCCCTTTATCTTTGAAGGGAGATGCATTGACATGGTATAGGCTATGTGATGATATGGGATCATGGGACTACAAGCGATTGAAATTGGAATTTCATCAGAAGTTTTTTCCTATGCATCTTGTTCATCGTGATCGTAATTATATATATAATTTTCGGCCTCACGAAGGAGAAAGCATCGCTCAAGCTTGGGGGAGGCTTAAGTCAATGTTATATTCATGCCCCAATCATGAGCTCTCAAGAGAGATGATTATTCAAAAAATTTATGCTCGGCTTTCTGACAACAATCGCTCCATGCTCGATACTTCTTGTACTGGTTCTTTTATGATGAAGACTATTGAATTCAAATGGGATTTATTGGAAAGAATTAAACGCAACTCTAAAAATTGAGATCTCGATGAAGGTAAGGAGTCAGGTATAACACCTAAGTTTGATTGTGTTAAATCTTTTATGGATACCGATGTTTTCCATAAATTTAGCACTAAATATGGACTTCACTCTGAGATAGTAGCTTCTTTTTGTGAATCTTTTTCTGCTCATGTTGATCTCCCTCAGGAGAAGTGGTTTAAATATAATCCTCCCATTGAAGTAAAAGTAGTTGCACCTATTAAAGTTGAAGAAAAGACTATCACTTATAATGATCTTGTTGTTCCTACTGCTTATGTTGAGAAACCACCTTTCCCTGTTATGATAAAGGATCATGCTAAAGCTTCAACTGTGGTTCGTAAAAGCAATATTATAACTTATACACCTCCTGAGCAAGTTAAAGTTGAACCTAATATTGCTATTGTTAAAAGATCTCTTGGCTGATAATAACGATGGGCATGTTATTTACTTCTGTGATGAAACTGCTAGAATTGCTAAACCTGGTGCTAAAGATAAACATAGACCTGTGGTAGGCGTGCCTGTTATTTCTGTTAAAATAGGAGATCATTGTTATCATGGCTTATGTGATATGGGTGCTAGTGCTAGTGCAATACCTATTTCTTTATATCAAGAAATTATGCATGATATTGCACTTGCTGAGTTAGAAGAAATTGATGTCACCATTAAGCTTGCCAATAGAGATACAATTTCACCAATTGGAATTGTTAGAGATGTTGAGGTCTTGTGTGGGAAAGCTAAATACCCTGCTGATTTCCTTGTTCTTGGTTCCCCACAAGGTAGCTTTTGTCCCATTATATTTGGTAGACCCTTCTTGAATATTGTTAATGCTAAGATAGACTGCGAAAAGGATGTTGTTACTATTGGCCTGGATGATATGTCTCATGTGTTTAATTTTTCTAAAATTCGTAGACAACCTCGTGATGAGGAATTGCCTAGTAAACATGAAATTATTGGTCTTGCTTCTATTGCCGTGCCTCCTAATGAACCTTTAGAACAATATTTGCTAGACCATGAAAACGATATGTTTATGAATGAAAGAAGGGAAATAGATGAAGTATTCTTTAAACATGGACCTATTCTGAAACACAACTTGCCTGTTGAAATCCTAGGGGATCCTCCTCCACCCAAGGGTGATCCCGTGTTTGAGCTTAAACCGTTGCCTGATACTCTTAAATATGCTTATCTTGATGAAAAGAAGATATATCTTGTTATTATTAGTGCTAACCTTTCAGAGAAGGAGGAAGAAAAATTATAAACTCTGAAGAAGCACCGTGCTGCTATTGGATATACTCTTGATGATCTTAAGGGCATTAGTCCCACTCTATGTCAACACAAAATAAATTTGGAGAAAGATGCCAAACCAGTTATTGATCATCAACGACGGCTGAATCCTAAGATGAAAGAAGTGGTAAGAAAGGAAATACTAAAGCTCCTTGAGGCAGGTATAATTTATCCCGTTGCTGATAGTCAGTGGGTAAGTCCTGTCCATTGTGTCCCTAAGAAGGGAGGTATTACTGTCGTTCCTAATGATAAAGATGAATTGATTCCACAAAGAATTATTACAGGTTATAGGATGGTAATTGATTTTCGTAAATTAAATAAGGCTACTAAAAAAGATCATTACCCCTTACCTTTTATTGATCAAATGCTAGAAAGATTATCCAAACATACACATTTTTGCTTTCTAGATGGTTACTCTCGTTTTTCTCAAATACCTGTGTCAGCTGATGATCAAGCAAAGACCACTTTTACTTGCCCTTTCGGTACTTTTGCTTATAGACGTATTCCTTTTGGTTTATGTAATGCACCTGGTACCTTTCAAAGATGCATGATGGCTATATTCTCTGATTTTTGTGAAAAGATATGTGAGGTTTTCATGGATGATTTCTCCGTTTATGGATCCTCTTTTGATGATTGCTTGAGCAACCTTGATCGAGTTTTGCAGAGATGTGAAGAAACTAATCTTGTCTTGAATTGGGAGAAGTGCCACTTTATGGTTAATGAAGGCATTGTCTTGGGGCATAAAATTTCTGAAAGAGGTATTGAAGTTGATAAAGCTAAAGTTGATGCTATCGAAAAGATGTCGTGTCCCAAGGACATCAAAGGTATAAGAAGTTTCCTTGGTCATGCCGGTTTTTATAGGAGGTTCATTAAGGACTTCTCAAACATTTCTCGGCCTCTGACTATTCTCTTACAAAAAGATATACCTTTCGTTTTTGATGATGATTGTGTAGAAGCATTTGAAATACTTAAGAAAGCATTAATCTCTGCACCTATCGTTCAGCCACCTGATTGGAATTTACCTTTTGAAATTATATGTGATGCTGGCGATTATCCTGTAGGTGCTGTGCTAGGGCAAAGAGTTGCTAAGAAATTAAATGTTATTCAATATGCTAGTAAAACTCTAGACAATGCCCAGAGAAATTATGCCACTACTGAAAAAGAATTCTTAGCAGTTGTATTTGCTTGTGATAAGTTCAGACCTTATATTGTTGATTCCAAAGTAACTATTCACACTGATCACGCTGCTATTAAATATCTTATGGAAAAGAAAGATGCTAAACCTAGACTTATTAGATGGGTTCTCTTGCTAGAAGAATTTTATTTACATATTATTGATAGAAAGGGAGCTGAGAACCCCTTTGCAGATAACTTGTCTAGGTTAGAGAATGTTCTTGATGACCCACTACCTATTGATGATAGCTTTCCTGATGAATAATTAAATGTCATAAATGCTTCTTGTACTGCTCCATGGTATGCTGTTTATGCTAATTACATTGTTGCTAAATTTATACCACCTAGTTTCTATACCAGCAAAAGAAAAAGTTTTTCTATGATTTGAGACATTACTTCTCGGATGATCCACATCTTTATAAAGAAGGAGTAGATGGTGTTATTAGACGTTGTGTACCTTTGCATGAACAGGAACAGATCCTACGCAAGTGTTACTCCGAGGCTTACGGAGGACACCATGCTGGAGATAGAACTGCACATAAGGTATTGCAATCCGGTTTTTATTGGCCTACTCTCTTCAAGGATGCCCGTAAGTTTGTCTTATCTTGTGATGAATGTCAAAGAATTGGTAATATTAGTAGACGTCAAGAAATGCCTATGAATTATTCACTTGTTATTGAACCATTTGATGTTTGGGGCTTTGATTATATGGGACCGTTTCCTTCCTCTAATGGGTATACTCATATTTTAGTTGCTGTTGATTACGTTACTAAGTGGGTAGAAGCTATTCCAACTAGTAGTGCTGATCATACCACTTCTATTAAGATGCTTAAAGAAGTTATTTTTCCGAGGTTTGGAGTCCCTAGATATTTAATGACTAATGGTGGTTCACATTTTATTCATGGTGCCTTTCGTAAAATGCTTGCTAAGTATGATGTTAATCATAGCATTGCATCCCCATATCACCCACAGTCTAGCGGTCAAGTAGAATTGAGTAATAGAGAGCTCAAATTCATTTTGCAAAAGAATGTTAATAGATCTAGAAAAAATTGGACCAAGAAACTTGATGATGCATTATGGGCCTATAGAACTGCATATAAAAATCCTATGGGTATGTCTCCGTATAAAATGGTTTATGGAAAAGCATGTCACTTACCTCTCGAATTAGAACAGAAGGCATATTGGGATATTAAAGAGCTCAATTATGATTTTAAACTTGCCGGTGAGAAGAGGCTACTTGACATTAGCTCACTTGATGAATGGAGAAGCCTATGAGAATGCCAAATTGTTTAAAGAAAAAGTTAAAAGATGGCATGACAAAAGGATAGAAAAGCGTGAGTTTAATGTAGGTGATTATGTGTTGCTATTCAACTCTCGTTTAAGATTTTTTGCAGGAAAACTTCTCTCTAAATGGGAAGGTTCTTACGTTATCGAGGAGGTCTATCGTTCCGGTGCCATAAAAATCAACAACTTCGAAGGCACAAATCCGAAGGTGGTGAACGGTCAAAGAATCAAACATTATATCTCAGGTAATATTATTGAAACCGACTCAAAAACAGTTCTAATGGCAATTTTTCTCCGTTTTGGAATATTTAGAAAAATAGGAAAATAAGAAGCAGTCCGGGAAGGATACGAGGCTTCCACGAGGGTGGGAGGCGCGCCCTACCCCCTGGGTGTGCCCCCCTACCTCGTGGGCACGTTGTGTGCTCTCTGGGCTCCGTTTTCTTGCACGATACTTCTTTCGGTCGGTAAAAATTCATTATATAACCTCCCGAAGGTTTTGACCACCGTATCACGCAATTATTCTCTGTTCTTGTTTCGAGCTATTTTCTGTCAGGGTTGTCAAAGTCAGGCATCATGTCGTCCCCCTCCTCCAACAATGGTGACAACGATGCTTGGCTAATGAAGATAGAGTTGAAGAGGGAAGAACCCATGGAGTTCAACAAGGATGAAGGGATC